>NW_024062327.1:0-727500 GCF_006381635.1 Hibiscus syriacus | reverse complement strand
CCAACAGTCTTTTGCCATGTGGCCCATCTTCCCACAATTGTAACACTTGCCATCGAACTTTCTACTATTACCGCGATTCTTGGAAGCTCCCCCTGAATGAGGGCCTCCCTTTCCTTGTTAATTTTTCACCTTGTCACCATCCTTTTTAGATCCATTGCCGGTATACCGCTGAAAAGTGCCTCTGCTTTTGCTGGTGTAGAGCGCTTCCTCTTCACCCTTCAACGAGACTTCTCCCATTTGCTTGGCCATGGCTTCTTGACCTGCAAGCAAATTTTCGAACTCAACAAGCGATGGTTGTGTCGGCCATCCCTGTACAGCGGCAACAAACCCTCGATATTCGGGTCTCAAACCATGGACAATTATTCTTTTTATCCTGGCTTCCCCAATAGCAGCTGTCGGATCTAATTCTGAAATTTCACGGCATATCGACTTCACCTTGTGAAAGTATTGGGCAACCGCCATGTCGCGTTGCGCCATTGATAGAAGTTCATTCTCGAGAAGTTGCAATTTTGTATCGTTCCTCTTCGAAAAGAGTGTAACAAAAGTGTCCCATGCTTCCTTTGGTGTTTTAGCATCCCGGATGTGCTCCAACATTTCTTCTTCAATTGTGGTCTTTAAAGCAAACATTGCTTTGCCTGCTTTAATTTTCCACTTTCGCAAGATTCCATTGGCATCTTCTGTCGCCGGTTGTGTAACTTCACCACCACCGACAACCTCCCAAAGGTCTTGACCTTGTAAGTATGACTCCATACATGTTGCCCACGTGTTGTAGTTTTTGTTGTTGAGCTTCTTGATTCCTCCAGCTACTTGAAGATCACCCATCTTAACGGCAAGGCTTTGACTACACCGAACAAGCTTGAGTAACAAACGTGCAGAGTACTAAATTACTCTAAACACAAAGAAGCTCCACAAGGTTTATAATAACCTCGACAATAACTCAAGAAATATTTTCTGATGTGGAAGATCAGTTAAAAACTGCAGCCACAGAGCATACTCAGAATTTCAAGAGATCTTAAAAAACGTGGCTCTGATACCAATTGTTGAATCAAAATAGAGTAAAAACTCTAATTGATCCAAAAAAAAACTCTCTTTAGAATAATCTCACAAAATTGCAAAAGGGAAGAACTCTTAAGAAAGCTTTCAAATGCTTATAATTAAGCTTTGATTGTTGGATGATAAAACTCAAATACAAGTAGGGTATTTATAGGTTACAAGAAACAATCTAAACCACTCATTAAAATAAACACTAAATAATCTAAACCATTGAAATTAAAACATGAGAAAAATACTTAATTTTCACCTAACTAAATTGATGTAAGCAATGACATCAAAACTAAATTGATGTAAGCAATGACATCAAATTAATTTAGGTGTGAACATATAGGCTAATATTGAATTTTCAACAGCCTTCACATTTCTGGACAATCGTCTAGGCATAAGTTCTAATAGCCGGTGACTCCAAAATCTCCATTCTTCCAACCTTCTTACAGAATAATTGCCACGACTTGTCATTGGTTAAGAGTTCTACTTTGAGCTTCCTATGAGCATCCATGTCACTACATACATCCATGGAACGCGTAGTGAATATCAGCTTGCATTTGTTTTCCTCGTCAGGAAGAGGAATCCTAATATCCCCAAATCAATTCTCTCCCAAACATCATCAAGCAATAGGAGGAACCTCTTCCTTTTCAAAACACTGTAAGCCTTTGAAGTTAGCTTCTCATGGGTTTCACTTTCTTCCCATGGCAACCCTAACCTGGCCACAATGGATTGTTGGATCTTCCTGACACCAAATTCCTTAGAGACCAAGACCCATATTACCACATCATAGTTGTGATCTCTGGTAAGAAATGCATTGTTGATGGTCTTCAGAAGGGTTGTTTTCCCAACTCCACCTATCCCATATAAGACGATGGTTCCCACTTTGCCCTCTTCAAGAAACTCCCACACCTTGGTAACATCACACTGATACCAATTGCAGGCTTACATGGTTTCTCCTCAACAGGAGCAGGATGTGGCTCTGTCACTAGTCTCTCAAAGTTTCCTTTCCCCATCAGTTCACTTAGATCCTTCAGCTTCTCTATCGTCTCCTTGCTCAGATTGTACTTCAAACAACAACTCGGGTTTAAGCACCCCTGGAGTCGCCTACTCTGTCTAAAACTCTCTATGATGGAGGTAGCTTCCGATTCAATAACTTCTACTCTTTCCAGCCGCCTCTGTACTTCATTTGTTCGTCTAGATCATCGAGCTCAGCTCGCACAAGGAGAGTCCTTAAGTCATCTCTCTTGTCCTTCAGTTCAATTAGTGCTGCAGCGAACGATTGTATCCCTCTGTCCAAATTTATAACATGGCTTGCCTGAGAAGCCATAGCTGTGCATAATCTTTCAGCTATGCTGATCAGAGGGGTAATGAAATCCATTGGTGAAAAAGCTCAATGTTCTCGGTAGAGAGGAGCAGAGACTAACATCCAAATTAACTCGAAATTGTCAAGTGCCTAACCCTTGATCAAAAGAACATTCAATTTCAGAGCAACTTCCAAACCTGGCAGTTGTGTTGAGATGATTGATCACCTGCCACAATTAGTAAAGCCATCATAGTTGAAACCTTCAAACTGAAATGGCTTATACTTATTGGTCAACATCAAGGATATAACTTGTAACCCGTAAAAGTTATGCTGCTGCATGTTCTTAGTCATTTCATCCCTACAGGGCCAGCTGACTTTTCTAAACGTTTCAACTATGACACGTCCATAATAAATACATGACATGGAAGGCATCTTGGATCCTGAAATATCTTCCGATGCATTATCTGCAATTTCTTTCAATCCTGGAAGGCAAGTAAAAGGCAAGTAATGCAACGGATGCCAAAGCCAGAATTGCCATAACCTCTTTTTTCTCCAGAAAGTTGAAGTATTCGTCAAAACCAAGCAACACTTGTATAGAACCTAGTTTAATTTGGGTACACTGGCAGAAGTTGACCTTTTATGATGCATACATCACTTATCAAACTAGAGATTCCATAACCTCAATAAGCCCATTCCCAAAAGAACCCAAAAAAATGAAGACAAGCTGTATCCAATCTGGGGAATATTCTAACTTTACAAAGTTTTTTAGGTATACGGGGTTACTGGTGAGACACAAACCTTGGTTTTACCGATATACTAATGAGTAGTCAATCAACTGAACCAACCCATGTTTGCAACCGGGAAAGTTTAATTAAACGGAGAGACGGTTTCATAAGGTAATTGACTCTATGTTTGTTTTGTTAAGATCAATAGAGTAGTTCGACAAAGTGGTGGTAGCATAATATCTAATCTGGCCAAAACCCATGAAAAGATTAGACTAAATGAAAGTAATACTGTTATGGCCATCAAAGGTAAGACCTTAGGAGCAATCCAACATCCAAGCATAAACTCCCACAGCATACATATTTTTTACATCTGTCAAAGGTTGTCAATGAATGATTGGTAATAGTGAACAAGCCACGAGAACATGAACACTGATTGGTTGGTGAGGGAAAAATACTATGCAATTTAGGTATATTTGGTCAATAAATATGTGCATAACATTATATACATGCTTACATTTTGAACAAAAATGTGCATTGTATTTAACTAAAGACGATACACATGCAAACGTATCGCTAATATACAATGCCTACTTATTTTCATGGTGGATAAGCTCCTCATAATATTGCTTGAATAGCAACTGGAAATACAACCAAATAAGGTTAGAGATACAAAAGGTACCATCTATATTGTGAGATATGTTCTTATCATAGTTGCTCCAGTTGGATCTGACATTAAGTGCCTGACAAGGGACATTCTCATATCATTCGGTGCTTTGACAAACATATAAAAGGCAAACATAATGAGATGTGCAGAGGAAAGAGTAGAACCAAGAAATCCTTGCCACATCCTGCAGTAAAATACATCCGCTAAGAGTAATTTTAAGTATGCAACTCAAGCTAGTCGAGCATTATTAAAGGAAACAGTTCTCTTGGTTTTCATGATAAATAAGCACCAAAAGATTGTAAATATTAAGTCATACCAACTCGGCAAACGGAAGAATGTATGGAAGAACGTTCGAATGCCTTCGATATCTAGTTGCAATATGAGTGCTAGCCCAAACAGAAAGAATGCTCTCTGGCGGTTCCTTTCTTGTGGCCAAAGAGTATTTCAAGCTGAACCAAATTAGAATAACACATCATAAGAAGATGATACAATGCAGTGAGTTCTAAATTGTTAGAAAATTACATAAAGCACTATAGCATCACGGCATTCGATGAATATGCAAAGTACCCTAAGGACAATTCAGTAAATAGAAACATGTAAGCCAAGCAAGACACAAACGAGAAATCATAAAGACAACAACAACCAAGGATCATTGGATTACATTTATGAAGGTAAACCCGTGTAATGCATGATACTCTTGGAAAAAATCATTGAAAAATCTGACACGCATATATAAACATATCCATGCATGCATGCATATGCAATATGCAATATGCCATTTACATGAAAAATTAAATTCTGATTACTATTCTTCAAAAACAATCTGATTACTAATACTGTGGCCTTACTTAGACGAACGAACTTGGTTACTAGCCCTCAAAACAGTGAAGTTGAGAGGAAAAGAAGATAAATCACTGTGTACCTTGCATTGAGATATTCCCATTATTTCTTTCACTGGTAAGTTAACCATTAGAATGACCCTTCTTTAGGATATTTGCAATTACAGAAGCATAATTTGGAGCCTCTGACAATGATCTGACAACCGAATAACCTGTTTAAGCGGCGCGGTGGGGGGTTTAGATCTGCAGTCTCAAGTCAAATATTGAAGGAAAAATCTATTAATTCAACTCTTACCAGTAGCAGGATGCAACATGCTTGCAGCAGCACCGAATGCAAGGTTCTTCTGCTCTGTGTTTGGTAAGGAACCACCAACTGGGATGTAAGACCACTCCTGCATAAGATTATAGCACTTTGGAACTATATTTTGTATCCAAGAAAATGGCATCTTGCTAACAAAAATTGACATTCAATGCATGTTACTTCACAATGCAGTTGGAACATGGAAATGTCGGGAATCAATGAGATAGACTACTAACTGAGAAGTGGAAAGATAGACAGGTATTAATCTCATAAGCCATGATTAAGAGAAGTGGGGTCTGCACTCCTCAACCACTAACCGGAGTTATGAACGAAAACCAACTCAATTGCAAATTATGTGCTACCATGATAGAAAGTTGAATCCTGAATTTAATGTGGTGTGGTGTTGTTTCCGATTAAGACGTTTTCTCCAATTTTCTACTAACAAATTGGCATCTTAATTAGGTATCCAGGTTACCTATTCATGAACTTTTAAAATCCGGATTCCCATGGTCTCTAACCTCTACATGAGCTTCTTCTTTAACAAATCAAAAGGCATGGCATCTTTCGAAGCCAGACAAGTTTCTTGCAGATCAACTTTCTGAATCACTTTGGATGTAATCATGGGATACAACATGAACAATAAACAAAATCGAATAGCATATTGCAAACCTCAAAGAAAACTCTTGTTGAAGATTGAGCTTCCTGTAGACACTCATTTTCGTCCGATTATACATTATAATATTTATATATAATATACTTAACACACATATATATATATATATATATATATATATATATTTATTAATATTATTTATTTACATCTTCAGGTCCATTACAAAGCTGGTGACCCAATAACAAACAGGCCCAACAATCAATTTACAAAAGTCAGCATCCCACAACTTATTACACACCAAACCCAGTCGGTCCACTTGGAGCACCCGAACCGGCTCAAGACCCGCCCCGAGCAGCAACCTGAAATGAGAAGTTAGGGTTTCCAAGACGCTAACATTCCTTCAACGTCGCATCTCCCCTTTGGAGAGTCCACGTCCCTCGGTCAACCACTCACCCCGAACTCCCCAGCGTCGTGGATACATAGAACACAAAGACAACCAAACAAGGAGTTTAGTTTCACTAGGACTCCTAAAATTAGGATTTTCTTACTACTATAAATAAATGTAAATGAAGCATTCGAAACGGACAATTATTAGGCAGAAATTTCACACGAAAAATACAAGACATACGAGCAATAATCGAAGCATTTTTTTGTTTTCGAAGAGAAATACAAGGTAAAAAATCTTACCTTTTCGTTGTTTGTCGTTTGTATGTGACCCGGTGTTGTGGTTTCTTCTTTTTTCTTTTTCGTTTCGAAGCGCCGATGAGAAAGGGGGGAAGTTTCGAAAGATCTTTTCTAGATCTACTCTCCCCCGAGGTGTTTTTGATAAAACCATCTTGATTTTCGAACTGTGGGTGAAGAAAGGTTTTAAAAAAACATAAATTTTTTGTGGGCCACCGCCGATGAGTGGCGACCGACGCCGATCTACGATGGTCGATGAGGCGGTGACTACCGATTTTCTGGGTTTTTGCGGTGAGGAACACCCCAAGAACAGGCTAGAGAAAAATCCGGGGGGGGGGGGTTGATTCATTTGGATGCAAGTGAAAAAATAAAAACATGTTTATAGATTTTAGCATATATAGTCAACCCGATCGGGTCGTGACCCGATCCGACTCACCCAACAGGATCCGCTTGTTTCCATCATTTAAAGGGCTAATTATTTTTTTGATCCCTTTTTTTAAATATTTATTTTTCTCCCCTAAATTCAATTTTCACCCTTTAGTCTTCTAAATTTGGCCTCCAATTTACTTTTACTTCAATTCGGTCCTCTACTACTAATATAATTATATATATATATATATATATATATATATTATTTAATTAAGTATTAATCTTTATTTTTGTTTACTTTTTTTGTTCTTTATTAGTTATTTTTATTATTTATTTATTTATTTTATTTGTTATTTCTATTTTTTTATTTCATTAATAATATGTTTTTTAATATTATTTTTGCTTTTTGTTTCTTTTCTTTTATTCCATTATTTTTTTTCTTTTCTTTTCATTTTTTTTATTTAATGTGGCTTTATTAATTTTATTCATTTTGTTTTATTTTGTCATTATTTATGTTATTTTCATTGTTGTCTTTATTTTACTTATTTTAATATTTTTCTTTTATTATTTTATTTTTATTTTGTTTTAATTTATTTAGTTAGTTTTTAGGGGTTTTTTATGTTTTCTATTTTACCTTTTTTTTTCTTCATTATGGTATTTGTTTTCATTTAATTTTATTTTAATTCGATTCTACACTTCACTACATCTAACATTTTTCTTAATTTTTTAAGGGCACGATTTAAATCCATTAGAGGTAAGTAATTTGGATCATAATTTTACCTTTTAATTTAAATTACAATTATCTTAATTAAAGACAACTGGAAATTAACTAGTACCGAAAGGGCAGTTCAAGAGTGCTAATCCTTCCTTGACTGTAACCGACTCCCGAATCCGACATGTCGCTGGTAAGATGTAGATAAGGTAAGAAATTAGGGTGTCCGATCAACCCGTTTTATTCTTAAAATAAATTATCGGTGGCGACTCAAACCATTTCATTCAAGTCGAAGCCCAATTCCGAGCCCACTCGAAAGACGGTTCCGACAGCTTGGAGACTCCACTAGGGACAGGTAAGTGGGTCAGGCTAAGGTAATTTCCAATTGTCTTTTTAATGAAAAGGGTAAGTTTAAATTTTAAGGCAACCTTTCGATCCTTATTACTTACTTTTGATTATTTTTTGAAATAAATAGTTGTACTGACGGTTTCTTTCGATGATTTCAACCTTTTTAAGCTTTTTTCCACCTAAGGCTCTAAACCCGTTTTTATGTAGGGGTGAAAGGGACACTTTCGTGAGAATTTATTCTCCGCATAGGCCTATCAAGTAGCCTTCGGGATTCAAATACCTTATTTCTTCGTGTGAATTTATTCTTCGTATGAGCATAAGGGAATATATCCGCTCGAGTTTAACTTAGTCCACATAAGCTTGTAATGAGCTTAGGACTAAGGGTATGGCAAGTGCAAGGGGGCACCAACAAGGAGAACTCGGGTACCCTTTTTAGAACATAAACCGGGAGACTACATGAGTTAGAGCCCACCATAAAACCTTATTTCAAACCCTAGGCTATTTTGAGTTCATTTCCTATTTTATTTCATGTTCAAAGCATGTGAACTAGAAATTTATGCGGTTAGGATTAGTTCAAAATTAGCATGTGAGATAGATATCATGTGGGGTAGGACTTTTTATTTTTATTATTGTTTTGATTTACCTCACTAACTCTTTTTCATTTTTGTTCTCTTTCATTTTTTGACATTTGCATCATTCAAAAGAGGTGTTGATCCACTAGAACGTGTTTGCTAAACGTAAATATTTTGCATTAATAGACAAAGGGGTTATAATACAAGAGATAAAAAGCTCAAAAGTCCTGTTGTGGTCAGAGAATACTCAGAATGGACCGGGATTTACTCCAAGCACACTAAAAGTCAACTTTTTGAGTTGGCAAAGGTTGCAGGGGCAGAAGAAAAAAGATTACCAACCTGGAGAGTCCCTTCAAAGACAACAAGAACAAAATGGCAAATCGATAGTTGAAATTGGAGGCCATTATTGACGGATTCAAGAAACGGGCAGATAAACTTCGGATAGTTCCTATTGATGGAGGGCTCCAATGGTGCTTTCGTTAGGAACAGGCTCAACAGAGAGTGAAAGCCGGAGATGTAGACATTCGGGACTTTTTTGGAACAAGAAGCTTGTCACTTGCATAGTTTAGCTAGAGAAGCCGGAACTGTTTGATGGGTATTCAATCGGTGATAGAAAAAAGGCGGAAGATGAATTAACTTGTCAGAAGTTGTTCAGGGTCTACTTTTAAAATGTTTTTTGTCTCTTAAGAAATAACACTTTTGTCCCCAATAAGGATTATTTATAATAACATACATATTTTTGGATCAATGCTTCGAACATTTAATACATCATGCATTCTTGCATATTTCACATTATTTTTCCCCCTCATTATATTCACATCAACTAACAAGCGGTGTCTCATAAAAAAGGAACAAAAATTGGACACACCGAGCTTGTTCAAAGAAAAGGCAATTAAAAGAGAAGCTTTGAAAGTAAATTGGCGTTACCTGAAGCGTGTTTGTAAAAAGATCCAAAGCGATGAATGAGATACTAGTGCATGTTAGCAATATTGAGAAAATTCATGAGCAACTCGTAAAAACCCAATAGGATATGATCGATCAAGCAAGAAGATTTCAGGATGAATCCAGAGAACAGATGACCAAGTTAATGTATATGATACATATTATGATCCATGGAGAGAAGCCACTAGTGGATCCCATTTTGGATGAGACTATGAATGTTGGTGCTGAAACTGAAACGATAATGACCAGATGACTTGTTAAGGAGCCAGATATTTTAGGTCAACTCCAAAAACCAAATATGGTTGTAGAAAGTTCCACTGGGCTAACAATGGAGGAGGAGCTAATGAGGGATATAATTTCCCTTGTGAGAGATAAACTTCACTCAAAGAAGAGGGTCATAGAAGATGACCAAATGTTGACCAAGAAAGCTAAAAAGGATAAGCCTCTCATGATTAGAGGTTATAACCCTCTATAATCATCCAGTCAGGACACTCAAGCTCTATCTATAAAGTCATTGTCAAGTAGTCTCTTGTCTTGGGGACTAAGTAAGAAGAAAAACAGAGAGCAGGGTTTTCAATTCCCTCCCTTCTATTTTTCACTTGAAAAACTACATTAAAAAATGCTCATAGTTGGATTGGTTACATAGGGATATGTTCAGCCACAGTGGCCCCTGAATGAGAAGTTAGCCTATAAGGAGATTTCTTGGATAAACCAGGATAGAATCCTAGTTTGTTTATTTGAGGTTCTTAGAAACCCTTAAGATCTTTTAAAACAAGCAATTCATGGGTGCAAGGAAGAAGAAAAAGGGATCAAGGTCCAAAACTCGAAAGTCGTTATTTCAACAGAGAATTGTGAAGAACATAAGAGGCAAAATGATGAAAAATGAAATCTAAGTAGAAGGGCCTCTATGAATGTAATCCAAGACTGGCCCGTGGGTTTGAGAATGGATGGGGCAGATGTAGCCAGGAAGACACCTCAAACTGCTTCAACAGAGGATTCTGAAGAAAAACATAAGGCGTAAGAGGATCGGAAAGGAAATCCAAGCAAAAGGGCTTCCATGAATGTAGTCCGAGATTGGCCTGTGGGTTTAAGAATCCGTGGGACAGACGCAGCTTTGAAGACACCTCAAACACCTATATCAGATTTCTTGAAGGTAAGAGGGGTTCTGGGTAGCTTATAAGGCCTGACAAATATTACTCCAACCACAGCCTCAATATGCGTTCGAGATTCAACCAAAACTATTACCACCGAGGAAAATCATTTTGGATCTAAATTTGGGCCCAATTTCCACCCAGGAAAGGAAAAGCTGATAGATCACAAGGAAGTAGGATCTTCCCAAGAAACTGCTCGAGAGGAAGTATAAATTTGTACGTCTGAGGGTACATCAAAAGGAGCCCCGACAAGTGAAGATAAAGGCCCTAATCCAAATAGTAGGGCATCCAAATGAGGCCTTATTCCATTTTACAAGATCCTGTTTGACTTTGTTTTTTTGAACTTTCTCATATTCTTTTGTAACTTGTGTGTTTTTTGAACTCTCTTTTTTTAAGGATATTTAAGTGAATTTATGTTGAGCATTGATTCAAATTTACAACTTGAAATTCTTTGAATATCAACTAGGGTTAAGAAACTTTGTAAATGATCGAAGTTATAGATCTTTGACAAAGTGGCATGATCAAATAAAGACCCTTGGTTTTACCCCAAAAGACACACTCGAACACCATACCCTTTTATTGTAATAGCTGATATAGCATTCTCTTTTCATAAGAGAATGAACAAGTGGCTTGGTATTAGATATACATAGGAGCGGACAACATGGGGCATCTCTTGTGTATGATATTACTATTCTTTTATTGAGGACGTTCAATGATGATGGTGATCTTCACATATGAAATAGTCGAGTAGGTGAATCTAATTCAGACCAGTTGCTTGGAAATTGTACTCTAAAGATGAGATTTCTTGACTTTCAACAGCACCTAGACTATAACAGGTTCTTCTTGACAAACTTAACAAATTGGATCCGTATATCCAAATTATAATATTTTATATATATAATAAAGCTTGAGTTGTCCCTCTAGAGCAATTGGTTAAACGCCCTGACTTTATGGATAAGATTCAGCTAAGCCTGATAAAGGTGATTATAATATTTATACAATAAAGCTTGAATCGTCCCTCTAGAGCAATTGGTTAAACACCTCAACTTTATGGATAAGATTCAGCTAGCCTGATAAAGGTGATTATAATATTGAGTTATCCTTCTAGAGCAATTGGTTAAACTCCTCGGCTTTATGGATTCAGCTAGCTTGACAATTGCAAATTAAATTTATCTAAATAAGGAGTTTCGGTAAAGATGAACTAAGGGAGTTAAGGAACACATGTTATAGTCAATTTCATACGAGCACTCAGGAATTCCATTTTTAGACTGATATTTTTGCACTACCTTTGTTAGAGGAGTCTACAAAGCTTGAACAAATGAAAGATTTCAGATGACCAAAATAGAAGGTCTAGTAATTGATTATGCTAGTTGTGTCATTTTGTTCGCATCCGATTAAAATGTCAAGACAAGAAATAGGGGCATGTTGCGATGTTCAAAAAAACCGAGAAAGAAACAACATTTTGGTGGCCAAAACCATAGAAAATAGAAAGCCAACCTAAAACCAACTCATCAATTTTGGACATTTGTCAAAGAGCTATAACTCTGAAAACGGTAAAAAGCTATTGATTTTTTTGATATTATTTGGACTCATGTTTATGATTTGATCCGATTGCGATCCTGGATTAAGAGGCAATGTTTTATATAATTCTTATATTTTTATATCTTTTTTTCTTCCCTCCTAAAATAAGAGAAAGGAGAAAAAACATTTTCAAACAGGACAATCTCAAATGTGAAAAGTCCTGGAAGCTGTTGAGTCTCATTTTTTTTGCTTCTATTGAAGAAAGAACGAATAATTCAAAAATTTTAGCATTTCACATTTTTGAAAACAATCAATCCGAGAGACCAGATAGAACTTGTGATATTATCAACAACCTGAGTAGAAAATGGGGCATGGTGATTCTAAGGATAAGACCATCAGACAAAAATGAGGCTCTATCCAAGAGATAAAACATAACTAATTCATGTTGCATGCATCTTAGACATACTTAATATCATCACATTCATCATTTTTTTGTATATATAATTTTTGCAGCTTTTAGAGTCAAGTTTCAACTTTAAGAAGAAGGATACTCGATTCAAAAGCACCTTCAGAAATTGATGGTGGTGGCTTAACTTCACAGCGAGAAGCTATACCTCAATCAATTTGACCTATTGAAAGACCGACATATCTTAAAATAAAATTCAGACGGGTTGGAGAACCAATTCGGAACGGATCCAGTTCAGCTTAACTCAACGACGAGTGACTAGTTTCCAATTGACGTTTGCAAGCCAGATTGTAACTCCACAACGGAGGATATCTGACTGACAGAATATACCACTTGGGTTTCCCGTGAAGGGAAGCCATTTAAAGAACTATGATCGATTTAGACCAGCGAAGGGGGAGTCATCCTTCATTTAGAGGAAATATATAGTCGAGAAAAGTTGTCTGTCAACAAACAACTTTCCAGTTTCATACAGAGTCAATTTCAACTTTACAGCGAAGGATATTGAACTCGAAGTGACCCAATTTACTCAAGATTGGATTTCAACTTCACAACGAATGATATCTAATTCAAAGCTCAACTTCACAGCAAAGGGGTGAATGTCAACAAACAACTTTCCAGTTTCATTCAGAGTCAATTTCAACTTCATAGCGAAGGAAATTGAACTCAAAGTGACACAATTTACTCAAGATTGGATTTCAACTTCAAAACTAATTTGATGAAACTTACTCAAGATTGGATTTCAACTTCACGACAAAGGATATCAAACTCAAAACCAATTTGGTAAAACAACTCTTGGATTTCAACTCACAACAAAGGATATCCAATTCAAAGCTCAACTTCACAGCGAATGAGCAATTGTCAACAAACAACTTTCCAGTTTCATTCAGAGTCAAATTCAACTTCACAACGAATGATATTGAACTCGAAGTGACACAATTTACTCAAGATTGGATTTCAACTTCATAACGAAGGATATCCAATTTGAAACCAATTTGGTGAAACTTACTCAAGATTGGATTTCAACTTCACGACAAAGGATATCCAACTCAAAACCAATTTGGTGAAACAATCCTTGGATTTTAACTTCACAACAAAGGATATCCAATTCAAAGCTCAACTTCACGAACGAAGGAGCCCTCCATGATTTCAACTTCACGCCGAAGGATATCGTGCCCAACGAATCGACTTTATCATCTACAACAATAGGGATTCATTCCCCAGCCCAGTGCAGTATAACTCTAGGAGAGAAGTGTTATCTGTCATCAAAGACCTTCGAGTTCGATTACACTCAGCTCAAAGGCACATCAAATTTACAACATAGCTCAAGGCGAGAAGGGTTATATGTCAACAAAAGACCTTCGAGTTCGATTACACTCAGCTCAAAGGCACATCAAATTTATAGCATAGCTCAAGGAGAGAAGGGATATATGTCAACAAAAGACCTTCGAGTTTGATTATATTCAGCTCAAAGGTATATCCAAATTATAGCATAGCTCAAGGCGAGAAGGGCTATCTGTCAACAAAATACCTTCGAGTTCAATTATATTCAGCTCAAAGGCATATCCAATTTACAGCATAACTCAATGCGAGAAGGGTTATCTGTCAACAAAGATCTTCGAGTTCGATTACATTCAGCTCAAGGGCATGTCAAATTTACAGCATAACTTAAATCGAGAAAAGCTATCTGACAACGAAAACTTTCGAGTTCGATTCCATTCAGCTCGATGACACATCAATTGCATGGTAGCATCAAGAAACTACTTTATGGTTGAAGCTGAGGTCTTTAAGTCAAGAAGAAGATCTAGGGCAATCTCAAGTTCAGTACAACATAACTCAATGCGAGAAAGGTTATCTGTCAATAAAAACTTTCGAGTTCGATTCCATTCAACTCGATGACTTATCAACTACTTTTCGGGTAAAGTTTCAACCGAGGTCTTTAAGTCAATAAGAAGACCTGGGTTGGTTGTGCTTTAGTGACAAGATACCATCTTCCAGCAGCATAGTTTAAGTCGAGAAAATATATCTATCAACGAAGACTTTTTGAGTTCGATTTCGTTCAGCTCAATGGCCTATCAACCACATGGTGGAGTCAAATAACTATTTTCCGATCGAATTTTTAAACCAAGGTCTTTAAACCGAGAAGAAGACTGAATTTGACTACATTTTGGCAACGAGAAGTCGCACCCCGATTCAAATCCCGAACTACAGCTTCAATTCCATATCATTTCAAGATGAACTCGACTTTACGATGGATGAGTCATCCGCAACTCAATTCGATAAGGATTTATTAATTGAAATATCAGAGTCAATTCCAAACCCAGTCGGTCGACTTGGAGCACCCGAACCGGCTCAGGACTCGCCCCGAGCAGTAACCCGAAATAAAAAGTTAGGGTTTCCAAGACCCTACAATTCCTTCAACGCCGCATCTCCCCTTTTGAAAGTCCACATCCCTCAGTCAACCACTCACCCTGAACTCCCCGGCGCCGTGGATGCATGGAACACAAAGATAACCAAGCAAGGAGTTTAGTTTCACTATGACTCTTAAAAATAGGATTTTTTACTACTATAAATAAATGTAAATGAAGCATTCAAAACGGATGATTATTAGGCAGATATTTCACATAAAATACACACGAAAAATACAAGAATATGAGCAATAATCGAAGCATTTTTCGTTTTCGAAGAGAAATACAAGGTAAAAAATCTTATCTTTTCGTTGTTCGTCATTTTCATGTTACCCGATGTTGTGGTTTCTTCTTTTTTCTTTCTCGTTTCGAACCATCTTGATTTTCAAACTGTGGGTGAAGAAAGGTTTTAAAAAACATAAATTTGTTTTGGGCCACCGTCGATGAGCGGCAGCCGGCGAGGCGGTGACCACCGGTTTTCTGGGTTTTCGCAGCGGGGCGAGAGAAAAATCGAGGGGGTTTGAGTCATTTGGATGCAAGTGAAAAAATAAAAACCTGTTTCTGGATTTTAGCATATATAGTTGACCCGACCGGGCTGTGACCCCGATCCGACCCACCCAATAGGATCCGCATGTTTCCATCATTTAAAGGGCTAATTATTTTTTTGGTCCCCTTTTATTAAATATTTATTTTGCTCCCCTAAATTTGATTTTCACCCTTTAGTCTTCTAAATGTGGCCTCCAATTTAATTTTATTTCAATTCGGTCCTCTGTTACTAAAATAATTATATATATATATATATATTTAATTAAGCATTAATCTTTATATATTTTTGTTTACCTTTTTTTGTTCTTTATTTTTTAGTATTTATTTATTTATATATTTTATTTGTTATTTCTATTTCTATTTTTTTATTTCATTAATAATACGATTTTATATTATTTATATTATTTTTTTCTTTTCTTTTATTCCATTATTTTTTTGTTTTCATTTTTTTAATGTGGCTTTATTAATTTTGTTTTATTTTGTCATTATTTATTTTATTTTCATTGTTGTCTTTATTTTACTTATTTTAAAATTTTTTTCTTTTCTTTTATTATTTTATTTTTATTTTGCTTTAATTTATTTAGCTAGATTTTAGGGTTTTTTTATGTTTTCTATTTTACCTTTTTTCTTCATTATGGTATTTGTTTTTATTTAAATTTATTTTAATTCGATTCTACACTTCATTACATCTAACATTTTTCTTGATTTTTAAGGGCACGATTTAAATCCGTCAGAGATAAGTAATTTGGATCATAATTTTACCTTTTAATTTAAATTACAATTATCTTAATTAAAGACAACTGAAAATTAACTAGTACCCAAAGAGCAGTTCAAGGGTACTAACCATTCTTTGACTGTAACCGACTCTCAAATCCGACATATCGCTGGTAAGATGCAGATCATGTATGAAATTAGGGTGCCCGATCAACCCGTTTTATTCTTAAAATAAATGAACGGTGGTGACTCAAACCATTTCATTCAAGTCGAACCCTATTTCCGGGCTCACCCGAAAGACGGTTCCAACACTTCCAAAGATGAAATTTCTTGTTTAGTATAGTCTCTATAATCCATGAAAACCATCAGGCTGGGATCATAAGGATTGATCTCCACCTGATATAATAAGAATTTTTTTCTCCCATCGCCCTCTTAAACTGCAATTTTTTGGTCATGCTGCAATAAGATAAAAATAACAAAGGCAAAGATATATGATTGTTAACAATTGAAGTTTCCACACCATACATAGCTCAACCTCGATGCCATAAGCTGTTTGAACGGAGATTCTTGGACCCCCTACCTCATACTGCAACAGTTTACCTGAAGCTGCTCCTGAAGCAACAGTAACAAGCCTAGAATAACACATTAGGGGCTTGAAAGAAGTCGCAAAACTTAGATGTTGAAATTTATAAATGGCAGCAGGGGAAACAGAAATTCTCCTACCTGCAAGGAACAACACGATTGTGTCCACAAGCTACGAGATTATGACCATCGGTAGCTTCAATAATTGTCTCTACCTTTGAGTTAAGATACATTACACCTGACTCGACACACCTAAGCAAAATTAATACAAAATTAAATATTGATGGTAGGCAATATGGAAACAAACAACCTGGAGAAAAAATAGTCATAAACATCATTGACAATAAACTATCACTACCTCCTCAACAACTCCTCATGAGCAAGCGTCGACTAACACGTCCATAAGCACGGCCAATCATAATAGGCTTATCATCATCAAGGTATACAATAGCATCACGCCAAACATTATCAATACATCTTTCAAGTCCAAGATCTTGAAAATGACTTATCTGATTGTGATGAACACCGGGAGGGTAAAAATTATAACTTGTCATTCAAAGTATGGATATGAATATATACTTGCTTTGAAATAAATCTTCCATAAATTGTTTAGAAAATGAAGTGATACCTTTAAACTCATCTTCCCAGACTCCATAATTGTTGGTGAAAGGAAGATCAGGTCCAATTAGTCCAACATTTAAACCCAGCTTAGCAGACTCCGCAGCAAGAGCAAGACCAGCTGGACCACAACCAATAGCCACCAGGTCCAGCACGTTTTCTCCAATTGATATTGGTGGTAACTGTGAAAATATACATGTTAAGAGAAGGAACTCAAAAAGAAAATTCCTATAAAACAGCAAACCCACTAAATAAAATGCAAACTTTCTTTTCTAGAGATTTTGTTATCCAGCTGCTTCAAGTCACTAGTTAGTTCCCACCAAAGTTCAGGGCAGACAACTATTGACCAGATGCACGTGACATGTCATAATTTTGATAAGAATCTCATATTTCTCATTTACTATTATTTTGCAATCCCCACGTCCCCAACTTAAAAAGCAATCCAGAAAAGCATAACTTTCTTTGTCCACCAGTAGGGCCTCCATTCTAACAGGTCGAAATAATTTTAAAATAAGTAGTAATTTTGATTTCCAACAAATGAAGATCGAGCTCTTGAAATAAGGGAGCAAAGTGAAAAAACCTTATCCTCTAACTTGGACTATGTATACATTTCCTTATTCTGTTGCATTTGAACGAAGAGAAGCTCAGAGCCACCGGCTTTTATGAAAACTTCTTCGTCGGCGAAGTCTTCCTTGACTGCAACGCAACTCTCGCCGCTTGCTCCACTAGCACCCACCTTCAAGGAAATAGACAGTTAAGTAGTTTGATGTTAGTTGGCAATTAGTTAAGAATTTCTTAGATTTGTTAGGCTGTTAATATTGGGTTATGAGTGTTGTTTAGTAATATTCAATTGGTTTACCTTGAGTGAAAGAAACAATTTACTTCAGCATCCGGTCAATGTGCTGGAGTTGTCTTTACAACATGGTATCGTTCGCTAAAAGATCCCGTCGTCGTTGCTACTGCAGAGTTTGTAGATTTTTCCGATCTCCAACTTTGTTGTCATTGTTCTGTTTCTTCTGCTACTAGTTGCTTCCATTCTCATCGATCTCATTATTTTTGTCGTGGTCACCGTGGTTCTCTTCGTTGCTCGTCGTTAACATTGTTTTTCTGTTGGCCTAATTGCTTCTTCGCTCGTTGGAGTTGACATGAAGTCGTCACCGACTCTTCCTCAGTCGACGATCTGATTCAAATCATCTCTTAGCCACAATTTTTTAGTCGCATGTTTTCTGATATGATAGATGGTGTTGTCGTTATCGCAAATGCTCATTTCTTACGATCCTGGTAACGTTTTCTCGTCCGTGATTTATCGTTGTTCTTGATTGTTTTATCTGCTACGATTCATGTGGTTTATCGTTGTCGTCATCATAGTTACTGGGAATCTTCTCAATTCATCTTCTATCTCTGTTCCTGGTATGAAAGAAATTGATTCGTAGGTTGTAGTCATTCCTGGAACTTTAGTGTGCTTTAACATTGGATTCAATTTTTCATTTGCTTTGGTGATTCGTGTCCTATGTTTGGAGTTGTATCAATAGTTTCTGGTGTTGATAGAGTGTTCTGATTTCGTTAAGTTTACTGGTGTTGATAATATGCGATTGTTACAGTTCGGTGTGCATGCTTCCAATCTGTTCGACCAAATGCTTCAATGATGTTGATGGTGTCTTATTTGTTTTAGTAGAACGGATGGAATCATTTGCCGATGATCCTGCGGCCATTTCTCTTCCACTTTGTTGGTCTTCTTATTCAATCAGCCTCGCTCTTCCCTAGATACTCATTAGCAGCAAGGAAGATGCTACCAACAACTTTGCTTGTGGCCACTACACCATTGACAAGAAGATCGTCAACTTGTGCTTAGACCATATTAGAAAGCTTGCTGATAACTGCACTGGTTCTGGTATTGGTTCTCTCATTCGGGTGTGTTTGTCCGTTGATTACGGCAAGAAATCCAAGTTGGGTTTCGCTGTCTACCCATGTCCTCAAGTCTCTACTTCTGTTGTAGAGCCCTACAACAGTGTTCTCTCGGCTCACTCTCTTTTGGAGCACACCAATGTATCTGTTCTTCTTGACAATGAGGTCATCTATGACATTTGCAGGCGCTCTCTCGACATCGAGCGACCCACTTACACCAATTTTAACCGTCTTGTCTCTCAGGTGATCTCCTCTTTGACTGCTTCACTAAGGTTCAATGGTACATTGAACGTCGATGTAACCGAGTTCCAGACCAACTTGGTCCCCTATTGAAGAATCCACTTCATGCTTTCGTCTTATGCTCCAGTCATCTCTGCCGAGAAGGCTTACCATGAGCAACTATCAGTTGTTGAAATCACCAACAATGCTTTTGAACCCTCTTCTATTATGGCCAAGTGCAACCCTCGTCATGGCAAGTACATAGTTTGTTGATTGATGTACCGTGATGTCATGCCCAAAGACATCAACGCTGTCGTTGCCACCATCAAGACCAAGTGTACCATTCAGTTTGTGGTCTGATGCCCCACCGGATTCAAGTGTGGCAACTTAATATGAACGAGTAAGCTAAAAAAACAATTTTGATTCTTGGAGGAATTCCAGATGAAAGAAGGAAAAAAAAGAAGAAAAGGAAGGTGAATAAAGTAGAACTGAAGGAAGCATTGCACTTTCGATTCAAGTAGAACGGAAGAAAGCATCACACTTTCGATTCAAGTAGAACGGAATGGAAGGAAGCATCGCACTTTCAATTCAAGTCTAACGGAAGGAAGCATCACACTTTCGATTCAAGTAGAACGGAAGGAAGCATCGCACTTTCAATTCAAGTGTTCATCTTTACATCAAGAAGGTCAAAGAAGTAGGGTGAATATTAGACAGTTAAGTAGTTTGATGTTAGTTGGCAATTAGTTAAGAATTTCTTAGATTTATTAGGCTGTTAATATTGGGTTACAAATATCCATATCATTGTAATGGGCTGAGTGTTGTTTAGTAATACTCAATCGGTTTACCTTGAGTGAAAGAAACAATTTACTTTCTCAAAACTATTCTATTGTGCTAATCCTAAATAACCATCTTTTGTTTCACCTTAGATTGCTGCAGCTCGGCAGCATCCAGCCAATGTGCTGGAGTTGTCTTTACAACAGACTTTCTCGAGGGATTAAGCATAGCGTGGAATGTATCGGCAAAGAGCTATTATCGTTGAAGTTGATAGCAGGCACGTCTTTGAACTTCTCTGTCAGGAGATTAAGGAGGAAAACTTGTTTTTTCTTTATCTTTATTTTATTTTCTTAAATTTCAGTTATAATTTTATTCTATTCGACCATCGTATTCACAATCATATACAGTTGATAATTATTCTTTTTCTTATATAGATTTAAAAACTTAGTAACTCATTAAATAATTATATAATGTATGAGACATTAACACCGAAGAATTCTCAAATTTGGAAATGATAACAAATATAAAGTTTATTTAATAAACAATCCCCATTAAAAATTAAACAACGAAAGGACATTCTTGGTCAACTACCCATGAAAATGATATCTTTAAAATTTTTAATTAAATAAGCTGTGTATTTATCTTATGTAACACGGGAAGAATCGGAGGATAAAAAGAACAAATAATAAGTTTAAGAGAATAAATTATTGAATAAGTGTATTTAAAATTTAAATACTTAAAAAAATAAATATCTAATCAATGTAAGGTTTATATTATCAATCTATTATTAATTAAATGAGGCAACATCACCACCAAATTATAACTTCACTGTTATTAAAAGATTACAAATGAATAAAATTCTTAGAATATTACAAATAAAAGAAGATAAAATGGTCTATTTAAATTTGAGTTTCATGGATTGACTAATAAATAACCAATCAGTTTAAAGATCAAAATATTATTAATTATCCCTTTGATAAGTCACCAACTTGTCAACCTGTATTTGCTTCTTTCTTCATTAGATGAATCCATAGCCGACATTTGATTGTTACCAAATTAATTGGGTTTTAAAAGTAAACCCGCCCACTTAACAAGGAGCGCATGACAATGCATTATAGTTCAACTTTTGACCATGCGGCAATTAGATAGGTAGGGCAGGTTAAGAATAATGGAAAACTGGGTTCATGGTAGGACCAGGGGGCTTGGGTAGCCACCAGCGATAAGCTTTACGCTGATGAAGGGAGAGTGAAAGGGGAGGGTCATTCTCTTCTAGGGCCGTCCAATTTAAGATTGAAGAATAATAGGGAATGAACACAATCAAAAAGGTTCTAAAAAATAATATTTCGATTGAGTGCAACTAAAATGCATAACATTTTTCATTGAGTGCAATCTATAATGTTAACTTTTAACATTTTTTATTATCAACCGAAAATGTTATAAATAATGTGTGAAATCAAAAAAAATATTAAGAAAAAGTTAATATTTTAGGTTGTGTCAAAAAAATATTATGTTTTTATAACATTTTCAATTGCACCTTCCCTAGCATTCATTGACCTTAAATTAGATTGTCCTCCCTTGGACATTCCTAAAAAGGGGAACCGCAAGATTGCGTGAAATATCAAAAACATAAAAGTAATTCCACATCAGTCATTCTGTTAAATTTTAAACTATGGATATTAAAATGAAATAAAAAATAAATGTTAAGTGTAATTTTAATAAATATTAAAATTTAGGTACTAAAATGAAACAAAAGCGATAATTTTGGTACCAAATATGTAGTTGCTTTTATTTTAGACTCTACCTACGAGGATCAGCTGAGAAATCATAATTATATACTTGAGGGAAAACATATATATGAGAGTGGATTTGATCCTGTAATAACTCAAATTTTAAACTAGTGACTGTAATGTAAAAATTTAAAAGTTTGGGACTAAAATATAATGCTGTAAAAGTGTCAGGATTAAAAATGTAAAATCTTAAAAGTTATATTTTGGGTTTGTAAATAAGTAGTTCAGATTTTAGGGGTTTCATATTTTTGATCAGGAGTTTGCATAAAAGTCTATTAAATGATGAAGATCGGTATAATACTCGGATAACCATATTGAATCGAAAGTCTAAATTTTTTTAAGGAAGGTAGTTTTGAGTTAGAAAAATTATATAAATATTTTTAATTAGTGGATTTTAAGCTGGATCAGTGGAATTTGGTGAGAATCACACAATAAAGTGAGATAGTACAATTTAGTGACTAAAATAAAATTTAAAAAATTGGAAGTCAAGAAGAAAATTTGAGAGATAAGATTTTTACAGCTATTTAATAATATTAAATTAGAGATATGGGAGAGACATAGTTGTAATTTAGGGAATTCATTAATGATAATTTAGGTTTTTGGCCCAAAATAAAAAAAAAATTATTAGTTTTAAAAGTCAAATTTGAGGAGATTTTTCTTAAGAATTTTCGTGAGATTTTGGTGAGCCAACTTTTTTCTTCCATTTTTTTTATCAAATTTAGTGAGTTTTGGGACTAAATCGTAAAATAAGAAATTCACCTCCACTATTTTCTCTACAAGATGGTGTAATTAATTCTTGGTTTCATGCTTGAATGGTGGTAGTGGGTGCTTTATGTGGATGAAGGGGAGACTTGAATTCAAAGAAATTTATTGAATTAAAGTTAGAAATGGGTGTTAGGAGTGTTGTAGAACAATATATATATATATATATATATATATATATGAAATTGGGTTGAAAATATTTAGAAATAATAATGAAGTGTTCGGCCATAAGCTTGGGGAGTGAGAACTTGGTTTTGGAATTTATGAAAATTAATTGGAAATGGTTTGTTGATGATTAAATTGTGATTGGATTAAATAGGAGACCATTAGGTTATGAATTTCAAAGTTTTCGGCCATGGTTGAGTTTTAAAGTTTAGATTGCTAATTGCAAAATTGGATATTTGAACTTTAAATCTAGGTGTGGTTACTGCCATTTTGTACTGATTTAATATATATAAAAGATGTAAATTTCTCAATTAGTATTGTAGACACTCATTTTCGTCCGGGACTTCAAAGGATTTATTTAGTATATATGATAATATATAGTTATGTAGTATAATTTTCAATTTTTTTTGAAAACATATAATATATAATTTTTAAAAATGGTTTTGGAAAACATAATATATAGTTTTTTTAAAAACGTTTTTTTTAAAACATATAGTATATAGTTTAAAAAAGGGTTTTCGAAAACATATATAATATAGTTTTGAAAACATATTTTGAATATATATATATATATATATATATAGTGTTTTAAACGGTTTTTGAAAACATATATAATATATAATTTTTGAAAACATATTATATAGTTTTTGAAAATATAATATATGTTATATAATTTTTTAAATAAATATATAGTACGTATTATATATTATTTATAGTGTTATTTATTATTATTACTTATTTACTTAATTTTTTAGGGTCCAAATCGAAATCTGGTTCAGCAAGGGGATAAGGGAGCGCAACCGGGTAGCCTAACCCAACAAGCTCGGCAAGGCCCAACCAAAGCAAGCCTGATCCAGCGCAGGACCCGAGCCCATCTGCCTGACCTAACAGAGGCTAGGGTTCCATGTTTTAGCACTAGCGTCGCATGACTAGGGTCGTTGGATCTGGCCCTTTGATCCAACGGCCAGAAAGCATCAGGTTAACGTCTTAAGCGACGCGTGAAGGACACGCACCAAGCGTGGTTACCAACCGACCAAAATCCTTGGACAAAAAATCGTAAAAACTGGAACAACAACCCACACTAACTCTGTCGGCCAGATTTCCAGCAAAAATCCCGTCATTTTCAAGACCACAACGGCCGAATCTAAGGCTATAAAAGCCTCCGGCGAAGCTGCGAACAACTGAAGAAAAATCGAAATAAAAATCAAGCAACCGAGCAACATATCAGCAAAGAAACAAAGCCACAAAAGCCATCAACACAAAAAAACAACATTCAATAAACATACGAAAACCCCAAAGGCAGAAAAACTTTAAAAATCGAAAGTAAAGAAAAACAAAGTTTAAAGCTTTGTTTCGTGGGAGAATGCCGAGGACACGGAGGAACTTCATTAGAAAGTAAAAGGTCGTGGGGAAAGCGAAGAGTCTCGCGAAAAGGGAAAAACTCAAACGCCTTTTTGTATATCTACATCGATTTGGTACATGTTTGTGCAATCGGGCTTCGGATTGGTGTTAAGGAGGTCGGGAGGAACATTTTGGTATATTTTGATTTTTTTCAGGTACCCCTCGGTGGCCAGAGCAGTGGCCAGGCAGCAGATGGTTCACCCGAGGGTGATCGGCTTATAGCCGGATTGGGGGAGGTTAAGAGCATTTAGAGAGGGGGTTTTGAAATTTGAGTGAAATGAAAAATGAATTTTTTTGGGGTTTAATCGGCTTTATATGGGGGACCTTTGTGTAAATACCAAATTTTAAAATTATTTCCGCAGTCCTTGGTATTCTGATGTGCAATTCATTTTGGTCACTTATTGTAAATTGACTCAGGAATTTTAAATTAATTCAATTTAGTCCCTATTTATATTGTTATATTTATGCAATTTAACCCCTAACCTTTTATTTTTCTTCTTGCAGCTTTCAATTAATTTCAATTTAGCCCCTATTTTAATAATTTCTTATTTATTTTAAATTATCTTTTGTTTATTTAATATTTTTTTGTTTGTTTGTTTTTACAATCTAATGTTTGTTTGATTTTTAGGACAATTTTAATCGATCAAAGGTAAGTAATTCAGATCAAATTTTAAATTTTAATTTAACTTTTAATTTTAGCAATTAAGATAACCGGGAAATTAAATTGGTACCAAAAGGACAGTACAAGGGTGCTAATCCTTCCTTGACTGTAATCGACTCCCGGATCCGATTAATTCTTGGTAAAACGCAGATCAAGTAAAGTGGTAAATTAAGGTATCAGATCAACCTAATTTTAAATGATCAGTGGCGGCTCTAACACATTAAATTTAAGTTGAAGTCGATTCCAGGCCCACCCGAAGGATGGTTACGATAGCTTGGCAACTCCGCTAGGGACGTAAGTGATTCAGACCAAAATTAATTTTCGGTTGTCTTCTTAAGCAAAATTGTCAGTTTAAATTATAATTTATTTTTTCGATCCTTGTTATTTACCTTTGATTATTTTTTTCAAATAAATAGTTGTACTGATGTTTTTTTAATGATTTCAGCTTTTTCAAAATAATCATTCATGACAGGCTCTATTCTCGAGGTCCAAACCATATTTAAGTGGAGGTAAAAGTGACGCCTTCGTGGGAATTTATTCTCTATATGGGCTTAGCAAGTAACCTTCGGGATTCATATACCTTATGTCTTCGTGTGAATTTATTCTCCGTATAGACTTAAGGGAATGTATCCTCTCGAGTTTAACTTGGTCCATATGAGCTTGTAACGGGCTTAAGACTGAGGGTCTAGGAAGCCCATGGGGGCACCAGTAAGGAAAACTCGGGTATCTTTTTTTTAGAACCTAAACCGGGATGTTGCAAGGAATTAGAGCCCACCCCGAAACTCCATTTCAAAACCTAGGCTACTTTAGTTATTTCTTGCTTTATTTTCTATTCAAGGCATGCGAATTAGAAATATATGTGGTTAGTATTTGTTCAAAAATTAGCATGCATGATAGAAATCATGTCCAGTAGGAAAAAGCATGTGGGGTAGGAATTTTTATTTTTATCTTACTAAATGGTTTTCATTCATTTTTGTTTTTCTTTAACTTCTATCATTTGTACCATTTAAAGAGGTGTTGATCCGCAAAAAGTGTTCGTTAAAACTTGAATAATTTGAATTAATGGACAAAGGGGTTGTAATGCAAGAGGTGAGAAATGCAGAAGTCCGGCTATAGTCAAAGAAAACTCAGAAGGAAAAAAGGGAACAATCTACAAAGTAACTATATGTCAGATCTAGTTGGTTATGTTTCTATCAGCCTTAAGCAAAACAATATTCAAGAGTTGCGGAGAACTTGGGACAACTGAAAAATAACAAGAAACAAAGATTCTGCCAACGGTACGGTGATATCGCACATTTTCTCTATGTCAAGATAGATGAATCTTTGATTAGAGCCTTAATGCAATTTTGGAATCCGGGGTATAGTTGCTTTACATTCAACCAAGAAGACATAGTGCCCATAATCGAGGAATAACTACCCTATTGCATTGTGAAAGAATCAGAATGGACCGAGTCTACACCAAATATATCAAAAGTCAGTCTTTCAAGAATGGGTTGCAAAGGTTGCAGGGGTCGATGAAAGGTGGGTAACTGACTGAATTCAAAGAAAAGGAAAGGGAGAATGAATTGCATGGACTCACATCAAGAAATTAATGAAGAATCATCCTGATGAATGGAAGGTGATTAACCTTTTTTCACTGGGTATCTATGGCTTGGTTATCTTTCCAAAAACTTTGGGATACATCGAGGTAGCTGTGGTGGAACTGTTCGAAAAATTACCTAAGTGAGTGAACTTTGCGCCAATGATCTTAGCCGAAACTTTTCGTTCACTAAACCATTGCAGAAGGACTGGTGGAGGATGATTTATAGGGTGTATACAGCTTCTTCAGGTTTAGATTTATAGTCATTTTTGGAAGACTGATAGGATTTCTTACCGTTGATTCAGCACCACTTACTCTTCTTTAGAGGAATTCCTTACACAAAAGTGGCGAGAAGGAATTCCTATTGAGAAATGGGTAAATGTATTCATGCACCTTCAAGATAAGGACATTTGTTGAAAATATTTTGATATTTTGATATAACAAATTAAGTTAAATGAATTTTAAGATTTTCCAAATGATTTTCTAAGTATATTCGATAGAATTATTCGAATATCAAAACATTACTCCAAATCTTTCAAAGATCATTTTTAATCCTTACTCAAAGTGTAAAATTAAGTTTTAATCTTAAAATAATTTCAAAATAATTTTACAAAGTATTTCGAACCATTTTAAAGCCAAAAATTCCAGATTGCTCAGAGGGAACCGATTCCCCCCTAAGGGGGTACCGATTCCCCCCTGAATGGTTTGGCTCCGAGAATTCCAGTATGCTCGGAGGGAACCGATTCCCCCCTTGTATAACGGTCGAAATATTTGAATTTTACACTTAGGGAACCGATTCCCCATAGGGGGTACCGATTCCCCCCCACGCTCCAAGCTGTTTTATTAATTATTTTCACACTAAAACGGCTATATGATCTTCACTAATCATCCCCAACGTTTAGAAGTGATTCAAGGTGTATTTAAGCAAGCTTAGAAGCCATTGATCAACAACAAGAAACATCAAGCAATTAGAATCAAGAGAGAATCAAAGAGAAATCATCAAACCTCAAGTTTGAGCATTTCAAGCCTATTTTTCATTCAATATTCATTTTGCTTTCAAGAACACTTATTGTGCTCAATTGTATTTATTCTTGAGTGTTCCTTCTTTGTTCTAGAATTGTGTAAACATATTTTCCTTGTGAGGTTTTTTCTTGTAAGTTTGCAAATTTGTATTTCTCTTTAAGAAAAGAGTGTTCTCAAGAATTGGGGTATATTCTTGAGGGAGTTGTAAGGTTATCTCTTTGGCCTCAAAAGAAAGAACAAATTAGTGAATTTGTTGGAAAATCCTTAGTGTGGATAGCTAAGGTAGTGGACGTAGACTTTGGTTGATAAAGTCGAACCACTCTAAATCGCTGTGCAATTTCTTTTAATTTTCTGCAAAAGCTTCCACCAAAATTTTTATTGCCAATTCACCCCCTCTTGGCCGATTCAGTCAATCGATTAACTCAACAATTAGCATCAGAGCCTAACTCATTTGAAGGTTTAATCACCTCTTGAGTCGATTCAGGAAGAGTTATATCGATAATCAAAGTCATCAATGGCCTCCACTTCAAACTTCGACTCCGGTCTCGACTCGATGCCCGTCAACAAGCCTCCTTTCTTCAATGGAGCTAACTATGCCTATTGGAAGAATATAATGATGTACTTCATTCAAGCAAGTGACATGGGAGCATGGAATGCTGTAGAAGAAGGATACATCAAACCTCTCACTCATCCAAGGTTGTGGAGTGAAGGAGAGACAAGAATGTTCCAGCTCAACTCCAAAGCCATCCATATCATTTTTTGTGCTCTTGGACCAGATGAATACGGAAGAGTTTCATCGTGTACAACCGCCACAAAAATATGGGACAAACTTCAAATCACTCATGAAGGTACCGATGAGGTAAAGAAATCTAAAATTAGTATTCTAACACATAGCAATGAAAATTTCAGGATGAAACCAAATGAAGATGTCAAACCTATGACGGATAGATTTTCAACAATTGTCAATGGTCTCAAATCATATGGAGAGATCATTTCAAATGAAAAGCTTGTGAGGAAGTTAGTCTACTCCCTCCCAAAATCATGGCAATCAAAGAAGACGGCAATCATCGAGTCTAAGGACTTAACGTCCTTAACTCTTGAAGAGCTAATTGGGCCACTCCTCACTCATGAAATGATGCTCGAAGATGAGGTGGACCTCGACAAGATTGACGAGACACCAAAGGAGAAGGATAAGAAGAAAAACATTGGAGTTTCTCTCAAATCCACAAAAGATGAGAGTGATTCGAATAACAATGACGATGACGAGGAAATGGCATTGTTTGCCAAACGGTTCAGAAAAATGATGAGACCTTATCGAGGAAGAAAATTCAAACGAAATGAAGGCCTAAAAATGAACCGAAAGAGATGGACCCAATCATTTGCTACGAATGTAAAAAGCCAGGGCATGTCAAATATGATTGCCCACAATTGAAGAAAAAGGGTCAATCAAAAAATAAGCACAAGGTTCATGTGGCTACATGGAGCGATGAAGAAAGTTCCGATGAAGAGGAACAAGAAGTAGCTAACTTGTGCTTGATGGCATTTGAGGAAGATTCTAAGGGAAAGGAGCATTGCTACAAGGTACGGGAAACAAATTCAAATTCATGGTACCTTGATAGTGGATGCTCAAGACACATGACCGGAGACAAAAGCCGCTTCATTGAGCTTAACGCCAAAAATGGAGGAGAAGTGACTTTTGGAGACAATTCAAAAGGTCACATTAAAGGTATTGGTACAATAGGTAATACCTCTTCCATACAAAATAAAAATGTTTTATATGTGAATGGATTAAAGAATAATCTATTGAGTATTAGTTAATTATACGATAAAATATTCAATGTCTTATTTGAAATTAATGGTTGTAAAGTCATTGACATTGCATCTAATCGGATTATGCTTGTTGGTCATAGAATATGAAACATATACATGGTGCATTTAGATTTTTTTGATATGATTAATTTATGCCTAGTTGCTAAGGATGAACATGATAGTTGGTTATGGAATAGGAGACTAGGACATGCTAGTATGAGTGTTTTGCAACGGTTAATTCAAGGAGACCTAGTAAGAGGGTTGCCTAAGCTTAAATTTGATAATGATAAAATCTGTAATGCTTGTGCTAAAGGAAAACAAAAGCGAGTTTCTTTTAAATCCATTAATGATGTATCAACTAGTAGAGTTTTACAATTGATCCATTTAGATCTTTTTGGGCCAACTAGAACTACTAGCTTGGGTGGAAAACAATATGCATTTGTCTTGGTAGATGACTATTCTAGATATACTTGGGTTCTATTTTTAAATACTAAAGATGAAGCATTAGAACAATTCATCACATTTTCAAAAGTAATCCAAAATGAAAAAGGTTACTCTATAACTAGTGTTAGGAGTGATCATGGAACTAAATTTGAAAATCTTGGATTTACTGAATTTTGTAACTCTAACGGTATTAGCCATAATTTTCAGCACCTAGAACCCCTCAACAAAATGGAGTTGTTGAGAGGAAAAATCGTACTTTAGAAGAAATGGCTAGAACCATGCTTTGTGAAAATAATTTGCCAAAATATTTTTGGGCGGAAGCCACAAATACCACTTGTTATGTTGTAAATCGAGTAATGATTAGGCCAATTTTAAAGAAAACTCCATATGAAATTTTCAAAAATAAAAAGCCTAAAATTAGTTATTTTCATCCTTTTGGATGTAAATGTTTTGTTTTAAATAACTGTAAAGAAAACCTTGGCAAATTTGATGCTAAAAGTGATGAAGGAATTTTTCTGGGTTATTCCTTAAATTCTAAAGCCTATCGTGTATTTAATAAAAGAACTTTAGTTGTAGAAGAGTCTATACATGTTGTTTTCGATGATAATCCCCTTCCGAGGAAGGATTCTTGTGTGAATGATGATGTAGGTGTTATAAATACAAATGACGTTAGACATGACGTTGGAGAACCATCATCAAAGGAAGAAACGAAAAATGAGGAAACTCATGATCCTCTTGAGAATCCAACCATTGAAGAAAGGGAAGTATCTTATCCAAGAGAGTACAACTATGTCAAGGATGGTGAAATTATAGGTGATCCATCAAAAGGGGTAGCAACTCGATCTTCTCTTAGAAATATTTGTAATTATGTTGCATTTATCTCATGCATAGAGCCTAAGAATATTAAAGAAGCATTAAATGATGAACATTGGATTATGTCTATGCAAGAAGAGTTAAATCAATTTGAGAGAAGTAAAGTATGGACATTAGTTGAAAGGCCTAGTAATAAATCTACTGTAGGTACTAGATGGGTATTTAGAAATAAGCTTGATGAGAGTGGTAATATAGTGAGAAATAAGGCTAGACTTGTTGCTTAAGGGGTATACTCAAGAAGAAGAAGGCATAGACTATGATGAAACATACGCTCCCGTAGCTAGGATGGAAGCAATTAGAATGTTATTAGCATTTGCATGTTTCAATGAATTTAAATTATATCAAATGTATGTTAAAAGTGCATTTTTAAATGGTTTTATAAAAGAAGAAGTGTATGTGGAACAACCTCCAGGTTTTGAAGATTCAAATTTTTCGGATCATGTTTTAAAATTAAAAAAAGCTCTTTATGGTTTAAAGCAAGCTCCTAGAGCTTGGTATGAAAGATTGTCAAATTTTTTAATTGAAAAAGGTTTTTCAAAAGGGAAGGCTGACACTACATTGTTTTTGAAGCATAAAGGTAAAGATTTATTAGTAGTTCAAATTTATGTTGATGATATAATATTTGGTTCTACTAATGATGTTCTTTGCCAAGAATTTTCTAAGCTAATGCAAAGTGAGTTTGAGATGAGCATGATGGGGGAGCTCTCATTTTTCTTGGGACTCCAAATCAAGCAAAGAAAAGATGGCATCTTCATCAATCAAGCTAAGTACGTCAAAGATATGCTCAAGAAGTTTGGACTGGAAAATGGCAAACCTCATGACACTCCAATGAGCTCCAATGATTGGATCTCTACTTTATCTAACTGCAAGTAGACCGGATATTATGTTTAGTGTTTGCTTATGTGCTAGATTTCAATCATGTCCTAAGGAATCACATTTACTAGCTATTAAGAGAATCTTTAGATACCTTAAAGACACTCCTAGTTTAGGACTTTGGTATCCTAGAGACTCTAGCTTTAGCTTGCATGCTTTTTCTGATGCGAATTATGGAGGATGCAAATTAGATAGGAAAATCACCTCCGGTACTTGCCAATTCCTTGGAAATATGCTAATTTCTTGGTTTTCAAAGAAACAAAATTGTGTTGCATTATCTACCACTGAAGCCGAATACATTTCAGCTGGTAGTTCCTGTGCACAAGTTTTATGGATGAAACAACAACTTTTTGATTATGGAATTGAAGTAGGTACCATTCCTATCAAGTGTGACAATACTAGTGCTATTTGTCTCACTAAAAATCCCATCCAACACTCTAGAACTAAGCACATTGAAATAAGACATCACTTCATTAGAGACCATGTCACTAAGGAAGATGTAGTTCTAGAATTTGTTGATACTTTGCACCAATTAGCGGATATCTTTACTAAACCTTTAGACAAGGAACGATTTTGGACACTTAGGAGAGAATTAGGTTTGACCAATCTATCTTCACTGAGTGTTTAAAATAATTTTAGCACTTTTAATAATATGTGAAAAATGCTTATAATAGTAATTTTTTGATTGCATTCATTGCTATTAGTTAGGGGGAGTTTATGATTCTTGATGAAAAATTAATTTTATGTTCAAATATTGTTTAAAGATTAATTGAATTGTTTGAACATGATTAATTTTTAATATATGAGTTGCCAATACCACTAGAGGAAATTAATTTAGCATTTTGGATGTTTAAAATCAGATTTTAGCATTTTGGTGCAGAGGGAATCGATCCCCCCTTGAGGGAACCGATTCCCCCTTTGAAGGGGAACCGATTCCCCCCACAGGGGAATCGATACCCCCTAGGGTTCTGGTTTTAACACAGGCAGAACCCAAAATTTGCTCAAACCCTCTCTTATTCCTTCACGCCATTTTCTTCCCTCTACTCTCTCAAATCTTCATTCTTACCTCAAATCAACGTTTTTAATCGGAATTCACTTCAAATATCATCCTCTAAACCTATTGGAATCATCAAAAACGTGCAAACTTCATCTAATCTCACTCAAATCCGAAATCATTCAAGGTATTTTTCCAAAACTTTGTTTTATCAATTTATGAACATAGAACTAGTTTTAATTAGTTCTAGGTTGAATTTTTGATCGGGCATTTATTATTTAGTGATTAGAAACTAGATATTACAACTACTTTCATCAAAAACACAAGATTTTTTCAAAATTTTTGAAATAAATTTTTTTTTGAAATTATTGTGTTTTGATTAAATTATGTTGTTATTATGAAAACTATACATATATTGTTTCTCAAAACCATATTTTTCAAAAGTTTTTCAAAAACTTTGCCCATTAGGATTGATTTAGAGAACCTTGAAATATTGAGGACTCAATTGAGTTTTGGGATTGATTGAATTGCATACTTGTGTTTTCTAAATTGCAGGTTATCAATTCTATTCCGATTTCCTAAACCATGTCCAATCCTAAACATGCTAGGTCTTCATCTAGTCATTCACACCGTCAACCAAATCCACCTCCAAATCCTCCTTCTATTCCAATTTCTAATCCTAATCCCATTGATCCTAATTTGACTATCCAAAATTCTTGTTTCAATCATCCTGGTCCTAGAAATCATCATTTTTGGTATTATCAATATTTCGACTCTTACAAAATCCGGGAAGAACGTATTCCTTCTCGTCAAGCTATGTTAGCTATCAATTTTAAATATCTTCCTCTTTTACAAGAGTGGAAATTTGATAAACTCTTTGACCTTGAACCCATCGTTTACCATCACCTTGTTCGTATTTTCTATTATAGTGTCGTTTGTGTTAAAAACCAAAATGAAACCAAAACCATAGGAATTCATTCCTACCTTCTAGGACAATTCTTATATATTGACTCGGCTTACATACCCAATACATTCGGATTAGATAATGATGGTATTTCAAATGAAAATCAAGTTTTAGGATCTCGTTATAAAAGAAGGGATAGTGCAAGTGTCCTAGACCTTCATGAACGTTTTCTTCATCTAATAATTTCTTGGTGGTTTCGACCATCCGGAGGTTGTTATTCTACTCTTAGAGCCTTAGATCTTTGGTGGTTACATTGTTTCGAAAACAATATTAAAATCAACCTACCTCAGATTATTTTTGCTGAAATTGTTGAAACCGTAAATCTTGTTCCTAACAAAAAAAACTATGTTCATCTCTTGTTTACGGTTGCATTTTGAGTAATCTATTTTCCAAAGCTGGGCTTAGAGTCGGTCTAGATGTCGTTTTCCCCCTTAAGAAACAAATTAACCTTCTTTCCCTAACGAGAGCGGGATGGATTAAGGATAAGAAAACCGGTGAATGGGTTCGATCTTCTGCAAATACTTCAGGAGCTAGTTCTTAACAAGCTCCACCCGAAGCTGACGAAGATCTCGAGCTTGAGCAATTAGTGCGAGACATCGATGAAGCCGAAGATGAGCCTGAGCAGCCCGAAGAGCAAGCACAACAAACGCATCCAATGCCTCCATATTTCCAATCCTTTATGGAGACAATCGATTTTCGATACGCTACTATGGATTCGCGCTTTACTTCTATAAAGTCCCATTTATCCACAATGAGAGCTCAATAATTAGAAATTCTTCGGGAAATACGTGCAAATAATGAAGCAACCAACGCACGTATTAATGACCTCACTAACGAAATGGCCGCTATGCGAGCTCGTTTTCCTCCTCCTGATCCGGATATGTGATTTAATGTTTTGCTTTGAACTCCAAACTTATTATTTTAACATTTTGAATATTTTGGAATGCTTGAATTTGTGGATTGATTGACTTTGAATTTGTTTGGATTTATGAATGGTTAGAAATTATCTATTTGGTGTGATTAAATTTATTCATTATTGCATCATTTACTTCATGATTAGATATATGACCAATTTTGCCATTTCACATTAATTATGAATATTGATTATGAAACTAATGGCTAACGTTTCTCTTGCTTGTGATCTTAGCAGCTTATATTATATATAATCAATTGGCTAACTGATTTCAAAACCTTGTTTAAATTCTTTAAAATGTCTTTTTGATTTAACAAAAAGGGGGAGAAGTGTTAAAGTGTTTTTAAATGATAAATGGGAGAAGTGTTAAAGTAAGGGGGAGTAATTTAAAACTTGATTTCAAAATCTTAAAATTACTAAAATGTTTTGTTATATCAAAAAGGGGGAGATTGTTGAAAACATTTTGATATTTCAATATAACAAATTAAGTTAAATGAATTTTAAGATTTTCCAAATGATTTTCTAAGTATATTCGATAGAATTATTCAAATATCAAAACATTACTCCAAATCTTTCAAAGATCATTTTTTAATCCTTACTCAAAGTGTAAAATTATGTTTTAATCTTAAAACAATTTCAAAATAATTTTACAAAGTATTTCGAACCATTTCAAAGCCAAAAATTCCAGATTGCTCAGAGGGAACCGATTCCCCCTGAATGGTTTGGCTCCGAGAATTCCAGTATGCTCGGAGGGAACCGATTCCCCCCCCAGGGGGTACCGATTTCCCCCTTGTATAACGGTCGAAATATTTGAATTTTACACTTAGGGAACCGATTCCCCATAGGGGGTACCGATTCCCCCCACGCTCCAAGCTGTTTTATTAATTGTTTTCACACTAAAACGGCTATATGATCTTCACTAATCATCCCCAACGTTTAAAAGTGATTCAAGGTGTATTTAAGCAAGCTTAGAAGCCATTGATCAACAACAAGAAACATCAAGCAATTAGAATCAAGAGAGAATCAAAGAGAAAGCATCAAACCTCAAGTTTTAGCATCTCAAGCCTATTTTTCATTCAATATTCATTTTTTCTTTCAAGAACACTTATTGTGCTCAATTGTATTTATTCTTGAGTGTTCCTTCTTTTTTCTAGAATTATGCAAACATATTTGCCTTGTGAGGTTTTTCTTGTAAGTTTGCAAATTTGTATTTCTCTTTGAGAAAAGAGTTTTCTCAAGAATTGGGGTATATTCTTGAGAGAGTTGTAAGGTTATCTCTTTGGCCTCAAAAGAAAGAAAAAATTAGTGAATTTGTTGGAAAATCCTTAGTGTGGATAGCTAAGGTAGTGGACGTAGACTTTGGTTGATAAAGTCGAACCACTCTAAATCGCTGTGCAATTTCTTTCAATTTTCTGCAAAAGCTTTCACCAAAACTTTTATTGCCAATTCACCCCCTTCTTGGCCGATTCAGTCAATCGATTAACTCAACAACATTGTATGGAGAGGCCCTTGGATGACTCATAGTGACCTCCTTTATCGATGTGGAGACTCAGGAATCATAATGTTACTTGGGTTGTGGGGAGGAGTTGGTTATTCTTCGCTTTTAGCACTTCGACAATATGGGGAACGTCAGTTTGTCCTATTTACACATGAGATATTTGGATCAGAGTTTACATACCATGAGGAGCTCTACAAGAAGAAGGTCAAAGATGTAGCCAAGTCATGGAGGAATATATTTCGTGCAAATGTCGTAGCTGCTAAAGACATGCTTACTTCAGATTATATAGAATTGATGAAGCTAAGGAAAATGACAGTCCTTATACCAGATCATAAAGATACTTAGACAATGGAAGAGCATCTTAAACATGTTCCTTTTGAATTAGAGACAACATAGAATGAATTTGAAGCTGAAAAGGAGGAGCTGAAATAAAGACTAAGGGAACTCGAAGCTGAAAATTCCAATGGAAATTAGATGTCGATACTCAAAAGGATCGAGTAGACAGGTTATAAAAGGAATAGAAGAAACTCTGTTTTGAGTTGGAAAATTTGAGAAAAGGGTATCAAGACCAAGTTTAGAGCAATTCCAATTTAAAAAGGTCTTCCAAGTACTGGAAAGGTGAAGTAACAACCTGAAAAGAAAGTTTGAGGGACAAGATGAAAGAGAGACCCTGAAAGAGCATTTAAAGACTTCCTAAAGACGTTTGTTAGAAAGCCAACACCAGAAAAAACGATTGAAACCTAGGTAATTAATTTGGAAAGATCCCTTCAAAAGAAACAAGAACATAATTATAGAACTATAGCTGAGTTGGAGGTCATTGTAGACAAATCTAAGAAACATGCAAGTGAGTTCCAGATAGTTCCTTTTGATGGAGGACTTTAGTGGCGTTTTCGTTTGGAGCAGGCTCAGCAAAGGGTGAAAGCTAGAAATGTAATCATTCAAGACTTTTTAGAGCTTTTACAAAAAGCAGTTCGTCACCTATATGGCTTGGCAAGAGAAACCGGAGTGGTTCAATAAGGTATTCAGCTAGTGAAAGATGAAGTAAGAAGACTTGTTTGTAATAACAGACACGTTTTTGGATCATTGCCTCGAAAACTTCATGCATCATGCATTCCTGTATATTTTACATTTTACATTTTACATTTTTCTTTTTCTTTTCATTTCTTTACATTCACAATAACTAACAAAAAATTTCTCATCAAAAAGGAACAAACGCTGGACATACCACCTTAAGTATTAGACACACTTCATCCTCACAATACTCGTTCAAAGAAAAAGAAGATGGAAACTAATATCACTCAACTTAAAGAAAACATGATAAGGTTATAAAAAGAGCTTAAAGAAAAAATAAGTCAAAATCAACAAAATACATTGGATTCCATTATTAGGAACCAGTAGTCATTAGTTGATCAAATTATTGCAAGACTGTCTGGCCTGAATCAAATGAATGCTCATAGGGTAGGGACATCTAAAGGGGTGACTGTACCACCTACCCTACAGCATATTATCATAGTTGAGATCTTACCAGGACTTCAAGGAGACTCGTCTGCTGCAAAAGAACAAGTTTTATCTACTGTAAAAGCACAAGCTTCATCAGTTTCAAAAGAACAAGTTTCTGTAACTAACCCTCAAAATAATCTAGATGATTATCGTATTCCAGATTTTGATGAAGAGGATAAAACAAAGAAGATAGAGGAGAAAATTAAGCTGTTGGAAGATCAAATGAAGACAGTTAAGGGAGAAGATAATTATTACGGAGTTGATGCTATATAATTAAGCTTAGTCCTAAATTTAAATCTTCCTCCTAAGTTTAAAGTCCCAGATTTTGAGAAATATGATGAGAACAGTTGACATTCAGCTCACATTATCATGTTCTGTCAAAAGATGACAGGATACGTGTGAAATGATCAGCTCATAATTCATAGCTTCCAGGAGAGTCTGTCAGGTTCAGCCATCCGGTGGTATAATCAGCTGAACTGTTCATACATCAGAACATGGAAAGATCTCGCCAAGTCTTTCTTAGAACAATACAAGCATGTAAATGACATAAGGCCAGATCGTGTCATGCTACAAAGTATGGAGAAAAAACATAATGAAAACTTCAGACAGTATGCACAACGATGGAGGGATTTAGATGTACAAGTTCATCCTCTTTTGGATGAAAAAGAAACAATGAAGCTCTTCGTACATACTTTGAAGGATTATTTCTTCGGGAATCTGGTTGCAATTACATTTTAGAAATTTTCTGATCTGATTATTTCTGGAGAGATGATCGAGGCCACCATTAAACAAGGAAATATATATGAAAGTGAATCAAGCAAGAGACCTCCCATAAATAAGAAAGAATGATAGATCAACAATATCAACACCTTTACTACCAACAAAAATGTTACGATCTCCAAGTCAAAAGCAACTGCAGTTGTACCATCAGGTACTTCTAGACAAGATGCAAGGGAACCAAAAGGGGAAAAGGAGTATTTCGAGCAATTCCCATGATATACAAGGAACTCTACCAGTAACGTTTTGACACACATGTGGTGTCACCATAACCAGTAGAACCACTAAAGCCCTCATACCCAAGTGGTATGATGAAACACACATTGTAAGTATCATGGTGGTGTCCTGGGGTATTCTATTGAAAATTGCCTCGCCTTTAAGAGGATAGTTCAAAGGATACGTAACAGAAACTAGATTCATTTTAATAACTCAGAATCACCTAACATTACACAAAACCCTCTTTCTAACCACCAAGAAAGTAGGGTTAATGCAATCATGAAGGAGAGGGGCAAGATAATTAAAACAAGTGTTTCTGAAGTAAAGTCTCATTTGGCCTGGGTATGAAGGCATATGATAAGGGCATGATTTCTTGCACCACATTCTAGAATACCAGAATACGAATGTGGTAACCATTGTTGTTATAACAATGAAAAAAGACATGAGGTGCAAGAATATTTTGAATTTAAAGCCTTGATCCAACTAATGATGGACAAGAAAAAGTTAGAATTTTATAAGGAAAATAAAGAAACTCCAGAAGTTGATATTTGTGCTACTGGAGATTCATCTGACAAAATATTCGATGTGGGTCGTCTTTTGATAATCACTCCAAATGAAAAGGTGGTAATAATGGCATCAAGACCTTTTCTCTATAAAGACAGCAAATAAGTGCCTTGGGAGCTCCAGAATTTTGGGGAGAAGAGAGAGAGGGGCCCATTAAGGCCGACTTATGGTTAAATGATGTTATATTAATGCTCGATAGTCTTCAATGGACGGATTTGAAAAAGTTGGGAGGAACTGTATCTTTACTTAGAGGATCAACTCGAGTATGGTGGTCAAGTACTACGATGTATGCACTATCGGAGCAAGTGACCTCGTAATTCTTCTTGGAAGAATTCAAGAACAAGTATTTGGGTGAACAGCTCAGACGAGCAATGCTGTTAAAGTTCCTTAATCTGAAGCAAGGTGATCGAGCCGTACATGAATTCAAGGCTGAGTACAACAAGTTGAGCCACTTTGCTACTGAAGTCATTCCAAATGACAAGGTGATAACTCCGTAAAAAGGTCACATTTTGGGACCTTTTCACTTAAGTTATTGAATGTCTAAGAGCCCATTTAGGACCATGCAGATACATTTAGGAGAATATAGTTACATGTGATGGAATTCTATTTGTCACAGTATTTTATTTTGAAATCGGTGATGCTTTATGGGAAAGGTGTTTGTTCACTGAAGTGCATAAATTTAGAGCAAGGAAAAGAGAAAAGGAAATGCAGTGACATAAGGAGATTACTGAGCAGAATGAAAATATCGAGTTGGATTGGCATTTCGAGAACGAACAAAGTGAAAGAAGATATTTTAAAGCCAGCTGTCACCACTTTCACGTGATCTCTGATAGGGGCGAGAAATCCGCCTGGAGGGATCAGCGCTGCTACAGTCGATCCTGATGACCTCGCCACCCTGCTACAGATCCTGTCTGTCCTTGATCTTTTGCAACAGGATTATGTCGGGTACTCAGCTTGCAATCCAGGCTTGATCAATGCCAGCTCTGCCCAATCCTCACGTGATTTAAGCATGGTTTGGGGTATCCTAGGAATTTCAACACCAAGTCCTAGGGTTAATCTTCCCCTATAAATAGATGATGAAGCCACAATGAAGAAGAATTTGGTTTCACGTTGATTTGAGCTTAAAATTTAGAGAGAGAATGTCTTACTTTTCTCCGTCAATTCTACTTGCCGTGGCATTTCTCCATGACAAGCTTGAGGGAGTGGCGTTCTAGGCATCCGAGAGGAGCTAGTTCGCTAGTGGAAGTTCGTGGTGGCCGAGGGAAGCTCCGGCAGTGCACGTCATAGGCTTTCTCTCCTACTCTTAATTCTTTGCTTTCATGTTTTATTATTTGGGTTGTAAGGAACGAATAAAACTTGCTTTGTCCTTGTTTATTTTGAACCCCACCATAAATTAATCCTATTTGGTGGGAGTTCATTTGGATATTTAAGTTTTATTTCAATGAATGGTTGTTTTTCTATGCTATAATCTGTTTTGTTTATGAAACTTAGTGCCTTAAGGTTGTAGGAGCTACGAGAGTAGCCATTCCTTAGGAGATTCTTTAGGTTCGAGAGAATACTGAGACAACACATCCTTAGTGTTCGAGAGAAACTAGGGATAAACTATATAAACAAGGGGTTTTAGGTAGTAACTAGGCCTAATCCACCTCAGAGATAAGGCTAGGATTTCATTCGACTAAAAGGAGTTGTTCATGAACGATAGGTTAGATGTTAATGTTGCCGCAAAAAGGTATTGCTGAGACACATCTTGTTATCTGGACAAATAGGATCACTATAGGGGTTTACGCCAACCAATTTTACCAGGGCATCTTGAATCTGTCGAGTCCCTTACTAGAGATAGCATAGGGCACCTTAGTATACTCTGTCGGGCAGAAGAGGCATAGAGATAAGATCGTTCTGAGAAGTAAACTTAGGTTTTCTAGAGTGAATCCTATCACTCATTCCCATAGTAGCTTGTTGTGTGAGAAAGACAAAGTTCTATCAATTAAATCCTATATTTACATTTTATTTTACCTTGGCATTTCCATTTTTTTTGCACTGAACACAATCTTCTTTGCCACGATATATCCATTTTCTACCATACTACCACCATTCTATTTCTACAACATCCATCTCAGTTTGCCACATCATTCTCATTTGTACATACCATCGCTAACTTTACTTAGGTGACAAAGTAAAGTGCTTTGATAGAACTTATTTGATTTCCTCCAATCCTTGTAGAAAAGATACTCACTTATCACTGTATTACTTGTTCGATTGTGTATACTTGCACATATTTCCATACCCACATATAGTACTCACACAGAGCAGACAGGTTTTTGGCACCATTGCCGGGGATTAACAACTGGAAGTTAATTAGTTTTGTCATAGCATTTTTATTTTACTTGTTCAATTTTTTTGTATAGTTTTACTTGTTATTTTCCTTGTCTTTTTTAGGTTTTTATTTTACATACTCAATGCGCTCAAGCAAAGATGTATCAAATTAAAAATTAAGGCATTGGTCAAGAGGAAGATCAGAATGTCGAGGCAATTCCAAATGTTGGGAATGTAGCTAGGTCTCGTAGTATTCAAGATCATTTAAACCCTATCATGATGACCTAAATCCTAGAATTATGAAACTCATGATTCGGGAAGCCCACTTTGAGCTCAAACCAGTTATGTTCGATATGTTGGACTTTATTGGACAGTTTGGTGGTACTCTTCAAGAGGATGCAAGGCAACATGTTCGGGCATTTTTGGAGTTCTGTGACTCATTTCGATAACAAGGTGTGCATGAACATGTGTTGAAATTGAAGTTACTTCCATATTCTTCGAAAGATCATGCCAGGGCATGGCTCAATGGATTACCATCCGGCTCGATAAGGTCTTGGGCTGACTTGTGCACAAAAAAAAATTACTACGGCACAATCAACCCAATATGAACAACCATCTTAGAAATGCCATAGCATCTTTTCACCAAGGCGATGAAGTGTCTATGTATGAGTGTTGGGATCGATACAAAAGTTTGCTTCGCAAGTGCCCCAATCATGGATTCCATGATTGGACTCAAGTTGTGATGTTCTACAATGGAGTCAATGCACCCACAACGATGATGCTAGATGCCTCGGCAAATGGGACATTACTTGACAAATCACCAGCAGAGGCATTTGACATTCTAGATAGGATTGCCAATAACGATTATCAATTTTCATCTACAAGGCTTGGACTTGGACGAAAATCACATGGAGCTTTCGAGCAAGACTCTAAGGATATTGTGCCCGACCAACTTGCTGCTATCACTAATATGTTGAAGAATTTGCAAAGACCAAGTGAGGTGAAAGAAGTGAAGGTAACCAACTCAGCATATCTATTATTCCATGACAATCACAATGAGAGCGAGTGTCAGACCAATAAGGAGTCCATCAACTATGTAGAGAACTAAAATCGAGGCAACAATAATCCTTATTCTAACAATCTTGGATGGTGTCAGTGTCCAAACTTCTCTTGGGGAAATTAAAGAACCAGCAATGCTAGTCAGTCCGCTAGGCAGCAGAACTTCAGCGACTCCCAAGGTTTCCAAACGAATATTCCATGTCATAATTCTAATGAGGGAGTACCATCTTCATCTAACACAAGCTCTCTGGAGGCCACAATGCTAGATTTTATAGCAACCAAGAAGACCGTGATGCATGACCATGCGACCTCTATAAAAAACCAAGAAGCTTTGCTTCAAAGCCATAGCTCATCTTTGAGGGCCTTGGAGGGTTAGGTTGGTCAAATTGTCACGGCGTTATATTTTTGCCCACATGGAAATCTACCTAGTGATACTGAAGTCACTAAGGCTCAAGACATGGAGCATTGTGGTACATTCATCTTAAGGAGTGGCACCAAAATCTAAAAAGATATTAAGTTTGAGGGTAACACTCGGGGGAGCCTGGTCATGAGATTGTGCACGAAGATCCGAAGGTTCAAGAAGATTCACATTTACTGGAAAACAATGATGAGGGTTCGAACAGTGTAGCCAATGAAGACACAAAAAACATTTCCACAGAAAAAGAAAAGTCCCAATCAGTAGGAGTTGATGACCAAAGGAAATATGCAGAATTTTACCACAACAAATTTTTATGCACTGATAATCACTTGAAGCTTGATGAAGACGATAAAGAGGAGCTCGAGGATATTCCAAAGGAGATGAGTCAGTCTAGCTTACCCATAGCTAGACCAGGTATGAAATTTGAACCTTTGGATTCTATTTAACTCACTCATCCTAAACCCCAAGTGATTGATCATATGTCTAGGCTAGAAATTATAAAAGAATTAAGGAATGAAATGGAGATTAAGGAAAAAATCCATAATGAGAAATTATTATTTGTCGCGGTAATTTTGTGGCAAGCTAACATTGTCAATTTTCTCGTTAGTGTTGTTTTGCTTCCTTACTTGACTAGCCTAGGAAAGAACAAGGTCATAGACGATGGTGGCTACTAGCATAGGGATGACCTCGACCTCTCCAACGAATTTGCTTCCCAAATGATTTCAAGTTACCATAACAAAAAGGAACGAAAAGAGATCTTATTCCACTACCATTCAGCTTTAGGAAAAGAGCACTTTGAAGAAGTAGGACTACTGCAAATGTCCTACAATTCATATTTGAAAGACACAAAATGCCAGGGCAAACTATTTTGAAGGTATAACTATTATATGTGTGGGGAATTTTGGTCTACACTGGTGCTCCAATAGAACGAGACAAAAATGCCATAACAATTTGAGATGTTTCAGAAAGTACACACCCCAAACTTAGAAAGAATACGCAATTGGTGTTGGCACAAACGATGACATTACTGATGTGTCCACCGATATGCACAAATACAACGATAAATTACAATATTTCTGGCCATGCAGACCAAAGATCAAGTGGCAAATCCGACCAGCAACCTGATGACCTTCTTTGCCTATATCAAGCGACGGGATGAGAATGTGGCAATAGCCTTCATGGAGCTCATTCCGCAGCACAATCGAAAATGCCGTAGCAATTCCATTTACGAAGGAGTCAATGCCGACTGAAGAAGGTGTCTAAGTGTAAGGAGCCAAAACTAGTCCCAGAAGGCCCCAGTACTCCCCCTTATGCGCCAACATCCGACTCGAAACACTCTAGCCCCACACAAATGTGTAAGCGCACGAGTCGTACGACCGTCGCACCACCACAAGCATGAAGTTGAGGTACCTTGCATTGCATTTCATAGCATGCAATTTAGATTTTACTTAGTTTTTTATTTTAGCATTGAGGACAATGCTTCTCTCAAGTTTGGGGGAGGTAGGGTTCCCAAATCATTGCATGATAGTATTAGTATAATGAATATGCCATGACATTAATAAGTGTTTGAATAGTTTTCTGGAATTAATTAAGGATGGTCGATGATGAAGAATTCTTGATGGCTATGATAGAATGTACATGACTGGTTGAGGATGATAGAACCACCTCTAGGACTTACTTCTTTGAAACCCTTGAATACACGATTGTATGTTTTCCATGCTTGAGAAACTTAGAAATTTTTTATAAGAGAATTCTTAAATGTCGTGGCATAAAACTTTGAATGATGAAACCCCACAAAAAAAATTGGAAGTTATGAATAAATGCTTCGGCATATCTGTAGAGGGACACTCCGCTATGCCATGACATTTCCTGGAAACTGCATATAAATGAATAGCAGCTATGGCATATGAGTGAATGAAAGATGTCATGGGATGACTCTACCTGACTAGCTTGGGGGTGGAAGGTATGCTCCCTTTCACCTAGAGTATGGGATGGTAGGTGTGATGAGTTGACTTCCCTCGTAGCAGAATTAATGAAAGAAAAGAAAACAAGGTGGTAGTAAAATTTGTAAATATCGTGGCAAATTAAGAAATCTTGCTTAGAAAATTTTTAGGTTTGTTAAGCATGGATTGGATACAAACACGCACACACCCACACAAAGAATCTTTCCCTAGGGGACAATACTTGATTTCTCAAACTAGTCTAGCATGGTGAAGCCAAATGTTGAGGGTTGAAATTTTATCTCATATAACTATTCTTCTTCTGAACTTGTCATGGTATTTTTGTTTTGCTTAACACTATCCATTGCTTGAGGACAAGCAATAGCTTAAGTTTGGGGGTGTGATAACTCTGTAAAAAGGTCACATTTTGGGACCTTTTCACATAAGTTATTGAATGTCTAAGAGCCCATTTAAACCATGTAGATGCCTTTAGGAGCATATAGTTGCATGTGGTGGAATTCTATTTGCCGCGGTATTTTATTTTGAAATCGGTGCTACTTTATGGGAAAGGTGTTTGTTCGGTGATGTGCAGGAATTGAGAGCAAGGAAAAGAGAAAAGGCAATGTAGTGACATAAGGAGATTTCTGAGCAGAATGAAAATGCCGAGTTGGATTGGCATTTCAAGAACGAATAAGGTAAAAGAAGATATTTTGAAACCAATTGTCACCACTTTCATGTGATCTCTGACCAGGGGAGAGAAATCTGCCTCGAGGGATCAGCCCTACTACAGCCGATCCTGCTGACCGTGCTGCCCTGCTGCATATCATGTTTGTCTTTGAGCTTCTGCAACAGGATTATGTTGGGTACTCAGCCTGTAATCCAGGCTGGATCAATGCCAACACTGCCCAATCCTCACGTGATTTAATCATAGTTTGGGGTATCCTAGGAATTTCAACACCAAGTCCTAGGGTTAATCTTCCCCTATAAATAGAGATGAAGCCACAATGAAGAAGACTTTGGTTCCACGTTGATTTGAGCTTAAAAGTCAGAGAGAGAAGGTCTTACTTTTCTCTGTCAATTCTACTTGCCGTGGCATTTCTCCGTGACAAGCTTAAGGGAGTGGCGTTCTGGGCATCCGAGAGGAGCTAGTTCACTAGTGGCAGTTCATGGTGGCCGAGGGAAACTCTGGCAGTGCACATCGGAGGCTTTCTCTCCTTCCCTTAGTTTTTGCTTTCATATATTGTTATTTGGGTTGTAAGGAACGGACAAAACTTATTTTGTGCTTGTTTATTTCGAAGCCCACCATGAACTAATCCTATTTGGTGTGAGTTCATTTGGATATTTAAGTTTTATTTCAATGAATGATTGCTTTTCTCTGCTATAATCTATTGTTTATGAAACTTAGTTCCTTAAGGTTGTAAGAGCTACGAGAGTAGCCATTCCTTTGGAGATTCTTTGTGTTTGAGAGAATACCGAGATAACACATCCTTAGTGTTCGAGAGAAACTAGGGAGGAACTACATAAACAAGGATTTCATTCGACTAAAATGAGTTATGCATGAACGATAGGTTAGATGTTAATGTTGTCGTAAAAAGGTATTGTCGAGACATATCCTATTATATGGACCAATAAGATCACTGCAGGGGTTTACACCAACCGGTTTTGCCAGAGCATCTTGAATTTGTCGAGTCCCTTACTAGAGATAGCATAGGGCACCTTAGTATACTCTGTCGGGAAGAAGAGGCATAGAGATAAGATCATTCTAAGAAGTAAACTTAGGTTTTCTAGAGTGACTCCCATCACTCATTCCCCTAGTAGCTTGTCGTGTGAGAAAGACAAAGTCCTGTCAATTAAATCCTATATTTACATTTTATTTTGCCTTGACATTTCCATTTGTTTGCACTCAACACAATCTACTTTGCCACGACATATCCATTTACTACCATACTACCACCATTCCATTTCTACAGCATCCATCTCAGTTTTCCATATCATTCTCATTTGTACATACCATCACTAACTTTACTTAGGTGACAAAGTAAAGTGCTTTGATAGAACTTATTTGATTTCCTCTAATCCCTGTGGAGACGATACTCACTTATCACTGTATTACTTGTTCGATTGTGTATACTTGCACATATTTCCGCACCCACATATAGTACTCACACAGAGCAGACACAAGGCTAGACGTGATTGGTTCATAAAGGGTTTGAGGCCAAATTTGAAAGAGATGGTGTTGGCCTTGAACTTGTCAAGTCTACAAGAAGTCATAAACATAGCCAAAGCTATTGAAAGAGCTCAGAATGAGACGTTAGTTGTAGAGTAGAGTGTACAGACGAGGAAAATAGTGGGAATTCTTTCCACTCCCCATCATGTTAAAAGAGGCAAAGGCTCGAGTTCCAAATATAATGATAAAAATAGTTTTGCAGCAGCTTCAAAAAAAATAGACAATCTTAGTCTTTTACTGCTAGCTCGGTTATAGCATCTGGGGAAAGAATTTCATGTCAAACATGTGACAAATTGTAAAGTGGAGCATGTAGACTTCTCAGTAGAGTTTGTTTCCAATGTGGCAAGACTGGTCACTTTGCTCGAAACTGTCCTAAAAAATCTGGGGACAATTCGGTGTAATCTAAAAGATCGATGGCAGCCTCAAATAGAAGCAGAGGAAGAGGTAGATCCAGGGGAAAACAGATTCAATGTAGAGACAATAGACTCGGGGAGTCACTAGAATTTACAATATTAAGACTAATGAGGATCGGGATGACTCTAAAATTATAACAGGTATTTTCTATCTTTTTTATGTGACTTTATTTTTTTAGTTGATCCTGGTTCTACACACTCATCATTAATACCAAATTGGTTAAAATTAGGGAAATCCCTTTAGAACTAATTGTGAGTGAGATGATAGCGGTAAACCCCATGGGTCACAATACGAGAGTAACTATAATATGTAGAAAATGCCCTATAAAGACCCAAAAGATTGTGTTTCTTGTAAACTTGATGGAGTTTCACTTCGATGAATTTGAAATTATTTTAGGCATGGATTGGTTGTCTTCACATTATGGATGGGTCGATTGTCATAAGAAATGCTTATTTCTAAAGGATGCCGAAGGTTCAGAAATCGTAGTGATCAACGAAAGAGCGAAATCACTGTCAAATGTGATATCAGCCATGACTGCAAGAAAAATGATGTCAGATGGATGTATAGATTTTCTAGCCAATGTGATAAATATTCGAATTCCGGAGGTTAGAGTAAATGATATTTCCACGGTTAGAGAATTTCTAGACTTGGTGTACCCGAGTACTGAACTTGTTTCTATGGCTCCATATAGAATGGCTCTGACTGAATTGGTAGAATTAAAAGCCCAACTGCAAGGATTACTTGATAAGGCGTTTGTAAGACCTAGTGTTTCTCCTTGGGGAGCACATGTTCTGTTTGTGAAAATGAAAGATGGGCCTATGTGATTATGTATCGATTACCGTCAATTAAATAAAGTCACAATAAAGAACAAGTATCATCTCTCGAGGATTGATGATATGTTTGATCAATTGAAAGGAGCAGCGGTGTTTTCTAAGATAGATCTAAGGTCGGGGGTACCATCAACAAAAGATTAAAGAGGATGATATTTCAAAGATAACATTTTAGACTCGGTATGGGCATTATGAATTTGTAGTGATGCCATTTGGTTTAACTAATGTACTTGCGGCATTCATGGACTTGATGAACCGAGTATTCCAATCGTACTTGGATCAATTCGTGGTTATATTTATAGATGATATCTTGGTATATTCCAAGTCAAGAGAGAAACATGATGTTCATCTTCGAGTAGTTCTTCAGACACTCTGCAAGAAGAACTTGTATGCCAAATTGTAAAAGTGTGAATTTTGGTTAGCCAAAGTTGTTTTCCTTTGTCACATAGTCTCCACTGAAGGCATAAGAGTAAATCCAAGAAAGATCCAAGTTATAGTGGATTTTCAACCTCCAAAGAATATTTCTGAGGTTCGGAGTTTCTTGGGACTTACTGGTTATTATAGACGGTTTGTGAAGAACTTCTCAATGTTATTTTTGCTTCTAACTAAGTTATTACGAAAGAATATGCCATTTTTCTTGATGGAGAAATGTCAAGAAAGTTTTGAAAGGCTCAAAAGGATAGTAATAGAGGCCCCCATGTTGGTACAACGTGATGCATGTAAAGACTATATTGTTTTCAATGATGAATCCCTTAATGGACTAGGATGTGTGTTGATGCAAGATGGAAAAGTTATGGCTTATACCTCAATACAGTTGAAGAATCATGAGAAAAATTATTCGACTCACGATTTAGAATTGGCAGTCGTTGTGTTTGCATTGAAAATCTGGCGTCGTTATTTGTTGAAAACATTTTGATGTTTCGATATAACAAATTAAGTTAAATGAATTTTAAGATTTTACAAATGATTTTTCTAAAAGTATATTCGATTTAATTACTCGAATATCAAGCTATTACTCCAAGTCTTTCAAAATCAATTTTAAACCTTACTAAATGTGTAAATTTGTGTTTTATACTTAAACTACTTTTAAACAAATTTTCACAAAGTATTTTGAACCAAAATCAAGCCTAAAATTAAATTTTCAAAGTGATGCACCGATGCACCAATCCGTTCATCGATGCACCATGGAATTAATTGAACATCAAATGCATTTTATGCATCGATGCACATACCATGCATCGATGCACTTAGTGTATTTGATGTATCAATGCACAAGACTATGCATCGATGCACTTAGGTTTTTTTTAAAACATCAAATGCATTTTATGCATCGGTGCACTCTTAGTGCACCGATGCACTAAGGGTCCAACAGTTAAAATATTTGAATTTTACACTGATACACCGATGCACCATGGGTATGCATCGATTCACTGACGCTCCCAACTGATTTTATTAATTTTTTTCACACTTAAACGACTATATTGACTCCACTAAGCATCCCCAACGTTCAGAATCATTTGAAGGTGTATTTAAACAAGCTTAGAAGCCTTTGATAAAAAACAAGAAACATCAAGCAACTAGAATCAAGAGAGAATCAAAGAGAAAGCATCAAACCTCAAGTTTGAGCATTTCAAGCCTATTTTTCATTCAATATTCATTTTGCTTTCAAGAACACTTATTGTGCTCAATTATATTTATTCTTGAGTGTTTTTTCTTTGTTCTAGAATTGTGCAAACATCTTACCTTATGATGTTTTCTTGTAAGTTTACGAAATTTGTAATCTTCTCTTTGAGAAAGAGTGTTCTCAAGAATTGGGGTATAATTCTTGAGGGAGTTGTAAGGTTATCTCTTTGGCCTCAAAAGAAAGAACAAATTAGTGAATTTGTTGGAAAATCCTTAGTGTGGATAGCTAAGGTAGTGGACGTAGACTTTGTTGAGAAAGTCGAACCACTGTAAATCGCTGTGCAATTACTTTCAATTTACTACAAAAGCTTCCACCAAAATTTTAATTGTCAATTCACCCCCCTTTTGGCCGATTCCATCGATCGATTAACTCAACAATTGGTATCATAGCCTCACTCATTTGAAGGTTTAATCACCTCTTGAGTTGATTCAGGAAGAGTTAAATCGATTATCAAGTCATCAATGGCCTCCGCTTTAAATTTTGACTTTGGTCTCGATTCGATGCCCGTCAACAAGCCTCATTTCTTCAATGGAGCAAACTATGCCTATTGGAAAAATAGGATGATGTACTTCATTCAAGCAAGTGACATGGGAGCATGGAATACCGTAGAAGAAGGATACATCAAGCCTCTCACTCATCTGAGATTGTGGAGTGAATGAGAGACAAGAATGTTCCAGCTCAACTCCAAAGCCATCCATATCATATTTTGTGCTCTTGGACCAGATGAATACGGAAGAGTTTCATCTTGTACAACCGCCAAAGAAATATGGGATAAACTTCAAGTCACTCATGAAGGTACCGATGAGGTAAAGAAATCCAAAATTAGTATTCTAACGCATAGCTATGAAAATTTCAGGATGAAACCAAATGAAGATATCAAAGCTATAACGGATAGATTTTCAACGATTGTCAATGGTCTCAAATCATATGGAGAGAACATTTCAAATGAAAAGCTTGTAAGGAAGTTAGTCTACTCTCTTTCAAAATCGTGGCAATCAAAGAAGACGACAATCATCGAGTCTAAGGACCTAACGTCCTTAACTCTTAAAGAGCTAATCGGTTCCCTTCTCACTCACGAAATGATGCTCACCAAAGGAGAAGGAGAATAAGAAAAACATTGGAGTTGCTCTCAAATCCACAAAAGATGAGAGTGATTTGAATGACGATGATGATGACGAGGAAATGGCATTATTTGCCAAACAATTCAGAAAGTTGATGATGCCCAACCGAGGTAGAAAATTCAAACGCAGTGAAGGCTTCAAAATTGAATCGAAGGAGAAATACCCTATTATTTGCTATGAATGCAAAAAGCCAGGGTATGTCAAATATGATTGCCCACAATTGAAGAAAAAGAGTCAATCTAAAAAGAAACACAAGGCTCATGTAGCTACATGGAACGATGAAGAAGGTTTTGATGAAGAGTAACCAGAAGTTGCAAACTTGTGCTTAATGGCTATCGGGGAAGATTCTAAGGTAACCTCTAACTCATTCGATTCAGATGAATTATCTTATGATGAGTTATTAGAGGATTATAATGATTTGGCTTCGGATTATAAGACTCTATTTTCAAAATACAAAAATGATATTTTAAAATTGAAAAACGAAAATAGTCTTTTATCCAAGACCAACAATGACCTTGAAAGTAAGATAAAAGAATTGCAAATCAAAATTATTGATTTTGAAAAGAAAAATACTGATTTTCATAACTTACTTTCAAAAGTTCATGATGATCATCAAAAGAAGATTGATGATCTTAAAACTTTTTTTAATAAGGTTGGTACAAAAAGTTTTGAAAAAGGTGAGAATTCAAAATCCAACTTTGTTAAGAAAAGTTTTAGAAACTACAATCATAGAAGTCCTCAAAGAACTTCAAATGGTAAAATCAATAGAAGTATATGGGTTCCTAAAGAACTCATTACTTCTAAAGATAAAAATGTCCTTCATAAATGGATACCTAAGGGGACAAGGATTTTAGAAACTAATGAATATGGACCCAAAAGAATTTGGGTACCAAAAATTAGAAATTAATCTATGTTTGTAGGAAAAGGAGCATTGCTACAAGGCACGAGAAACAAATCCAAATTCATGGTACCTTGATAGTGGATGCTCGAGACACATGACCAGAGACAAAAGCCGGTTCATAGAGCTTAACGCCAAAAATGGAGGAGAAGTGACTTTTGGTGATAATTCAAAAGGTCACATTGAAGGTATTGGTACTATAGGTAATACCTCTTCCATACAAATTAAAAATATGTTATATGTGAATGGATTAAAGCATAATCTATTGAGTATTAGTCAATTATGTAATAAGGTATTCAATGTCATATTTGAAATAAATGGTTGTAAAGTCATTGACATTGCATCTAATCGGGTTATGCTTGTTGGTCATAGAATAGGAAACATTGTTTTGCAACGGCTAATTCAAGGAGACTTAGTAAGAGGGTTGCCTAAGCTTAAATTTGATAATGATAAAATCTGTGATGCTTGTGCAAAAGGAAAACAAAAGCGAAATTCTTTTAAATCCATTAATGATGTGTCAACTAGTAGAGTATTACAATTGATCCATATAGATCTTTTTGGGCCAACTAGGACTACTAGCTTGGGTGGAAAACAATATGCATTTGTCTTGGTAGATGATTATTCTAGATATACTTGGGTTCTATTCTTAAGTACTAAAGATGAAGCATTAGAAAATTTCATCACATTTTCAAAAGTGATCCAAAACGAAAAAGGTTACTCTATCACTAGTGTTAGAAGTGATCATGGCACTGAATTTGAAAATCTTGGATTTAATGAGTTTTGTAATTCTAATGGTATTAGCCATAATTTTTCAACACCTAGAACTCCTCAACAAAATGGAGTTGTTGAGAGGAAAAATCGAACTTTAGAAGAAATTGCTAGAACCATGCTTTGTGAAAATAATTTGCCAAAATATTTTTGGACGGAACCCAGAAATACAGCTTGTTATATTGTAAATCGAGTAATGATTAGGCCAATTTTAAAGAAAACTCCATATGAAATTTTCAAAAAAAAAAGCCTAACATTAGATATTTTCATCCTTTTGGATGTAAATGTTTTGTTTTAAACAGCGATAAAGAAAACCTTGGCAAATTTGATGCTAAAAGTGTTGAAGGAATTTTTCTGGGTTATTCCTTAAATTCTAAAGCTTATCGAGTATTTAATAAAAGAACTTTAGTTGTAGAAGAGTCTATACATGTTGTTTTCAATGATAATCTCCTTCCGAGGAAGGATTCTTGTGTTAATGATGATGTAGGTATTATAAATACAAATGATGTTAGACATGACGTTGGAGAATCATCATCAAAGGAAGAAAACAAAGATGAGGAAACTCATGATCCTCTCGAGAATCCAACCATTGAAGAAAGGGAAGTATCTTATCCAAGAGAGTACAACTATGTCAAGGATGGTGAGATTATAGGTGATCCATCCAAAGGGGTAACAACTCGATCTTCTCTTAGAAATATTTGTAATTATGTTGCATTTATTTCATGCATAGAGCCTAAGAATATTAAAGAAGCACTAAATGATGAACATTGGATTATGGCTATGCAAGAAGAATTAAATCAATTTGAGAGAAGAAAGTATGGACATTAGTTGAAAGGCCTAGTAATAAATCTACTATAGGTACTAGATGGGTATTTAGGAATAAGCTTGATGAAAGTGGTAATATAGTGAGAAACAAGGCTAGACTTGTTGCTCAAGGGTATACTCAAGAAGAGGGCATAGAGTATGATGAAACATACGCTCCCGTAGCTAGTATGGAAGCAATTAGAATGCTATTAGCATTTTCATGTTTTCATGAATTTAAATTATATCAAATGGATGTTAAAAGTGCATTTTTAAATGGTTTTATAAAAGAAGAAGTGTATGTGGAACAACCTCCAGGTTTTAAAGATTCAAAATTTCTGGATCATGTTCTTAAATTGACAAAAGCGCTTTATGGTTTAAAACAAGCTCCTAGAGCTCGGTATGAAAGATTGTCAAATTTTTAATTTGAAAAAGGTTTTTCAAAAGGAAAGGTTGACACTACATTGTTTTTAAAGCATAAAGGTAAAGATTTATTAGTAGTTCAAATTTATGTTGATGATATAATATTTGGTTCTACTAATGATGTTCTTTGCCAAGAATTTTCTAAGCTAATGCAAAGTGAATTCAAGATGAGCATGATAGGGGAGCTCTCATATTTCTTGGGACTCCAAATCAAGCAAATAAAAGATGGCATCTTCATCAATCAAGCTAAATACGTCAAAGATATGCTCAAGAAGTTTGGGCTGGAAAATGGGAAACCTTATGACACTCCAATGAGCTCATCAACAAAGCTTGACTTAGATGAAGAAGGTAAATGTGTGGATGTTAAATTATATAGGTCAATGATTGGTTCTTTTCTCTATCTAACTGCAAGTAGATCGGACATTATGTTTAGTGTTTGCTTATGTGCTAGATTTTAATCATGTCCTAAAGAATCTCATTTACTAGCTGTTAAGAGGATCTTTAGATACCTTAAGGACACTCATAGTATAGGACTTTGGTATCCTAGAGACTCTAGCTTTAGCTTGCATGCCTTCTCAGATGCGGATTATGGAGGATGAAAATTAGATAGGAAAAGCACCTCCGGTACTTGCCAATTCCTTGGAAATATGTTGATTTCATGGTTTTCAAAGAAACAAAATTATGTTGCATTATCTACCACTGAAGCGGAATACATTTCAGCCAGTAGTTGTTGTGCACAAGTTTTATGGATGAAACAACAACTTTTTTATTATGGAATTGAAGTAGGTACTATTCCTATCAAGTGTGACAATACTAGTGCTATTTGTCTCACTAAAAATCCCATCCAACACTCTAGAACTAAACATATTGAAATAAGACATCACTTTATTAGAGACCATGTCGCTAAGGAAGATGTAATTCTAGAATTTGTTGATACTTTGCACCAATTAGCGGATATTTTTACAAAACCCTTATATAAGGAAAGAATTTGGTCACTTAGGAGAGAATTAGGTTTAACTGACCTATCTTCACTTAGTGTTTAAAAATAATTTTTAGCACTTTTAATAATTATAATAATAATTTTTTATTGCATTCTATGCTATTAGTTAGGGGGAGTTTATGTTATTTGGTGAAAATTAATTTTATGTTCAAATGTTGTTTAAAGATTAATTTGATTGATTGAACATGATTAATTTTCAATATATGAGTTCTCAATACCACTAGAGCTAATTAATTTAGCATTTTAAGTGTTTAAAACAGATTTTTTGACATTTTTGTGCTTCATGCATCGATACACTTAACATGCATCGATGCATCCCTTTGAATGTGCATCGATTCATCTTACTGATGCACCGATGCATCCGTCGGGTTTTAGGTTAAAATGCCTCATTTTCTTTATTTTACTCAAACCCTAAAACTAAAACACTCACGTCATTCGCCTCTCTCTCACTCTAAATCCTCCTCTTGCTCAAAATCATCAAAAAATCATCAATTTCTTTGTGCTTTTCATCTTCAAAACCTGCTTATATCATTAAATTGTGTAAAATAACTCCTCATTCCTCTCAATCCGAATTTTCAAGGTAATATTTCAAAAACCACTATTTTATTGATTTTTGATTTTAGAACTAGTTTTGATTAGTTCTAGCATGAACATTATATCGGGCATTGATTGCTTGTTGGTTATAAACTAGATTTTACTACTAATTTTGTCAAAAACAAACAATTTTTCAAGATTTTTCTTTGAATTTTGTACTTAAAAAAATTATGATTTCGAAAATTAGTAATATTTTTGATTTAATTGTGTTGTTTTCATGAAAACTATATTATGATTATCAAATATTATTAAATAGTTTTCAAAACATGCCCATTAGGATATGGTTTAGAGAACCTTGAATTATTAAGGACTCATTTGAGTTTTGGGATTGATTGTACATACATGTCTTTCAAATTACAGGTGATATTCCTTATTCCGATTTCCTTTAATCATGTCAAACCCTAAACGACCTAGGTCATCTTCAAGTCGGTCTAATCAAAATCGTCCTCCCGATCCTCAGCCTCCTAATCCCGTTCCTCCTCCACCTTCATCTCTATTAGGATCTTGTTTTAACATGCCTGACCGTCGTAGAGACGAATTGTACTCTAGGTATAGAAACTCTTTCCAAACTTATAGAATCCGTGAAGAGCGTATTCCTTTACTTTAAGCCATGGTTGACATTGATTTCGAATACCTTTTGATTCTTAAAGCTTGGAAGTTTGATAAATTGTTTAAACTTAAACCTATCGTCTATCAACAATTGGTCCGCATTTTCTATTCCAATGCGGTGTGTATTCAAAATGAAACTCAATGTGGAACTATAGCCATTAGATCCTATCTTTTAGGCCAATATATTAATATTGACCCTAAGAATATAGCTTTCCGATTTGGGTTAGATGATAGTGGTGTATATAATGAAAGTGAAAATGTGGAATATCCCTATGTTCCAAACTCAAGTGTTAGTACTCTACGATCTCATCACGATCGTTTTCTCCATTTGATGATCTCTTGGTGGTTTAGACCATCCGGAGGTAGGTACTCCACACTTAGTGCTAGGGATTTATGGTGGATGTATTGTATTAAAAATAAAATCAAAATAAATCTGACCCACATTATATTCAGTCAATTAGTGGACATCATAAACATTATCCCGTCCAAACATGTCGAAACCTTAGTTTATGGTTGTCTTCTAAGTAATCTCTTTATCAAACTGGGTCTAGATGTCTCTCTTGACAATCCTATACCACTTCAAAACCCTATCAATATCACATCCTTAAAGAAATCAGATTGGAAATTGGATGAGATAATTGGTTTATAGGCTTTTAAACCCGGTAAACAAACTTCGGGAGCTAGTTCCTCACGAGCTGCTCCTAGCTCCGCTCGTGCTCCTCCTCTTCCTCCAGCTTCGGCTTCTAAGGATGATCCTGAATTTCAAAAACTTATTCAAGACATCGATGATCACGTACCCGATGATGAGCCTACACCGAAACCAGCTCCACAAGAAGATCAAATGCCTCCATATTTTCGTTCGTTTTTGGAGACATTTGATTTATGGTATGCGTCCATGGATTCGCGCTTCACATTCATTGAGTCCCAGCTCTCTACATTGGGAGCTCGACAACAAGATATGAATGATCGTTTGGATGCACTCACGCTTGAGATGAGAGCTCATTACCCTCCTCCTCCTCCCGATCCTTCGATGGATGAATAGACTTATCTTGCTTTGATTGTTTTTGGGTTTAAACTTGAATTTAAATTGTTAAAACATTTTGGATTGTCTTTCTTTGATTGTTGGATGTTTGTTGGATATTGAACTTTTACTTCATATATATTTTGGTTTCTTTCAATATATGCATCATTTATTTTTAGTTGAAATATGACCAATTTACCATTTCACCTTTTATTATGAATATTGATTATGAACACTAATGGCTAACCTCTCTTTTGATCTTTGATCTTAGCAGCTTAAGCTATATTCAATTAAAATGTTTAATCAATTGGCTATGTTTTTCAAAGCCTTCAATTTTTGAGTCTTTTTTATTTAACAAAAAGGGGGAGAAGTGTTAAGTGTTAAAAGTTTTAAAAGGGGAGAAGTGTTATAGTAAGGGGGAGTAATTTGGAGTAATTTCAAAATTGATTTCAAAACTTATTTTCAAAGAAAATCTTAAAATTACTCAAGAGTTTTGTTATATCAAAAAGGGGGAGATTGTTGAAAACATTTTGATGTTTCGATATAACAAATTAAGTTAAATGAATTTTAAGATTTTACAAATGATTTTTCTAAAAGTACATTCGATTTAATTACTCGAATATCAAGCTATTACTTCAAGTCTTTCAAAATCAATTTTAAACCTTACTAAATGTCTAGATTTGTGTTTTATACTTAAACTATTTTTAAACAAATTTTCACAAAGTATTTTGAACAAAAATCAAGCCTAAAATCAAATTTTCAAAGTGATGCACCGATGCACCAATCCATGCATTGATGCACCATGGAATTAATTGAACATCGAATGCATTTTATGCATCGATGCACATACCATGCATTGATGCACTTAGTGCATTTGATGCATCGATGCACAAGACTATGCATCGATGCACTCAGTTTTTTTTAAAACATCGAATGCATTTTATGCATCGATGCACTCTTAGTGCACCGATGCACTAATGTCCAACCGTCAAAATATTTGAATTTTACACTGATGCACCAATGCACCATGGGTATGCATCAATGCACTGACGCTCCCAACTGATTTTATTAATTGTTTTCACACTTAAACGGCTATATTGACTCCACTAAGCATCCCCAACGTTTAGAATCATTTGAAGGTGTATTTAAACAAGCTTAGAAGCCTTTGATAAAAAACAAGAAACATCAAGCAACTAGAATCAAAAGAGAATCAAAGAGAAAGCATCAAACCTCAAGTTTGAGCATTTCAAGCCTATTTTTCATTCAATATTTATTTTGCTTTCAAGAACACTTATTGTGCTCAATTATATTTATTCTTGAGTGTTCTTTCTTTGTTCTAGAATTGTGCAAACATCTTACCCTGTGAGGTTTTCTTGTAAGTTTGTGAAATTTGTAATCTTCTCTTTGAGAAAGAGTGTTCTCAAGAATTGGGGTATAATTCTTGAGGGAGTTGTAAGGTTATCTCTTTGGCCTCAAAAGAAAGAACAAATTAGTGAATTTGTTGGAAAATCCTTAGTGTGGATAGCTAAGGTAGTGGACGTAGACTTTGTTGAGAAAGTCGAACCACTGTAAATCGCTGTGCAATTACTTTCAATTTACTGCAAAAGCTTCCACCAAAATTTTAATTGCCAATTCACCCCCTCTTGGCCGATTCCATCGATCGATTAACTCAACATTATTTGTATAGGGAACGGTGCCATATTTATACGGATCACAATAGTCTAAAGTACTTGTTGACTCAAAAAGAACTGAACTTGAGGCAAAGAAAATGGATCGAGGTTTTAAAAGATTATGATATAATTATTGATTATCATCCCGGAAAGGTGAATGTAGTAGCGGATGCACTGAGCCGAATGATTTTTGCCTCTCTACGGGCTTTGGATACGTATTTGTCATTAAAGGAAGATGGTGCCTTGATTGCTGAGCTTAAGTTAAACCTGATATTTTTGGATTGGATTAAAGAGCTACAAGGTCAAGATGAGAAATGCTTGGCGAGAATGGCACAAGTTGAAAAGAAAGAGACCAAATATTTCGAAATAAGAGACGATGGATGTTTATATTATCAAGGAATACTTTGCATACCTGATAATGAAGAATTGAAGGAATATGTTCTTTGTGAAGCGCATTATAGCCCCTTGACGATGCATCCAGGCGGGAATAAGTTGTATCATGATTTAAAAAGTTGTTATTGGTGTCCTGGTATGAAAAAAGGTGTATCGGAGTTTGTGGCAAAATGTTTGACATGTCAGCAAGTGAAAGTTGAACATCAAGTACCCTCTGGACTGCTTCAATCGATATCCATTACTGAGTGGAAGAGGGAGTGAGTTACTATGGATTTTGTTACGGGGCTACCTTTATCGCCAGGCAAAAAGGACTCCATACGGGTAATTGTAGATCGATTGACTAAGACAGCTCATTTTATTCCCGTTCGAGTAGATTACTCAATGGATAAGTGTGTGGAGTTGTATATTAAAGAAATAGTCATACTGCATTGAGTGCCTATATCAATAGTATCTGATCGAGACCCAAGGTTTACTTCAAGATTCTGGAAGTCGTTACATGAGGCATTGGGGACTCGATTGAACTTCAGCACAGCTTTTCATCCACAGAAAGATGGGCAATCAGAACGAGCTATCCAGATACTTGAGGATATGCTAAGGGCATGTGTGATTGAGTTTAAGGGATCATAGGAAAGGTATTTGCCTTTAGCCAAATTTGTGTATAATAACAGTTACCAATCAAGTATTAAGATGGCCCCATATGAAGCCATGTATAGGAGAAAGTGTCAAACACCATTAAATTGGTTTGAATTAAATGACCGAGACCTAGTTAGACTGGAATTGATTAAAGAAATGGAGGAGAAAGTGAAGATTATTCAGGATAATTTAAAGGTAGCATCCGATCTACAGAAATCTTATGTTGATTTGAAAAGAAAAGAAATCGAATTTCAAGTGGGAGATAAAGTATTTCTGAAGGTGTCGCCTTAGAAGAAAGTTTTGAGATTTGGGCGCAAAGGAAAGTTGAGTCTGAGATTCATTGGACCTTATGAGATCTTGAAAAGGGTCAGACCAGTAGCATATCAATTAGATTTGCCTCTAGATATGGATAAAATCCAAAATGTTTTTCATGTAACGATGTTCAGAAGATACCGATCAGATCCGTCTCACATTATCACACCAGATAAGATAAAGATCCGATCAGATTTAACTTATGAAGAAGAACCAGTACGGATCATGGCTAGAGAAATCAATGAATTGAGAAACAAAAAGATTCCTTTAGTTAAAGTACTATGGCAAAATCATAAAGTTGAAGAAGCTACTTGGGAAAGAGATGATGACATGAGAATACAGTTCCATACCTCTTCGCTCCAGGTATTTATATAAATTAGAGGATGAATTTTCTTAAGGGGAAATACCCCAAATATCAGATCAGGGACTATATTGAAAAGATTTGAAAATTTAATATTTATTTGAATAAGGGTAAAAGATGAGAAAATGATTTGGAATTCTGTTTAGATTAATTTATATCAATAGATAAATTAAGAGGGCACTTTGGTCGCTTTGGTAACTTTAAGTGACATGTGAGCTTAAGGAATGATTAAAAAAAGATTAAAACTAAGTGGTGGATGTTTTATAGGAAATTTAAAGAAATGGGTTTTTAAATGACATGTTGATATATGTGTTTTTATTGAGGTTTATTAGTAAAATTGACTTGTCAAAGGATTGAACAAGATATTAGAACATGATATATGATTAAAAACATGTTTAGAAAAATGGTATGATTCTTGAGTTAAGATGTTCTGAAGATGTTAGATGTTAAAGGTGGCAAAACGAAGTAAAGTTAGTTGGGTTAAGTAAAGAGGAGTTAAATAGTATTGTTGGAGGTAAAAGTATAAGACTAGAGGGGAAAATTAAGTGAAATTTGAGCTGAAAAATGGTAATTCTTGGAAATGGTATCGGTATTGATAGAACAATATCGATATTATAGGTGTAAATATGTAGAAATGGGAAAAACAGTATCGGTACCAATGCAAGGGGTATCATATTGATAAGGTATCGATACTAACAAAAGGAAGTATCGATATTATGGATCCAGAATGTCAAAATGGTATCGATACTAAAAAAGAGTATCAGTACCATAGTATAGTAGTATCGATACTGAGATAAGGGTATCGATACCAGGTAATACAGAATATAGAAATGGTATTGATACTGAAATAGAGTATCTTACATGTTTGTGCAATCGAGCTCGGATTGGTGTTAAGGAGGTCGGGAGGAGCATTTCGGTGTATTTTGTCTTTTTCTGGCCATCGGGGGCGGTGGCCAGAGCATCAGGCGGGTAGCGGATAGGTCACCAGAAGGTGATCGACTTATAGTCGGATTTGGGGAGGTTGAGAGCATTTAGAGATGAGGTTTTGAAATTTGAGTGAAATGAAAAAAGAAAATTTTTAGGGTTTGATCAACTTTATATAGGGGGACCTTTGTGTAAATACCAAATTTTAAAATTATTTCTGCAGTCCTTATTATTCTGATGCGCAATTCATTTTAGTCACCTATTATAAATTGGCTCAAAAATTTTAAATTAATTCAATTTAGTCCCTGTTTATATTTTTATATTTATGCAATTTAACCCCCTAACCTTTTATTTTTCTTCTTGCAACTTTCAATTGATTTCAATTTAGCCCTTATTTTAATAATTTCTTATTTAATCTTTTTAAATTATCCTGTATTTATTATTTATTTGTTTGTTTGTTTTTTCAATGTAACATTTGTTTATTTTTTAGGACAATTTTAATAGATCAAAGGTAAGTAATTCGGATCGAATTTTAAATTTTAATTTAACTTTTAATTTTAGTAATTAAGACAATTGGAAAATTAAATTGGTACCGAAAGGGCAGTACAAGAGTGCTAATTATTCCTTGACTGTAATCGACTCCCGGATTCGATTAATTCTTGGTAAAACGCAAATCAGGTAAAGTGGTAAATTAAGGTATCCGATCAACCTAATTTTAAATGATCGATGGCGGCTCTAACACGTTAAATTTAAGTCAAAGCCCGATTTTGGGCCCACCCAAAGAACGGTTACAACAGCCATGTTGGTTTTCTTCAGTTAAAAGTTTGGAGTTGTTGGGCGTGAATTGGGCACTGGACGTATGTATAGTGGAGCACCAATTTTTGTGTAAGGTTGGTGATGATTGAAATGGATTAAAGTAATGTTAAGGGACTAGTTTGAGCAATTCAAAAAATGATGGGTTTGATATTAAACAAAAGTGGAATGGTGGTTAAAGGTGAAGTTTTGAAATGTTAGGTGAATTCTTGTGATAATTGATAATTTAAGGGATTTGAAAGGTTATCTTATTAAAGTTAGTTTCAATTGATGAAGGAAAATTAGAATCGAAATTGCGATGATGTCAATTGTTTTAGAATTTTATTCGAACTTAAGTTTATTATTAGTAGTTAAAAATACTAATTCGTGTTTGAAATTGTTATGTTGGGATAATCGACGTTCATGTAGATAGTGATCGTACTTAAGTTCAAAGCAAGATAAAAAGAAAGGATAAAGTTCGAGAATAAATCGATAGTATCAAATAAGCTCGTGAGGCCTCAGGTGAGTGCAACTAAACTTTTTATAATATATAATACGATGAAAACTTACGATGAGTCAACCTCGACCGTTTTTTATAGAAAAGGGTTTTAAAATAGTATTTTATACATATATTTTATTAATTTATTTTATTTCATAACATATGTTTATTTTGGGTATGAACTGCCCAAGACCGTATTTATGAAATTTATTTTATTTGGATATATGAATACTTTTACATGTTAAATAGTATATGATTTTTAAGTAAGCCCACTGTATGAGAATGAGAGCTAGTGGTACAATTCGCATGCGAATAGGTGGAGTGAACAATTACAGGCTTACGTGTTGCACCAAAATAGATTGTTCATATGACTCGTGTGCCTTAGTGGTACCCAGGTGGAGTAATCGGGTGCAATCTACTGGATATTTTATATGTTATATGTTATATGTTATATGATACGATACTGTTACTCATGTGACTCGTGTACCTTAGTGGTGCCAAGGTGGAGTAACCTAATACAGTTAATAGTGGGCCCTCATATGACTTACGTACTATAGATTTCTCATGATAGTACAGTGGGCAACGCTACGAATTGAAATAGAAAAGTACAAATTTGATGCATAATTTAAAGTAAAGGATTTTAATAATTATTTTTATTTTATTTTATGTATAATTTATTTAAATAATGTTTTTATATACGAATATTTATTTTATATGTTATTTATTTTATAAGTTGCCTCACTAAGTGAAACAAAATTGAAAAGACAGAGTATTTATGTTCAAACTTCAATGGGAACCAAAACGATGAAGATGTAGAAGTATGCATAGAAGGACACGTTCTCCCCTCAAAGGATTGTTTCAAGTATCTAGGGTCTATGATACATAAAGATGGGGGTGTAGATGATGACGTTACACACCGTATAAAGGCGGGATGGCTAAAGTGGAGGGCCGCTACTGGAGTTCTGTGTGACAAGAAGGTGCCTCTAAAACTTAAGGGAAAATTTTATAGAATGGCAATAAGACCAGCACTGTTGTATGGATCAGAATGTTGGGCAACCAAGAAGGATCACGTAAGGAGGATTGAGGCCGCAGAAATGAGGATGCTTCGATGGACATGTGGTAGGACTCTATGGGATATGACGACTAACTCTGCTATTAGGATGTCCTTGGGGGTGGTGTTTGTTTCCGAAAAATTGAGGGAGGGAAGACTACGGTGGTTTGGGCATGTCTTTAGACGACTACTGTCGGATGCGGTCAGGAGGGTAGAATCGATTACAGTCGACGGTGCCAGAAGGAAAGGACGACCAAGGCGGAAGTGGGAAGACTGCTTGAGATCTGATTTGAGGGATTTAGCCCTTACCGAAGACATGACCTCTGATAGAAAAATATGGAGGCTAAATACTAGGGTAGTCGAGTAGTGTGGGTCACATCTATAGGGTGTATCATCTCTGTCTTCTTTTAATGTCTTTGTAGTATTTTCCATGACTTCTACTTTTTATATGTTTCTGTTATTGGTATTTATGAAGGATTAGAACTGCGCTTGCTATCGTTGACTTCTGTGTATCATTCTCTTCATGTTTCCTCTTTTAAATTTAGCCGGGTCTTATGTTTCTGTCTATATGCAGAGATTCTTTCGCAAGGATTATTATGCAGGGATTAATTCCCGTTACAGACGCACATATGATTTTAATGACTGCATATGAATATTGTTTAGCTATGTATTTATTTATATATGCACTGCATTTTATCTATATTTTTAATTTTCTGACTGCCAGAGGTCTTCCACGGAAGCTACTCTCAACCTGGCGTTGGGAGCAGCCTACTACCCTACCTCCCCCTTACCCCATACATATGGAAATTGGGTTTTGTTGTTGTTGTTGTTGTTGTTGTTGAACTCAATAGAGTAGGGAGCCAGGCATGACATCCTACATTTTGAGAGATCAATTCAGACATCCAAAATCAATACATCTTTCAGACATCATAACTTTTGTTATGATACTCTGATTCGAATATGTCTGAACTCTTTTAATTATATGATAAATGAATAGTATTTTACACATTTTATATTATAGTTTTTAAATGCAATTATTTATTTTTAATGTCTATTTTAAATGAAACAAAATTTTACCGATTTTTAAATTGTATATGTCGTATACAATTAATTGATGTGATACTTCTACCTCATATATGGGACCGTATACGGGATAGGGGTGTTATATATCCAATTGAAGCAACGAAAAGAAAGAAAAAGAGAAGATACTTACCCAATATAAGTATGTGTTTATTTTTAGTGATAATACATATCTATACCAATATAAGTAGAGAAAATAACTTCAGTGACCGAAAATGCCTTAATATACGATTTTAACCATTTTTTTTGGATTTGCAAAAATAACCAACAAAATCGCAACGCGATTTCAAATTCACAACGCGAACTCTTATTTCGCAACAAAGTTTCCAAATTCACAATGCGATTTTCCAAATTCGCAACGCGAATATGTAAATTCACAACGCAGATCTGAAATTCGCAACGCGGATCTGAAATTCGCAACGCGGATCTGATTTTCGCAACGCGAATATGAAATTCGCAACGCGAATTTGTGTAGCGAAAGTGAAATTCACAACATACGCGAATTTGGAGAAAGGTTAATTGTAACCTTTTTTTTAATTATCTTGTCCTTGTCTTTCTGCAAGATACGAATTTTTCCTCTTTCATCATTGTTTTCGTGAAATATAAGGGCTTCTTGTTTTGTCTTTCTTGAGCTATAGAAGAAATCGAGTATCCTATCACAGGAGAACGAAAACCTTAAGATCAACGAAGCAACAACAGTCGACAACATCAGGGATTTGAAGTTGTTGTGCGATGCAAGCTGTGAAGCTGATGATCCAGAGCGAGTTAAGAAACAAAAAGCTGCAACCAATTCTGCAGATAAAGATCATAAAGAACAACAGGGAAAGAAATCAAAACATAACAGATCAAAATGCGCTTGTTTGAACTTATCATTCCCGAATTACAAAAACAAGGATGCAAATGATGATTCCAAGCTCCCACAGAGAGTAAGTTATGGTGATTCTGACTCGGATTTCTCTGATGATCCACTTAAAGGCTCCATTTTTTATACTACTATTAAATCCTCGAAGACTCCTTCAACATCAAGCTCAAACCATCAAAGGAAAAAGTCTTCATTGACAGATGATGAAGCGATGAATGGGGAGGAGTTTGAGCCCGTTGATACAAGCAATTTCGCGTTGTGAATTCGCTAATTTCACAACTCAATGCTTTACCAAACTCACCATCACCCGTTTCTCTTCCAATTTCCCTCTATTCCTCCTCTTCCTTCAACTTCCCCTTTGCTATTATCATCTTCTCTTCAAGTACTCAAAAGCTTTTAGCTTTTAGTTTTTGCGCTCAGTCTCTCCCCTTTGTTCGTCTCTTAAGGTAGTAGTTTGTCACTATCATCTGGTGTTTGTGTGAAATACGATTCCTTGCCCCGAACTCAGATTCTATGACTTGTTGTTACAGGAAAAATAAGAAGGGAAACCTGCTTCTCTGTTTGGAACAGTAACATAAACAACGATGCTTGGAAATGACAACATAAAATTCACAACATATAATTAAAATTCGCATTGCGAATTTCAATTTCGCAACACACAATTGAAATTCGCGTTGCGAATTTCACTTTCGCAACACAAATGAAATGCTCTCTCTTCTTCATCATCTTCTTCTTCTTATTACCTTAAAACGAGTTGCGCTTGATCAAAACAAAAAAGGCATGCACTTGATCAAATGGACCTTGTCTATAAAAAGGTTTAAAGAGCTTTTGTTGCAAGTCCTAAGGCGCGATGCCCAGTCGCACACCTTAACAATACTGGTTATATGAAGAAAGCACACTTATATAAAGGAATAAGATGAACAAAAGATTCTTGTTCTTCAATTATTAACTTTAGAATTACACCAAATTTCAATAATCAGGAGTGTCATTGTAATTAGATAGCACTAATGGAAGTGAAAGACTATTCTAGCATTACTATTTTCTTAATAAAAAAACCTCGAGTTAAACTTAAAACTGTAGGATACATTCAATGCTTTGTTGCGAATTGTTTAGTTTCGACAGTTTCTCAGTTAGTATCTGCCCATCAAAAGCTTCGTTGCTCATCTTGATGCTTTATGAGCTTTACATAACCTGCAGAAAATGCATATTTAGAAGGGAGAGAAAGGTAGCAGATAAATGTATAATAACATGAAAAAAATGCTTCAAAAATACTCAAGTTCTTCTATAGCTCAAGAAAGACAAAACAAGAAGCCCTTATATTTTTCATGTTAATATGCATTTATATTTGACTTTCGCGTTGCGAATTTGACTTCTGCGTTGTTTATGTTTGCGAAATTGGAATTCGCGTTGCGAATTTGTTGGTCATTTTGGTAAATCCAAAAAAAATTGGTTAAATTTGTATATTATAAGGTATTTTTTGTCACTGAGGTTATTTTCTCATATAAGTATTATGATACAGATTATTTTTACTGAGACTAAAAGAAAACTAACTCCTGAAATACAATTATAATAGAAAGAATTATGCCAGATATTTGGGCAAGTACGCTTGGTCTTAAGTTTGAACATGCAAAAGTTTCAGTACTCCAAATAGTACTGAATCAACTGCGGCTATAGCAGCATTGTTTAATTGTTTAAAGCAAATGAGCAACAAGGAGAAAAAGAAAAAAGCAACGTAAAACTGCAAGACCATTACGAAAACTAACAAGTAAACCACAATCAAAAGCTCAGCATTATTCATGCCCGTTGAACAATGTGCATTGTCAACAGCAATATTGTATCTGCCTAAGCAAGTAAAGCTCACAAAGACAACAGAGGTTGCTCTTGCATCCACAGCAAGCCTTAACCGAATCGCCCTGGCTGCAGACGACAGAGGAACAATGAATACGAAGCAATCCACAACTAATTCAGAAACAAAACTGCACGAACAAAGCTGATGTATGTCAAACTATAAGAGTACAAGACCAAGTTCTGATGGACTCAAAGCATTTCGTATCCGATAATTATAGAGGTAGTAGTGAAGTTGCCCATCACCAGGTCCAAATTTCAGTTCTTTGAGGAAAGACTCATTACGCATGACATCAAGAGCGTTGAAAACATCAAAATCCTTCTGCTTGGCAACAATAAGAGCATCATTCATCAGCTGAAGCAATGGAGTCTTAGTGGAGACGTTGTAGTAAGAATAGGCAGCTTTCAAAATTGAATAATTTTGGTTGCCGAGAATTGAAGAGGGAAGCGTGTAGAAGCTGCAGAAGTCAGTAACGTCATTCGTCTCTGGGCTCTCAACCAAGTAACTGTCCACGACCCCCTCAGTAGGAAGCAGCCAATGCTCCACATCATTCTCATCAAAATCTGGAGAAACAACAAACTGGCTCAAGTAGTTTCTAAGCAACCTGGTAACAGCAGGGACATCACGAAGCTCCATCTTTCTGAACCCGGGGGTGGCTGGAGAATCAGGTAACTTATAGAGTTTGATGGTTCGGCTCATTGTCATCCTAGGCCCAAGCCTAGAAAAGCCAACATCAATAAGCTTCTTGGGGTTCAACGACCGATGCCAGTACTGGCAAGTAGTAATAGGTGTTGGAAGAACAACTCCGGCAGTATAAGCTGCCTGCCAAATGTTCTCCAAATGAACCCTCCTAGTTACCTCCTTAATCATCACAGGTGCAAGTCTTTTTGATCTCAGCTTCTTATGAACACACAGGAAATTGATCTCGGCCATCCTCACAACTTCATCCCGCACCCTTATTCTCGCAGGTATACCAGTAATGAAAGCAACAAGCTTCTTTGAAGCCTTGGCACGAACGCCAATGTGCCAGCTCTTATAGTAACCAGGAGGCCGCAATGCCCAACTAAGAAACTCCTTGGAATAGTTGAACCTAAACATATTCTCATCATCCTCTACATAATTGTTCTTCAAAAGATTATAAACCTCAGTACAAGTATCTTCGGAATCCATATCACAGGTGGTCCATTCATATGGACTTGGAAGGTTATAAGGTTCCTGCTTCACTTCAAACAATGGAGTAGGGGGCTCGATCAGTCCCTCAGGTAAACTCGTGTCCCCAATATCTTTAAATTGTCCAACAGGCTGAGTTTCCCAGAACTTGTGTTTCTTGGATAAAGTCATGGAATCCTGAATCTTTCGAACAATGGTTTCCAGTGAGCTATCATCTTTGGGCAATGGGTTAGTCTCCAAATTCTGATCTGGGTTTTGTTTGGGTGACCCGAGAGGTGAATTTTTATCACTCATTTCAGGCAATCAAATAATTTCAGCTACGATAAAACACCCAGAAGATTATTTCAGTACCTGAATCAATTGAAAAAGAATTGCATGTCCAAATTGAATACTAAAAATAGAAAAGAAAACAAGCACAGAAATAGCAGAAGATAACCAAAAACAATAGAATTTGTTACTATCCAAATAGATTCCCTCTACCAAATAAATCTATTGAAACGACATCGAACAAAAAATTGCAAACATGACACCATGGAATAAAAGATTTGCAGAGTAAGTTGAAAAGTGAATGAGAAACGCATACCTTACTCGGTTTCGAAGGATAAATATCGAGATGAAAAATATAGATTCAGATGAATTAGATCCTCAAAGCCGAAGTAATCGAAGGATTACTTTATGTTTGGTTTAATTTAGGCAAAGGGCGAATGTTTAGGGTTTTCTTCAAGACAGCGGCATTGGATACACCGAAGAAACTCCTTTCGGATAGTGAAAGCTGGAAAAATAGTATTTTGGTTTGTTTTCTTTAATGTTAAACCAAGCTAGAGCAACGAACGGCTTTTTCCTTAAAACCAATCGAGCCCAAGAGGCTCAAACGAATCTTTGACTCTTGGCCCGTTTTGGGGTCCAAAACAATAACGCTGGAATAATACAAAAAAATAACGCAGGCCCAAGTCGTCATATGGGAATGGTCTCTGCAGCATTCAAGACCTCAGTTCTTACAGTGGTTCCCACGCTTCAACAGTACAACAAGGGCAGACCCAAGTGCAAAACAACGATGCCAATTTCATATGTTAAAAGCTGGAGTTTATCAGGTTTGAAAAAGGATCTTAGTGTGTTTAGGGTTGCCAAAAGGATCTCTTAACGCCTTTATTTTTCTTCTCATCGTAGTTATTTCTTATTTCACATATACTTGTCATTAGAGGTGCACAAAAAATCCGAATATCCGATTTTGTGCAAAAAATATCCGAAACCGGATTTGGGAAAAACCGGTTTTTTTAAACCGGATCGGATATTTTAAAACCGGATAGTATAACCTGTTTGAGAAAAAAATTGGACGACCGGATTTTTTACCGGATTAAAAACCGGTTTGAAAAAAACCGGATAAAAACCCAGTTTTTTATCCGTTTAAAAATCCGGTCTGGGGTTTAAAAAATTGGATGATCGGATTTTTTACCGGATTAAAAACCGGTTTTTTTAAAAAAACCGGTTTTTTTCAAACCGAAACCGGTTACACCGGTTACATCATCCGGCTCTCCAAACCGGTTATGATCCGAACCGATTTTTTTATAAACCGGTTTTTTGGCTTAGTGAAAAAACCGGATCGGTTTTTATCCGATCCGGATCGGATTTAAATCCGACTATGTGCATCTCTACTTGCCATAGTAAGGAAGGAGTAGGAACAAGCACTTTTGGAGAGGGCAGTTCGACGGAGAGTTGTATGCTGTGTTTGGGAAGGTTGAATCATTCCCGAAAAGGAAACTATTGATTCTCTCCCAATTGGTTGGACCATAGGTGCGATGATCTACTTCACAGGCGTTGAAGGGAGAGTGAAGGGTCTCTCGAGTTCTAGGTGGCTAAAGATAGTTACTCTAGGGTTGTCTTTGCTTGTTCCATTTTGTCTATTCTGTTGCTGTTTTTTATAGCCTTTGGCGTTTCGTTTAATGGCTTATCTCGAGTTCTCAAATTTGGAGCATCAAAGTCGGCATTTGTATTATAAACTTAAAAGGATTGCTACGGTATACATTGTGATCCGATTAATTAACTGAAATTGCCTTTCGGACAATGATACAATAAGAAACGACGCAAAATAGCCTAAAACTATTAAGGGGAATGTAAGAAACACGAGCGGCAATAAATTTACAGTGCCATCATGTTTCAAACCTCAAGAAGTCGCAGTCAACTGAGAAAGCAATAACCTTAGGATGAAAGAAAAGGGAATCATAAAACAGCAAGTTAAGAAAATGAAAATGACCACACCATGGTACTAGCCCTTCACAGGCAACCAACATTTTATACGGTAATGTCAGCCCAATTTCAGCAGAAACGAATGCTTTGGGTGCACAACACGAGAGCTCAAATGTTTTGTGAAGTCCTTCGAATTCAACCGAGGACAAAACATCAACCACTTCATGGTTTTACAAAATCCATATAGCTGACCATTTTAATAATGATTTCTCTCATCACTCTCAAATTGAAGGCCCACGATCCCCTTGAGGGCAGCTTCATAGTTCTTGCTGTTTCTTTCAGAGATTGCTTGCGTAGACTCGGAAGAAGGTTCAATAGGATATCGATGCTGACTTAAATGTCTGTGCATCATTCCAGAGCTAGCATCGGTTGTACGCGAACACTGCAGGTCAAACTCACTTCCAGCAAGTGCTTTGCGACCGCTGGCTCTTTTTGATGAGGATCAACCTAACTGCCCCATAAACTTCATCCAAGCAAATCCCGGGTTGTAATTAAATATGAAGGATGCAATAAAATATATAATTCTATTGTTAAAAAATTTAAAATATATAAAGGAACTTATATAGGCAGTGCAAAACTACCCCATTCGATACACATGCATGCAGCATACATGCTCCAATACTAATGTACTAGAACTAAAACAATGACTTGCAGATGTCAGAGAACTGATGGTGTTTGACAGCATTTACAACATCAGTCCTCCCTTGTATCAGCAACAATGAAACCTAGATATATATCATAAATGTAAAGGAAGCAGAACAGCATATATTGCATGCAAGACTACCAACAAATCTAAAAAGAAAATATAGCTTCAAATAATTATAAACTTTTAAAAATATAATAATTACCACAGAGTCTTTAGTTGAAGGATCATTAGGAATCAGATTCTTTTGCCTCGCATAATTTCCGGAATACATCAAGGGTCCCGACGAAGTCCTTTGCCGAGAGGAATCCATTGGTGACATACCAGTACTCGCACATCCTGCCCTGCTGCAACCAACAGATGCAAATGCTATTATTCCAAGAAAAAATGACTTTTCAACTTCAAAGAAATGGATTGGACATTTGTGATGCCATGCACTTTCTTATTATATATATCAAAGGTTTTTCTATAAAAATGTAAAAGCAATAATATTGCCAGTGTACTCGCATATGCTCGAAGGTTTGATACACACCCAAATAAAATAAAATAAACTCAATACCTTAGTAGCATTGCCAGTAAGGGACGATCGAATATATGAATAGAGCACTAATTACCTGCATGTTTGTCAGCATTTGCAACTGCAGGGGGCAATCCAGAACTTGTTCCCACAGCAGTGCCCTAATAGAAACAACCATTACAAATTTACATTCCATACCAATTACCACCAGAAAAAAATAAATAAATGAATCCTACTGAGCACTCACAAGGGCTCAAGCTGGAGGAGTGGCAAAATGTGATTGTTGATACTTCAAAATGGTCCAATCAAATACATAATCTAACTGGAAGCCTTTTTAATAAGGATCAACAAGAACAATAAAAGATGCGTAATCACTATTATGATCCATGGAGTTTAAACAAGTTGACAGCATCCACAGCTAAAAATGTAAATGATCAAACCTTCACGAATAAAGAGGTCACGAAATATTCTTTTAAGATAAGCATAGTCGGGCTTAACATCAAATCTTAGCGAACGGCAATAATGGAAGTATGATGCAAATTCTGTTGGATAACCTTGACATAAGGCCTGAAACATCATTGATCTTTAGTCACAATTTCAAATGTAAAATCAGAACTCTATAACAAACATCTCCATTTTTCTATTACCTAAACAATCCATTTACAAAATCCTAATGCAACTGCAAGACTCAAATATATCCTTCTCTCAACTTAAGTAAAAACCTTCATCTCACTAATTTTCTCATATTTCTGTTTCTTAGTTCCCGCTTTCAAACCTTGCCAAGGAAGACTGTCAAGAGAAGATGCATGATAATGAAAACTATTATACATGAACACAAGACAAACGAAAGTAGCATAAGTAGGAAAATTCACCTTCCTCTTAGAAAATACATAAGCACGTATCCAAGAGATTCTAAATCATCCCTACGGCTCTGCTCTACATGGAACCAAAAGAAAGAATCAGAATGAAGATTAAATGAAGGGTCTATACATCAAACAAAAGACACCACACAAAAATTGACCATACATACCAATGCCCAAGTTTGTAATCATGCTTGCATATCTTGCAGTTCCAGTCAGATTCTTATTTCCCTGAGACCATCATGATCGGGTTAAGTATAAGAACTTGTCTTTAAACATCCACCGCAACAAATTACAAATGAATACATTAGTAAAAAGAAAATTAAAATAGGCGTGCCAGCACAAGGGAAAAAAGCTGGATGCTTCATCACTGACATCACTACAACTAATGCATCATTCATTTTGATAGTTCTGCACAATGCTTTATCTTGTGAAATTAACAAATGCATCCCATAATAAAAGATCAAAGAACTTTTAACGCAAAAACAAACATGGTAATATACAAAATTTAAATACATATTTATAGAAGTGAGTTTTAAGCAAGGACTGCTTACAAGCTTGATTGTAACCTCTTCATTTTTCTGAATGTGTGTACCTACGAAGAAGAAAACACAAAATTAAACTCAAAATCAGAAGGGGAAAAAAACGGGAAAAGGAAAAACTGTAACGAACCCAAATAGATCTCTCCAAAAGAGCCGCTACCGATTTTGCGACCAAGCCGAAACTTATTGCCGACAAGAGACTCCATCAATTCAACTTACTAAGCAAAGAAAAAAAATAAAAACTCCAACTATAACACGAAACCCTAACTTAGGAAACTCCCCCAAATAAAAAATGAGGAACGTATACGGCAACACTAAACACCGAATCAACCACAACGACAATTCTTACACATCAAATTTTCGATCACGTAAAAAAAATCAAAAGGAACTATGGTTTTATATTAGATTTAACCTTAAAAAACAAAGAATAAAAATCAATACACCAATAATAATAAGCAGTTGGGGTTAGGTTAGGTTAGGTTAGGTTAGGTTAGGTTAGGTTAGGTTAGGTTAATGATATTAGAGGAATATGGGAAGGAGTAGCTAAGAAACCATAATTATATACTTATGGAAAAACAAAATATTAGCATGTTTTCTCGCATAGTGGATTTGATATAATTGAAGCGACGAAACGCAACAAAGAGAATAGAAGAAAAGCTTTGAACGACGGAAGATGTGTGCGTTTTGGTATGGTTTTTTTCTTTTTTCATTCTTTCGATTCTTTTTAAACGGGTAAACTACAAGATTGATCCCTTTCTTTGAAATTTTTTAAATTGTTTTACTAAATTTAAAAAAAATATGTTATTTGGTCACTTTCATTTTTATTTAATTAAGATGTGATTATTGAGGGTTAATTGTCGTTAGACATTTAACAAATTATTAATGTGGCACAGTGAATATATAAAAGTAAAAAAGATAAATTAAACAAATGATCATCATGTTTGAGTAAGTTTTCAATTTTTTTCCAATAAAATTTACACTTAGTGATTATGATCTATGTGAATTGCACTGAATAATAGTAACACTGCGACAGTGGATCAGTGCTTCAAGATAAGACAATGCAGACCAAGGGTCTATTCGAAACGATGATAAGTCACCCTTGCATTAAGGACACCTCATTTGTGTTAATAGTAAACAAGTATGACCTATTTGAGGACAAGGTGAATCAAGTGGCTTTAAGCATTTGTGAGTGGTTTGGTGATTTCAGTTCAGTGAGACAGGTTCATAGTCACCAATCTCTAGCTCAACAAGCTTACTTTTATATTGCAATGAAGTTCAAGGATCTTTATGCTTCCCTAACCAGAAAGAAGCTTTTCGTGTCGCAAGCTAGGGCAAGGGACCATTGAATAACGATCGAGGAAGCATTTAAAGATATAAGAGAGGTTCTCAGAAGAGAAAGATGAAAACTACATAGGAGGAGAAGGAGGAGGAGGAGGAGAGTCGTTCTACAGTACAAATGTTAGTTACTAATCATAATTACGGGATTTCAAATTCCTATGAATGATTCTCAATCTCGAATCTTGGTGGAGGTAAAGAAGCCGAAGGAATAATAGTGGTAAGATTGTTGAGGTAAAACGAAAATTTAGTGACTATTTGATGTAAGTTTATTTTTTTATTTTATATATTCATTGTGTCAAATCAATAATCTGTTAAAAGTCTAACGACAATTAACCTTCGGTGATCATATCTTAATTAAATAAAATGAAAGTAACCAAATATTATATTTTTTTAATTTAGTGGGAAAATGTATAAAAAAAGGATAAACTATGCATTTAGTGCCTAAACTATCAGTTTTGGTTTATTTTAGTATCTAAACTTTCAATTTTTTCATAATCATATCTAACTTTTAGTTTTCATTTCATTTCAGTACCCATCTTTAAAAATTTAACACGTTTAGAACATAAACTATCAGTTTTATCCGTTTTAGTACCTAAACTTTCAATCTTTTCAAAATTTAATGTTAAATTTTGAACGGGATACTAAAAGGGTACAAAAACTAGAGTTTTCAACGACAAAATACTAAAATGAAATAAAAACTAAATTTTAGGTATGGTTTTGAAAGTTTAGGTACTAAAACGAATCAAAATTGATCGTTTGTGTACTAAAAGTGTAATTTACCCAAAAATAAAGTAATTTTGCTTCACTCTCAATGTGGGGTCTACTGTCACGTGACTTTTATCCGACTGTAATCTGTCGTAGATTTGGTTTAGTGTTAAAAGAGGGTTCATTAACAACTAGTGTATGAAACCTCACCAGATTATATCGAAATTAATTGGGGAACTTCAATTATCATATTTCAAAGAACATGTAGTTAAGTTTTGTACGACTCTAATACCAGTTCAAACACGATTAAATCACACATTATATCATCCTAGTAAAGCACAGCATAATTTCATAAATAAAACCAGTTGTTGATACATTCAATTGAGCCCCAGCAGCAGCATTTAAGGATCGAACAAAGTGGAGCCACATCTGCATTTCCATCCTTCAGGCTCATAATTGGTGTACTGAATCCCCCGTTCACCTGTCGTTGCAGGGATTTGGGTCGCAACACAAGGCGTACACTCTCCGCACTTGCGTTGGCAGTTCGGTGGCCTTGACCCCACCACCATTCTACTGCTATATGTCTCTCCACCATTCCTACTTTCAACACCACCCTGTTTAGAGTCGAAGCTAACTCCTGATAACGCCGGAATAGTATCTGTTTGATTCAAAACAAGGAATTGACAGGGTAAGGTTTCAAGGTTAAATAAAGGACATACGTTAGCAATGAAGATGGGTTTTTTTTTCGATGGAAATACGACAGCTAAATGACAAACCTTGTTTTTGAGGAACATGATGAGATGCTAAAGAGCTGGTTGATGTATGAATCCGACTTATAATCTGCAAAATAATGGTAATTATGAGAATACAACACATTCTTTGCTTCATTTTCCTGAGAAGAAATGACGAGGCGGTGATGAGGAAGGTTTTAAGAGCACAAACGAAACAATTTGAATAGAGAGAAACAAGGCAGTTTATAGCAACAAAACAATCCACATAAACACCTTAAATAATTCAGAATGAAAAAAAAACGACAGAAATAATTTAGACAAAGAAGTTATCAAATCTGTCTGTGGTTCTATCACTCGCAGATGTCTAGACGAATGGATCTTGCTTCACAGACAAGTTATGTGGCCTTCTTATAAAACTGATTGGCAGCTAGGCCTACGGAAACTCACTAGTTAGCCTTTTCTCCTCTTTTCTTTAAAAAAATAAACAAATATACAATACCAGACTATTTTATAATCGTTTAAATTCTTAAAATCAGAGTTACTATACTCAAGTATATTCGTAATTATAATTCTTAAAAATGGCAATAGATACAAAAAATTAATAAAATTCAGTTTATCAATAAAAATAGTCAATGCTGCCCAACGTACTACTTGACTGATGATTCAGCGGGAAAAATAAAAAAGAGAGAAGTACAGGGGGAGGATGCACTTCTGGCATAGCCTGCATGAAACTATCCTGATGAAAACAAACACTGACTTTAGTGATGAGAAGTCACAGTAAAAAGACAAACGGGAGCTGCTCAGAAATAATCGATGGATGATCTTTCTGGTTGATATAATCGTTGTTTTAGCATCATTTTAGCACTGGTCTCATAGGCTCATACTAGGCATTGCCCACTGTCAACTGCTCGTAAAGCTCACGCCCAGCGATCTGTGCATGCCTATGAGCCCATCCTTTGTCTAGACAATACCGCCTACAAAGATATGTTGAAGGTTTATTACACTCTCTGCCTAAAGTTTAGGGTTTTTTAATCAAATATTAATCCACACTTTTTGGAGTTCTATATGCTTAATATATATTTCAAATTTGTCCCCATTTTTGTTTTTAAATTGAAATTTTAATTTATGATTTGATTAGTGTTTTGATTATACTTTCCTTCCGCAATCTCTTACTATTCAAAAGGTAATTTATGACACGAATATTGTTATTCTTAGAGGTCACGAGTCTAAACACTAGTGATTACAGTAAGATGATTGAACGTTCATTGTCAAATAATTCAAAGTATTTAGAATAAATATTATCTTTGTAATCACTTTAATTTAATAAAGGAAAAGTAATTTATGCATGTAAATTGCAGTAGTTGTATCGGACAACCTACATAGATTAACTTTTGTGTTAAATTGTATTTTAGATTATGAAATTATAATTTATAATTATTTTGATATATGAAGAATATTTTTATTTAATTTAAATTTTTTTAAATTTAATAGTGCATGCTATTTTAATTTTTTGGTACAAGCTATTTTAATTTATTTTCATATTGTCGGAGTCGTCTTTCGGTTGGGCCCAGAATTGGGCTTCGATTTAAGAAAATAGATTAGGAGTCGCCACCGATCTTTTATTTTGAAATAAATAGGTAGATCGGATACCTTATTCCTTATATGATCTGCATCTTACCAGTGATATGTCAGATTCGGGAGTCGGTTACAGTCAATGAAGGGTTAGCACCATTGAACTGCCCTTTCGGTACTACGCAATTTCCAGTTGTCTTTAATTAAGAAAGTTGTAAATTTAAATTACAATGTAAAATAAATATCCAAAACTTATCACTGATTGATTTAAAAGTGAACCCTTAAAAAAGTTGAGAAACAAGTTAGATGAAAAAGAAAATGAAAGTACATAAATAAAACAAAGAAAACACATAAACAACGTGAATAAACAAAATGAGAAAAAAAATAAGAAAATAAAAGAAGTAAAAGTAAAAATAAACAAGGAAAATGAATAAAGCAAATAACGTAATAATAATATAACAAATAAATAAATGAAACAACAATAAAAATAAATAAGGAAAAAATATATAAAGAGAATAGAAAATAAATGAAGACAAAGGAAAAAAATAAAAATATAAAATTACAGAAAATAAGAAAATATAAAAAAGAAAAGAAAAGAAAAAAAGGGTAAAATATAAGTTAAAAGTAAAATAGTAATAATAATAATCATAATGTTAATAAAAATAAAATATACATACATACGTTAATAAATAGTAATAATAATAGTTATATAAATATATATATATTAAAGGACAAAATTTGGTATCTTCAGCTGCCCCTCTTTGCTCATTATCATGTAAAGAAAATGGAGCAAAGATTACAAGACACAAATTTCGTCTATATCGAACATCCTCTGTCGTAGAGTAGAAATCCAATATTGAGACTGATTTGTCGAAGTGACTCCCTCGCCGTGAGGTTGAGTTGAACTGAAGACTTTTGAGCACGAAATCCTTCGTCGTGAAGTTAAAATTAAACTTAAAGCATTATAAAGTAGCTCATGGATCGTCTTCTAGCCAAAGATACTTCGTCGTGAAGCTGAAACTTGACTTGAAGACTTTGGTGTTGCTGTGTGAAGTTGGGTCAATCTGTTGGGGGTACGACACCATTCGTTGTGGAGTTGGAATCATATATGGCCCCTTCGTCGTGAAGTTGAGCCTTCGAATTGGATATCCTTTGTCGTGAAGTTGAAATCCAATGTAAGTTGTGATGTTTTGAGGCCAATATCCTTCGGTGTGAAGTTGAAATTGACTCTGAAACTGAAAATTTTATCAACATACATTCCTTCTTTGAGTTGGATATCCTTCGTCGTGAAGTTGAAATTCAATCCAGAGATGGATGTTGCTTGTGTGCACGATTCCCTTCTTCGCGAAGTTGAAACCGTGGGTGGCCCCTTCGTCGTGAAGTTGAAATCTAAGTAAGTTGTATTGTTTTGAGTCTAATATCCTCTGTCGTGAAGTTGAAATTGGCTCTGAAACTGGGAAGCCCCTTCGTTGTGAAGTTGAGCCTCAAATGGCACGATATCCTCCGTCGTGGAGTTGAAATCGTGGATGTGTGGGTACGATATCATCCGTCTTGGAGTTAAAATCGTGGATGGTCCCTTCGTCGTGAAGTTGAACCTTGACTTGAATATCCTTAAGTTGAAATCCAAGTATTGTATGTTGCGGGTGGACACGATTCCCTTCGCCGTGAAGTTAAACCCGTGGATGACCCCTTCGTTGTGAAGTTTGGCTTCGAGTTAGATATCCTTCATCGTGAAGTTGAAATCTACTCTCGAGTAAATTGTGTCGTTTGGAGTCCAATATCCTTCACTGTGAAGTTGAAATTGACTCTAGCTAAAACCTGCAAAGTTATGCATATATGTGATGCTATAGATGTAATACTCTTAGGTATGCCTAAAATGCATATGCAACATATGTTATTTCGGGCTTTGGAGAGAAGTCTCAATCTCCGGTTGCTTGTCTTGTTGACTCTTGATTCTGGAATCTTGAAGTTCTGATTCATGGTCTTGAATTCTTCAACGTTCAAATTTGATGTGCATATTCTATTTTTTTCTTGATTTGGGAAATGCTTCTCGACCATCTCAAGTATGTTCATGAGCCTTGATCGGCTTCTGGGTACCTGTACTTTTCAATGAATCTTTGTACAGTAATATGCGATTATCTTTTGTAGAAGTAAATAAACTATTAAGTTTAAGTTCAATCCAATATGCTCAAAAGGAATTGATTTAAAGGAAAGATTGTCTTTATTCATATGGGAAAAGAACAAATAATATATGACAAACATTCTCGAAAATGAATACATGATGAAGTGTGAATGAATGTCTTAGATTTCGATAATGTGGGCACTTCTTAGCTGACAAGCCATTAGGTGACCTTGAACGCAGCCTTTGCCAAGGAATCTTCAAAAATACGACAACGTTCTGGAAAGTGCAACCTTTTTTCGACTCGTTGAGTTTGTAGAAGATTCAGATGACGGGATGTTTCCACTGTCAATATCCAAATTGCCCTTTTGGGTTTTCAACTTGGATCCATCATTGGTTGCAAGACGCCCTTTGCGGGTTTTCATCTTGAACCCACCTTATTTTTCTTTTCTCTTTTTCTTTTGTTCTTTTTTTTTCTCAATTTAGGGCGCCCTTTCAAGTTTTCACCGTAAACGATTTTTCTATTTTTTGTTTTTTTTGTTTTTTTCTCTTTTTTTCCAACTTAGGACGCCCTCTTCGGTTTTTATCCTAAGCAAAGTATTTCTTAACTGCATTCGAATTAATGGGATATGGCAGTTCAGGTCCGTCCATTTCAGCCAGGACAAGGGCTCCTCCGGAAAAGGCCTTTTTCATGACATAAGGTCCTTCCCAATTTGGCGTCCATTTTCCTCGGAAATCTTTCTAGACTGGCCAAATTCTCTTTAACACCAGATCTCCTTCGCGAAATATTCTCGGGTACACATTTTTTTCATTTGCTCAGATCATTCGTTTCTGATAGATTTGACAATGGTGAATGGCTTTCAGTCTTTTTTCATCTATTAGATTCAGTTGATCGTATCAGGATTGCACCCATTCTGCATCATCCAATTTGACTTCTGTCAAGACTCAGTGTGACGGAATCTCTACTTCAATGGGCAACAATGCTTCTATTCCATAAGCGAGTGAAAATGGAGTTGCCTCAGTCGAGGTTCGTACCGAGGTTTGGTAAGCGAACAAAGGAAAAGGCAACTTCTCATGCCAGTCTTTATTAGGTCTCGGTCGTCTTCTCCACTATCTTTTTGATGTTTTTGTTTGCTGCCTCTACTGCTCCGTTCATCTTTGGTCTGTAAGCAGTAGAATTGTGATGCTTTATGTTGAACTTTTCACAAGCAGCATCCATCATCTTATTGTTCAAGTTTGTAGCATTATCGGTAATGATCCTTTCAGGTAAACCATACCGATATATGATCTTTTTTTTTCAAAAACTTGCAAATAGTTGACTGAGTAACACTGGCAAACGATACAACTTCTACCTATTTTGTGAAGTAATCAATGGCTACAAGGATGAACCGGTGACCATTTGAAGCCTTCGGATGTATTTTCCCGATAACATCCATGCCCCATACAGAGAAAGGCCATGGTGATGTCATCACATGAAGTGGATGGGGTGGAACATTTATTTTATCTCCGTAAATCTGATATTTATGACATCTTCTAGTATATTTGATGCAATCATTTTCCAGTGTGGACCAAAAATAACATCATTTCATTATTTGCCTCGACATCATATGTCCATTTGCATGTATTCCACAAACCCCATCATATACTTCATCTATTATCATCTTTGATTCTTTAGCATCGATGCACCTTAACAGGACTTGATTATGGCTTTTCTTGTACAAGACCTCCCCGTCAAGAACGTATCCAACTGTCATCCTTCTAATGGTTCTTTTATCAGTTTCAGTGGCTTTCTCTGGATAACTTCGATGTTTGATATATTACAGAATATCGTAGTACCAAGGCTTAGTGTCTTTCATTTCTTCAATTTGGTAACAATGAGCCGGGTACTCATACGACTGCATGTTAATTGGCATCATTTCAGACCCCCTACCAGCCTTGAATACGGCTGCCAAGGTAGCTAAAGCATCAGCCATTTGATTGTCTTCTCTTGGCATATAGTGGAAGGTGACTTCATCAAACTTTCGAGCAGATCCATTACTAGTTTTCGGTATTCTACCAGCTTTATATCCTTGGTTTCCCATTCTCCACGGAGCTGATAGATTACTAAGGCTGAGTCTCCGTATACCCGCAAGGTCTTTATATTTTGCCTAGCGCAGCCCGGATTCCCAAGACACAAGCTTCGTATTCTGCCATGTTATTGGTGCAATCGAAGTTCAGTCTGCTAGTGAATGGGTAGTGATTCCCTTCTAGAGAGATCAGGATTGCCCCGATGCCATGTCCTAATGCATTTGATGCACCATCGAAATGCATTTTCCAGGAACCATCGGTAGAAGTACTGGCCTCTTCTAAGGTGATAGCTATCAAGTCTTCATCTGAGAAATCAAAGCTCAGCAGCTCATAGTTCTTATCTGTTCTGTTTGCCAGAAAATCTGTTATGGAACTTCCTTTTATTGCGTTTTGGCTCACGTACTCGATGTCAAATTAAAACAAGAGCATCTACCATCGGGCTAACCTTCCAGATAGAGCATATACACCCATCATGTACTTTAAAGGGTCTAACTTGGAAATCAACCAAGTGGTGTGATACATCATGTATTGTCTAAGTCTTTTCGTAGCCCAGACTAGAGCACAACAAACCTTCTCGATAGGAGGATATCTGACCTCACAATCAGTGAACTTCTTACTCAGATAGTAAATGGCTCTTTCCTTTTTTCCAGACTCATCGTATTGACTCAGGACACAACCCATTGAGTTCTCGAATAGGGATAAATACAAGAACATAGGTTTGCCTGGGTAGGGGACATCAAGATAAGAGTGTGAGACAAATACTCATTTACTTTCTCGAATGCAATTTAGCAGTTTTCATCCCAAGCTCTAGAGTTGTTCTTTCAGAGAATTCAGAAGATTGGGTCACATTTGTCAGTTAATTGAGATATGAACCACGCTATGTAGTTCAATCTTCCCAGAAAACCTCGGACCTCCTTTTATTTTCATGGTAGAGGTAGATTCTGGATAGCCCTAACTTTATCAGGATCAACCTCAATATCTTTCCTGCTGACTACGAAGCCTAACAGTTTCTCGGATGTCACCCCGAAGGTACACTTATTAGGGTTCAGTCATAGCTGGAACTTCCTCAATCTCTGAAAGAGCTTTCTCAAATTCTCGACATGTTCATTCTCGGTCTGTGCCTTGAAAATCATGTCATCGACATAAACTTCGATCTCTTTGTGCATCATGTCGTGGAACAAGGTTACCATAGCTCTCTGATATATTGCCCCGGCAGTCTTCAATCCGAAGGGCATCACCTTATAGCAGAAAGTTCCCCACATTGTGACGAACGTGGTCTTCTCCATGTCTTCAGGATGCATCTTGATCTGGTTATATCCCTAGAATCCATCCATAAAAGAAAAGAAATCATTCTTAGCTGTATTGTCTACCAACGTGTTAATGTGAGGTAGAGGGAAGTTATCTTTGGGACTTACCTTGTTAAGGTCCCGGTAGTCGACACACATACGTACTTTCCCGTCTTTCTTCGGAACATGCACTATGTTAGCCACCCACTCCGGATACTTGGCCACTTGAAGAAAACCGACATCGAATTGTTTTTTGACTTATTCTTTGATTTTAAGGAGCATCTCAGGTCACATCCTTCTTAGCTTTTGCTGCACGGGTTTTCATTCTGGTTTGATTGACAGTTTATAGACTACCATATCTGTGTCTAACCCCGGCATGTCTTGGTACGACCAGGAGAACACATCTTTGTATTCTTGAAGTAAGACTATCAAGTTTTGTCTTGCTTCAACAGAAAGAGTTGTGTCGATTTTAACCTCATTTCTATAATTTTCAATGCCCATATTCAAGATTTCGATGGTCTCCTCATGTGGTAGTATTTGTTTCTCTTCTCCTTCTACCATTCTCAATAATTCGGTAGGTAGTTTGCACTTCTCTTCATCGTTGCATTCATCAAATTCCCCAAGACAAATGGCCGATTCAAAATCCACCTCCGGATCAAAATCATCAGTGCCTATATTATCGTTATCTAGGGTCCTGAAGGAACAAAGAAGATATGTGTGTGTGAGAGGAAATATCTCACACGAAATAGTCAAAGAATTAAATTTGAAAGAAAATATAATAGAGTACTGGAATGAAGAAAATAGACAATGAATTCAAAAAGAAATGAAATAAGAAAACTTGTTTGCCATGAAAATGGGAAAATGCATCTTTTATTGAAATTAAACAAAATGTTTATTCACCCTTACAAAAGATCACGTATTGCCTCGGGTATAGGCAAATAGGGATACTTCGAATATTACTCTGAAAGTTTCTTGTAAACCACAGGTAATTCTTTCACCGACCAGCTGCTAGGCACGAACCCAGGTGGCAGAGGGTATATTTCGGATCTATCTTCATTGTCAACATCTTCTGTGGTCACGACATTGATGGTCAGATCTTCCAGAGCCGCTTCTAAATCTGACGAGGTGGTCTCGAACACATAACCACCTGACTTAAATGTATGGTAAAGAGGTATGAATATCATGGGTTCCCGTTGAAAGTCGTTTCCAGTTAACCTGGCTATTCTTCTTTCCCGATTCTTCTGGACTTCCTTCCCCTTTTCATGGTAAATGAGTTGAAAACCAAGCCAAAACTGATCTAATTTTGAGACATAAATGACTGGATTAATCATTCCTTACAAATGTTTCCCGAAACCTCTTCCAGTCATGTCGACTTTTCCCAAAGTCTGTATGATCTCCATTATGGTACACTTGGAAAGCCGAGGTTTAGGGATTATTCTTTCTTCTACCACGAATATGGCATTCACAAACTCTAGGAAGCGGAAAGAGCATTCTACCGCTTCCTTATCTACTTTGATGTATGGGGCCTCCGTGGTCACACTTGCCACGATATCTTCCTCAACATTGATAATTATTAAGGCCCCGTCAATAACAAATTTAACTTTTTGGTGCTGCGTGGATGATACTGCACCTGCTTGATGAATCCATGGCATTCCAAAAGATAGTTGTAGGAAGGCATGATATCCATCACTAGGAACTCGACATTATAGGTAGCGTCCGATGGTTAGCGGCACCTCGATCTTACCAATAACATCTCTCTTGGTCCCATCAAATGTTCGGACCACGTTTTGCAGCCTCTCATGTGTGAGATATCTATTGGAAGCCTTTTCAGTGTAACCAAGGCACTTGGTAAGGCATGCCCCTTGTAATAGGCAATGATGTGTAATGTCTTAGTTCGACCTCTTCCTCCGGATGAAATCTCATCATCTGAAAATGAGATGAGATTATCAGCTTGAATATTGTTCACAAGTCGATTCGTCTTCCTAACTAGTGTGTTTTGTGGCACGAACGTTTGATTCAGGACTTTCAACAGTGCCTTCCGATATACCTCTGAGTTTAACAATAGTGCCAACATTAAGGTGCATGTTGGCAAGTTGTGGAGCTGTTCTACAACACTGTACTTGCTATGCTTCAGGAATTTGAGAAGTTATTTAGCTTCTTCCTCCTTTATAGGTTCATTTATAGTAAGTAGTGAGTACTTCCATGGCACTTGTCGATTGTCCTTATATTGAAAATGTCGGGGTTCCGTGATCACCACCTTGGCTGGTGTTGTTATTTTCATCTTTGCTTTAGGGGTAATTATCAAATGATTACCTCTACCGAATCCTCTTTATAATGATTCCCCAGTATCGCAAATGTCTGCTTCCGGGGAATCCTGAATCTCTTCATAAAATTCCAGCTCTTTCCGATCCATAATGAGCTGGACTAACGATATGAATTATGGGTATTTTTGCACTTCGTGCCATTCTTCGTTATGGTAATAGCAATGGTTACCACCTTCATTCCTTGATACACATGAATGGGGTGCAAGAATCCCTGCCTTTACCATTTGGCTCCATACCAAAGCCAAAGAAGCTTTAACTTCCGAAATACTGGTTTTGATTCTCCTACAGTTCTCAGTGGTGACTGTGTTAATTTCAGTCTCTTGATGATTTGGCAAGGGATTTTGGGCAACGTTCGGTGTTCCGGAGTTGAAATAGATCCAATTTTTGTTCCTCATTCATTGTACAAGCCTCTTGAATGCAAGATAATTTTTGATTGAATGCCCATGCACACTACCATGATATTAACAGTGGGCGTTCTCGTCAAAGCATCTCAGATATGGGGATTTTATCAGATCTATAGGGTAGGGTGACACGGTGTGAGTGTCGAAGAGTTGTTGGTACAATTCTTTATACATCACGGGAATGGGATCGAATTGCTCCATTTCCCTTTCCTTCCTTGGTTCTCTATGAGCTTGGTTAGAAGTACCGGATGGTATACTGCAGTTGTTTTTGAGCTTGAGATCGTAACACCTTTGTTGGCATTGTAGGTGTTGACATTATTGATCTCTCGTCTTTGTTCTTCATGAGAGGCTTTTTACTGGAGTCCCCTCCCTCAATTTTTCCTTGTTTTATGTCCAGTTCGATCATTTCACCATCCATGACTAGATCTGAGAAAGTTTCTGATGTAATTGCCACCAGGTGCCCGAAGTAAGGTGCCTTCAGGGTCTGTACAAACAGCTTTCTAGTTTCCTTCTCATCTAAGGGTAGATGAACTTGCATGAATAAATCCCTCCATCTCTGTGCGTACTTTCGGAAACTCTCATTGTGCTTTTTTCCAGGCTCTGCAACATAACTCGGTCTGGTCTCATATCATTAATATGCTTATACTATTCTAAGAAAAATTTGGCTAAGTCTTTCCACGTCTTGATATGAGTTTGGTTGAGCTGGTTGTACCACCGGATAGCTGAACCGGACAAGCTCTCCTGGAAGTAGTGAATCAAGAGTTGGTCATTTCCTCCATATCCCGTCATCTTCTGGCAGAACATAGTGATATGGGCTGAAGGGTAGTTGTTCCCGTCGAACTTCTCGAACTCGGGACTTGAATTTTGGTGGAAGCACCAAATCGAGAACCAAGCTCAGCTCCATTACATCCACCCCATAATATCGTGGTCCCTTTGACCATCTTGTCTGATCTAACATCCTGATCTTCTCTTCCATCTTCTTTGACTTATCATCCTCGTTAATATCAGGGATAGGGCAGTTGTCTGGATGACTATCATGGTTGGCTGCAAAAGTTTGTATATTTGCAACCGATACAAATTTCCCTTTGGTGGCAGATGAATCACCTTGTAGTCCGAGTAAGATCCCGAATGAATCAACCACTTGTGGGGTCGGTGGTATAGCTGCCCTTTCGGATGAACTTACCCCTGGTGCACTGGCCTGCATTAAACCCGACAACTTAGCCACGATTTGGTCAACCAAAGATTCCTGGTTTTTCGTGATGGAATCCAATGTACTCTTACTGTTTTGAGCCATTTTATCTTCCATCTCTTTTTTTGTAATTTTACCATGTTCTCTTCGATCTTTTCGATTCTGGCCTCCATTTGTCTCTTCTTTGCTCAAGTATTGTGCGGATGATGCGTATCTAATGTTTGCGGTGGTAAACTTGGTGTTTGCTCTTTCTCTTTCTGAGACATGTTCTATTAGTTAATATGAATGTAAAACATGGAAAATATAAAAATAAACATGAAATAGAAAATGCAAGAAATGTAATGCACGTGTATGCAATTTAGAGGCATTGATCCAGAAAAGTATCCATTATTATAAATAATCCTTATTTAGACAAAAAATGTTTTATCTTTTAAGAAGCATAAAAACAATCAAAGGTACATCCGGACTAAATCCTCTAGACCCCGAATAGCTTCTAGTAGGTTAACAAGTCTTCTGTTTTCATCTGTCACTGGTTGAATGCATTGTCGAACCACTCCAGCTTCCCTTGCCAGGCCATGTAGATGACGGGCTGCCTTCTGTACTTGATCCAAGAAGTCTAAGATGACTTCGTCTTTGGCCTTCACCCTTTGTTGTGCTTGCTCCCAATAGAAACACTACTGTAAACCTCCGTCAAAAGGCACTATCTGAAGCTCGTTCGCTTGCTTCTTGAACCCATCTACAATAGCTTCTAACTCAACTATTATCTTACCATTTCTCTCATGTTGTTTCTCTAAATCAGCCACCTGGATTCTCAAGTGTTGATTCTGATGTTGAATGTCTGCTAAGCGCCTCTGAGCAGTCTTCAGTTGTTCCTTCCAAGCTCTTTCATCAGGCCCCCAAACTTCTTTTTCAGGCTGTGAGCTTCGTCTTTCCAGTATTCAGAGGTTACTTTCAACTTGGAGTTATCCTTGATTTTATCTTGATACCCCTTTCTTAAGTCTTCGAGCTCGAAACGGATTTTCTTCTGCTCTTTCTCCAGTTTGTCTGCCCGATCTTTCTGAGTGTCGGTAATTAGCTTCCACTGATATCGTTCAGCTTCAAGTTTCTTTACCATTTGCTTCAGCTCATTATTCACAGCTTCGAACTATGCCTTGCTATCTCAAGTTTAGAAGGGATAGGCCTGAGATGTTCCTCCATGGTCCGGGTATCTTCACAATCTGGCACCGGGATATTGTCATTTTTTCTCAATCTTCGCCACTCCACATAATCCGGATTAAGCATGTCTCTAGCAACTACAATATCCATCCGGAATACTTTCTTCCATGAATCAGCTACTTCTGTGATCATCTTCTTATAGCTGTCACTGTGATACATAAACTCTGATCTAGCTAGTCCGCATGTTGCTACAAACTGACGTGCCCCATATTGTCTAAGTTCCAAAAGCGGAGAATATCCAACTCCACCCCATAGTCCAATAGAGTCATAGTATAGAATCCCCACACGAAAAAGAACGTCATTGAGGAATAATCAGGGGGCTCTCCAGGCAATATCCCGGTCTTGAAGATGAGTGAAGACCTTCATCCACTTTTCCTTTGTAGCACCTTCATACCATTTCATAGTGATGAACTCTCCCAAAGGTGAATAGGTGGTGCTAAATCGGCGGTAGGAAACCCCGTTAGTCTTCCAAAAGTGGCTGTGAATCCAGACTTGAAGGAGCTAAACACACCCAATGAACTTTCCTCCACCAATTTTGCAATGATTAAGAGACCGAAAGGTCTCGACTAAGATGGCCGGTGGTGGGTTGACTCACCTTGGAAGTTGTTCAAATAGTTCCACCACGGCTGTGTCGATGCACCCCAGGGTCTTCGAAAAGATAATCAAACCGTACAGACCCATTGCAAAAAGGTCTATAGTCTTCCATTCATCAGGGTGGTTCTTCATTAGTTGATTTATGTGGATCCACTCGATTCTTTCCCCATTACCTTTGTGCCGGAGTCGATCAATCACCCATTTTTCATCAACCCCTGTAATTTTGGTCAGTCCGTTCTTGAAAGGATGACTCTTGATGTGTTTGATATATGCCCTCTCTAGTCTGATGCTTTCGCAGTGTAGTAGTGTAGTATACTCTTCGATAGTGGGCACCATGTCCTTCCAGTTAAAGGTGAAGCAACTATATCGGGTTTTGGAATTGAATCAATGCTCGATCAGGGGCTCATCATCTTGACATGGAGTAAGAGGGCATTATCACCATATCGTTGGTTGAACTTCTGCTTTCTGTCATTCTTCCAACTTTCCCAAATGTTCCGCAGCTCTTGGACATCATTCTGTTTCAGGCTGACAGAGGCATAGCTAACCAGCTCTGACACATAGTTCCCCTAAAGACTGTCTCCCTTCTCTTTATGAGTCTTCTCGGACCATAGTTGTGCCTCGACATTTTTAATCTCTTGTATTACAACACCTTTGTCCATTAATTCATATTATTTTATGTGTAATAAATGCTTTTTAGGGATCAATAGCCTCTTCTTTTGATGCAAATGCTAAAAAACAAACACAAAGGCAAAAAAGTTAGTAAAATAAAAATATAAATAAATAAATAAATAAATGACGAAAGGCAAAGACATAAAAACATATTAGGGTAAAAATATCCTAGGTTTTGGAATGTGGTTTTGGGGTAGGCTCTAATTCTCCATAGTCTCCCGATTTAGGTTCTAAAAACGGTACCCGAGTTCTCCTTGCCAGTGCCCCCTTGGGCTTGCCAGACCCTTAGTCCTAATCCCATTACAAGCTTGTGTGGACTAAGTTAAACTCGAGAGGAAACAGTCCCTTATGCCCGCACGGTGAATAAATTCACACGAAGACATAAGGTATATGAATCCTGAAGGCTACTTGCTAGGCTCGCAAGGTGAATAAATGCACACGAAGGCGTCTCTTTCACCCCCCACTTAAATATGGTTTGGAGCTCGTATATAGAGCCTTAGATGAAAAACAAATTTGAAAGGCTGAAATCATTAGAAAACAGTTAGTACAATTATTTATTCGAAAATATAATCAAAAGTAAGCAATAATGATCGAAATGTTACCTTAAAATTTAAACTTACCCTTTTCGTTAAAAAGATAATTGGAAATTACCTTAACCTGACTCACTTACCTGTCCCTATCGGAATTGCCAAGTGTCGGAGTCGTCTTTCGGTTGGGCTCAGAATTGGGCTTCGACTTAAGAAAATGGATTAAGAGTCGCCACCATCTTTTATTTTGAAATAAATAGGTAGATCAGATACCTTATTCCTTACCTGATCTGCATCTTACCAGTGATATGTCAGATTCAGGAGTGGTTATATCAAAGAATGTTAGCACCCTTGAACTGCCCTTTCGGTACTACGCAATTTCCAGTTGTCTTTAATTAAGAAAGTTGTAAATTTAAATTACAAGGTAAAATAAAGATCAAAAACTTACCACTGATTGATTTAAAAGTGAACCCTTAAAAAGTCGAGAAACACGTTAGAGGAAAAGACAATGAAAGTAAATAAATAAAACAAAGAAAACACATAAAAAACGTGAATAAACAAAATGAGAAAATAAATAAGAAAAAAAAAAGTAAAAGTAAAAAAAAACAAGGAAAATGAATAAAGCAAAGAACCTAATAATAATATAACAAATAAATAAATGAAACAACAATAAAAATAAATAAGGAGAAAAATATATAAAGAAAATAGAAATAAATGAAGACAAAGGAAAAAATATAAATATAAAATTACAGAAAATAAAGAAGATAAAGAAAATATAAAAAAAAAAAAAAAGGTAAATATAAGTTAAAAGTAAAATAGTAATAATAATAGTCATAATTTAATAAAATAAATATACATACATACGTTAATAAATAGTAATAATAATAGTTATATATATATATATATATATATATATATATATATATATATTAAAGGACAAAATTTGGTGTCTTCACATATTATAAAATATTTAGATGATATTATAATAACATATCACATGACTTATAATATATGCATACTTTAAAATATATAAAAAAATTATAATAAGATACAATTTTAGAAATCAGAATACCATTTAGTTCTTAACTTTTATGCGAAAATTATATATTTTTGTATATTGTTTATATTAATAACTTTTTTATATTTTAATTCATATCAATTTTAGTTCTTTTTCCTCGGATTGTCATACAAAATAGAAATAAAAAATAATTATTTTATCAGTTTTCCATGAATTATTTATTGTACACAAAAAGGGAAAAAATCAATTAAACTAAACTTAAAATGATGAATTCCTCCTCACATATATTCTCCAACTCTTCCTTTTTGGCACAAGCAGTGCTTTAGAGGGATTGATCAGTAAATCTTTTGAGTCTTTGACCTAAGTCATGCAAATTCGTAAGAAGCCATCTCCCTGGGTGAAGTGGCTTAGTTAGCTTATGGTTAGGGCCTTGGACTAGGCAGTCTCATGCCTACAATCTTTGGGGAAAGATGGACCCTTGGACTCGGCCTTGGTGAAGGAATTGGATCAAACTTGAATCCAGGAGTAACCCTTGGTGATAGATTAACTTGTTCGAGTGCTTTTGACTGCAGATCAGTGGGGTAATCGCGCACGCACCCGATGCGGGGTCCAACCCCTGTGGTCCACTTGGATGATAATCTCTTAGCCGGAGTGGCAACTGGTGCTGGCGCCTTGGAACGATTGGTTCTAATCTTTTCATTACGGTCATGATTGGCTGTTTCCATCCTCCTCATGCTGTTACCACCATCACCTTCCTGGTTTCATCAGAATCGACTGTAGACACTCGTTTTGTTCGGGTCAAAAAAATCAGCCGCCAACGACATTCTAGTCGACCGCCAAGACTTCTTGAAGCTGCCATCGTCATCACTTACGTCACCAGCAGCCCAAAATCAAGCCAAAGTAAAAAATAAACGAATCCCGAAAGATCTGGGATTTTCACTGAAACTACACATAACTATTATAAAAAGAGACCATTCGAACAAGAAAAGGGGAGACAAACGGAGAACAAGCATCCAAACAAGAAAAAATATATAAAAATAGAGAGAAGAGAACGAGAGACTTACCACGATGTCGGGGGTTCAAACATCGACGGAGAAGTCGAAACATCGAAGGTAAAAATTTAAATTATGTCGATCTAGGGGTTTTTAGAAAAAAAAGGTGGTCGGATTCGGCTTTAGGGTGGTGAGATCTTCGATTTGATGTATTTTTATATTTTCCGACCACCGTAATTAGTGACTAACGGTGGTAAATAGTGACCGGCAATGGCCGACGTGACAGCGTACGGTGGCCGATCGTTGGCCGATTTCCCTCCGGTGAGGGAGTTAGAGAGAAGTCAGAGCTCTCTCTCTCTCTGAGAGAAACTCATTTAGGCATGTTATGGGATATAAATACCCTCCCAAAACTACGTCGTTTTTTGGAAAGACCTTTGTGTCATTTCGAAAATGGTCAAACCTCGTCCGCTGTTCCTGTAATTTGTAATTTTTATATTTTAGTCATCAAATTTAATTTTCAGCATTTTAATTTGGATTTTGAATTTTATTATGGTTACATTTTAGTCCCTAATTTATGTTTTATTCGAATATAGCCTAGGAATTTATGCATGTTTTATTTTGGTAACTAATGTAAATTATTTTTTATTTTATTTTTATTTTTTTAGAAATTAATATTTTCTTATTTGTTTATTATTTTTCTTAATTTTTATTTATTTCTCTTGTGACATTTTTTCACATTATTATTATTATTATCTTAAAAAAATTTATTTTTAATTTAATCTTCTAAAAAAATTTCTTTTTGTTTACCATTCAATATTTTATTTTACCATCTAATATTTTGTTTGATTTTTTCAATAGTAATTTCAATCGATAAAAGGTAAGTAATTCGAATTGAATTTTTAAATTTCAATTTCAATTTTCGCAATTAAGACAACCGACAAATTAAATGGTACCGAAAGGGCAGTTCAAGGGTACTAATCATTCCTTGACTGTAATCGACTCTCGAACCCGTTTTAATCGAATCTTTGTAAATGTAGACCAATTTTTTGTCTTAAAAATGATTTTTCTTAAAAAAAATTAAAATGATATTTTTAGGTATTTGGCCTACCTGACTCAAAGGTCAATGGCGACTCTTTTTCAATTATATCCAATTTAATTTGAAAATTACCAAATTTTCCAAATTAAAGTCGTGACCCTTTTTTTTAAAAAAATATTTAATTGTTTACCACGAAAAATGGTTATGACAGCTTGGCGACTCCACTAGGGACAGGTAAGTGAGTCAGGCCGAAATTAATTTTCGGTTATCTTTTTAAGCAAAAATAGTACTTTAAATTTATTCATTCGATTCCAATTATTTATCTTTGATTATTTTTTTTCAAATAAATAGTTGTACTGACGTTTTTTCAATGATTTCATATCTTTAACTTTTTCCATCTAAGGCTCTATACCCGAGCTTCGAACCTTTTTAAGTGAGGGTGAAAGCGACACCTTCGTGAGAATTTATTCTCCGCATAGGCCTAGCAAGTAACCTTCGGATTCATATACCTTATGTATTCGTGTGAATTTATTCACCACACAGACATAAGGGAATGTATCATCTCGAGTTTAACTTAGTCCACACAAGCTTGTAATGGGCTTAGGACTAAGGGTCTGACAAGCCCAAGGGGGCACCAACAAGGAGAATTCGGGTACCTTTTTTAGAACCTAAACCGGGATACTACAGAGAATTAGAGCCCACCCCAAAACCTCATTTCAAACCCTAGGCTACTTTGAGATTATTTCCTACTTTATTTTCTGTTCAAAGCATGTGAACTAGAAATTTATGCAGTTAGGACTGGTTCAAAATTAACATGTGGGATAGAGATCATGTCCGGGTAGGAATAATAAGTATGTGGGGTATGACTTTTTATTTTCATTATTATTATTTTTTTATTATCCTTATCTCAGTAATTTTTTCTCCTTTCATTTTTTCCTTTTTTTATTATTATATTTTATTTTTTATCATTTACATCATTCAAAAGGGGTATTGATCCACTAAAATGTGTTCGTTAAACCTAAATAATTTGTATTAATATACAAAGGGGTTATAATACAATAGGTGAAAAATACAAAAGTCTGGCTCATAAGGGACCGAGATTTACGTTGAGCATACTAAAAGTCAACTTTTTGAGTTGACAAGGGTTGCAGGGGCAAGACGAAAAATATTATTGACCTGGAGAGTTTCTTCAATGACAACAGGTCATTGTTGACCAGTCCAAGAAACAAACTAGTGAGTTTCAGATAGTTCCCTTCAATGGAGGCTTCCAAAGGCGCTTTTGTTGGGGGTAGACTCAGCAGAGTGTGAAAACCAGAGATGCAGCCATTCGAGTGTTCTTGGAACAAGTACAAAAGTAGTTCGTCACCTTCACGGTTTAGCCAGAGGAGTCGGAACGGTTCGACAGAGTATTCAACCAGTGACAGAAAAATATAAATCAACCTGTTAGAAGTTGTTAGGGTCTATACCTTTAAAATGTTTTTTGTCTCTTAAGATGTAACACTTTTGTCCCCAATAAGGATTATTTATAATAACATACACAATTTTGGATCAATGCCTCGAACATTTCATGCATCATTTTGCATGTTTGTTATTTTCATTTCTTTACATTTGCATTAACTAACAGAAGATTGTCTCATCAAAAGGAACAAATATTGGATACACCACCTCAAGCATTGGACACACCCCATCCGCATAACACCCGTTTGAAAAAGAAGAAGATGGAAGTAAGAATCGCTCAACTCGAGGAAAATATGTTGAAGTTACATAAAAAGATAAACCAAAGCAGTCTGAGTACTCTGGATACAACCACGAAAAGCCAAGAGTCATTGGTCGATCAATTATGACCAAGTTATCTGGTATACATAAAGCGAGTGCACTTAGGGTAGGTTCATCAAAAGGGGTAACTATACCACCTACCACACAAGTAGTTGTCTCACCCTGAATCTTACCGAAACTTCAAGGGGACTCATCTGCTGTAAAAGTGAAGACCTCATCTGCTGTAAAGATACAAACTACTGTATTTAACCCTGAGAATAATCCGAGTTATTACCATACACTGGATTTGGATGAAGAGGACAAAGCAAAGAAGATGGAGGAGAAAATCAAACAATTGGATGACCAAATGAATGTAGTTAAAGGAGACCATGACTACCATGGAGTCGATGTCGCAGAACTCAGTCTAGTCCCAGACTTGGTTATTCCTCCGAAATTCAAGTCCCTAAAATTCGAGAAGTTTGACGGGAACAGTTGCCCATCTGCTCATATCACCATGTTTTGTCGAAAAGTGACAGGATATGGAGGAAACGACCAACTCTGATCCACTGCTTCCAGGAGAGTCTGTCGGGCTCAGCCATCCGGTGGTACAACTAGCTAAGCCGATCCCATATCAAGACTTGGAAGGACTTGGCCAAGTCATTTCTGAAACAATACAAGCATGTCAACGACATGATGCCAAATCGAGTTATGCTACAAAGCATGAAAAAGAAGCATAATGAGAGTTTCAGGCAATACACACTGAAATGAAGAGATTTAGTTGTACAAGTTCATCCTCCCTTGGATCAGAAAAAAAACCTGGAAGCTTTTTGTACAGACCCTAAAGGCTCTATACTTCGGACACTTGGTTACAATCACATCAGGAAGCTTTTCAGACTTAGTTATGGTCGGAGAATGATCGAGTCAGCCATAAAGCAAGGCAAGATTAAGGATGGGGAGGCCAGTAAGAAACCTCCTATGAGGGAAAGAGATTGAGAGATTAACAACATCAATAAAGGTGTTACAATCTCTAGCCCAAAATCAACTACCGCTGCACCGTCAGGTACTTCTAAACAAAATTCCAGAGAACTTAGGAAGGAAATTGAGCATTTTGACCCTATTCCCATGACCTACAAACAGCTTTACAAACAGTTTTTTGACACTCACGTAGTGTCACCATATTTGGTGGAACCCATGAAGCCCCTATACCCCAAGTGGTATGATGAGAATGCTCATTGTGAATATCACGACGGTGTCCCAGAGCACACTAATGAGAACTGTTATGCATTCAAGAGAATTGTGCAGAAGATGCGCAACAAGAGTTAGATCGACTTCAACAACTCGGGGGCATCCAAGTGAGGAGGATGATCATTTCATTATTTGTAGCACTTTGTTTAAATTTGATTTTCTCCTTTTCTCAGTTTTTTAAAGACATTTAAATGAATTTATGCTATTTTAAAGATGGTGAACAATAAATCAAATTTGCAGACTTGAAATTCTTTGAATATCAACTAAATTAAAAACTTCGTAAATGTTTGAGGTTGTAAATCTTTGACAAATGACTAGATTGAATCCCTATAAAACAAGGACTCTTTTTATACACAACATACATTGGAATACATACTCTTCTTTTACAGGAACCAAGCTAGCTCTCTCCTCAGATAAAGAGTCCATCAAGGATTTGGCATTCAGGTATGTGTTAGGAGCGAATTAAATAGGACAACTAGCACATGAGATTGCAAATCTAATTGGTTTCTATCTATTTATAACGTTCAATGATGATCATGATCTTTTCAGATGGAATGGCCAAGTGGATGAATTTAGTTTAGGTCAGTTGCTTGGGAATTGAACTCTAACGATGAGATTTTCTGACCTTCGAAAAACACCTAGACTATAACAGGTTCTCCTCAGCGAGCTTAAGAAATAGAATCCGGTTACCCAATAAAAAATATAATATATATATATATATAATAATAAAGCTGAGTTATTCCGCTAAGGCAATTGGTTATAGAGGAAACTCGAAAGCCCTGACTTTATGAATAGATTATATTCAAACCATGACATTGATCGGGTACCTGACAATTTGGTGTATGCTTCACTGTGATTGTCAAGTCAAAGACTTTGTGATGACATGAATCCTTCAGTTAGCCTAATAAAGAAGCTTGAGCTATCCCTTTAGAGTAATTAGTTAAACGCCTCGGCTTTATGGATAAGATTCAGCTAGCCAAACAATGGCAAATTAAATCAAATTTACTAAATAAATAGTTTCGGTGAATATAAACTAAGAGAGTTGAGGAACACCTGTTATAGTCAAACTCATACGAGCACTCAGAAATCTCATTTTTAGACCGATATTTTTGCACTACCTTGATTAGGTGAGTCTACAAAACTTGAACAAATGAAAGATTTCAGAGAACCGAGACAAAAGTGTTTTGATAGGTCTAGCCATTGATTATGCTAGTTGTATCATTTTGTTCACCTCCGATGAAAATACCAAACCAAGAAAGAGGGGCAAGCCATTACCGAATTGAGGAAACAAACCTTGGGATTTAGGTAGCCCACCTCTAAACCAACTTTTCGATCTTGATATTTGTCAAAGATTTGCAGCTATCAAAGATTAAAAGAGCATTTGATTCTTTTGATATCCAATGAACTTCTGTTTTATGATTTGCTTCAATTGTGAAACCTAGAAGGAGGTAATATTTTTCAAAATTCTTTTTGATGTGTTTCAAAAATTTTGAAAATTCAAAGGAAGAAAAGAATTTTCAAACAAGATAAGTTCTCTGTAAGCATATCTTGAAAATCAACGAATATCTCTTCGAAGCTCAAGAATGAAGCTGGGGTAGGAGAAGCTAAATTTTTAGGGGGAAATTTTGATGGGGCAAGTAAAACAAATTATCTCAGATTGAGATTTGTAAGAGTACACCCCGGTAAAAATGAAGACAAAATGAGTCAGGGATAGAATGAAGACTGCTCACGCAACCATTTCCCTCACAAATCAACGTATACATCAATATTATGAAGAATCCAAGATCAAGAATCATAAATTCAAGATTCCAGAATTAAGAGTCATCAAGACTGACAACCAGAGATTGAGATTTCTCTTCAAATCCTATAAGAACATATTTCACATATACATTTTAGGCATACATAAGAGCATTGCATCCATAGCATCGCATATGTACCTTATTTTGCAGATTCAGAGTCAATTTCAACTTCACAGCGAAGGATATTGGACTTGAAAAACCGCGACTTACACAAGATTGGATTTCAACTTCACAATGAAGGATATCCAATTTAAAGCTCAACTTTACAGCGAATGAGCGTCTGTCAACAAACAACTTTCCAATTTCATTCAGAGTCAATTTCAACTTCACAACGAATGATATTGGACTCAAAGCGATACAATTTACTCGAGATTAGATTTCAACTTCACAACGAAGGATATCCAATTTAAAGACAATTTAGTGAAACTTACTCGAGATTGGATTTCAACTTCACGACGAAGGATATCCAACTCAAAACCAATTTGGTGAAGAAACCATTGAATTTCAACTTCACAACGAAGGATATCCAATTCAAAGCTCAACTTCACAATGAATGAGCCATCCACGATTTCAACTTCACGATGAAGGATATTGTGCCCACAAGCAGTATTCATCTCTAGATTGGATTTCAACTTCACAACAAAAGATATCCAATTCAAAGCTCAACTTCACAATGAAGGAGCCATCCACGATTTCAACTTCACGACGAAAGATATCATGCTCGAGTGGATTGACTTAGTTTCACCGTAAATTAGTCATCTGCAATAATAAGGGGATTATCTCCCCATCCTATTACAACATAGCTCAAGGCGAGAAGGTCTATGTCAACAATGAAACCTTCGAGTTCGATTACATTCAGCTCAAGGACATGTCAAATTTACAACATAACTCAAGGCGAGAAGGGTTATCTGTCATCAAAGACCTTCGAGTTTGATTACATTCAGCTCAAGGCATATAAAATTTACAGCATAGCTCAAGGCGAGAAGGGCTATCTATCAGCAAAAACTGATGAGTTTGATTCCATTCAGCTCGACGATACATCAATCATATGGTAGCATCGAGAAACTACTTTCTGGTTGAAGCCGAGGTCTTTAAGTCAAGAAGAAGATCTGGGGAAATCTCTCAGCTTAGTACAACATAACTCAAGGCGAGAAGAGTTATCTGTCAACAAAGACCTTCGAGTTCGATTACATTCAGCTCAAAGACATATCCTATTTACATCATAACTCAAGGCGAGAAGGGTTATTTGTCAACCAAGACCTTCGAGTTCGATTACATTCAGCTCAAAGACATATCAAATTTACAACATAGCTCAAGGCAAGAAGAGTTATTTGTTAACAAAAAAAAACTGTCGAGTTCGATTCCATTTAGTTCGATGGCATATTCACCGAAGAGTAGCATCGAGGAAATACCTTCCGGAAGAATTTTCAAGCCAAGGTCTTTAAATCGAGAAGAAGACCAAGACCCAATTCCAAGCTCAACATGAAGCCCAATTACAGTTGTTCTCCAAAGAAAGAGAATCGGACAAAAACTGGTCGTCTTTTTCATCTTTGCTCTATTCTTGTTGACACAAGAATGTGCAAAGAGGGGCAGCTATAGACACCCGTTTTGTCCGGGTCAAAAAAATCATCCGCCAACAACGACATTCCAGTCGACCGCCAAGACTTCTTGAAGCCACCATCGTCATCACTTACGTCACCAGCAGTCCAAAATCAATCCAAAGTAAAAAAATAAACGAATCCTGAAAGATCTGGGATTTTCACCGAAACTACACATAACCATTATAAAAAGAGACCATTCGAACAAGAAAATGGAGGAGACAAACGGAGAACAAGCATTCAAACAAGAAAAAAATATAAAAATAGAGATAAGAGAACGAGAGACTTACCACGACCGTCGGGGGCTTCAAACATCGCCGGAGAAGTCGAAACATCGAAGGTAAAAATTTAGATCTACGTCGATCTAGGGGTTTTTAGAAAGAAAAGTCGTCGGATTCGTCTTTAGGGTGGTGAGATCTTCGATTTGATGTATTTTTATATTTTCAGGCACCATGAATAGTGACCGGCGGTGGTGAATAGTGACTAATGGTGGCAGGTGGTGGCGGCACATGGTGGTTGACCGTTGGCTGGTTTTCCTCCGATGAAGGAATTAGAGAGAAGTCAGAGCTTCTCTCTTAGAGAGAGAATCAAAAATGAAAAATGAGAGATGTGTGAAGCATTTAGGCATGTTATGGGATATAAATACCCTCCCCAAAACTACGTCGTTTTGGGGAAGGACCTTTGTGTCATTTAAAAAATGGTCAAACCTCGTCTGCAGTTCCTGTAATTTGTAATTTTTATATTTTAGTCACCAAATTTAATTTTCAGCATTTTAATTTAGATTTCAAATTTTATTATGGTTACATTTTAGTCCCTAATTTATGTTTTATTCGAATATAACCTAGGAATTTATGCATGTTTTATTTTGGTCACTAATGTAAATTATTTTTTATTTTATTTTTATTTCTTTAGAAATTAATATTTTCTTACTTTTTTATTATTTTTCTTAATTTTTATTTATTTCTCTTGTGACATTTTTTTTCACATTATTATTATTATTTTTATCTTAAAATTTTTTTATTTTTAATTTAATATTCTAAAATTTTATTTTTGTTTAGCATTCAATATTTTATTTTACCATCTAATATTTTGTTTGATTTTTTTCAGTAGTAATTTCAATCGATAAAAGGTAAGTAATTCGAATTGAATTTTAAATTTCAATTTTAATTTTAATTTTCGCAATTAAGACAACCGACAAATTAAATGGTACCGAAAGGGCAGTTCAAAGGTGTTAATTCTTCTTTGTCTGTAACCAACTCCCGAGCCCGTTTTAATCGAATATTTGTAAACGCAAACCAATTTTTTGTCTTAAAAATGATTTTTCTTAAAATTATTTTTAAAAAGACATTTTTAGGTATTCGACCTACCTGAGTCAAAGGTCGATAACAACTCTTTTTCAATTCTATCCAATTTAATTTCAAAATCATCAAATTTTCCATATTAAAGTCGTGAACCTTTTTTTTAAAAATTAATTATTTACCCCGAAAAATGGTTATGACACTACCAAAGGAGCCGGGGCTTGCCCATATGGATGATCATGATCAATAGCACACCTCTGTTAAATGGAGAAAAATCACATGTAAGCAAACTTATCCAAGTAAACCCTTTATTAATCTAATCTCTCCATAGTTAAGAATATTTTTTACCTTAACATTAGTGAGATTCACATGATTTTCCTCGAGGAAGCTTATGAATTCCATGAAATTATCTTCGGTGGATAGATAATGGAACTGTTGAAGGTACACTTTCGCAACGCTAAACTCAAAATCGCAATGCGAAAGACAAAATCGCAACGCGAAAGTCAATTCGCGTTGGGATTTTTGCATTGCGAAAGTCAAATCGCGTTGCGATAGTCTAATACGCTTTACGATTTTCTCGTTGCGATAGTCAAATTCCTGTTGCGATAATCAAATTCGCGTTGCGATAGTCAAATTCGCGTTGCGATATTCAAATGAATGTGTAATAAGTGATAACAACTGAACAAATCATAGCAATGTTCAAACTCAAGTTACTAATACATGCCTAACTGAAAATGTTAAAAGTTTACACATAAAATACACATAATACAACGTTTGCATTTAAAAATCACCTAAGTTAATAGTCCCAAAAAGTGAAGCCGGTTGTGATTGGGATTTTGATTTTGATTGCGATTTTGATTGCCTTTTGCTTGACACCATATGAGCTTTGGATTTTGATGAGGATCCATATTTTGGTAGAGGAAAAGATGATTGTGATGGCACTGGTGATCCACATGTCAACCTTGTATGACCACTTTCCTTGCACCGACTACATGTCGATCTCTTCTTCTCTTCACCCTTAGACGGTATACGATCGTGACTTTTTGGTCGGCCAGGTAGCCTTCTGTCCATGGCTGGTGGCAAAACTGTTTGTAAGTCATCTGGTATGTCCCACTCAGAAGGATGTGGAATAGGGTAGATAATCTCGGCATAAGTCTGTCGATATACTTCTGTAGTGTAGCAATCCATAGCGTATGCGCTTGAATCATCTTGGTTTAGATGAAGAGCAACTTTTATAACATGGCCACACGGATAACCAAATGTTTTCCATTTCATACAACTACACGTCTTTGCATTTAGATCGACAAGCCCATTTAAGTTATTATCTAGTACTTCAAATAAAGTGTTTGAACATGGTTCAACTCTCCATGACGTTGACTTCACAACACGTTTCGTTATCTTTTTTCAGTCCATAGTGTAACACGATGCTCCAATGTTCTTGTAAATTTAAAAAAATAATACTTAGTAAAATATATGATAAGTTACAAATTTAAATAAATAATACCTGCATGGTTTCTTTTCTTGTAGTATCACTGTTGAATAGAGGCTAGAAAAAACTCTATTAACATAGTAATGGGTAATTTTAGGGAATGACGACTTAGAGCGTTGATTGATTATGCACTATTAGACGTCATGAAACCATATCTTGTATTTTGTTGATGTAATCTTGACCATCTTTCAAACCCAACATCTTCTAGTGTTTGAGCACACTGAGGCAAAACACGTCTTAAACAATTTATATGCTTATTAAAATCCACTTCCCGATAAGCTTTTACAGCCTTCCAGTATGTCCATTTGTGATTTTTTATACCAGCAGACCTTGATTTTAGATTTTTATACAAATGACCACCACAAAGTCCATGAAAAGCATCTGGGAAACACCTTCTAACAGCGTTGTCAATTGAGTTTGCTCTATCGGATATGATTGTCAGATTGCTAATAGGACTTATACAATCCCTAAGATACCCCATAAACCATGTCCATGAATCAGAGGTTTCAGATTTGCCAACCCCGTAAGCTTTGGCAATATCCCATTGTTAGCATCCATGACTACTGCTAATAAGTTTACTCTAAGGTATCGACCTTTCAAATGTGCTCCGTCAACTATAATAATTGGGCGCATGCAAGTAATAAATGAACGAATCTACAAAATAATATACACAAGAAATATAATCATTTAAATGTGAAATGCATGTAACTAACAAAAATGAGTCAACAAAATTATATTGATTTACTAACTGCAGCACCAATGGCGATAAACAACAACTCAAAGCTTCCATCTCTATCTGTTTTGATATGAGTTACCGACCAAGGATTTTTCAGCTTTAAATTGTGACAATAAGCTGGCAGTTGGGAAAACGATGCTTCTGGTGACCCCCTCAACAATTCCAAGGCATAACATTTGGCTCTCCAAGCTTGAGAATATGAGATACTAATCTTGAACCGAGCATTCATGTCAGTCATAATTTCATGTCCCCGATTTACCCTGTCATTCAAAAACATTAACTCAGCCAGAAAACCACCCAACACCTTTTTGTTTGCCCGTCTATGGTGAGGAAAAACTTGGGTTCTTGAACATGTATGTTTATCAATAAAAGTCCTAACTTGAAACATTTCGCAATCTTTTATCCTCTTTGCAATCATACGCCACGTACAGTTTTTGTCAATCATACACCTTGCTTCGAAATGATCTTTGCTTGATTTGTTAACTTTTAGTTGGTAGCCATCTTCCACACATTTCGTATACAAAGCTATCTTCAAGTCTTCCTTTGTATCAAAACAATAATCTTTCTTGATACGAATAATTTTTGTGTATCAATCAACTGCTATCTTTACCAACTCTTCTCCCGATATCTGAAGTAATTCTAGCATATTCCAGTTATACTCCCGTGGTATTTTCTTCGGGTACTTTTCTTCGGGGATTTCTTCTTCTTTTTTTCTTCTTCAGGGTTATATGAATTACATAATGGATGTTCAACATGTTCATTCACAGTCGTAACTTCCTCCTCTCTATCATCAACAACATCTTCCTCGGCAGCGGCTGTTTCATCATCAAAATTCAGATATTGACCAATATCAAAATCATTACACGCAGGGTCTGTTTCTTCTTCTGAAAAATCATCAAAATCAGAGTATTGACCAAGATCAAAGTCCGGGTATTAACCAAGATCAAATTTCGAATACTGACTAGTACTCACAATTTTTTCTGTTGGCTCATCATCGTCTAACTGGTCAATACGAAAACCGGAATTTGGTGCTGAAAGTTTATTAAGATTTGGATTAAGGAAAGGTTGTGGGTTTTGAGATTGTGTTTGGTATTGGAAATATGGTGAAACAAAATTTGCTTGGTGATGAAATTGTGGTGGAACAATTAAATTTTGAGCACCATAAACTGGGGTTGAAAAACTTAGTTGATTACTACCCGCTACTAACCCAACTTCACTACTTCTAGGTTCAACAACATACAATGTAACATCATCTTGCGAAACACTAATGTAAGCAATGAACCGTTCAACATCTTCATTGTCGGTTAATAAATAAACTTTACATTTTCTCTGATAAGATAGCCTAAATCCACTTAGGGGCTCTAAATTCAATTTATTTGCAACACGTAACATTAGAGTTTCATAAGTTAACTTTTTTAATGACAGTTTTAGTTGAAGATTCATGGGTAAAGGCATATATTGTAAAACACCATGAACATTCTCCCATGACCCTCCAAAACACAAATCTATCCAAACATGATCAACATTAGATGATTTCATTATTGTAAATTAATTTACTAAAAAAACGCGCTGCGAAACTAAAACCTGTTACCGGATGGGGAAGGATGTCGTTGGATATAGGAACGGATGTCGCCGGAGAGAGTGATAGATGGAGATGGAATGAGTTACGATTTAGGGATTTAGGTTATGAGTTGTTGCTGCTGCGTAGTTATATACCCAAAACATTTGTGTTACGAAACTAAAACCTGTTGCGAATTTGAAATTCAGTGTTGCGATAGTCAGAATCGCGTTGCGATTTTGTATTATCGCGTTACGATTTACATATTCGCATTGCGATAGTCAAAATCGCGTTGCGAATCTGGAAACTGATTTGTGATACTGGAGATCGCGTTGCGATTTAGAGATCGCATTGCGATTTTGTTGGTCATTTTGGAAAATTGAAAAAAGTTGGTCAAAATCGTATATTATAAGGCATTTTCGGTCACTGAGGTTATTTTCTATTTATTTTAAAAACCCCAAATAAATAACTATTTAAATAAATAAGGCCCTCAAGAGATTATTTGAGTATGGCGGCAAATTTATTTTAAAAACCCCAAATAAATAACTATTTAAATAAATAAGGCCCTCAAGAGATTATTTGAAAGAATAATCCTCAAATCATCCACATCGAATAACCTCGCGGCCTACAAAGCGTGTGTTAAATCTTTTCACCCTCTAACACGCGAGATACATCCGACGTGGCCACAACTTCCAGGTAAGCCGAAGCACGAGGTAGCCTTTATAATCCAAAATATCACGATATTTATAGGGGATCTCGCGGCTGCAAAACGCGAGGTTCTTTCGGATTCCATATAACAACCTAATTTGAAACGTAGAAATAAAATTATATTATAATAAGTAAATATAATAATATTAATTATAAAATATAATAAATAATTAAAATATAATAATATATAAATATAGTAAATAAAATAAATATTTTATAAAAATATTATAATATATTTTGCAAATTTTGAAATAATAAAAAAATTATATTATAATAAATAAATATAACAATAATAACTAATAATATTAATTATTAAATATAATAAATAATTAAAATATAATAATATATAAATTATTAATTAAAATAAATATTTTATAAAAAATAATTATAATATTTTTTAAAAAATTTAATCAAAATTTAAATTAAAGCAATATCGAGTCTTACAAAACTTCGAGATATTGAGAATTCCGCATGTTTTTAATACCTCGCGTGAAACATGGATAATTTTTTTAAAAAAGGTACAATAATTATTTAATTGTGACAAGGTTGAAAAAACCTCGCATTTATTACATTTATTTTAGTATTTAATAATTACTCGATACTTCAAGTGTTAAATGTGTACCACATTATCAATTATCAAATAAAATGTCACTTTCAAGGGGAAGGGGTGGACTTCAACGAGAAGATGCCACGAAGTTGCTCTCCACGAAAATGTAACATCAAATATTAGCCATTAGTTTTGACCATAGACCTTGTCGATGAATGCAATATTACGATTTAATCTTTTAAATTACTAAATAAGAATTTAAAACTATCAACCACCACTTGATTGGTTAAGAATATATATTATTTATTTAATGGAATAAAATCAGATATTAAATCTTTAAATAAGACAGAGTATTAAATTTTAATATTAAGAATTTAAAATTATTAACATCCACTTGATATATTAAGGATGTATTATTTATTTAATCTAATAAAATAAGATATAAATGTTTAATTAAGACAAATATAGAATATTAAATCTTAATAGTAAAAATATAATTAATTTAAATGATATGGCCGCTCTCATAATGAACATATATAATATCTTATCTAAATTAATCAAACATAAATCAAGTACGGATAATTAATCCAAAAAATGGTAATAAAAATTTTAAAATTTTTGAATAATTTAAATAAATTTTTATTTGATTATTTTAAAATATTGTGTTTATATCTGTGAAAGGTTTAATCATTGTAATGTTAAAATTAATATTTAATATTAGATTGAATAGTCATTTTTATATATTTTTTAAAGCGCTTTAATATCTAATATTTTATTCTAGGACAAAGAAATCTTTATATGAATAGAAACAATTATTTGACTAACGATCAATTGTTTTTGTAATTCTCATGAAATGAAACAATGATGATACATAATATTGACTATTTAATACTTCTTCGTTTAATAAAAAAATGGTAAAAGGGTACCTAAGGTCCTCTTACTTTTTTTTTATAAAAAAAACATTATAGCCTTCTATTTTTTTTATCTAATGTGACCCTCTAAGTCAGAAAAAAAAACTTAATGTGATCCTTTGACCAACGTTTTTCATCGTTGACCAACAGTTCTGTTACTTTGTGCTGACGTGGCGCGTTAAGCATACCAAAATCCTATTTTTTCCTCTCAATATGGCCCTCTAACTCAATAAAATAACTCAATTTGGCCCTTTTTTCTTCTTCTATTTTGATCACTAAACTTTAAAAGTTTTCAATTTAATCACTCAACTTTTGAATTACTCATGTTTTAATCATAATGATTTATTTTATTAATATTTATGTATGATGTGGCATTTATTAGTCTTATTTTATTAATATATGATTAAAATAATATTAATTAAATTAAAAGTTTAAAACTATATTGAAACAAAAAATATTCCCAAAATTATAATTAAAAATAAAAAAATATTCCCTCTGCTTTATATATTTATAAATCTCCACTCTCCTATTTTATCCTCTCATTTCATTTTTCTTCCTATTCAAAAAAAGATTTCTTTTTTTTCTTTCATTACCCGGTCAAGTAGTTCATCCCTAGTTTTTCCAATTTTTTTACAAGTTAAATATGGGTTCACTGAATCTCGTAATGAAAGAAAAAAAAAGAAATTTTTGGTTAAAAAGAAAAAATGTCACATCATACATAAATATTAATAAAATAAACCATAATGATTAAAACATGAGCAATTCAAAAGTTGAATGATTAAATTGAAAAATTTTAAAGTTTAATGACCAAAATAGAAGAGAAAAAAATAGGAAGGCCAATTTGAGTTGTTTTCTTGATTTGGAGGGCCAAATTGAGAGAAAAAAATAGGATGTTGGTCTGCTGAACGTCACAAAGTAACAGAGTCATTGATCAATGACAAAAAACATTAGTCAAAGGATCACATTGAGTTTTTTTTTCTGACTTAAATGACCATATTGAGTGCAAAAAAAAAGTGAAAGGGCACATTTTTTTTTTGAAAAATACGAAGGCCTTAGGTACCCTTTTGTCATAAAAAAAATTATACACGATAATGTATATAGATATACATATAATATATATGATAAATTTTCAATCCTCGATTTGTCTATCACAATCAAATAAACATAATATAATTAAGAAGCTCTAGTAAATAAATTTAATTTAAATCCCATTAAATTTGATTCAATTTAATATAAAACTTGAATCTGAACACAAAACAATTTTCCTGGGCAAGAAGTACTGATACTGTTTTTACAGTATCGATACCACATGAAAAGTATCGATACGTGTTCAAATTATAGTATGTAAAATTGATACCGATACTTAAAGGAGTATGTAACACTCCCAAAACCTGTATCAGACCCGAATACGAGTTCGAGGTGACACATTGACTTTTCAAATGTTTTTCTTTACAAATGACAAAATATATTCAAATTCATAATTCAAGAAAATAATTTCTTTGCATTAATTAAAATCAATTGATTTTACAAAACATATCAGAGCGTATTCAACTCAATTCTATTAATACATGCCAACTATATTCAAAAGAACAAAATACAAATTAATCATTACTTTTCTGATCTGAACTTCGTAAGGGAAATGTTGACCTGTCTTGCTACTCTTAACTTCTCTTCTCACTTTCCAAACATACGTGTGAAACATTCACATGCTAAGTCAATGACTTAGTGAGGCATATAAACATATAATGGAAACTCTAACTCATAACAATGCATGAACACTTAATATGCTTATATCATGCACAAACATATAATATTTCATGTAACAAATACACATGCATATGTATATCATCATCTTCACACTTAGCACTATTGTCAATCCTTCTTATCATATGATCTTTTATTCACTAAATGTGCACATTATATATCACTTAGAGCAATTCACAAAGAATCAAACATATCACCATAAGATTAATATAATTCATCTCTTATCACCTAATCATATATATCACATATATATAAGGTGTTTGTTGTTATCTCTGTCTTAGCCCATGTACACATATGAGAACTAAAGATATGCGAGTACATTGAGGTTGTGCACACATATGCTGTCACCACAGCTCGTATAAAGGTCCACTAAGTGGCATATGAAATCTGTGTCCCGAAGGACCTATCCATATGTTCCTGAGAACATAGGTAACTGTCCATATGTCCCGAATGACATAGGTAATCCTGTTCATATGTCCTGAAGGACATAGGTAACCCTCGACTCTTGGCATGCCAATTATACCTTTAGCTCTTAGGACACATAACATGAACTTTATCTTTTATCATTTCACATATTCACATACACACGTAGATCACTTGCACGTAAAACATTTTTATATAAATCACATATCACATTTCTTATAACTTGTTCTTATATCTTTTCATAAACATATGCTCTTATAACTTCTTGTTATATCATTCTCATTACTTAATTTCACCTAGCTCATAGTCACATAGCTTATCTTATATACATATAGTCACATACTTTATAATTACATAGTTTACTCCATTTCACACATAGTCATATAGTTACGTAATTCACTTACACATAGATCATTTCCATACCTAAATCATATAATACCTAAGTCTTCCTCATAAAGTTATACTATATGTTCATATATATTTATATCAATTAATTCTTTAACTTATAGTCTATGTCACATGTTCATTTCATTCTTTATGTCTTTATCACATAGCTTATTTCATATTCTTATATGATCATATAGATCATTTGTACTATTTCACATGACTTATCACACTAACATATACTTATACAAATCATGTAACATACATAGTAACATGTTATCATATATACTCATGCAAACATATAAATCATAACAAACACATACTTCTATCTATGAATTCATGTATTTTACTATTGGAAATAAACTTATTGAAAGTCTTATTCCCCATTAAACATCATATAAATAATGTGCACTCACCTGGCCTGACTAGTCAATACCGAACCCTAATCTCTTCTCGATGACTATTACTTGTAAACTTGTCTGGACTTTGCTATCGATCGATATCTTTGCTTTGGCTCTCACGGTGAAGAGAAAGAAGAAGAGAGAGTTTTCTAGAGACTTTTCCCTTTAACCTTCATTTCCCACGTGTTATATAGCCTATAAAAGAAAGATAAAAATCTTTCTTATCAAATGACCATTTTACCCTTCTTTCTTTCAATCTTTACTAAACCATCCTTCACAAAATATTTCTAATTAAGTCCTTGAACTTTTAACTTATTTTGAAATTAAGCACAAAGTTTTCAGAATTTGCATTTTAGTCACTAGCCCTATTTTGGGATGTTACAGAGTATCGATACTACTATATAGTAGTATCAATACCGTAAACCCTAGTATCAATACTCCCGGCCCAACGTTTGAAAATCAGTTAGTTTTATTTAAAAGTTATTAGGGCAGTATCGATACTCCAAGTCTGAGTGCCAATACTCCTTGGCCTGGGCAGTTTTGTTTTGCAATAATCAAGTCTCCAATGGCTCCAAAACATCCCAACGACTAGAAACTCATTCCAACATATAAAAACAAGTTGAGGACACTTGAAGAAGGTTAAAAAACACCTATCCAAGCATTGATCATCAAGAGAAAAGCTTTCATTCTTTGTTTTCTCTTGTAAATAGTGTGTTTTAGTGAGCTTAATTGTGTAAACACTTTCCATTGAGAGGTTTCTTGTTTACATTCTTTTTATGTTTTTGTAAAAGGAGTTTGGTTCTAATTTAGTCGTTGAAATTAGGGAGTTTACACTCTTGAGCCTAGAAAAAGAAAGAACAAATTAGTGAATTTGTTAGAAATCCTTATTGTGAAGCTACGATAGTGAACAAGGACTTCATTCGAGAAATTTGAATCACTCTAAATACTTGTGCAAATTTTCCTATCTTTTCTCTCCATACCCCAGATTTTTCAATTGGCCAATTCTCCCCATCTTGACATTATTTCAGTTGAGATTTGATCGATAGAGCAACAAAAATCTCAACTTAATAGATCTAAAACTTATAATATAAAAGAATATATAAAAAAACAGATGAACAACTTAACAATAGACTAAATATATTTAATCATTTAGTGGTTATTAAAAACAAAGAATCTTGAGATTTATTATTTAGTCCGTGGGCCATAATAACTACAATTTTTTAAGGGAAGAAGAAGGCACCAAGTTGTGGTGGAGAAAACTGTAAGCATAAATTGATGACTAGATTGTGGAACAAACGAATTCCTGCTCCGGCTGCTCTTCAAACCCACTTAGCTTAGACTTTAAGGTGTTGGCCTTAAATCTAATATAAAATACTATATAAGTATATTAAAATTAATTGAAAATGGAAAATTATAAAATATTTGAAAGCGGAGAATTACTGGATACAATTTCGTTGAATAATTGTGAATAGTCGCCTCCATGAAGTGTTAGCTGATAAACTAAGGGCTTTTTGTTTACTGCTAAATGGAACCATTCAGCGCTGAATGCTGAACCGTTCAGCATTCAGCGTGTTTGATTCTCACATCTAAATGAATACTGTGCTGAATGATTCAGCAAAACACTGATGAATGATTCAACATTAAAGTACATTCTGAATGATTCAGAACCATTATCAAACAGCATGTCACATTCAGAGCTAATTCATATATAGCCTTTGAATTATTAAGGCCATTGAATCATTCAGCGCTTAATCATTCTGATTTAATCAAACAACCCCTAAAGCCTGCTTTTTACATTTAATAATTAGCACTTCTCTACCCTTTTCATTTTCCAAATATATCATTTAATCCACGAGGGACTTACAAATCAGATAAAACCCACATTCCGACCAATTTGGATTAGCTGGTTCTACTTGAATTGCAATGCAATAACTAAACAAATATAAACAGCGTTGAAATTACTATTCTAGAAAGAAGGGAAAATAAAACTTCAGTCTTAAGAATTGACATTGAAATTTCTAAATTATATAACACTATCTGTATTTCTTTAACATTGTTTTTGGGTTAATTTCTTCATCGTAATCTGTAATTTGATGTTCAGTCAAATTATTTTACTTTAGTCATTGTCCCCTTGTAATTAAAAACCAACCCATAACTCAAAAGTAAAAAAAAGAAAATTCGAAAGAGAACATCTCAAGTCATGGCTTCCACCTACTTGAATTTGTAGATTATTAAATTAAGTTGGGTGGGTATGGTGCATTTGTATGGCAAATCCTTTTTCTTGTTTTACTAAAACCCAAAAGGAATAAACATATATTTCTAGGGCATGCTGGACCAACAAATAATGGGCATTATTGAAGTTTCATTCTAGATCTGAAAAGAGTAAAATCAATATTATTCTATTTCCTTCCCTTTTAACACTAGGCTTTTAGCAATAATATTAAAAATAGTATTATATAAATTAAAATCCTTTTAAGTAACCAACTAGGCTTCTTAGTACCCCTCAATTCTCTAGCTTTTATTGGTGCATCTTCAGTCTTCTTTGGATTCCTTTTTCATAGTTCCTCATAGCTTCGGCTATAGATGTCTACTTGAGGTCATGTCATTCTTTTAGATCTGATGGGGCGTATAGGGAGCGGGCTCGACAGAGTGGTGCCAAGGAGACTAGACTTAGAGTTTGTACGTTGAATGTAGGAACATTAAATGCTAGGCTGCTGGAGCTGACCGACGTACTAAGTAATAGGCAAATAGATTTTGCATGTATTCAAGAGACTAGGTGGAAAGGGGCTCGCGCCAGAGAGTGTAACGGGTACAAGTTGTGGTATTCAGGCGTAGATAACGCTAGAAATGGGGTGGGTATCTTGGTATCCTCTAGGCTCAAGGAAAATGTAGTTGAAGTTTGTAGATACGGTGATAGGATCATGATGATTAAGGTTATTATAGAAGCGAAAGTAGTGAATATCCTTTCAGTGTACGCCCCACACGTTGGCCTAGGAGAGGGGGAGAAAAATTGCTTCTGGGATTCGTTAGATGATGTGCTTAGGAGCATTCCGGAGGACCAAAGAGTTTTCATAGGGGGAGACTTCAATGGCCATATAGGTAGTGAAATCGACGGGTATGACGGTGTCCATGGGGGTTTCGGTTTTGGTAATAGGAATGAGGAGGGGCGCACGTTGCTTGAATTTGCTATTGCATACGATATGGTGATCACAAACTCCGTCTTTAATAAGAGAGATATGAACTTGATTATGTTCCACAGTGGGGGACATTGTACCCAAATCGACTACATCCTGGTTCGAAATCGGGATCGATGGGCTTATATTGACTGTAAGGTGTTACCTGAAGAGGCATGTGCATCACAACACAGAATGTTGGTTTTGGTGTTCCGCGTACGCTATGGGCGGAGCACTCATAAGAGGGTTAAACTAGGTAAACAAATGATCCTTTGGAAGAACTTACATGGAGCGATAGTTGATGACTTTAGGAGTAAGGTTTTGTCTCTACAGGTTTTGGAACTACAAATTCAAATAATGCAGATATGTTATGGAAAAATATGGAAAATTCCATCAGAGAGGTGGGCAAAAACACCCTTGGGTTGTCGACATGGAGGGTCAAGGAATATAAATAATCGTGGTAGTGGAACGACGAATTCCAAACTAAGGTGAAGACAAAACAAACTTGCTTCAAGGAGTTCCTACAATGTAATGACGACGAAGAAAGATCGAGAGCTAAACAAAGATACAAGGAGGCTAAGCAGAAAGCCAAAAAAAAAGTGGCTAAAGTAAAAGATAAGGCATATGAGGAAATGTACAAGAGATTAGACACCAAGGAAGGACACAACGACATCTTCAGGCTTGCAAAATCCAGGGAGAATAAGAAAAAGGATCTAGGTAGCATTAGGTTTATTAAGGACAACAATGGTGTTCTTTTAGTGAAAGATCATGATATCAAGAGGGTTTGGGGTAGTTACTTCTTCAGATTATTTAATGACGGTGCCTCTTCCTGTAGAGATAGTACCGTTGATGGATCAGCCGACCATCAACCTACGACCAATGACTGTCCTACTAGTAGGATTGGGATTGAGGAAGTCAAAATGGCTCTTAGAAATATGGGGAGGGACAAAGTTGTCGGTACATATCAAATTCCTATCACTATGTGGTTGGCCTTAGGAGACGATGGAGTTAAATGGTTGACCAACATCTTTAATATTATTTTAAAGACTTCCAAGATGCCAGAAGAGTGGAGAGAGTCTACGGTGATACCAATCTATAAGAATAAAGGAGATACTCAACGTTGTGGTAACTATAGAGGTATTAAACTACTCAGTCATACCATGAAGCTATGGGAAAGGGTGATAGAGACTAGGTTAAGACAGATTACTAGGGTTTCAAAAAACCAATTTGGCTTTATGCCAGACAGGTCTACTACGGAGGCGATTCATCTACTCCGACAACTTATGGAGAAATATAGGGGAAAAATAGAGCTCTTCACATGACGTTCATTGACCTTGAGAAGGCGTATGATAGCGTTCCCCGTGATATGATCTAGAAGACCTTGGAAACGAGACGAATTCCAACTGCTTATATCCGGGCGATTCGTGATATGTACTGTAGATCTACTACTTACGTCAAGACTACAGTTGGCGACATCGAGGCTTTTCGGTGGAAATTGGACTCCACCAGGGGTCAGCTCTTAGACCTTACATCTTCGCCTTGATTATGGACGACATCTATTGTACGACACCAAACGGTGTTCCATGGTGTATGCTTTTCACTGACAACATTGTCCTAGTTGCTGAAACAAAAACTGAGCTAAATAGTAGACTGACTACTTGGAAGACTGCTTTGGAAGAAAAAGGGTTTAAGGATCAATATTGAAAAGACAGAGTATTTATGTTCAAATTTCAGTGAGAACCAAAACGATGAAGATGGAGAAGTATGCATCGAAGGACACATTATACCCTGAAAGGATTGTTTCAAGTACCTGGGGTCTATGATACATAAAGATGAGGGTATAGATGATGACGTTACACACCGTATAAAGGTGGGATGGATAAAATGGAGGGCTGCAACTGGAATTTTATGTGACAAAAAGGTGCCTTTAAAACTTAAGGGAAAATTTTATAGAATGGAAATAAGACCAGTGCTGCTGTATGGATCAAAATGTTGGGCAATCAAGAAGGATCACGTAAGGAGGATGGAGGCTGCAGAAATGAGAATGCTTCGATGGACATGTGGTAGGACTTTGTGGGATATGACACCAAACTCTACATTTAGGAACTCCTTGGGGGTGGTGCATGTATCCGAAAAATTGAGGGAGGGAAGACTACAGTGGTTTGGGCATGTCCTTAGGTGACAACCGTTACATACATACATGCATACATACATACATACATACATACATACATACATACATACATACATACATACATACATACATACATACATACATACATACATACATACATACATACATACATACATACATACATACATACATACATACATACATACATACATACATACATACATACATACATACATACATACATACATACATACATACATACATACATACATACATACATACATACATACATACATACATACATACATACATACATACATACATACATACATACATACATACATACATACATACATACATACATACATACATACATACATACATACATACAGTTTAAATATAGTATATAATAATATAATATAATCTATATAGTATATATATATATATATATATATATATATATATATATATATATATATATATATATATAAACTATATACATTATATATACATTATATATACACTATATATTTTATATAAAGTTTATATTAATGGACTATATATTTTATACATAATATATATTATTTATATATAATATATAATAATATAAATATAAACTATATAGTTTATGTACATAGTGTATATATACAATATATATATAGTTTATATTAATAAACTATATAGTTTATACATAATATATATAGTATATAATAATATAAATATAAACTATATAGTTTATATATATAATTTATATATAATATATATACTTTATATATAAACTCTAGTTTTTACGTAATATATATATATATATATATATAATTGTTCAATTTTTTTAACTTTTGAAATGAATGCAATTTAGTCCATTTTGCAAAGTTGCTTCACATTTTAAATTTTTTTTGATTTGATCCCTTTGTGTTGTTTAATTTATTTAAATTTTTATTTGTAATTTTATATTTGTTCAATTTAGTCCTTAAAATTATATTTGCATCTGAAATTGACTCATACTTATTACTTATTTATATTTTTTAATTAGGCCATAACTTTTTAAATAGGTATAATTTAGTACTTTTATATTAATTTCAACCTCACATTTTAAAATTATTTCAATTTGGTCCCTCATCAATGCATGTTGTTTAATTTATTTTAATTTTTACTTATAATTTCATATTTGTTCAATTTAGTCCTTAATTTTTTATTTTTAATAAAATTGATCCATGATTATTTATATTCTTAGTAATTTACTCTAAATCATATACAATTACAAATTACAATTCAACGTTCACGAAAGATGAAAATAATTAATCCAAAATTAAAAATTGACCCGATTTAAACTCAATTTTTATCTCATAAAGAGTTGACCTGAATTTATCTGCCAATGAGACACCCGATCTAAACGAGATCCACTTGAAGTCCATCCGAACCTATATTAACCTGGTTTTTATCTACTTTGAACCTGAACTGTTTTCAAAGGGTGACGATCGGTGTAGGTTAGGGGTTGAAATGAAGGTTTTCAAAGTTTTAGGGTTATTTCAAAATGTTTATGTTTTATTTTTTTTATAAAAAACATATAATTTTATTTTTTAATTTTAAAATAAATTTTTTAAAATTAACAGATTGTGGCACGTGTCACTTAATGGGTAAATTAACACCATCGACGGCCCGAGTACCTAAAGTGGTAACGTTTGTAACGTTAGTCACTGGATGAGTCAAAAAAATAATTTATGCATATATTTGGGAAAAGATGAATAGTTTGGCACTAATTTTTGTATTAACCCTTTATTTTATCCCCATAGTTGGTGACACATGTCACCATTTAATTGGTTAAATAAAACTAATTAAGAAATGCTAATGGAGAAATAGAAATGTGATATGGAAAATAAAAAAGTAAAATTTAGTACTAATACGAAATAAAATTGATAGTATATGTACTAAATGTACAATTTACCATTTTAATATTTACTTAATAAGAACAATTTAATTAGTGGTGTGTTTAGGTACGTTACTTTAGTGCTGTGTTGCAGTATACGATATGCACTGTAGACTCATCCTTAGATAAGAGGTAGAGAATTTAGAAACAGAAAAGTTATATTCAATTTATATTAAATACAAGGGTAAATTACGCACTTAGTACTTAAATTATTAGTTTTGATCCATTTTTGTACTTAAACTTTTAATTTTGTCAAAACTATACCTGAAGGTTAGTTTTTGTTTCATTTTAGTACCCCTGTAACACCCAATTTCAATTCAACCCTAAGCTCAGAGGATTTGGATATACACGGGACCAACAAAGTGGTAAAACCTAAATTTTTCTTTAAAAATGTATTAAATTCATATATGAAAATCATTCAACACAGTTGTAAATTTAAAACATAAAAGAATAATATAATAAGGGGGAGCTCCCAAAATAATCTCTTAAAACATATCAAGTTTACACAAAGAGTTACGACTCAAATTATATAAAGGGTCTATGGAGTACACACCCACTAAAATATCCGAGACATACTGTGTGACTTACTGGTATATGGATTTTCATGACCTAGATATAAGCTCCCGGGCCGGAACCTACTGACCTGCGAATGGAAACAAATTTCGAACGTTAAGCTACGAGCTTAGTGCCACATATATAACTTTACTACACTACATGCATCCATTGGATGTAAAATCTAACAAGTTCAGTCATAAGGTAACGTATTGCAACAAGCATGAGTTATAACAGGCATTGAACAACACAAGTATGAGTATTCCACCACACACACACACACACACACACACATATATATAATGATTTTGCCATTGAATAACAGAACTGCCATAGTACTGATACTAAAATGCCACAACATTGGTACGAAAGTGTAGTTCAATTGATACAAAAGTGCCTTATCATTACAGGAAAGAATAAACAAATCTCTAATTCATTTTATCGATAAACGTCCATGCATTCAAGTAGTTCGGGTGTCCTTGGTGTTTCCCGAACATCAAACAAGGTTAGTTGGTACCATCTACCTTACGGTATCGATACTATCCCGAGTAACGATGCCAAAAATAGCTTCGATGTTCTCAAAAGTCATCTTACTATCGATACTCACCTTGGTGTATCGATACTCATAGTCTTGGGTATTGATAATCCCATGAGTACCGATACCAATTTGACTACTGGAATCGCAATTGAAATCCTAATATTGATACCCACCCCGGAGTATTGATACTCCCTACCCAGTATCGATACTCGAGACCCAAACCCCTTTTTATTTAAGCCATTTGAAGAACAATATCAGTACTGTTCCTCGAGTACCGATACCTCTACCCAAAATACCATGTCTAGGCCTGAAAATGTCTCCCAAAGTTCCCTCACAAGTCTCCCTAAGACTCTTACATGTTTATTAAGCTTTATGGGAGTTCAAGATAACATTATAGGTATTTCTAAAGTAAGATAAAAATAAAATATTGCATTCTCATCAAAATCACCATAACCCATGTTTTGTACCCATGAACACAACAAGCAAGCAAATCACATACAAGGTGCAATGTGATTTTGTGGCCATACATTCTCGTTTTTGAAGTTTAATTTTAAGTTGAATTTAAAACATTTTTATTAAAATACCTAAGTTCCACATTATAATCCAAGTCCAAAATTAATTGTCCATTTACAATAAACCCAAATGACCCCTTTAAAAACCCATTCAACCATAAATCCAGATGGAAGAACCCAATTACAATTTTTAACCCAAAACCATAAAAGACCAAACCCATAGTCTAAATTTACATGTCCACTTAAACCCATTTATAATCCAAGTCCCCATTTACATAATATCATACCCACACACATAACCCAAACATGAATCCTAATTAGCCAACATCCTAAACTAATATGGGAGATAACCTTAACCCTAAAAATAAACCACCAACTACCATCTCATTGATTCTAATGGCATGGGCCTTCCACGATAGCAAGCTTCTAGAAGCACTAATCGATCCTCACAGCTCATCAACCGTACACCCCAAGCACATCTGTTTTTATGCCTTGTCACCATGCAAGAATAAATATAAAAAAAGAGAATGAAAAACAATGCATTCAGTAATGCCTTTCGTTGGGTTAGATAAAATTTCAAGGATTCCTCTGTGGACAAAGCAAAAAGCAACAAGAATCAAAGACAACCTACCTACTCAATAGATAAATTGGACTCAAGAAGATTCAACGCTTAAGGTAGTAGCCAAAGATCATGAACCAACTGATCGCCTGTAAATATCTGTGTCGTGGCACGTAAATCTCTGCAAGTATACACAATCGATGCAAGTAATATAATAGTAAGTGAGTTATCGTCTCCACATGGATTGATGGGAATTTTTGATGTTTGCAACAGCTAGAACTAGGTGCCACTAACTAGTCCTACGATTCTTGTCTAAATATGAAAAAACAAACAAATAAAAGTTGTCAAGGCAAACAAAATGTTCAAGTGTCAAATATTCAGAAAAAGTCACACAATCAGACTTCTAATGGAGAACTTGAGTTGGACTTGCTATATTGACAAATTATTCTACGTCTATGATGATTTATAATGCTATGCTTGTACTTCCCGATAGGATTTTTAGAGTGTTTTAGGTCTTTTGCTACAAAAGTACTACTGGACATGAACTACAACCATTGGTTTGTCAAATTGTTGTTGTGGCAATACCCCTCAGTGTAAACTGTAGCATTCAACCTATCTTATTCAAGTATTTACCATTTTTAGTCGAATAAAACCCTCTTCTTATCTCTAAATTAGATTAAAACCTCACAATCCTAGATTAGTTCCCTTGTTCACGTAGATATACCTTAACTCTCTCAATATTTGGCATCTACTCCTAGAAAAATGACAATCTCTCGAAGGCTCTTACAAAAACTAGGAATGTTTTACCGTGGCACCAGACAATCTCTCAAAAGCTCTTATAGCGTCAAGGAAAAATATTGAAACAATGAACAAAAAACACCTAGCATAAACAAAAACTGCATCATTCATTAACAATTGAATAAAGTATTATTCAAGCACCATCCAATACCAAATAAAACAATTATAGTGTGGTAAATATCATCCAAAAATCAATATTTAAGTACAACCCTTTAAACGATATGGAAATGAAAAATAAAGGAAGAAAAACTCCCAAAATCAGAGCTTTCTCATGACATTCTGACCACCACCACGCCTGCTCCGGCGACCAGCCTCGCTCGAGGGCCTAGCCGACACTCTAATGAAGTCTGGCTTTGGAGGGCATCAAGGACGGTCGAGTGGGGGATGGTGTGAAAGTCAGTGCTACAATCGCCTACTTCAAGCCTCAGATATATTCTTCTCCCTTCTCTTCGATTATGATCTCCCTCATGAAGAGTTATAATGGGGTATTTATAGTAGGAATTTTTAGGGTTTAGAGTCCTTACAAATTCCCTAAATTCCCTTAATGTCATACCTATTTTATGAATGATATAGCAGTTGACGGTGGTCTCAATTAACTTAATAAGGGCATGATTGCACGTGAGGTTGAAGCTGGGCAAGTGACGTTCAGCAATGTCATTGAGTTGTGTCAGACTTCCAAGATATCTCTCGTATAGGTAAGAAAATATGTTCCTCACTGTCTTATTCTTATGTTCCACTGGCCCTAGCAAATTGATTTGTCTCGGCAAATGAATTATTCCTTAGTCATTTCCTACAACAACACAACCAACAAACAACCTTCCTCCTCAGCAACATTAGTTAAACCGAATAAAGTTTGCCTTGACAAAACTTATCCACCACATGTAAATATGTCCTAAATGCAACTATGCAACTAAAATGCTATGAAAAATGGCTTTTATCCAAACAAAACCTAAGTAAAAAGACGTAGAACACAATCTTTTACGGAGTTATCACACCCTAAACTTAATCTATTGCTTGTCCTCAAGCAATGAATAATAAGCGGTAGAAAAATTAATTGTCACGGCAAAGTAAAAATTAGGACAATTGTGTGGTTTAAAATTTTAGCCCTTAGCAAAAAGTTTGGCCTCAACATGCAAGACTATAAAGTTAAGTACCTTTCTTTAGGTTAAGACTCTTTATCAGTGTGTGTGTGTGATTGTATCTAGAGTATGCTTTAACGTATTTAGAAAACTACTAAGTAAGTTCTTCTGTTTTGCCAATGCATCAAATTATTCATTAAGAATAGTTTCACTCATATTTATTCAACATGTAACTTCAAACTTTGTGTTGTTTTGTTCTTTTTTTTTAAATTGCTTCAAGGGGAGTTATCTCATCACACCTACAATCCCAAACTCTAGGTTAAAGGGAGCATACCTTTCACCCCCGAGCTTGTCAGGTAGAGTCATCATGTGATTGCTTTTGTTCACTCATATACTGAGGCAACCATTTTTAAGGAGTTTTCCAGGTCATGCCATCGCATAGAGGAGTGTCCCTCTACAGTTATGCCGAGGCATTTATTTGCAATTCAACACAATTCAAAACATTAAGGAGTTGAACTTAATCTTTTCAATCATTTAATGCCACGACGCACAAAAAGTTCTTTCCTAAAAATTTTCTAAGCAGCTTAAGAAGAGAATACATACAGTTATGTTAACAAGATCACAAAGTATCAAGTCCTAGGGTCGACTTCATCCTGCAACAATCATAAAAAAATTCTGGCCTAGGCAATAATAATTTGCTTTCATCATCGGACATCCCCAACTTATTCCAACAACTATCCTAACATACTCGTGCCATGAAAAAAATATTTTAACCAATCATTATCAAATACAACTAACTAAATTTGAGACATAACACCTCCCCCAAACGTGAGGGGTGCATTATACTCAATGCATGAAATCTAATGTAAGGCAAATTACAATAAAATGTTGATGTAAATGCAAGTGAAACACGATACCTTATTGTGGTTGAGAAGTTCAGTTGGACGCGCGGGTGCTGCATTGCTTAAGAGGAGGGGGCTGACAGATCCTATGTCTTCTAATGAAAGTGATGATGGAGATGGAATAACAATATGGCCTGCTGAGCAATTGAGGCTACGTCGGGTCCTGGGAGGACTCTCTGGTAAGGGCATCTTATTAGTTGGGGAGGTCTCAGCAGGTTCGTCGAGGGACTGACTAGCGTTAGGGTTGATAGCTGGTTCAGTGTCAAGATCCTATGGCTGTTTAGGGTAGGGGGTGTGAAAAAATACCCAACCCGGTTGACCCGACCCACCGATCCGAATCTAAAAAAATCGAGTAATTTTCTAAAAAAATTACCCGACCGGGTTGGGTATCCGACCATATACTTTTTGGGTCGGGTACAGGTTACAAAAATTGATTTTTCGGGGACCTGAGTACCCATTTAAGTTATATATATAAAATTTATAAAATATTTATACACCCATAACCCGTACTCCTCCTCCCACTCCACTTAGTTTCTGATTGAAATCCCTAAAGGAAAAAGGCTACACGTTGCACGCCACGCTCCACCGCTCCTTTCTGGGCCCTGACTTCCTCTTCTTTCTAGCTTCCTCTTCTTATGGCTCATGCAGTCAGTTGGGAACCTTCTCTAACCTTCTCACTCACGCTGCCTTGGCTCCACTGCTCCACGCTCCATCCAGATCCAGGTAAGAATTAAGAAGAGTCACGCAATCTGATTAATTTGATTAGTATCATTTTTGGTAGACATTAAGAATTAAGAATTAAGAACTAAATGAGCTAACAAATTACTACTACTAAACAACCTAACCACCCAAATTACTCAGCTAACGCTATGTGTAGCTTCAACCTCTAACTCTAATATCCCTCTTAAATGAATGAAAATCCTCTGCCACTTAATCCTACTATTATCCCTACCCCTTGCTCTAGTTTTTTTTATAAATTCTTTTGATGTTTCTTTGCTTATCTCAAGTTGTTATTAAACAATTTTATTAGATTTTATTTGACCAAGATTGGTGCTACCATTTTTTTATACGGATGATCACAAACATAGTGACACTGTGACAGTGCAGCCGACTTGTTTGACTAAATTGTATTGACTATTGAGATGGCTTTGAATAAGTTCCAGGTTAACACTAAAACTATAAATGGTTGATACCAAGTAATTTCCCTAACATTTTACAATAAACGTTTGGTTAAATTTGTAGAAATCCCACATTCCCTTTATGGATTTTATGGTCCAACCCCACCCCAGCCACCATTTCAACAATCTAAAGTCCAAGTGTTATAACAATAAACTGTCCTAAAACTCAAAGTGAAGGGAAATAATAAGAATGGAAGCAAAAACAACCAACCTAAGTTTAAACTACATATCAGAAATTTACACAAAAAATGAAAACAACATACAAATTTAACTTTTAATAAAAACACAAAAGAAATAAACCTTAACATAAGAATCCCTGTTAACATATAATTATTAAACTTTTCACATAAAACAAGGAGTATTAACTTCATTGCATTAGTCAGACTAATATTATTAGTGGCTACAAAAAAATTATGGTTGTCAATGTGATACCCTTTTTCATATTTTCATACCTATTACATCTTCACAGTGTATGATTGTTTCTTATGATTGATCTATAGTTTCTTTTACTTATTTATTTCACTCTGTTTTGTGTTCTCATAAACATGTTACCTTTACTTGATTAGTATCATTTTTGAGCAGTACATTTTATGAATGGGCAGTAGGCCACGCAGATTAAAGCTTTATATTATCATGTATTGATCGATATCATGTAGGTCTTTGCCTAGATTTTCCATCAGTTTGATTAGTCTGTCGAATGTTTGTACAAGAGATTTGAAGGGAACTCTTTCGAAGGTCCAATACCATCAAAAGGTTTTTTTCCAGATAATGTCAATGACAAGAGAAAATATTGATGACATAGAGATGTTATCTTCATCAGCTAAGTCGTCTAAGGAATCCAAAAATATTAATGTGGTTGAGACTCTAGTTAATACGAAAAACAAAAGGAAGGGGAAAAATATTGCTGAAACCACTGAAGCTAAAGGAGGCAAAAAGAAAAAAATTCTTCTGCCTGGGATCATTTTAAAGCACTTGATGGTGATAAATAACATGTCGAATGCATTTATTGAGCTCGAAAAATAAGTTGTGCAGCTGCGAATGAAACTAATGCAATGAAGCACCATATTGCTCAGTGCAAGAAAGCCCCCTTTAACTTGGAAAAAGCACAAACAATCTTAGATTTCGAGTCCAAGACAAAGTGCAATGCTGATGGGACCATAGAGACAGTTAGCGTTCCTAAATTATGTTATGGCGTTTTGATCAAGAGAATATTAGACCAACACTCGCTAAAATGGTAATTATTGATGAGTTATCATTTAGATTTATTGAACGTGAAGGATTTCATATGTTCTGCAAGGTAGCCATTCCTGATTTTATTCCTCCTTCACGCACTACTATTACAAGAGATTGCTATGCTTTGTTTATTGAAAAAAGAAAGACACTGAATACATTTTTCAAGAAGTTTTCCTCTAGGGTATGTCTTACCACAAATACATGGACATCTAGTTAGAATTTTTCGTATATGTGTCTTACTGTCCATTTTATAGATGATACTTAGAAATTGCACAAGATGATCATCAACTTTTGTCTAATTACCGTTCATTCTGGGGAACTTATTGGTAGAGCCGTTGAAAAATGTTTACTAGATTGGGGTATGAAGAGAATCTTGACAGTAACCGTTGATAATACCAGTTCAAATGATCTAGCGATCAAGTATTTGAAGCAAATTGTTAACTTGTGGGATGAAAGCGTGTTGGATGTTCAATTTTTGCATATGAGATGTGTTGCCCATATTCTGAATTTGGTTGTTAAAGATAGGTTGAAGGATGTTGACGATTCTATTATGAAAGACTGTGCTGATGTGAAATATGTGAGGTATTCCCCTATAAGGCTACAAAAGTTTCGATCTTGTGTTGAAGAAGAAAATATAAATAACAAATATCTTGTTTGCTTGGACATTGAAACAAGGTAGAATTCCACCTATTACATGCTCAAGAGTTATTTAGTGTTTAGAAAAGCATTCAAAAATATGAAAATGAAATGCGTTCCTTACACCAAAGAGCTTAGGAAGATTGGTGGTCCTCCTAATGATGAGGATTGGGATAAAGTTACTGCTTTCTTACCTTTTTTTGAGATCTTTTATGAGGCTACATTGAGCTTCACTAAATCAAGGTATGTGTCTGGTAATAATTTTGTGAGAGAAATATTTGAAATTGGGTATACGAGTAATCGTTATCTTGATGACTCAAATGTTAGGCTTAAGAGCATGGCCCGCTAAATGAAGATGAAATTTGATAAGTATTGGGTAAATGACAATGTGAATGTGTTGATGTTCATTGCTTTAGTTCTTGATCCTAGGCATAAGTTAAGATATTTTGAGTGGATTGTTCGTCGTTCTTATGATCCTAGCGGTTCTTTTGAGTTATGTCAACGAATTAAAGACACTTTGACATCATTGTTTGATTTTTATGCTTCTTCGCAACCGACAACACCACAAATGAATTATTTCTTTATGGAGTCTAGTGTCTATGGTGGTGAAGGAATAGATAAGTTGAAAGGAACAAATTTGAGAAAGAATTTTGTGAATGAAGTAGAATTATTTGATACTTCTGAAACAACTGAGCTCGACAAGTTTTTGGGGGATAAATATGTTTGTGAGATGGATGACTTAGATATCTTATCTTGGTGGTCTATACAAACAATGAACTATCCTATTCTTATGAGAATGGCACGTGATGTACTTGCAATTTCGGTTTCTACCGTTGCTTCAGAGTCCGCTTTTAGTACGAGAGGACGTGTGCTTGATTCCTTTCGTACTTCTTTGACTCCTAGGTTGGTGGAAGATCTTATTTGTACTCAAGATTGGATTCGTACTTATTATAATACTATTATGGTAGAGGAGAACTTGCTAGCATTAGAGAATATGAAAGAAGGTTAGTTTTCAATTTCATGTTTAGATATTTAAATGTTTATATTTTAAAAATGCATAATAATTGTAATGATTGCATACTTTAAATACTTAATATAGAAAAGCAAGATTTAACTTCAGAGTAACCACCAATTATCATTGATGAAACAAGTGAAATTTCGGGTGTCACATATTAAGAACAATTCCGATAGGCCATAAGTCCCAAACTTTGGTAAACTATTAAATATTAGTTATATTTTCATTGATTGAAGTTTTATTTGATATTTGTTATGATGAAAATTTAGTAATGTTTTTATTTTGCATATTTGTAAGATATTGGTTGTTGTAAACTTATGGTTTATTTATATCTAATGAAAAAATTACTTGTAGTAAAGGAGAATGACAAATGAAGAAGTGTAGTAATGATCATAAATTAATGATTCAAGTATCAAGTTGATTGTATCTAGTATCTACTCATCTAGTTAGTTATGAACTTTTATGTTTTATTTATATTATGGATTATTAGAATTTTTATTTCAAACTTTTAAATTTTGTGTTTGGATGTTGGACTATGTAATTTGGAGTTTTGAACATTTAAATTTGTGTGTGTTTTTTTAATTTAATAATTTGAAAAACAATTCGGGTATCCGGGTACCCATAAAATTAGGGTACCCGATTACCGGGTACCCAAAACATCCGAGTCGAGACACAGGCTGAGAAATCACGGACCCGGATGTTCTGGGTACCTGTATTTTCATGCCCCTAGTTCAGGGGCTGGATTAGGGCTTGGCTACTCTGGAACTGGTTCAACAAAATCTGTGGCTGGGGTAAAATCTTCAGTTTCAAAAGATTCGGGCGAGATTTCTTGAGTATGCTCAGAAGATGATGAGGATGGGTTGATGTACTCATTCGTTTGGCCTTGACCTTCTACATGGATCAAGGAGACGTGCATGGTGAGAGGGGTGACATCAACTGGGCAACCAGGCTGAACGTCTGGTACTGGGGCGAAAAATGTATTACCGTCTGTGGGTGCTGATTTTCACAATAGTTATTCAGGAAATGACAGTAGGTCTTTAGTGGTAACTGGTAGCAGTTCCTCTAAGAACGCGTTCACTTGTGTATCTCTGGCCTTGACATAATTGAAGGAGGTCTGTATGTGACCCTCCAAGCATTCTAGCCGCTCTCGTTTCTCCCAAATATTGGTGACCACAATCGTTATTCTTGCTGTGGCTACAAATTTGGTACCTCGTTCCAATCCTTCAGTCGGAGCATTATCATCAAAACTCATCAGCTTTGACTCCTTGTTCTTGGTAATGCTCTCCTCTGATTTGATAAACTCCTCCAAGGGTTCATCAGAGACTTTTTTCTTCTTGCATAAAGTTGTTATTAAATTGGGAAAAAGTAAGTTACCTCTGGCCCGTTTTGGACATTTGTGGACATGCTCGAAGATAATCTAACCCATATCAATTGAGGACCTGTAGATAATGGAATGCAGTAACATCAATCGCCAATGTGGTGTTGTGTGAGGTGGGCATCAACTTGCCCTTTAAGAAGTGGTTCCACATTTTTGTGACTGGTTTATGAGCGTGGTGATCCACACACTTTCGATTTGGGGCATTCCTTTCAAAATTTTCCCATCCAAAACACAAGTCCTCCAGCACCCCATCGTATATCTCAGAATCTGTCTCGGTAAAAAAATTCTTATGTTGGTTTTCGACTTTGCCGAGCTTAAAATATCTTTTGATGGTGGAGGGAGTGAAACAGATGAACTTCCTTCGTATATAGATACAGTGCTGGGACGGGTCTCCCAGATATACATAAAAATCCTAGACCAGTGCAGTACTACCACATTCGGATGTCAGGCGAACTTTTCCTAGTTGTGTTTTCAGGCAATGTCCATCACCTCTGGCCCGCGCGGTTCCTCGTCAGCTGCAGGGAAGATAAAACCATCCTACAAGTAGACTTGGCATTTTTGCAGCACCTTAAATCTTGTCTCAGCCTCAACACTTTGGAAGCACTGGAAACATGTAGCCGCGGCGGAGGAAGTGGACGCGCCAGGATTTGACTTTGAGCAAGCCATCATTCTTGTGAATACATAAATTATGGAGATATCAAAGATTTTGGTCGGCAACTATGAAGGGTTTTTGGTGAAAGGGGAGAAATCAAAAGATGAAAATGAAAAGTAATTGAAAGAGGATAAGAGAGAGAGAGAGAGTAAAATAGAAAGTTTTGAGAAGGTGGTATGTTTCTTGGGGGTAAATAGGTAAAAAGTAAAAGAAAATGAGATATGATTATTAATGCAAAAGATTTTTTATAGGATAAAAAGGAATAAAATAATGAAAGAAAAAAAACTTTCCCTATCAAAAGTGTCGTCAAATAATTTGTTAGGGTTTGTTTCCTTCTATGCATGAGATTCAACCTTAGGCTGCTACATGTCACAAGATCACCAATAAAGACAAAATTAGAAAATAAAATCGAAATAAACAACTCTGCAAAGGAAAATAAGGAAAAATTATTTATGTATATAGTGCAAATTATGTTGCCTAGGTAACAAAATTTGTTCATGAAATAGGAGCAAACTCTTGGAAAACTCTTGGGCGTCGAGGAGTAGCGACACCACTTTATCTTGCATGATTGGTGATTCGTTGTATACCTTCCGCCTTTGACCATTCACCTTAAAATTAGTCCCATCATCCAATTTTGAGATTTCGATTGCATCGTGGCTATGCACTTGATGTACTATGAACGATCCTGACCATATGAACTTCAGTTTACCTGGAAACAACATAAGTCTTGAATTATAGAGCAATACTTGTTGTCCTAGAAAAAATTACCTTGGAAATTTTTTTCTGTCATGCCATCTTTTTATCTTTTCTTTGTAAAGGCGAACATTTTCATACACATGAGTTCTAAATTTGTCCATCTCATTTAATTCCAACAATTTCCTTTTTCTAGCATGCTGTGCATCCATATTCAATTTCTTGATGGCCAAGTATGCCTTATGTTCTAATTCCACGGGAAAATGACATGCCTTGTAATAGGCTGACTTGAATGGAGACATCCTAAGTGGCATTTTAAATGCCGTGCGATATGCTCACAATGCCTCATCCAACTTTGGTGACCAATCTTTTTGTTTAAGGTTGACCACCTTTTTAAGGATCTACTTGATCTCACGATTTGAAACCTAATCTTGCCCATTGGTCTAGGGATGATATACTATGAAAAATTTATGGCGCACTCCATATCTTTGCAGCGTCTTAGCAATTAATTTATTATTGAAGTGAGTGTCTTCATCATTGATAATTGCTCTTGGTGCTCCAAAGTATGTGGATATATTTTTGTGCAAGAGCTTCAATATGGTCTTGGAGTCAATGTGAGGTGTTACCTTGACTTCCACCTATTTGGGTACATATAACATAACCATTAGGATGTTCATATCACCAAAAGATGTTGGGAAGGTCACATAAAATTAATTCCTCATACATCGAAGAATTCGACCTCCAAAATATTTTGCCATGGCATCTCATTTCTCTTTGATATATTCCTAGTGCGTTGGAAATGATCACATGACTTATAGATGTTGTGCGCATCCTTGAATAAAATGGGTCAGTAGAAGCCAGATTAGAGAACCTTTGTAGCAGTTCTCATCCCACCAAAATGTCCTCCACATGGGGATGTATGACAATGAAATTGTATCTTCTTATGTTCTTCTTTGGGGGCATATTTTTGGATTTTTGGTATCCATATTGTTTAAATAGGAACAATTTATCCTACTAATAATGGCGTACATAATGTCTAAACTTTTTCCTATCCTAGCTAGATAAATATGAAGGCATAATACCACTAACTAGAAAGTTAACTATGTCAGCCCACCACGACACTGCTGTGACAAAAATATTTTCTCTTCAGGGAAATCCTCCTGAATTTTTTTCATGTCATGAAAAATGTTTTTGTTCTCTAGCCTAGATAAGTGATCCGCTACTTCATTTTTAGTACCCTTCCTATCTCTCACATCTAAATCAAATTTTTGCAGCAAGAGTATCCATCTAATAAGCATAGGCTTGACATCCTTTTTATTAACTATGTACTTAATGGAAGAGTGATCTGTATGTACAGTGACCTTAGTTCCAATAAGGTATGCCCTAAACTTATCGAAGGCGAATACCATAACAAGTAATTTTTTTCAATGGTGGTATAATTAAGTTGTGCATCATTAAGGGTACGACTAACATATTAAATGACATGGAAGATTTTACCTTTTCTTTACCCTAGCACTGCCCTTATTGCATAATCATTGGCGTTGCACATCAGTTTGAAAAAGGCATCCCAGTCAGGTGGAACAACAATTGGTTACGAGGTAAGTTTTTTCTTTAGATCAATGAATGTATTGAGGCATTCATCATTGAACATGAACGATTGGTTTTGTTAAAGTAACAGACACAAAGGCTTTGAAATCTTTGAGAAATCCTTGATGAAACGTCTGTTGAATCCTGTATGCCCTATGAAATTCTTGATGCCCTTCACAGTGGTAAGCGGATGTAGATTCTCAATTACTTCCACCTTGGCTTTGTTAACCTCGATGCCTTGGTGAGAACTATTGTGTCCTAACATAATTACTTCTGACACCATAAAGTGACATTTCTCCCAATTTAGCACAAGGTTGGACTCCTCACATCGGTTCAGCACTTTAGATAAATTACCAAGGCATCATTCAAAGTCATTGCCTGAGATGAAAAAATCATTCATAAATATTTCCAAAAAGTCCTCGACCATGTCGGAGAAAATGGCCACCATACTTTTATGAAAAGTTGTTAGGGTGTTACATAGTCCAAACGGTATTATCCGAAAGGCATATGTGCCATATGGGCAGGTAAAGGTGGTATTCTCTTGATCTTCAAGTGCTATGAAGATTTGATTATTCCTAAAATACCCATCAAGTAAATAGTAAAATGCCTTGCCTGCCAACCAATCAAGCATCTGATCATTGAAAGGAAGTAGAAAATAGTCATTCTTTGTCGCCTTATTGAGTTTTCTATAATCCATATAGATCCGCTAGCCTGTGACGGTTCTTGTAGTCAAAAGCTCATCATTTTGATTCTTTACCATGGTCACACTACCTTTCTTCAGCACACATTGAACTGGACTTACCCAAGAGCTATTGGATATATGATAGATCACCCCAACATCGAGCCATTTTATGTTTTCCTTCATTACACTTTCTTTATTATAGGATTAAGTCTCCTTTGGGGTTCCACTTAATTGATATGACACTCAAATAACTGGATCTTATGCATGAATATGGTTGGGATAATCCCCTTCAAGTCTGCCATAGTCCACCCGAGAGCTTTTTTGTGTTGTGACAAAATATTTAACAAACCACCCTATTGTTCAGGGGTTAGACTAGTAAAAATTATAACTGTTAAAGTGTTGTCACTCCCTAGATAAATGTATTTCAAATGTGATGGTAAAGGTTTAAGTTCTAAGGTAGGCACATGCTGTTACGAAGGTTTTGGAGGAATAAATTCATTGAAATTAAGGGGTTCGAATCTCATACCTGGTCTAGCTTGAAGTAAGCTAGTTTGTTCCACTTCCAATGAATAATCCCCATACTCTTCATTTGTTCTATCTTCAGAAAATCCTACATTTGCTTTAGTCGGACAAATTTTTCCTGGGCAAATATATTTGCCTACCTCATTCTGAAAAAATTCGCTTGGGCAAAAATTATTGTTTCTCTCTAGCTGTAAAATATCCTTACAAAATTTTTTTTACACTACTAAAACTGGGCAATGTTATCTTTGGACAAAATATCATATTCATCTAGATGTAAAATTTTGCATTGACCAAAAAATTATGTGTTGTCTTCTTCATTGGGTTCCATGTCTCCAATGCAATAGCATTCTTCAAAATCATCAACATACTTAAGGTGTATTTTCATCGGTCTCACAGTCTAAAATAAGGAAATCTACTGGAAAGATGAACTTGTTCACTTTAACTATTACATCTTCAATTTTTCCCTTGGGACGAACATGTGATCGGTCTGTCTGTTGCAAAATACGGTGGTTGGTTAAGCATTACTCATTCCAAGTTTCAAAAATATGGACTTTGGCATCAGGTTTACGCTTGACCCCAAGTTAAAAAGGGCTCTCCCAATATACTTATCACCGATGGAGCATGGTATATCAAAACTTCCAGGATATTTTTGCTTCGACGGAAGCTTACTCAATGCTGAAAAATATTCTGTTGCAGTGGCAACACTTTCTATTCTTTCCACCTTTCTATTTTTCATGACAATATCCTTCAAGAACTTGGCGGAAGAAGGCATCTAATCAATAACTTTGAGCAGTGGGAAATTGATATACAACTTATCAAGGATATCAACAAACTTTCTGAACTGGATCTCATCATTATGCTTCTTTAATAGTTGAAGGAAAGGTGGTGGAGGTCTGATTTCATCTGCTGCATATAGGGTAAAATTTTTGCCTTGGCAATAAATTTTCCACCATCATTGGGTTGACTTACTGACCCCTCGTCCTTTTTCTCAAACAAGTCTTCGTGTTCAGCATGTTCAGTTTGACCTTCTGGTTCTTCCTGTGTAGTACATTGGCGTGAAATTTCTCGATTCTTTCCGCCAAAGTTATCAGCAAGAATAATTTGGGCACCACTCCTACGTGTAAGGGCAATGCATTCCTCCTTTCCATGAGGCTTAGTGACCTCAGTATCACTAGGAAGACTTCCTTGTAGGAGAGAGTGTATTACCGTTTTAATTTGGCCCACTTGATTCTCTAACGCTCTCAATAATGAACCATGGCTTTGTAATAGAGCTGCTAGGCTTTGCAACAAAGCACCTAGATTCTTGATTGTCAATGAGTGCTCGTCTATCAAGGTATTTGTTGAGGCAATGAAATATTTTGTCGAGGCCATATTTTCATGCATTGAAGCTTCAAGGGAGTTAGAATTTAACGAAGATGAATTACCTTTATTATTATTTTTCCAGGGCATCTGTTGATGTTGCACATTTGAATGTTCAGAAATGTTTTGTTGTGGCCTATTAAAATTGCCTGCATAGTTGTTATTGTTGTTCCCTTGATTACCCCATGAAAAATTTGGATGTTGTCGCCTTCCAGGATTGTATGTATTAGAGTAAAATAACACCCTAACCCATGCCTGTTGTAATCGGTTTTCGCCCGGGCACAAATTTTTTACTTGGCGGGAAAAGTAAAATGAATAAATAAATGGTTTGGATTTTAAAAATGCTTTGGGAGTCGCCATTGACCTTTTTGGGTTAGGTAGGTCAAATACTTAAAAACAATCTTTTAAAATAGTTTTTAAGAAAACATAATTTAAAAGATAAACTGATCTGCGTATAACAAAGATTTTTTAGTAAAAGGGATTCGTGGTCGGTTATGTTTAGGGAATGATTAGTAACGCCCAAAATTGGTACACATTAATTATAAATTGTCTCTATTATTGAAAATTTAAGAATTCAAAAATATATTTAATTCATAATCCTGTTATTTCAATTTTATTACTATAATTTTAAGAAAATATATTAATATATATATATATATATTTAATATATATATATATATATATTAAGTTTTTATAAATAAAATATTTATTTACTTAGAAATATTAGAAAAGGGCTTCTAGTTGCTTTAAGACAACCCCTTTCTTAATATTAAAAACATAAATAAATATCAATAAAACATTTCTCTATAAAAATAAAATAAATTAATATATATAATTTTTATAATATTTATTTATTTAAAATACCAGAATAGGACATCTAGTTATATTAATACTGCCCTTTCTTAATTTTAAAAATAAATAAATATTATTAATTAAACAAATATATATAAATATATTTATATGACTAGTATGAAAATAATAATAAAATAATAATTAAAGTAATAATTTAAACATATCGAAAGTAATAATAAAAACAAAATAAAATTGCAATTAAATAATGATCAAAATAAAAGAAATTAAAATTATAAAATTAAATTGAAAAATATATTAAATAAAAATTACCAAACTATTAGGGATTAAAATGTAAAATATATAAATTAATGGCCTAATTCTAATTATCATAAAATATAGATGCGAACTGTGTAATTTAGCCTTAATTAGTTATTCGGGACTAAAATAAAAATTAATAAAATTATAAGGGACTAAATGCGCTATCTATCCTAAATATATATATATATATATATAGATAAGGACTAAAAAATGATAATATCAAAATAAAAGAAATTAAAATTAAAATTAAATTGAAAATATATTAAATAAAATTACCAAACTATTAGGGATTAAAATGTAAAATATATAAATAATGGCCTAATTCTAATTATCATAAAATATAGATCGAACTGTGTAATTAGCCTTAATTATTATTCGGACTAAAATAAAAATTAATAAACTTATAAGGGACTAAATGCCTATCTATCCTAATATATATATATATATATATATATATATAGATAAGGACTAAAATAAATAAAATAAATTACGAGACCAAATTAAAAGTTCAGATGAAAATTTACAAAATATGATGGCTGCGGGTATAGATTACCCATTATGAATTTACGCATATATTCCCCCCAGAAATGGCGTCGTTTGGGATGGGGTATTTATACCCTAATATGGTCGGCCCTTCTGGCCATTCTCTCATTTTCTCATTTCTTCTTCTCTCTCTAAAAAGAGAGAGATATTATCTCTATCGCTTCTCTCTAGGTTTCCCTCGGTGAAGGAAACCGGTCGACAACCGGCTGCCTTAGGCCCCTGCCAACACCGCCGCCGGCCACCACTCACGGTAGCTAGAATTTAAAACCCTACCCCAAATCAAAGCCCCGATTACCCTAAAGCCAAATCTAAGGTTGTTTTAACCTAAAAACTCCCAAATCGGTCTAGATCTACACAAAAAAGGATTTACCTCAGTTTTCACAAAGTTTTCTGATGGCTTTCAACGCGGTTTGGAGGTTCCTACGGGTAAGATCTTTTCCTTTTTCTTTCTTGGGTGTTGTTTTGGTTGGTTGGTTGTTGTTGTTGTCTATTGGTGGTCCTCGTTCTTTCTCCGTTCTTACTCTCGATGGTTGCTATCGTTGTGTGTTTTTTTCTTTGCAGGTGGTCGATGGCTTTTATAGCCATCGACAATGTCCTCCTTGGACCGGGTAAAGAATGGCCCTCGAGGTAAGTCACCGGACTATGATGGTGACTCACCATAGGGCATTGATGCGGCGGGGCAGCTGGCTTCTGGAAAGCTCGATGAGGGTTGGGGCATGGCAGCAGCAGCGTCGTCGTAGGGGTTTCTGGAAGCAGCGACAGCGAGATGATAACCTAGGGTTATGAAACCCTAGGGCTTCATGCTAAACCTTCTGTGGACCGTTGGATCTCTTCGATTCAATGTTTGAGAGAGATGGCGGCTATAAGCTGAGATGATATAAACCCTAAATACATTAGGGTTACTCTTAGGCCGATTATGGTTAGGCTTGGTTTTGGTCTGGGCCTCGGGTTGTAATTAGGGTCCAGGATTAATGTATTCTGGCCTGTAATAATATATTTAATAATATATATAATATATTATAATAATAATAAAAAAAGTAATAATAAAGTAAAATGAAAATTAGTGTCTACACTGCCCCCTTTCCTCATTCTTATGTTAACAAGAATAGAGCAAAGACGAAAAAGACAATAATTTTTTCATTTGACTTCTTTTGAGTATGATGGAAATGTTGAAAACATTCTGCCCAGAGGTCTTATAAATGGCCCTGAGGTCTTATCATTGCACTGTAGGTCTTCATGACTCGGAAGATTAAGATCAAGAAACCTTTGAAATCATTTTCGTAAATCTCATTTGAAAACATCCGCACTGTAGGTCTATGGATGGCCCTGAGGTCTTATCATCTTGCATAGGTCTTACAGATGACCCAGAGGTTTTAAATATCAAAAAGCTCCCGAAGGCTTGTTTGAACACATCCTGCACTGTATGTCTTATGGATGACCCGAAGGTTTTGAAAACATCATGCACTGTAGGTCTTACAGATGACCCGAAGGCTTTTTGAAAACATCCTGCATTGTAGGTCTTATGGATGACCTGAAGGTTTAGAAAACATTATGCACTGTAGGTCTTACAGATGACCCGAAGGCTTTGAAAATATCAAAAAGCTCCTGAAGGATTTTTGAAAACATCCTGCACTATAGGTCTTATGGATGACCCGAAGGTTTTGAAAACATCATGCACTGTAGGTCTTAAAGATGACCCGAAGGCTTTGAAAATATCAAAAAGCTCCCAAAGGCTCTTTGAAAACATCCTGCACTGTAGGTCTTACAAATGACCCGAAGGCTTTGAAAATATCAAATAGATCCCGAAGGCTTTTTGAAAACATCCTGCACTGTAGGTCTTACAGATGACCTGAAGGTTTTGAAAACATCATGCACTGAAGGTGTTAGAGATGACGCGAAGGCTATGAAAACATTAAAAATCTCCCGAAGGCTTTTTGAAAACATCCTGCACTGTAGGTCTTATGGATAACCTGAAGGTTTTTGAAAACATCATGTACTGAAGGTCTTACAGATGGCCAGAAGGTTTTGAAAACATCAAAAAACTCCCAAAGGCTTTTTGAAAACATCCTGCACTGTAGGTCTTATAGATGCCCCAAAGGTTTTGATAACATCATGCACTGAAGTGATTTCTTACTATTCAACAATTTCATTTTCGGAAAAGATTAAATGAGAAACTTTGGAATTCGTTTTCTCATTTTTTTTTAAAATAACTTGTTGATTGGGTAACATGTCCCATTTCAAAATAATGTTTCATTTATGGATTGCGACCATCTATTCTTCAGATGTTTACTTCTCCTGAAGTGATTTATGGATTTGAGGTTTTAATTTTACCTTACATTTGTAAGGTATTTTCCATCATGAATCTTCTTTTTTCATACGAAGATATGTAAAACTTCATATTTTAATGCAATCAAATGTATCAATGTAATGCATTGTATATTGTGCAAATGATGTTCTTATGAATGCATGAATGTTGATGCAATCTTCATTTGACTTTAAAGTGGTAAAATCGGTCTTCCTTCACTTGATCATTTATTTCCAGGGTTATCTTCGGAATTCAATGTAGCCACTTATGCTATCAAGCTTTCATTTCTGAAGAACCATTTGATCAACTTGTATCTTTGTGTCTTCTTTATTTGCATTAAAGACTCAGAAGAAATGTTTCATTTATGGAACTCTTTCCGTAATCAGAATTATGACCTTGATGTCCCCATTTTAGTCTTTAATAACATCAGTTTTCTTCATCTGAACTTGTGTAGAAATCTAATAAAGCTTTCATATTTGAAATGATAATCTATCATATTTGAAGAGAGAATCTATCATCTTTGAAGAGAGAATCTATTATCTTTGAAGAATGTAGATGTAGATATGCTAAACTCAACAGAGATTAATTAGGAGAGCAACATCTGTTCTAATTTGACTCTTAAAACACATCACAAGGAAGATGTATCCTAATTCCTTTCATGTCTCCACATCTAATTAGATCTCAAGCAAGGCAACTTGGACCATATCATGTCAAGATGTTTAACAACAACCTATCGTTCAATCTTAGTTGGCTCCACTAGTTTCTTGTTGTTAAAATTTTAACTCTCATTCTGTGGAAAGAAATCTTCATCATATCTCACTTCTAACCTTGGGGTTGAAGAAGACAAACTTTATCTTGAATCAAGAAATGGAAACACCATATGATCACAACATTGGTTCATCACCATAATCACTGGTTTGTAAAACATTTGACAACGCATTCATCTTTTCCTGTGGTTTCTGCACAGATGTTCGTAAAACATTTGACAACACATTAATCTTTTCCTGTGGCTTTTTCCCAGATTTTTCAATCATTGAAGGTCCTTGCATAGTATTCAAAGTTTTTGTATGATGTCATAAGATCATTTGAGAATGAAACTCAGTGGGAATACAAATGGGATGCTGGTATGTTTCATGACCAAAAAGTTGGTCAAATTCACAAAATATGATAGTGCCGAATTGAATAAGAGATACCAACTGATTTTGATATTATCTCATGCAAGGGTAAGTGTGATACCGATCACGTTTTCTTCCATAACAAGTATTGTAGGAAGTAGAAACACATCAACTATAGGAGCCATGTACAGAAGAAGGTTCATGGAAAACTCAGTTCATCCTGACTGGCAATGATAATCCTAGTAACAACGAGAATAAGATTAACGTAAACTGAGCCTCCCTTTTCAATTTCATCAAGTAAGCAAAAATTGTTGTGAAAAATGACTTCGTAGCCTTAACATCATGATTGAAACTAACAGCCAAGAATCTCAAAGAAATATTTCCAATCATCACCGACATACATAATACAAAATTCAAAGCCGAGATTTTGAGGAACTGAACCCTGGATCGAATGGTCTACATGGGGACCATCTTTACTCATGCAATAGTGATGTATCTTAACAAAGAACATGTTGTCATGAGACACATGGTTAAGAAGATTGGGTATTTGAAACCATACTTGTTGAGTAGATATTTGTTCAACAACAGGACCATAATATAACTGCCTGATGAACGAAGCAATTATGTATAGTCAGCTTGACTGTCACTGCTTCACCATTTTCATTCTTCATGTCTTTCTGTCTTATTGGAAATATTTTCTCAAAGCAATGATCTTTTCATAAGATTATACAGGCCTTCAGCATGCCTCAACATTTGCTGATACAATCGTTCAAAATGCGTCAATATTCCTGATTTTTATTGAAATGGGCTTTGAGCATGCCCCAGTATTTGCTTCTTGTTGATGCGAGCTTTCAAAATGCCCCAAATATTCAAACTGATGTGGGCCTTTAAAATGCCCCACATGGATATGTCTGAAGTGGCCTTAAAAATGCCCTAACATTTTGTTTCTGGTTTAAATGGGCCTTCGAGATGTCCCACATGGATCTGAATTAGGCATTCAAAATGCCCCAACATTCTAAACTGTAAGGCTTACTCTCAATGTTTGTTTGATTTGAATCTCATGATCCCCACAAGGTCCAATTTTTCTAATGCCCCATTGAGGGTACCCGTGGCTATATTTGTGAAAAAATCTGTTAATCTTGAATACTCTCGTTATGGTGTCACTAAACGACAGTGTTGTCAAGTGATTTGAGGAATTCTCCTTCAAGTTGTCACAAACCAACATAATGGTTTATCATCTTTTGGTCTTAAGAGACATGTTCCCCAGGGGTATCAATGTCCTGTCTCTTTTCTCTGGGATCGGTGCTGTAGAGGTTTTGCATGTGGGATTGGTCCTCTACTGGCTCAGCATACCTTTGGAAACAGATGTGCAAGAACTGAATGGTGATCGGTTGGTGCAATTGATGAGTAGATTTGGCAGATTCTACCTTGTTGTCAGTGGCATCCCATGTAACAACCTTACTAGAACATTATCGGGATGAACTAGAAGATTTTTGTTGGTGCCTTTTCTTGCAATGACTGCTACAACAACTTTCTTTTCTGTTTCTCCAAGATACGCACTTCCATATCCCACTCTTCCCGAAACATGGAAATGTTTGGTTAATAGTCAAAATGGTTATCTCTACTTTTGGAATCCTGTAACCAATGTTACCTAATATGAAAGGTCTATAAGTGTAGAATCTGTTCCAATGTCTTAGTTTGTGCTTTCAAGTTCAACAATCGTCTGAAGGACATAATGGATATAATCCTGCCAAGGAAAATGATCAGCATGAAAAAGACAACAATGATGTATCTAAACTTGAGCCAATATCACGGTATAACCAGAGTGCATGTGGTGGACTTGTTCATTCCCATAATACACCTTAATGAGACTTATAGCTCTGTGATGGGAGGATCTTTTAAGGGACATGGATTGATGGCCGAGGGAAGTAATTTGTCTGGTAATGCTTATCGCCATCAGCATGAGATAAATGTCCCTTTTAAATAGGGTAATCTTTCTTGATGAATTTCTAATAATGTCACATGAGATCTTTACAAGTTCAATTCTCTAGACTTTCTAGCTTCTTGGACCACTTGCTTTCAAGAAAGTGAAATGCTTTATCATTCTGGCCTCGCTCATTCTTCCATAATGCTTCAGGACTTCCTCATTTGAGACTGTCCCGTTTGAAAATGTTTTTTCTCCTTTCTATATCAAAGAATGAAATAATTTTGTAAAGTGTTGTCTATCACAAATTCACAATAGAATCAAACCAAAAGCATGAATTCAAAGAATATCAAAAGAATCAACAACTCTTTAAAGTTTGAGAATTATAGTTCTTTGACAAGTATCAAAATTTGGTTTGGCTTCAATATGGCTTTCATATTTTTCTATGGTTACATCTAAGATGTCACTCCTCTCTCGCTCTTTGTGAACTTTGTCACATTCTCACTTTAAGGACTTGGTATTTAAACCGGATGCGTACAAAATGACACAATCTAGCATAACGATTACTAGACCTTCATGAATACTTCCATTTCAATTCTCTGAAATCCTTGATTCTAGCCAAAGCAGTGTGAAAACATCAGTCTAATAATGAAATTTCTGTGTGTAAGTCTGTGAAATAGACTATAACAAGTCTTCCTTTTTAAAAACTTCTTTTGCCATTTTGGCTAGCCGATTTCAGCTTTATTGACATTAGCCTTCATCGGACTAATTAAAGGGTTCAACTCATCACAATGTCTTTGATTTAATAATCACAGTGGAGCAAACACCGAACTGCCAAATACCCGATCAAGGTTATGCTTTGAATATATGATTTCTTTTTTTTTCATTAAACTAATTAAAAGGTTCAACTCATCACAATGTCTTTGACTTGACAATCATAGTGAGCAAACACCGAACTGCCAAATACCCGATCAAGGTCATGCTTTGAATATATGACTTTTTTTTTTCATTGGAGAACTTGTTATAGCCTATGTGTCTGGTAGAAATCAGAAAATCTCATTACCAAATTTCAATTTCCAAGTAACTGACTTTAGACTAGATTTGTCAAAGTTTCATCCTCGAATTTCATCAATAGAAAAACAATCTAGTCAGCTTTGCAATGTTACACAAGATGCCCCACATTGTACACCTTTATATGTAAATACCAAACCTTTTGCCTAATTTCTTACATTGGAGAAAACTCTCTCATTTTTGTGGAAAGGGTAGTGTTTGGGTATATTTCTTCTGAGGTAAGGTCAAGGGTCCTTGTTTTTCTAGTTTTCAATATTGATATTTTGTCAAAGATTATAACTCTAATCATTTAAAGAGTTTTTTAATCCAGTTGATATTCAAAGAACTACAAGATTGCAAAATTGATTCAATGCTCATAACCTTATAAGCAACAAAAATTTATTTATTGCACAAAAGGCGGAGAAAGTAACAAAAAAAAGTTCAAACAGGATGCTGAAAATAGAAAGTACTACAGTGGTAGAAAACAACTTCCACTTGTTTATTTAACTTGCTCTATTATTCCTCGAATGTTGGGCTTGTACTTGGTCCAGGATTTTCATCCTTATTTGCCCCCCATTTCTTAATAATTTCTTGTGTCAAGACTCTTTTGTCAATGAGGGTCTCTATTTCTTTTAACAGTGGCCTACAATTGCCTCTAGAGTGCCCAGATACCCCTAAGTGGAAATCACAAACACTACCTTGATCATAACTATGAGCAGAAGGGTTTGGTGGCACTTTCATTGGTCTTGGTGTGATGTATCGACCTTTAACCAAATGAGGGTACAAGTCTGAAATGGAAGTTTGGAACACTTTCAAAGTTTTTCTTGATCGCATGACTTTCTTTGGTCGATCCAAACAACTACTTGCTCTTTTTCTTTTGCAATTGCGGGGACTCTGGATGCGACATTCATTCACATCATCAGCTTTCACTTTCTGATTCTTCGAGTTTCTGGATGTGACTTTTAAGTTTCCTTCGTTGATCATATTTTTAATTAATTCTCCATTTATCAATAAATTCTCGAATTCCTTCGTCGGATTTGCCAGTATTAACTTAAAGAAGGGAGCAAGAAGGGAATCACGAAACATATGTGATATTTCTTCTTCTAACATGGGAGGTTGAACTTGTGCTTCCACTCCTCTCTATCTTAAGGCATACTCTTGAAACCCTTCATTGGCTTTTATTTTTACTCCTTGAAGATCTATACGTGTTGGAACTAAGCCTTTAACATACCGATATTGTCCCAAAAATACATCAGCTAGATCAACCCATCTCTTGATCTGTTCTTGGGTTAAATGATTGTACCATACTACTGCTAGTCCAATGAGGCTATCATGGAAGGAGTGAATTAACAAATCATGAGAATTTAAATATCCGTCCATTTTTATGCAAAACATTCTCAAAATGGATTAGGGGATAACTGGTGCCATCATATTGCTCAAAATTAGGCATTTTGAATTCATGGGGAATAACCAAGTCTGGAACCAAGCTGAGCTCTCTTGCTTCTAATTCTTTATGGGAGGCATTAACACCTTTCATATTTCTGATTGCTTCATCTGTCTTTTTGATTCTCTCCTCATATTGTGAATAATTAATGAGGTTATTCTTTGGGTTCGAGTGGGATGCCCCATGGTATGTTATCATTTTTGACTCTTCAATCTGATAAAATTATTTCTCTTTAGAAGTTATCTCTTTTTTATCAGATGTCATCCCCTGAATAATTTGATTTGATCCATCTGGTACTAAGTCTGATGTTTCTTTCCTTGTATCTTGAGGTAACACTGTCAATTGTTTTGGCCACTGATCTTGTAGTCTTTCATAAGATTGCTCCATTGTTTTCATGATGATGGTACAATAATATGAATGAATGATCTTGATTTTACTGTTACAAAACCTTTCATGAATTATTTACATGTTTTTATAACCAATGCATATAACAATACTTAAATAAAACTGTAATGTAAATACGAAAATGTAAAAAATGGGAATGTAAACTGTGCAATATGACGACAAATATAAAATTACAAATGCAAAATGAAAACGAAAAGATACAAATGCAAAAATGTGGATGTAAAATGATAATGCAAAGATGCAAAGATGCAAATGCATGTATGAAAAAGGTGTTACTCAAGAGTGGTCATCTTAAAAAATATTTCATTGAACACAAAAGTTTCGGTGCATCAAACAAAACTTTTACATGTAGGGGATAGCTTTCACTCCTAACTTCTCTATTTCCCTTAAAAGCCAAATCAACTTCCACTCATGCTCAGGTGTGGAGTTGTCAATCTGCTTTAATTCTCTCATGTAACCGACTAAATCGACCAGTTTATGAGCCACATTGTTTTCTTGAACAACAACTTCCTTCATGATATTGTCTTTTTGCTTCATCTTCTGTGTCAATTCTCAAAATTGTAGACATTATTATTCATTTTTTCTTGTGAGAGAATCTTTATGTTCAAGAAGTTTTCGTACAAGATCTCCATAATCATCTAAACATTTATTCAATGTCTTATTCTTGGCCATAATGGCTTTTAATTCAGTATCAATCTCAAACTGATGGATCTAATATGATGCTTCCATATTGGTCATAGAACAATTCAACATTTGATTTTTGGCTTGATATTTTCCCAATTCAATGACAGTTGTATTACGTCTTTCATCTGTAACTCGTAAATCATGAGAAAACTTCTTGGCTCGACCTTCATTTATGTTGCAGTTCTTTTTAAGTTTGGTGACCCCTGTTATCCACTCTTCTGGGGTGTTTCCTATGCCAGCATTTTGAAAGGCTTGACTGACCTTTTGGAAATCCTCTTGCATGATTCCCAGTTATGTGCTCAATTTCTTGTTTTCATTCTTTAAATGATGCATTTGAGCCTCGTTTATCAGTAAATCTTCTTTCTTCTGGACGCCCCTACTGATATTCCTACCTTTGATCACTTTTAGTATTAATCTAGCAGGACCTTCAGTTAACAAACTAGGTTGATCATTTATCCTAAACTCTAAGATTCAATGATCCAAAAGACATTGGACTCGATGTTTGAAGGCAAGGCAATTCTTAATGGTATGTACTTGAGCTCCGGCATGATATTCACAATAAGCGTTGATGCCATACCAATTCGGATACGGAGGTTAAGAACGGTTTTATGTAGTACAAAACCACTTCTCATGCTTCAAGTAACTTCTCGTACAACTCCTCATATGATATAGGAATAACATCAAAATGAGAACCACCTTTTGTCTTAGATTAAACCTGAGTTTCAGACTTCGGGAGCATACTAAACCTCGACGATTTTAGATTACATGATTTCTTCCCATTTCTGGGAGCTTTTACAGTTGTCACCATTCCCTGGGTATCTCCAGATAATTTGTTAATACGAATGATGACTGTCTGTAATTTCTCAAATTGGTTAGGATCAGAAGTCTCTTGTATATATGAGATTGCAGGATTATTTTCATTGAGCTCTCTCTTTTTTTGTGCATGAATCTCTTTTTCTTTGGCCAAAACAGATATTCTAACCATCATCTTGGACATTTGTTCTCTTATTTCTCGCATCTCCTTTTGCTCCTCAACAGGCATACAATCTTTGGGTGTATAGCTCTCCTCTATCTTCGGAGTTCCCTCAGGATGTCTTTCCTTAGCTGCGTCATAGTTTGCTTGATCATAAAACTTTTTGTCCATTTATGAATTCTTTCCAATTTGATGTCCACTCTCAAGAGTCAACACCTTCTGGTTATGTCATGATGATGCAATGAAGCACAAGAAATCAATATAAACAATTTAGAGCAAAATACAATGTATTTTATAAAATAGATAACAATAAAATGGTTAGTACCAACTAATAGAAAGAAAAGATTCTATTTATCATGGTATATAATATATCCTAACCTCATGCTTTCTAGTTCCATACTTTGTTTGGAAAAATTAACCTAACAACATGATTACTAGTTCGTAGGCATTTATTTAGAAGAAAATAAAATCAAATAAATTAAAAGCCAGAGCTTATTTCTCCTTTGTGTACCCCTACGTACAAAGTTTCAGCATTGTCTTAGATCGGGTGAATTTCTAGGGTTTATTATATGCAAGGTTTCAGTTCTATGAGTAAAGGTACTCGAATTGTCCTTGTTGATGCCCCCTTGGGCTATCAAACCCTCAATTCTGGTCCATTACATACTTAAAACGGATCGAGTTCAATTCGAGGGGACACATTTCTCTATGCCTGACACGGAGAATAAATTCTCTTGAAGACATAGAGCATATGAACCCCAAAAGCTACTTGCTAGGTCTGACACGGAGAATAAATTCTCACAAAGATGTCACTTTCACTCCCACTTAAAAAACAAAGAGCTCAATTATAGAGCTTATATTAATGCAATGTATGTGTTGTGTGTGAGGAGAAATTTGTACACAAAAATTAATATCTAAAAAGCAATTAAATATTAATATTAATATACAAGGGTATAAAATAAATTGAAAGAAATAAAAAGAATCATAAATTAAATAAAATTTAATTCTTAATTTCTAATTATAGAGACAATATATAATCAATTTAGGTTTGAACAGAGTCCCCAGTGGAGTCGTCAAGCTGTCGTAATCGGTTTTCGCCCGGGCACAAATTTTTTACTTGGCGGGAAAAGTAAAATGAATAAATAAATGATTTGGATTTTAAAAATGCTTTCAGAGTCGCCATTGACCTTTTTGGGTTAGGTAGGTCAAATACCTAAAAATAATCTTTTAAAATAGTTTTTAAGAAAAAATAATTTAAAAGATAAACCGATCTGCGTATAACCAAAATTTTTTAGTAAAAGGGATTCGTGGTCGGTTACGTTTAGGGAAGGATTAGCACCCCTATAATGCCCAAAATTGGTACCCATTAATTAAAAATTGTCTCTATTATTGGAAATTTATGAATTCAAAAATATATTTAATTCATAATCCTGTTATTTCAATTTTATTACTATAATTTTAAGAAAATATATTAATATATATATATATATATATATATTAAGTTTTTATAAAAAAAATATTTATTTACTTAGAAATATCAGTAAAGGACTTCTAGTTGCATTAAGACAGCCCCTTTCTTAATATTAAAAAATAAATAAATATTAATAAAATATTTCTATAAAAAAATAAAATAAATTAATATATATAATTTTTATAACATTTATTTATTTAAAATATCAGAATAGGACATATAGTTATATTAAGACTGCCCTTTTCTTAATATTTAAAAATAAATAAATATTATCATTTAAACAAATATATATAAATATATTTATATGACTAGTATGAAAATAATAATAAAATAATAATTAAAGTAATAATTTAAACATATCGAAAGTAATAATAAAAACAAAACAAAATTGCAATTAAATAATGATCAAAATAAAAGAAATTAAAATTATAAAATTAAATTGCAAAATATATTAAATAAAAATTACCAAACTATTAGGGATTAAAATATAAAATATATAAATTAATGGCCTAATTCGAATAATCATAAAATATAGATGCTAACAGTGTAATTTAGCCTTAATTAGTTATTCGGGACTAAAATAAAAATTAATAAAATTATAAGGGACTAAATGCACTATCTATCCAAAATATATATATATATATATATATATATATATATATATATATAAGACTAAATAAAATAAAATAAAATTACGAGACCAAATTAAAAAGTTTAGAATTCGATTTCAGTGACTAAAATGAAAATTTACAAAATTATGATGGCTGCGGGTATAGATTACCCATTATAAAATTACGCATATACCCCTCTCCAAAACGACGTCGTTTGGGATAGGGTATTTATACCCTAATATGGCCGGCCCTTTGGGCTATTCTCTTATTTTCTCCTTTCTTCTTCTCTCTCTAAAAAGAGAGGGATATCAACTCTATCGCTTTTCTCTAGGTTTCCCTCACCGGAGGGAAACCGGTCGACGATCGGCCGTCGCCGGCCACCATTCACGGTGGCCAGAATTTATAACCCTACCCCAAATTAAAGCCCCGATTACCCTAAAGCCAAATCTAGGGTTGTTTTAGCCTAAAAACTCCTAAATCGGACTAGATCTACACAAAACCAAAGGATTTATCTTAGTTTTAACAAAGTTTTCTGGTGGTTTCACGGCGGTTTGGAGGTTCCTACGAGGGTAAGATGCTCTTTTTCCTCTTCTTTTTGGTTGTTGGGTGTTGATTTGGTGGTTGTTGGTATTGTTGTTGTGTGTCTCGTTGTTGGTGGTCCTCGTTCTTTCTCCGTTCTTGCTCTCGATGGTTGCTGTCACCATGTGTTTTTTTCTTTGCAGGTGGTTGATAGCTTTTTTAGCCATCGACAGTTTCCTCCTTGGACCGGGTAAAGAATGGCCCTCGAGGTAAGTCACCAGACTATGATGGTGACTCACCATAAGGCATTGATGTGGCGGGGCAGCTAGCATCTGGAAAGCTCAGCGAGGGTTGGGGTGTGGCAGCAGCAGCGTCGTAGTAGGGTTTCTGGAAGCGGCAGCGGCGAGATGATAACCTAGGGTTATGAAACCCGAGGGCTTCATGCTGGACCTTTTGTGTACTGTTGGATCTCTCAGATCCAATGACTGAAAGATGCGGCGCCTGTAAGTTGAGATGATACAAACCCTAAATGCATTAGGGTTAGTCTTGGAGCGATTCTGGTCAGGCTTGGTTTTGGTCTGGGCCTCGGGTTGTAATTGGGCTTCGGGATTAATGTATTCTGGCCTATAATAATATATTTAATAATATATATATATATATATATATATATAATAATAATAATAATAAAAAGTAAAATGAAAAATTAATGTCTACTAGTACAAAAGTAGAAGTTTACAAAACATAGATCAGAGCATTTCAATTTAAATGTGTAGTACATGCCAACAGTTTAAAAAATTTACAAAAACCTACATTCAATTTGTCTTGATCTGATATTCACGGGAGTATGCTATCCTCAACAAATCAACCTTCAGATATATTCAAACCTACGCGTGAGGAAATCACACGCTAAATTGATGACTTAGTGAGGCAAAATTAAAGAGTATTAAACTTTACAGATGAAATCTTTATTTATTTTAGCGAAACATTTCATAAAAAATTCCAAATTAATTTCCATATCAAGAAGATATACTTATGTATATTATTCATTTTGTATAGCTTTCTTTCCAAATGCCCAAAGTATACTACTGAGAACTCTAGAGGTTGTGCACTAATGCTGTCACCACAGCTCGTAATTTACACCGAAGTGCCACATAATTATCCCGAAGGACCACATAGGTTTGTACCAAAGTGCCACATAATTATCTCGAAGGACCACATAGGTTTGCACCGAAGTGCCACATAATTGTTCCGAAGGACCACATAGAACCCTCGACTCTTGGCATACCAACTATACCTCTAATCCTCATACATATACCCTGAGCTTTTAGGCACATAATTATTTGTCATTCCTTATTCAAAGTATTTCTTATTCATATAGGCACTTTCACATTGGTTCTTTTTTAATACACATATTCAAAGGTCATATTTCCATAATCATATCCACATATTCATAAAACATGGCTTACATAATATAATTTGAATAAAACATTGTAAAATATAATATAAAAGAAATTTGAAAGTTTTCGATCGAAAACATTGAGGTTGGCTTATCACAAGCCTTCCTTAATTCTAATATAAAACAAAAGAATTTTCACTCACCTTTGCCTCACTAAAGTCCTAACGAAGTCTATATCATATTTGATCGAACTTATAATGTCGGGTTGACAGAAAGTTGATTTTGTACAACGTATACAAAAAACAATTGAAAATAAATACTGGAATTCAAATCACTTATATCCAATCATAATAACTTAAACTGAAAGAAACACTTAATTTCTCATTTCATGATCAATAGTAACGGTACTCCCACTGCAGTACCGATACTTCCCTTCAATGGTATCGATACCCCCTTACGGTACCGATACCATTTTGAAATTCTGTAAACTTCTCTTGGAAATGGTATCGATACTCCCAACTTAGCATCGATACATTCCTCAACCAATACTGATACTACCCTTCGAATACCACTAATTTTGCCTTAAAGTATCGATATTGTTCTTCCAGTACCGATACCTCATGCCTAGAATTGTTATTTCCATTTCAAAAATCAACCAAAATCTTCCTAAATCTCTTACTTTTATCCGTCATTAAGCCTTTAAACTTAATCTTATACATCCAAACCAACTTGTCTTCATTTACTACTCTTAAACATACAAAATCTCACTAAAACTCTTACATCTAAAAAGCATATCATGATGTCAACCAAGTTCTTAATCAATTCTATTAATTCTAACTCTTTAGTTTGATCATTGACAAGTCAAATTCATCACTAAAAGTAAAAAAACTACACCATATCAAAAATTCATTTCAAAACCCATTTTACAAACCCATTTTACAAATCCATTTCTAATTCACTCCTCTTATTGTTTTAATTCTATACAAGCTTTCCTTAAGCTTATATAACATCCAAGATTTCAATACCAAACCAAAAATTTAAGGAACCAACAAATTTACAAAAACTTACATTTGGTAGTGGAGTTCACGGGCACGAAGAAGAGAGCAAAAATTGGTTCCAGACTTTTCCCCTTATCCACATGCTTATCCCTTAATAAAGGTGATAATTATCCTTTAAAATGAAAATACCATAATTCCCTTTCCACTAATCCAAAATTGCTATCAAGCCCTACACAAAAGTTCCACCATAAATCCTTGAAATTTCAAACTATTCTAATTCAACCACTGAGTTTAAAATTCTTACATTCTGGTCTCTGACCCGATGATTGGGATGTTACAAATCTCCCCCTTAAGAAAATTCATCATCGAATTTTCATTGCACATAGAGGTGAGGACATTGCTTCCTCAAATCTTCTTCACGCTCCCACACAGCTTCTTATACTTTATGGTTTCTATAAAGAACCTTAACTAGCGGAATCGTCTTATTCATTAACTGCTTGATTTCATACGCTAGAATCTACACCGGTTCTTCCTCGTATGTAAGATCAGATTGAACTTCTATCACTTTTGGAGTTATGATATGTGCAGGATCTGATCGATATCGCTGAAGCATAGATACATGAAAAACATTGTGGATCTTTTCCATTTATGGGGGAATGCTAATTGATATGCCACTAGTCCAACTCTTCTCAAAACTTTATAGGGTCCAATGAACCTAGGACTGAGTTTTCCTTTACGCCCAAAATGAAGTACTTTCTTCCAACATGATACTTTTAGGAAAACCTTATCACCTACTTGAAATTCAATTTCTTTTCTTTTCAAATCGATGTATGACTTTTGTCTGTTTGCTATGCAACTTTAAGGTTATGCTGGATCACCTGAACCTTTTCTTCAACTTCTTTAATCAAGTCTAGACCATGAATCTCTTGATATTTTAATTCATACCAATTAAGTGGCATCCTGTACTTCCTTCTATACAATGTTTCATACGGTGCCATATTGATACTTGATTGGTAACTGTTATTATATGCAAATTCCACAAGTGGCAAATACTTTTCCCACGATCCAACAAAATTGATCACACACGATCTCAACATATCTTCTAAAATCTAAATCGTTCGCTCTGATTGTTCATCAGTTTGAGGATGAAAAACAATGCTAAAACTTAATCGGGTACCCAAAGCTCCTTGCAAAGACTTCCAAAATCTCGAAGTAAATCTAGGATCTATATAAGAAACTATTGAAATTGGAACACCATGAAGTCGCACTATCTCTTTGATATACAATTAAGCATGTTTCTCCATAGAGAAATCTGTTCGCACAGGAATAAAATGCGCAGTCTTTGTGAGGCGATCCACAATTACCCAAATTGAATCCTTTTTACTTAGCGAAAAAGGCAAACCTGTAACAAAATCCATTGTAATTCTTCCCCGTTTTCACTGAGGAATTGAGATCGGTTGCAATAATACCGAAGGCATTTTATGTTCAGCTTTTACTTGTTGACAATTAAGACACTTTGATACAAACTCCGTAATGTCTCTTTTCATGCATGGCCACCAAAAATGGTCTTTCAAATCTTGATACATCTTAATTCCTCTTGGGTGCATAGTTAAAGGACTATAATGTACTTCATACAAAATATCTCTTTTTAGCTCGTCATCATTAGGAACACAAACTCAATTTTTGAAATATAAACACTCATTAGACTTTACATCAAAGTCCTTGAGTTCACCCTTATCTAATTGTTCAAACCAAGCTAAACAGTTATCATCCTTCTTTTGCAACTTTTTAGTCCGCTCTAACAATAACGGTTTCAACATTAACTTAGCCATCAATGCACCATTGTCGTTTAACAAGATTCGGGCATCCAATCTACACAAAGCAGCAAAAGTCTTCCGACTAAGAGCATCAACTACTACATTGGCTTTTCTAGGGTAATAATCTATAATTGCATCATAGTCCTTGAGTAACTCAATCCACATTATTTGCCTCAAATTAAGTTCTTTTTACATCAACAAATACTTCAAACTTTTTATGATCGGTGAAAATGTAGCAACGTTCACCATATAAATAGTGGTGCCAAAATTTCAATGCAAAGACCACCGCTGCTAACTCAAGGTCATGCGTCAGATAATTCTTTTCATTGGGCTTAAGTTGTCTTGAAGCATAAGCAACTACATTTCCATCTTGCATTAAAACACATCCCAAACCATTATGGGAAGCGTCGTTAAAAATCGTGAAATCCTTGTTTGATTCCGGTTGCACTAACACCGGAGCTTCTGTCAAAACTTTCTTCAATACTTCAAAACTCTTTTGATATTCAGAAGTCCAATCAAAAGACACATTCTTTCTTAACAATTTGGTTAAAGGCAGAGATATCATCGAAAAGATTTTGACAAACCTTCGATAATAATTACGAGACTCAAGAAACTCTGAACCTCCGACACATTCTTCAGGATTTCCCACTCTAATACAACTTTAACTTTCTAAGAATCTACCCGGATTCCCTCTGCAAAAACTACGTGTCCAAGAAAGGCCACTTCCGTTAACCAAAACTCACACTTAGAAAACTTTGCATAAAGCTTCTTGTCTTATAACGTTTGAAGAATCACACGAAGATGAACATCATGATCATCCCTTGACTTTGAATACACTAAAATATCGTCAATAAAAATGGCCATGAACTGATCAAGGTACGGTTGGAAAACTCTGTTCATGAGGTCCATAAATGCTGCAAGTGCGTTAATTAATACGAATGGTATTACTACAAATTCATAATGGCCATACCGAGTCCTAAACGCCATTTTTGGAACATCTTTCTCTTATATATTCAACTGATGATACCCTAAACGTAAATTAATTTTTGAAAATACGGCAACTCCCTTGAGTTGATCAAATAAATTTTTGATCCTTGGAAAAGGATACTTGTTCTTTATGGTCACCTTGTTAAGTTATTGATAATCAATACAAAGGCGCATCAAACCGTCGTTCTTCTTTACGAATAACATTGGAGCACCCGAAGATGACATACTGGGTCTAATAAATCCTTTATCTAAAAGCTCCTGCAACTGAATCTTTAATTCTTTTAATTCCTTTGGGGTTATCCTATAAGAAGCCATTGAAATTGGTGCTGATCCTGACATCATTTCAATTTGAAATTCAACCTCCCAGTCTGGAGGTAAACCAAGTAATTCTTCTGGAAATACTTCTAGAAACTCTTTGACTGTCAGAATATCTTCAAGCTTCCTTTCTTTGGCTCTAGTATCAATTACATTAGCAATATACACTTGGCATCCTTGTAGTATTAACTTTTGAGCTGACATCATTAATATCACATTAGCTAAGAGATTGATTCTTTCGCTGACCACACTAACCTCCAAAACATCAAAACTTTTCAACATAACTCGCTTAAGTCGACAATCCACGTTGGCATAATAATGATAAAGCCAAACCATTCATAGTATAACCTCAAACCCGTCAAAGGGTAATTCCATTAGATTAGTAGGGAATTCAATTCCCTGAATCCATATGGGACACCCTCGACATATTTGTCTTACCCGAGCACTATGTCCTAGTGGATTAGTGACAATCACCTCGCTATGAATAGGTTCTAACGAAATTCTCAAGTCTTTCACCAACTTACTACTAACATAAGAATAAATCGATCCCGAATTAATCAGAACTAAAATAGATTACTAGCTATCTAAAAAGTACTTGAATTGATTTCATGATCATCAAAATCTTCACTGGTCTTTAGATTGTACACTCGAGTGGTGGAACGCACTTCAGGTTGATCGGTCGAATCAGACTGATTCTTTCCTCTACCTCGACCTCTACCTCTCATATGTGCAGCAGTGGATCTTTCTGTTTGGGTCAGCTCTCCCATCATCAATCGATAGTCTTTAATAAAGTGTCATGCCTCTCCTCATTTAAAACAAGCTCCGGAGACTCTTCGGCATACACCACTATGATGTTTCCCACAGTGCTGACATTGATTTGGCTTATCCACTCCGGACTCCACTGAGTGAGTTTTTATGGCTCTTTCCAGATTTAATCCTCTACCTAAGGATTCTGCGGATTCTACTTTAGTCTGAGGTCGAGAACTCGGACCTTGAGTTTTCTTTGATTGAGAGGCACTAAACGACGAACCAACTCTCTTATTCCATTGCATTCTTTGCTCCATAAACCTCTCGTTTTGAGCTCTTTCCAAAGCTTTTGCTTTGTTCACTACCTCTTGGAATGAAGAGAGGTTAAGTACCAACAATAGTTCTTTCAATCGAGGTCGTAAACCCTCCACAAACCAATCACATGAGTCATTCTTCGTAGGGACCAACTCCGCTGCAAATTTACTCAGCTTGTTGAATTCACACTCAAACTCATATAATGTGCGATTCCCTTGTTTTAAGCTCATGAATTCTTGCTTCATCTGCTGAATGAACTGATCCCAATGTATTTTTTCTTGAACTCTTCCAGAAAGAATGACTACGTCACCTGATCCCTTGCGGCTCTCATCATCACATTAGACCACCAAATTCTAGCTTGACCTCGCAATAAAGAAACAACACCATTCAGTTTCTCAATTTCAAAACAATGGAGATTCTCTAGAATTATCTTAAGGTCATTGAGCCACATATCGTCAGCAACTGGACCTTCATCGGCTTCTCCTTTAAATTCAGGTATGCTTAGGCTTCTCAGCTCCTTAGGAAAATTCATCTTAGGGGCTGAGGGAGCATAGGTTGGAAACGCGTCAGAATCACGTCCAATGACTAGAAGAAGGTCCCATGTTCTTATACAAGCACTCCCTGATGTGCCTGTTCCTCACCCTGCCTGCTCGGGGCAGGTGAGTTAATACTTTCTTCCATTATATCTCCCGCTTCACTTTGGGAGCCCTCAAAAATCAACATCTAATAAGATCAATTCACTAATATATTAGCAAGGATAACATACTAATCACCTTATTAGATCAGAAAGACTTAATTCAAAAGTTGGCATGTATAATTTTTAAATCAAAAATGACTTTATTTTGAACTTAAAACCAAATAAACCATAGCTCTGATATCATTAAATGTAACACCCCTAACTCGTACCCGACCCTGATACAAATCCAAAGTGTTACATTGACTTTTGAAATCACATATAATTAACAAATAAGGACAATTTAAATTTTTACTCATAAATAAAATGTGGAAACCCTTAATTTAAGATAAGATAATAAAATTTACATTCATATTTACATTAAAGTTTCAATAATTTATATAAGTACAAAAGTAGAAGTTTACAAAACATAGATTAAAGCATTTCAAATTAAATGTGTAGTACATGCTAACAGTTTACAAAATTAACAAAAACCTACATTCAATTTGTCTTGATCTGATATTCACGGGAGTATGCTATCCTCAACAAATCAACCTTTAGATTTCTTCAAACCTACGAGTGAGGAAATCACACGCTAAGTCGATGACTTAGTGAGGCAAAATTAAAGAGTACTAAACTTTACAAATGAAATCTTTATATATTTTGGTGAAATATTTCATAAAGAAATCCAAATTATTTTCCATATCAAGAAGACATACTTATGTATATTATTCATTTTGTATAGCTTTATTTCCAAATGCCCAAAGTATACTACTGAGAACTCTAGGTATTATAGTACATTGAGGTTGTGCACTAATGTTGTCACCACAGCTCATAATTTGCACCGAAGTGCCACATAATTGTCCCGAAGGACCACATAGGTTTGCACCAAAGTGCCACATAATTGTCCCGAAGGACCACATAGAACCCTCGACTCTTGGCAAACCAACTATACCTCTAATCCTCATACATATACCCTGAGCTTTTAGCCACATAATTATTTGTCATTCCTTATTCAAAGTATTTCTTATTCATATAGGCACTTTCACATTGGTTCTTTTTTTAATACACATATTCAAAGGTCATATTTCCATAATCATATCCACATATTCATAAAACATAGCTTACATAATATAATTTTAATAAAGCATTGTTAAATATAACATAAAAGAAATTTGAAAGTTTTCTATCGAAAACATTGAGGTTGGCTTATCGCAAGCCTTCCTCAATTCTAATACAAAAAAAAAAGAATTTACACTCACATTTGCCTCACTAAAGTCCTGACGAAGTCCTTATCACGTTTAATCAAACTTATAATTTCGGGTTGACAGAAAGTTGATTTTGTGCAACGTCTACACAAAACAATCAAAAATAAATATCAGAATTCAAATCTCTTATATCAAATCATAATAACTTAAACTGAAAGAAACACTTAATTTCTCATTTCATGATCAATAGAATCGATACTCCCACTACAGTACTGATACTTCCCTTCAATGGTATCGATACCCCCTACGGTACCGATACCATTTTGACATTTTGTAAACTTATATTGGAAATGGTATCGATACTCCTAACTCAGTATCGATACCTTCCTCAACCAGTACAAATACTACCCTTCGAATACCACTGATTTTGCCTTGAAGTATCGGTAATGTTCTTCCAGTACCGATACTCCATGCCCAAAATTGCTATTTCCATTTCGAAAATCAACCAAAATCTTCCTAAATCTCTTACTTTTATCCCTCATAAAGCCTTTAAACTCAACCTTATAAATCCAAACCAACTTGTCTTTATTTACTACTCTTAAACATACAAAATCTCACTAAAACTCTTACATCTAAAAATCATATCATGATTTCAACCAAGTTCTTTATCATTTCTATTACTCCTAACTCTTTAGTTTGATCATTGACAAGTCAAATTCATCACTAAAACTCAAAAAACGACACCATATAAAAAATTCATTTCAAAACTCATTTCACAAATCCGTTTCTAATTCACTCATTTTGTTGTTTTAATCCTATACAAGCTTTCCTTAAGCTTATATAACACCCAAGCTTTTAATACCAAACCAAAAATTGAAGGAACCAACAAATTTACAAACACTTACCTTTGGTAGTGGAGTTCACGGGCACGACGAAGAGAGCAAAAATTGGTTCCAGACTTTTCCCCTTATCCACGTGCTTGTCCCTTAATAAAGGAGATAATTATCTTCTAAAATAAAAAGACCATAATGCCCTTTCCTCTAATCCAAAATTTCTATCAAGCCCTACACAAAAATTCCACCATAAATCCTTAAATTTTCAAACTATTCTAATTCAACCACTGAGTTTAAAATTCTTACATTCTGGTCACTGGCCCGATGATTGGGATGTTACAGGGGTTGTTGATGCTTCTGTTAAAATTTCCCACAAAATTGATGGACTCCTGGTTTTCTAGGTATTCACTCTCATGATGGTTGTCGTGACAAATAATGCATGCTGAGTTAGTTGCCTTGACTTCTTTCACCTCACTGGAACGCTGCAAATTTTTCACCATGTTAGTTATGGCAGAAAGTTGGGGAAAAACTGAATCATTACCGTCAAGTTCATATGCCACATATATTTTTCTGTCATTCCAAGCCTTGCAGATGGGAATTGATAGTCGTTGTTGGCTATTCGATTGAAGAGATCAAAGGCTTTCTCGGGTGATTTGTCAACCAAAGTGCCATTGGCTGAAGCATCCAACATCATGCGAGTAGGTGCATTGACACCATTATAGAACATGACGACTTGAGTCCAGTTGTGGAATCCATGATTGGTGCATTTTCGAAGCAAACTTTTATATCTATCCCAACACTCATACATATATCCGCCATCGCCTTGTCAAAAACTTGCAATGTCATTACGGAACTGGGTGTACATATTGGGCTGGTTGTATCGAAACATAAAATTTTTGTATAAGTGAGCCCAAGATTCCATTAAGCCAGATGAGACTCCACTCAACCAAGCTCTTTCTCGGTTCGCGTAAAGAGTAGGGGAATAATTTTAGTTTCAGCACGCCCTCATCCACACCTTGTTTCCTAAATGAGTCACACACTTCAAGGAAAGCACATACATGTTTTCTAGCATATTCATTAGGCAACCACCAAATTGATCGATATAATTGATCATGTTGAACATCACCGGTTTGAGTTTGAAGTGAGCAATCTATATTTTTGGTGCCACGATTCTAGGGTTGAGATCATCGAGAATATGATTTAAGTGATATCGTATAACTCGTGGTCTTGCAGCATTTTGGGGAATATTATTTTCTGCGATATTAGGATCTGCATGATCTTCTACAGTGTTATCAGCTTGAAATTGTAGTCGATTCATATAGTCATTGGCACGTTGAGCACGTCGCCTTTGTCTTAATAACTGCTCGATCTCAGGGTCGACTGGTATTAATGGTTCGTCAGCAGATCTCCTGGTCATGCAATAACAAAAACCTATAAAAGAAAATAAGAAAACAAACGAGTAAAACTAAAATAAATAAAGAAAATGTAACAAGAAAATAAAAGTTGATATGGTAAAAATTATCAAAATTCCTCAAGTTGCCAATCCCGGCAACGGCGCCAAAAACTTGATCGCGTGTAAATGTGTGTTATGGCACGCAAATCTGTGCAAGTATACACAATTGATGTAAGTAATATAGTAGTAAGTGAGTTATTGTCTCTATAGGGATTGATGGGAATTTTTTATGTTTGCAACAGCTATAACTAGGTGTCACTAACTAGTCTTACAATTCTTATCTAAAAAACAAACAATAACAAAGTGTATGAACAAATGGAAAAGTATTGTCGAGGCAAGAAAAATTGTAAAGTGCATTGAGTAGAAAATTTTGTCCGAGGCAATAAAAATATGCAAAAGAAAACAAATAAAAGTTGTCAAGGCAAACAAAATGTTCGAGTGTCAAATATTCAGAAAAAACCTGAAACAATCAAACTTCTAACGAAGCACTTAAGTTGGACTTGCTAGAGTGACAAATTGTTTTATGTCTATGATGATTCAGAATGCTATGCTTGTGCTGACCGACATAATTTACTAGAGTGTTTTAGGTCTTTTGCAACAACAATACTACTCGGCGTGAACTACAACCATTGGTTTGTCAAACTGTTGTTGCGGTAATACCCCTTAGCTTAAATTGTAGTCTTCGACCTATCTTATTCAAGTATTTACCCTTTTTAGTTGAATAAAACCCTCTCCTTATCTTTAAGGCAGATTAGAACCTTACCATCCCAGATTAGTTCTCTTATTCACGTAGATCTACCCTAACTCTCTTGATATTAGGCATCTACTCCTAGAAAAATGGCAATCTCTCAAAGTCTCTTACAAAGACTAGGTATGTTTTGGCATGGCACCAGGAAATGTCTCAAAAGTTGTTACATCATCAAGGCAAAATATTGAAACAATGAACAAAACAACACTTAGCATAAACAAAAATCACATCATTCATTAACAATTGTATAAAATATCATTCAAGCGTCATCCAACACCAAATAAAACAATTGTGGTGTGGTAAATATAATCCAAAAATCAATCTTTAAGTACAATCCTTTAAACGATATGGAAATGAAAAACAAAAGAAGAAAAACTCCCAAAATCAGAGCTCTGCTTTGATATTCTAACCACCACCACGCCTGCTCCGGCGATCAGCCCCTATTTATGGAGGGCACCAAGGACGGTCGAGTGGGGGACGATGTAAAAGTGAGTGTTGCAACTGCCTACTCCAAGCCTCAGATATATTCTTTTCTCTTCTCTTCGATTCCGATCTCCCTCATAAAGAGTTATAATGGGGTATTTATAGTGTGAATTCTGGGGTTTAGTTCCCTTGGAAATTTCCTAAATACCCTTAATGTCATACCCATTTTATTAATGATATAGCAGCTGGAAGTGGTCTCAATTAACTTAATAAGGGTATGATTGCACGTGAGGTTAAAGTTAGGCAAGTGACGTCAACAACGTCATTGAGCTGCATCAGACTTGCAAGATATCTCTCGCCTAAGCAAGAAAATTTGTTCCTCACTGTCGTCTTCTTATGCTTCATTGGACCTAGCAAATTGAATTGTCTCAGCAAATGAATTCTTTCTTAGTCATTTCCTACATCAACACAACCAGCAAACAACCTTCGTCCTCAGTAGCATCAGTTAAACCAAATAAAGTTTGCCTTGGTAAAACTTATCCACCACATGCAAATATGTCCTAAATGCAACTATATGAAAATAAAATACTACGAAAAATGGCTTTTAAAAAAAATAACCTAAGTAAAAATACACATAACACAATTTTTTACGGAGTTTCACCAACTCGATAAACCTTCACTTTGGGAAATGAAGAAAATCTCTGAATATTTTCGAAGTGCTAGAGTCTAACAAAGATGATGCATCATCCAATTACTTGTAGGAGTTGATCAGCTAGGAGACAGAGCTAGATTTTATTTGTAGTCTTTGGTTTTTGCTTTCCTATAGTACCGAGACATTGCCAGTTCTTCAAGAATTATTTTAGGACAGTTATTTTTGGGATCAATATATTTTGCATATATACATTTTGCATTTCATTTGCATTATTTGTACTTTTACATTTTAAAATCATACATTTAAGCATTCATGCATTTCATGAAACCCTTAATAATAAGATAAGATTTCTGATCGCAATAATCCTGACCCCTATTAGAAACAGAGGCACCCTAAACCCATACGGTATGAGAAAAGTATACTAAGTAAGGTGGAGAAAGATCAAAAGGAGTTGCACGATGAAATGAAAGGAAGAATAGCTAAGATAAAGGCTAACATTGTAAATTCTCAAGTTGATTTGTTGAAGAATATGAAAGATATGTTCAGGAAGCACGTAAGAAAGGCCAAGAGTGTTGCTGAAGACCCTTCTCATCCTTCGAGTTTCACACCTATCTGTGCCGCTATGCACCAAGAATTTCATCCGTCAACTTTTTTTGCTATTGAGAACCCGTCACATCATCAAGTTGGAACTTCATTCCATATCAACCATTCCACTGCCTCTAGGGTTAAGCCCAAGGACTGTCATACTGACAATGAGTCTGAATGGATAACTGCGAAGGAAAAACACACTCAACAACTGAAAAGTTTAGAGGAAAAGATAAAATTGAGGGAGATATTTGAGTCTTTCTATGGGGTTAATGTCAAAGAACTAAGTTTGGTCCCAGATCTAGTACTTCCGCTAAAGTTCAAAGCTCCTAACTTCGAGAAATATGATATGACCACCTGCCCTTCATCCCGCGTCACCATGTTCTGCAGGAGAATGGCTGGACACCTAGAGAATGAAAAACTATTGATACATTGTTTTTAAGAAAGTCTGATTGGTTCTGCTTCTAGATGGTACAATTAGCTAAGTCGTAAACAAATCCGTTCTTGGAAGGATTTAACTCAAGCTTTCTTAAGACAATACAAGCACATGACTGATATGGCCCTTGATTGAACAACGTTAGAAAATATGGAGATGAAGTACAATGTGTAACACCTCAATCATCGGGTTAGTGACCAAAATGTAAGAATTCAAAGCTCAGTGGTTTAATTGGAATAACTTAAACATTCAAGGATTTATTATGGAATTTTATGTAGGGCTTGATATCAAATTTGGATTAGTAGAAAGGGCATTATGGTCTTTTCACATTGAAGGATATTTTTATCTCATTTCTTAAGGGATAAGCACGTGATAAGGGGGAAAATCTAGGACCATTTATTGTCTTCTTCCTCGTGCCCGTGAGCTCCACTTCAAAGGTAAGTTTATGTAATTTGTTGGTTTATGCAAATTTTTGGGTTGGTGGTGGAAGCTTGAGGGTTATATAAGCTTAAGAAAAACTTGTAAGGGATTAAAGCAATAAGAAGAGTGAATTAGAAATGAATTTGTAAAATGGGTTTTGAAATGAGTTGTTGATATGGTGTAGTTTTTGGAGTCTTATTGATAAATTTGACTTGTCAAGGATCTAACTAAAGAGTTAGGAGGATTAGATATGTTTAAGAACATGTTTGAAATTATGGTATGATTTTGGAATGTGAGTGTTCTAATGAGAAATAATATGTTTAGGAGTAGTGAATGGAGAAAAGTTAGTTGTAATGTATGAAGTTGAGTTTCAAGGCCTAAAGGGGGATAAAAGTAAGAGATTTAGGTAGATTTTGGTTGATTTTCGAAATAGAAATGATAAATTATGGGCAAGGGTATCAGTACTGAACACTTCGACGTTATAGATTATCGATCAAAAACGTTAAGGACTTTGTTTAGGACTTCAGTGAGGCAAAGGTCAGTGCAACTCCTTGGTTTTGTATTAGAATTGAGGAAGGCTTGGGATAAGCCAACCTCAGTGTTTATAATCGAAAACCTTTCAATTTCTTTTATGTTATATTTCTACAATGTTTTATTCAATTTATATTATTTAAGCTATGTTTGATGATTATGAAAATGTGACCTGTGAATATGTGTATCCGTAAATACTCAATGTGAAAGTGCCTATGTAAATAAAAGATACTTCGAATAATGAATAACAAATAATTATGTGGTTAAAAGCCAAAGGTATATGTATGAGGATTAGAGGTATAGTTGGTATGCCAAGAGTCAAGGGTTCTATGTGGTCATTCGGGACAAAACCTATGTGGTCCTTCAGGACAATTATGTGGCACTTCGGTGCAAATTATACGAGCTGTGGTGACATCATTAATGCATAACCTCAATGTACTCAAATACCTAGTGTTCTCAATAGTATACGTTGGGCATTTGAAAACAAAGTTATATAAAATGAAGAATGTATAAAAGTATATTTTCTTGTTATGGAAAACAATTTGGAAGTCTTTATGAAATATTTCTATCAAATAAATATTTACTTAGCTTGTGATTGTTTCACACGTAGGTTTGAAGAAATCAGAAGATTGAAGCTAATCGAGGATAACATATTCCCATGAAGATCAGATCAAGACAAATTAAATGTAGGTTTTTGGTAAATTTTGTAACCTGTTAGCATGTACTACACGTTTAATTTGAAATGCTGAAATATTTTGTAAACTCATACTTTAGTATTTATGTAAATTATTGAGACTTTTATTTAAGTATGAATATGGGTTATTAAATATTTTTACATTAAAGGGTTTCACTTTGTTAATATGAATAAAAGTTAAATGTTTCCCTATTTTTTATGAATAAATGTTTTTGAAAAGTCAATGTGACACCTCGGATTTGTAGCCGGGTCAGGTATGGGCTAGGGGTGTTACAAAATAAGGGTATATGATAGTATGCCCAAAGATGGAGGGACGTTGCATCCCAAGTTCATCCACTAGTGACTGAAAAGAATTTATCATCATGTTCATTAACATATTAAAATCTCCATATATTGATTACATGATAGGAATTGTCACTAAGAGTTTCTCTGACATCATCATGTGTGAAGAAATGATCGAAAGAGCTATCAAGAACAACAAGATAAGAGGTGCTCACAGTGATGAGGTGAAGAATAGAGTTGAGGTCAATGCAGTAAGGTCTTATTCTGTTAATAGTTGAAATAGACCTCATAAGGTGATCTGAGAAAAGACTTTTATTAGTCTAATTCTGATGACATATGAGGAATATCTCCCGACACTAGTTTAAAGGAAGTTGGTGACTCTAGTGCAGTACAAGCCAAAGGAACCTTCATTTCCTAAAGACTATAATGTTAACGCAGTTTTGTAGCTACCACAAGGAAACACATGACATACTACTGAGAGTTGTGGGGAATTGAAGAGTAAGGTTTAAACTTTGATCGATTCATGGGCATGGACCTTCGATGAGTAATGGGATATTCTAATAAAAATCAAAAAGAAGTTATTGCATCTACTAGGAATCTTCATTGCACTTGCAAGTTTATGTTCTTGCTTGAATTTGTTTTTCTCTCTTTTTTTTTCTTTTGAAAAAGTGTAAGTCGATTGACTTTTGAACACATTAAATAGAATTCTACCTTCTGATGTTATGAATATAAAAAAAAATTCAATCTTGAAATTCTTTAAATATCAACTAAATTAAATACTCTATTGAGAATTAAAGTTATAGTCTCTTCGGCAAGTGACAAGATTGAAACCTTGTAAAACAAGAACAATTGCTTCTGTTCCCAAAGATACATAAGAAAATCATACCCTTTTCTTGTAGGGACCAAGATAGCCTTCTCCTCTCATGAAGAAACAATTAAAAGGCTTGGCATTCAAGTATGTGTAAGAGCGAACAAAATGGGGCATCTATTGTGTGTGACATTGCAAAACCGATTAGATTGCATTTATATTGAGGATGTTAAGTGATGATTCCAATCTTCACATATGAAATAGTGGAGTAGATGAATTTAGTTTAGGTCATTTTCTTGGGAATTGAACTCTAAGGATGAGATTTTTTTACCTTTAACGACACCCGAACTATAACAAGTTATTTTCGATGAGCTTAAGAAATTGAATATGTATACCCAGAAAGGCAAATAATATATCTGTATATATATATATATATATAATAAAGCTGAGATATTCCTCTAAAGCAATTGGTTAAAAGTCTTAGCTTTATGGATAAACTCCTTCAGCTAGCCAAAGGCAAATAATAAATATGTATACATACAATAAAGCTGAGTTATTCCTCTAAAGCAATTGGTTAAAATCCCTGGCTTTATGGATGGATTCCTTCAACTATCCGAACAAAGGTAAATTAAAATAAATTTAATAAATAAAGAGCTTCGATGAAGATGGGCTAAGGGAGTTGAGAAACACTTGTTATAGTCAACTTCACAAAGGCTTGTAGAGTACTTCCTATAACATTTCCAGCCCCTACATATTTTTCCGAAATTTTTCTCACCCTTCTTAGCCTAGGTCAAATACTTCGAAAATTCAAGACTAGGTTTTTCATGATTTTACTCTATTTTGATTTGATTTGAGCATGAAATCAACCTATATTCAACCTTATAAAAAATATACAATCAACTCACTAATCAAATTTCATCATAACATAAACTTCCCTAAATTAGGGTTTAGGCCGAAACATTATGGAAGCATTTCTAGGAAGTTTTGATCATCATACAAGCTTGGAAATGATTCTACGACCTCAAAAAAATAAAAAAATTCATCATCAATTCCATAAACACTAATATGAACATAAACCCTAGAATCTGGCATCTTTGAACACAAGCAATATTAGCATGCAATAATGGTACCAAATGACATCGTTTTTTGAATAAAACAATTTTCTATTTCATAGCTCAATCCAAAATCCAAAGGAAATTACTCAAAAATGAAAAAATAAAAAATTCTCTTACCTTAGGACATGAAGGCCACGAAATGGAACTGAAATTGGCTTGGTCTCATGAAATTTATCCTTAATTTCATGTTGATTTATCATGTATTAAGCTTAAATGAAGATAAAATTCATTTAATGAGAAATGTACATTTTACCATTAATGAAACTTGGTATTTAACTTCATACCAAGACACATAACCCTTATCATCTTTATAAGTTCAAATATAAACAAATTGTTTTTCCCTTTACAACTTTGCTTATACCATTTTCCAAAAAAATTCTATATTGGCATTTTCATCCAACAGTCCAAATTGAACATGAAAATAAATTCTCAAATCATATGCTCCATATTATTTTCCATCATTTTAACATGTAGAAGTAATATATATAAGCTTAATTTAATTCCCTTCAAATTTACTCAAAATTTCTATTTGATCTGATTTACCGAATTTTCACTGGACTTTAACACTTTCTAGTTTTTAACAAAAATTTATAGATCAAGAATCTATTTTCCATAAAACCCCACTCTCAAGAGAAAACTATCAATTTATAGAATAAAAGTTCTTTTTGGGAAAATTACCACTTAGGTCCCTAAACTTTTCCCAATTTTATACTTTAACCACTAAACTTTCAAAATTTTAAATTTTGGGGCATTACAACGAACTTCACCAGCAGCAATCCCCATCGTTCGGGAATGCCATGGTCGGCCTTACTGTAGCCCTAAATGGCTTGCCACCATACGACAAAGCAACCTACCCAAAACAAAATCGACAGTGGCGTTAGAAGCCTCCCCACGATCAGCGAAGGTAACCTCGATGGTGCTCCATCCAACCAGGCCTTCCCCACGTGAGTGTCGGTCGAGAAAAGGCCATATACGGTCGAACAAAGTCACAACGACGATGATTGCTAGTTTGCGAGTTTCCTATAAAACATGATCCCATGACACTGGCTACGAACGTGGTCGTTACGGGGTCATACGAAATGGACGACGTGCTTACCTAAGGGAGACATTTTGTTAACGGTGGTGCGACGATGTAGATTTTCAAAATAGCACTGTTAGGGTTTATAGAAGAGGAAAAAGCTGAGAGTTGGGTGTTACGAGACATTTTAAACAAAATAAGGGGTGGTTTTCTGATTTAACAAAATGGGTAAATTCTCAAGTTGGTCATTGAACTTTCTAGGGTTCATGAAAAAGGTTTTGAACTTTGCAAATTTATAATTTAGTAACTATTTTCAAATTAGGAATTTAGGTCAAAATTTCCCAATTTCTAGGTTTTTAAATTGTGAATTTTTGGGTGAGTTACAATTCCCCACCCTTAAACAAAATTTATGCCTCGAAATTTACCATACTGGAAATTAGGATGAAGTAAAGAAATAACGTTGGACTTATCTCGATCCTTATGCCTCCATTTAAAATATATCAATTCATGTTACCTCATTGTTGATCTAGTTGAACCTCTACTCCGAGTCGGTTTATCCATATTAGTTGAACAACAACTAGTCGGTCCAACTTGCCCTTGTGACTTATCGAAGTTAAATTCATTGTCAAATAATCATATCCACCGAGTCTACCAACTTACGAGTAGCCATAATAGCCTACTTTGGCTTCAACACTATAAAACCCCTAAATTAAGATCGAGAGAAGAATTGAAACCCTTCTTTTGACTATCTCTCTTCTACCTCCTCACGCTCTTCTACCTCCTCAAGAAGATAGAAGACTCTAACATTGTATAACATTCACTATCTCTAACAACTTTCCACCCAAATTAAAAGAAATAAATCACCTGCGACGACCGACATAACTATCTAATTCACATCAACAAATATCAACTCCAATATGTGTCATAGGTTTTATAACAGCAACGTGTGGATCTAGAAATTTGGTACGCAAAGCCAACATATTAATAGCTAAACACTGAACATGATCATAAAAATTAAAGATTCCCTGAATATCAAGAAAAAAATGAAAGGGTCGTAGTAGGCATGAAATGAGAAAGATACCATGTTCCTAATGATAATACATCATTCATTTTAGATTATAAAAAGCAAGGAGTTTGGTTGAGGGGAGAACTGAAAAGATAGAAAAAAACAATTAAGTATATTTATTAGGAAATAAATATGATCCGATATAAATTTTTTAAGTGTAAAACAAAATTTTAAATTAAAATGACAAAGTAGAAAAAGAGAAATGCCAACAAAAGATAATGGAAAAAATTGAGGTTCATTCTACAAGTATATGCATACTAGAGTGCATGTCAGTCTTTAAGCTCCAGAATTTTTCTAGAATGTTTCGAAGATATGTGCTCTACTATTCCACCATAGCTTTAGTGTTGTTAACAAAGTACGCCATCACATTGGCAGGAACATTATTGTAATTCAAGCTTCCATTGTATGTAATTGTCAGAGACTTTAGTCTGCTAAATGTTCAAATTGGCTTTTTTTAGTGCACCAGGAATAATGGTGGGCATCTCAATGGTGATAGAGCAAATTTTAACAGGTTGTGCATAACCAAGCCCTTGAAACATATTGATTAAGCGTCCAAAGGTGAGAATTTTCAAGTTATTAGGTGAATGAATTCGAGTGTCCACATTGTCCAACGCATGAAGGTGAAAAAAAGAAAAATGTGAAGGCCACTTTAGTGTAAGATTAAGAGAGTAATTTTGGTGCCAGAATTTTGAGCCCAAATTTATCGTTGGTCGAATCTCTGGTATTTATCTTCAGGTTAATCAGAACCAATTTAACGAGTAGAGGACACGACAGATCCAAAGCTACTCGGCCTGGAAATCAACACTCATGTAATTGTAGTTCCTTCCAATACAAACAATTCATAAAAGAATTAATAAATATGTTCCGCAGGCAAAAAGAATTAACTCTCTTGAGAATTCTATATAATTTGAAGGTAACTATCTACCTCTGATCACTGTCTAAACTAACATAGACCTTAATTGATTGCTAACCGAGAACTAATACAGGGTGACATAGTAAACTATCTATAAATTATATGATCCTAAGATCGAAGTTGATAATTGGTGTTTCGAATCAAAATTTTTATTTAAAATTTTTAAAAACGAAAAATAAGTAAAAAGAAAAAAATGATTTTAATCCGAAAAATTCCATTTTATCCAAAAATATTTATATGCATGCAAAAATTATTTTTGGTCACAAATTGTGATCGAGCTCCATAGTATGAGGGTTGAACTTGACTCTGATACCACTAAATGTAGCCTCCTAAATCCGACCTAAAAGGAATTAGGTCAAATCTAGAGAGTCATGAAGAAACTTATCCCTCACGAAAAACAAGCTCGATTTACAACTTAAAAATTAATAATATTATTACAGAAATATTCTTCAAATTCAAACTTCAAAATTTTATTGAAAACAAATGTCCAAAAAAATATGATATAAATGACAAATATTCAATACATGCATAAATAGTTTCAAAATTAATTATAATGTTAGAAATTCCAATTACAAATAATAATAAAATAATTTTGAAAATAAATAAATATCTGATAAAGAAAAATCATCCTGAAATAATAATTTATCTAAAAATAAATATGATTCTCTATGTATCGTAGCCTGAGAATCTTAAAGAAAGAAATTAAGAGGGCGTAAGCTAATAAACTTATTGCATCTCTAAAGTGCATCATACTCAAGTCAAAGCACAGCCCGAACCAAACAATATTTGTCACATTCTGAATCAAACAACGATAATCAAATATTTAAATGTATGCAAATGCTCATTCACCCGCCTATACTCTTATCACACTATTCGAAGAGTGAGTTCTCATAACCACACTATATATCATCCAAACACACCATGTGAGTGGGATTCACCACAAAAGTAGAGGCCACTGAATCCGAAAAAGTGACATTAAGTGAATGCACTGAACTTCTCCTATCAAAATTTGTCTCAATATGATATGCAAATGACACACATATCTGATATACGATCTGATTCGAATAACACATATCAGATTAACACATACTCGAATATCATATATCCTAATTTAGATCTGATTCGAATGAGAATACAATTACATGATCTCAGAGTCCGAACACATGGCATAATTCGAATCCAAAAAATATTACATGTAACATAATATAATTTTATGAATTTCAACTGATACAACAATATCACAGAACCATCATGCTCGAAACCAACTTCCAAACAACATGCTTAATCGAAATATATTTAAAGCAACAATACACATAACAATCATGCTCACAAATAATTTAAAACAATCAATCAATCAATCAACACATAATAAATCTAGCACCAAGTAGAGACATACCTCGATAGATAACTAACGACGATAATAGAACTTCCCACTATCGGCACGAACCATGGATCGATCCGAATCAGTGCTTACAAAAAATATTTAATAATTAATAAATTATTCTAAGTTTTACTACGAAACTAGACGCACTAAAAACTACTAATTACACTTACGGTCAATACGAGCAATTCTAGTTCATTCGAAGTTTGTGGGTAACGGCGGAGGAGATGGTAACTCGGTTACCAGCTCAAAACTTACTGCAAAAATCACAATGTCTGATTTCATCTTCTAATATCGAATATTCCATAATTTAGAAAATAATTTTACGATGTCGAAACATTTTTCCGGTTGGAATCGGAGAACCAACAGTGGAGTTTCGTTCGAATATGGATATTGCCAGTTCGAAAAAGTGGGACTGCCGGCGACGAATTTCACCGGAAGTAGTCCCCATCGATCGGGAATGCCATGGCTGGCCTTACAGTAGCCTTAAACGGCCGGTCACCACACGACAAGCGGCACTACCCAAAACAAAACTGACAGTGGCGTTAGAAGACTCCCCAAGACCGGCGAAGGCGACCCCAATGGTGCTCCGGCCAACCAGGCCTTCCCTACGCGAACGCTGGCCGAGAAAAGGCCATAAACGGCCGAATAAAGCCGCGACAGCGACGGTTGTTAGTTTGCGAGTTTCCTATAAAACACTTCCTAGATGATGGCTGTGAAAGTGGTCATGAAGGGGTCATACAGAATGGCCAACGTGCTTACCTAAGGGAGAACGGCGGCGCAGCGATGTAGATTTCCAAGGCGGCGCTGCTAGGGTTTGTAGAAAAGGAAGAAGATGAGAGCTAGGCGTCGTGCTACATTTTAAACAAAACAGGGGTGGGTGTTTTCTTATTTAACAAAATGGGTAAATTCTCAATTTGGTCATTTAACTTTATAGGGTTCACTAAAATGATTCTTAAGTTTCTAAGTTTATAATTTAGTTACTATTATCAAATTAGAAATTTAGGTCAAAATTTCCCAATTTCTAGGGTTTTAAATTGGGGATTTTTCGGTATGTTACACAATTATCATAAACTTGTTTGCACTTGATTTGTCTTTCATGAGAAAGCCTTAGGGGCTGTCTGCTTGGCTCTGAATGGAACCATTTAGCGCTGAATGCTGAACCGTTCAGCGCTGAATGCTGAACCGTTCAGCGCTGAATGCTGAACCGTTCAGCGCTGAATGCTGAACCGTTCAGCGCTGAATGCTGAACCGTTCAGCGCTGAAAGCTGAACCGTTCAGCGCTGAATGCTGAATCGTTCAACATTTAGAATGTTTGTTTCTCACCTCTGAATGATCCAATGCTGACTGATTTAGCAAAGTAGCGCTGAATGATTCAGTACAGAAGTACATTCTGAATGATTCAGAGCCATTATCAAACAGCATGTCACATTCAGAGCTAATTCATAAAGAGCCTCTGAATCATTCAACATTTGAATCATTCAGTGCTTAATCATTTTGAAGTAAACAAACAACCCCTTAGTTTTGATTATAATGCTGCTGCTGACTGAAAAAAAATGTTGGATACTCATTAAAGATGTCTCTTTGCCCAAAATACGTAGCTACGAAGCAACTTCTTCTAAACGAAATCGTTGTCTTGCAAAGGAGCTCATGACAGGGGGAGTGGCATCTGTCTTCCTGGTATAGCATTTCTCTATCTGTTTTGGCTGGATTTCTCATATATTCTTCTAGTGTTGTGAATTGTTGATGCTTGATTCTTGACATCCTTGCAGAGATTTGGGTCATTGTTTTTGCTACTTTCAGTCGGCTTTTATGTTTGATTTTCGGATGTTCTGGCCATTTGAAAATCTTAGTGAGCAAAATGGAGTAGTATGGAGCATCACGGATTTTACATCTTTACCTATAGACAATTTTGTTATTAATCAGATAAAAAAGATAGTTTATATGCCTACATTTTGACGTCTATTTGGTGTATGCTCAAATTAGTTGTAGTTGGATCTCGTTGTTTAACTTGCACACTACGGTTCGATTTGCAATAAAACGAAGGGTAAACTATGCCAATGGTCACTGATGTTTGGGTAAGTTTTTGTTTTCACCACTAATGTTTCAAAAGTTACAAATCGGTCACTAACGTTATCGTTTGTGACAAATTGGTCACTCACCGTTAACAACTGTTAAGAGACGTCACGGAAATCACACGTGGACCGTTAGCTGCTTACCTGGATGGTTGATCGACTGAAATTTATTACAACTTGGTTGCTCTACAGTTGCTTCACCCTCTTTTGAAAGGATATTCTCCCTACCCACAAAACAAAACTCTCTATCTATCTTTTATAAAACCCCCACATTTACACGCTGCCAAAAAGAGGTCCGTGGCGTCGAAGTCTTTCTTATTGTTGCTCTTCTTTTCCATTCATCGGCCAAACAGCGGGGAAGATGGTCGTAATGATGAGAGAAATAGTCGGTGAAATGACACCTTTTACGGTGATGGGGATAATGGAAGCTTGCACCATAGCACTCACTATTCTGGCAAAAATAACCATAACAGGAGGAATGAGCCCTTTTGTCTTTGTAGTTTACACCAATAATGTTGGCTTTCTCTTGCTACTCCCTTTTTCCTTTCTTCTTCACAGGGAAAGGTGCTTGCAAGGCTGCAACTTCCTCTTATCTTTTCCCCTTCTCCGTGTACCACTCTATCTTCAATTTCTTTATCTTTTGTTTGTTTGTTACTGCAGAACAGACCAGACGATCTTCACCTTCCCACTCCTCGTGCGTATATTTTTTACTGGGTTTAACAAGGTCGTTTTTCTTCTCTCTTCACCTTGTTTCAACTTCCTTGAAATGAAAAACGACCGACTGATTTCTTCTTCTTTTTTTCTGGTGTTTGATTTGTGTAGGATAGTTATATCAGAGAACCTTGCATTGGTTGGATTAAGCTAAACTCACCCATCGTTGTATGCGCAACTGGTCTCCTAATCCCGTCTATTTGTTCCATCATTCTCAAGTTCTTCATCTTCCCAAAGCCATATTCTTCTTCTTGCAATCTATTTCAGTTCAGAAAAAGAAGGAAAAACTTGTGATAATAACAACACATGCATGATTATCATATAGGATGACAAAGCCCGATTAGAGTAGCAACGACAGCCAAGCCAAAGTGATTGACACCTTGGTTTCAATCATTGGAGCCAACGTAGTAAAATTGTATAAAAGCCCATTTATACGAAAATCTTTTTTCTTCTACGGCAACCATTACCGGGTTAACCATGTACCCAAACTCTTTGTGTTCTACTCAGCACCAGATCGTTAGATTCTCGGTGGTGTTTTGTTAATGGTTGCATCTTTATCTGTTTCATTATGGAATGTTATTTAGGTACCTGATGAAAAAACTAGATTATTGTCTGCTTTAAACTAGTCGAAGCTAGATAAGCAATCGATGGCATGGAGGAAGATGATGAAGTGGTTGAAGAAGTAGGCGACGGGGAAATTAGATTGATTTGGTTTCCGGAACTAATCAAGTTCTGTATAGTTTCAGACCACTCGCTGTTGGTATTGGTAATAACCGAAATAGCGTTTCCTTCATCGTTTTCGTCGTCTAACAGCTGTTTCTCTAGCTCCTCAAGTTGGTTCATCATTTTCTTCTTTGGGTCTTGCGGTTATCCGACCCACATCGAAATCGGATTCATATATAGGCTGCCTGGTAAACCGGGATTAAGGGCCTGAATTATGGAGTCGTCGTAGTTGATACCGAGCGGAATTTGCTGTGGCCTCAGTTGTTGTAAATGTAGTAACTCGTATCGCTGCAACATGAAAGAATAAGACGAGAAATTACCTAAGACATCCGGCGACGACAAGTTGGTCGACAAATCGATGGGAGACAAGAGAGAAATTGGAGAAGTGTGCTGGTAAGTTTTGGGCTTAGCTGAACAGAGATAAAGGTGGGCAGGATGATTGTTAAGGAGTTTTTACGTTTGAAACGATCTGAGATGTCGGATCCATGAACATTCCGGGGACCTGTGTCTGGTACAGTGTAGTCGCTTTGTTGTTGTTCATGCAGCCAATGCTACCCACAGATCTGCCGGTTAATCCACCGTATAAATCCCGACTACCGCTGAAGAATCCCGAAGCCATTTCCCCTCCCCTCTGCTTTGGGTTAACTGAATATAATGGAGGAGAGCTAATGGTGGTTTTGGGTTTCCATTTAATTTTATTAATTAAATTTTCATTAAATATTTGGTAAAACACCGGTCAAAGGAGCAGTCAACCATCCAGGTAAGCGCTAACGGTCCACGTGTGATTTCCGTGACATCTCTTAACAGTTGTTAACGGCGAGTGACCAATTTGTCATAAACGATAACGTTGATGACCTATTTGTAACTTTTGAAACATTAGTAGTGAAAATGAAAACTTACCCAAATATCAGTGACCATTGACGTAGTTTACCCTAAAACGAATCAATATAGAAATATCAGGAGTTGTGGAATGGAAAATTTATGCAAAACCCGTGGATTTTTGCTGCATGGCATCAAAAGATGTCAAACAATCGGTGCCCAGGTGGGATCAAGATTGAACCTTAATAAGAAAACTAAAAAACACAGTACAAACCACGAATGTGTATACCAAAATCTAATCCAAAAGAACTAGTAGTTAATGCTGTGCCAAGCTAAGTAACTGAAATGCATTAAGGTTATAGTTTTCAAACAAGAGCGTTGGCGTGGTTCGACAAATACGCCCGAGGGGATCCTACTGACAACTTACACCGTTGGATTATTTTTTTAAAATAATATATAGAGTAATTATAAGATAGTATATGTTCCGATATTTGTTGGTAATGCATAAAACACTATCCTACATTGAATGGGAAATACCATTGAGCTTGGGTGTTTATAGTGTTCATTCTTCCTTTATTTGTTGAGTGATAGAGAACAAGAGATAATCTAATGTGTTGTCGTTGTTTTTGTTTGTCTTGTCTTGTGTCTTGTGCCAATACGTGCCTTTGACACGTTCGCTCGAATTCTATCTTTTTAAAGAAAATCCTTACGGATTTTCTTGAGCATAAAAAGATTGTGAAGGAATTGATTTTGATATTTATATGTTGCAAATTGTCCTGGTTCGATTTAAATTTCATAGGGTTACGGCTGATTAATTAATTGTTAATTTGATTTCTGAAAATTTAAAATCTAAACAGTCAGTTTCTGAAATTATGCATGTGAAACGTTAGATGTATCTGGACTATTTAAACTCTATTCAGAGTGTTTATTATGCCAGTTACAAAGTAATTACAAGAGTTAATTAATGGAGTTATAAAGGCTAGAAATTAAAGGACGAACCTGAAATGCTTTAAGGTCATATTCATTCGTTTATAATAAAAGTTTCAGATATATTTTAAATTTAAAAATTAATTAGATTTATATTTGTTTTCGTTGTGAGTGATTTTACTCCTGAGCTAAGCCTATAAATAGATGGGCTTTGTAAGCTTCTAAACTCACTCTCAAGTCTCATATATCCTCTCAATCTAAAACATTCCAAGCTTTCTTTTCTCTGCTACTATCAGAAGAGCAGTATCATCGGCAGTCCACTTCGGTTTCAAGTGTACGAATTCTAGGAGCGACCGTGTTAACCTCGGGGACGATCCACCTATCGCAACGATTACACATATCTGAGCGAATTTGTTTATAAGCCAGTGGTATTCACCACGACACGATTTCAGTTGTTCATTTATTCATTATATTTTATATTGTCCTATCAGTACTAACGTCTCGTTTTGCAGTATTTATTTTCAGCAATATTTTTTTAACATACGACAACATACCTTACAGACACACTGTTCAAACTTAAGACCTCTAGATAGAACAATAATTCCCTTTATCAGTAAAACCACTTAATAGGTTAAAATATGACTTTTGGAGCTTATTTTTAATGCTGATTGTTTTGACCTGTTACGCTGAATGATGAACCCAAACAATGAAACCATTAAGTTCTACCATTTTTAATTAAGCTATTTGCAATATTTGAAGAATGAAAAGATCTCATTTAGTACAGTACGGTATTGTTTGTTGACTGAATAAGCATTTCAGGGGTTAAAAATGAAAATGATGATAAATCACTTTCATTTAACATGGACCGCGCAACTCAATAATCACTCTCGTGGCCATCTATTTTTCACATCCAAATAATGAAGACTAAAGGAGAAGATTTGTAAAGGTGAGAGAATTGTAAACCTCAAATCAAAACCAACTCAAAAGGAATAAACTTGTGATGGTGATGGTTCTAAATTCAATGTTAAGTGAATTAAACTGAGACGGCAAAAAGGAACACAAGCAAGGTTAAAAAATATTAAGAGGAATATAATCATGTTTTCAGGTATAAAGATGGAGGGGTAAAAGTTATACCAAAATAAATTCGAAATCAATATCAATTGAATAATTAATACTTAATACTTCTTATATCCCCTTAAATTTGTTTTTTTGTGTTTTAAAATTATCCCATTTAAATTATCTCTTTGAAGAAAAAAAATCAACAACTTTTATTAGGCGTATTTTTCTCTCTACATTTTTTTAATTTCTCAAAAAATTTAACTTTTTAAGATAAAATTGTTATTTTAATTTTTTTTACAACACATCTCTTACACAAAATTTTTCTTCCTAAAATTACGTGAAAAATCAATAATAGACCATATAAATATGACGTAGGAAGTATTATTTTTATCACTTCATCTTAAATTAAATTGATTCTTTTTTATAGGAATAATGATAAAAGTGTCTCAATATTTGTAAAATTGATCATTTTGATACCTATTCTTTTTTTTTTTTTGAAGCATTTTAACTCCCAAGATTTCAATTTTGGTCAAAATATCCCATGTCGAAAGAAACTATTAGTTGAGTAGTGATCGACGACACTTTTATATGTGTTTAATCATTGACATGACACATGTTTACGTTATTATTATGAGTGACATGATATATACAAAGTCATCAGTATGGGTGACATGTTTAGTGTCACATCAGTAATATTTGTTGATCGTTTGTCAACTAATGATTTCCTTTCAACATGAGATATTTTCACCAAAAATTAAAACGTTTGAAGCTAAAATATTTCAAAAAAAAAAGAAGAAGAAAAAGAACCAAAATGATCATTTATGTAAAAATTAGGGGTAATTTTTTTATTATTTGTAATACCCCAAACATCGAGTCAGTGGCTATAATGAAAGGATTTAAAATTTTGGTGGATTAAATTGAATAAAAGATAAAGTATAAGAAAATGATTTAGGAAATTGTGTTTAAGACTATTTAGTAAGAATGGAAAAATGGAAGGGCATTTGGTCCTTTAGAGGGAAATGGATTTAAATTTCATTTTATTAGGGATATTTAAGAGTTAAAAAGGGGAAAGTTGGATAAGCTAAGTTATCTTCTTATTCTCATTCTTCTCGTCCCGTGCTCTCCCCCATAGCCAAAGGAAACCTTAAGTGATTTAGAGGCTTAAGGAAAGTTCAAGGATGATTAAAACTAAGTGATTAGTGAATTATTTGAGATTTAAGAAAATGGGTTTTTGAGTGATATGATGAAATATGAGTTTTTATTGAGGTTTACAAGTAAATTTGACTTGTCAAAGAAGTAAATGAGAGATTAGAAGCCTTAGATGTGATTAAAAACATGCATGAAAAAGTAGTGTGATTCTTGGTTTGGAGTGTTCTTTAGAGATTTTAGATGTTATAGGAAGATTAATAAAGGAAAGTTAGTTGGGTTTAGTGATGATGAGTTTAATGTATTGTTGAAGGTAAAAGTAAGAGAATTAAACGAAATTTGGGTAAAAATCGAAATGAAGAATGAAAAATATGGGTAAGGGTATTGGTACTGAAGAACAGTACCAATACTATAGGTTTAAATTTGAGGAATGAGGATGAACACGATGAACAATATCGATACTGATGCAAGTGGTATCGATACTGAAGTAGGGTATCGGTACTAAGAGGAAAGTATCGATATCATTATTGAAAAAATGGATTCTAGAATGCTAAAATGGTATCGATACTGAAGGGAGTATCGGTACCATAGTATAGAAGTATCGATACCATAGTAGGGGTACCGATACTATTAAGCCTGAAATTTTTAGATAGGATGAATTTTAATAGAAATAGAAAATAATAGTACTTTTGAGTATTATTAAAAGTATAAATGTTAGAGAGTATACTGACATTTGTATGGTATGTGTAATTATGGATGCTTGTGTAGATCGTACCCAAGCTCCTGAGTCAAGCAAGAAAAAGGGCAAGGATAAAGTTGTTGAATAGTCAAACATCATTAAAGCTTACTAGTGAGGCATATCAAATGAGTGCATTTATTGTACTTCTATGAAATGGGGGAAACTTGCGACGAGTCGACCTTGAATGTTTTGATAAAGTATGTTTTATAGTACTTTGATATGTTTTCATAATGTTTATGGAAATAATATTATGAATAAATTTTAGAGTATGAAGTGCTCTAAAAGGAATAGATGAACGTTGATGTTGTTCAATGGTTATCGATATTGCATAAATAAATGTCTAAATCTGTGAATTTGACTGAGAAGCCCATTATATGTGCATTAAGAGTCATAGGTGCATTTCGACATACTTCGTGTATAATGATATCGATCAATTTTATTTAATGCATAACAGTGCATTTTCGTATAAGTATTGTGTGTATTTTTGACACTATATATGCAATCATGGTATTTATAATGAGTTTGTGAATTACCATTTCGATATACAATTATGTATGTAAGTTATCGATCGATATTATTTAATGCATAACGGTACATTTTCGGCACTAAATGTGCAACCCATAGTATTCATAATGTGTTTACGAATGACCATTCAACACTATGTGTGCAATCCATGGAATTCAAAACAAGTTTGTGAATTTCTATTTTGGCACTTTGGTGCAATACATGTTCTTACATTCTCGTTTGACATACATTGGGCAAAATAAAGGATAGATTATAAAATACTGATTGATAGGTATGTTGGGTATAGTAAAATAGTTATCATGCTATTTGAATGAAGATTGGTTTAGTCAAGCCAATTTAATGTATTGCTATGAATTATACGATTTTCATTCGTATTTTGATAATTTGTGAAATGTTGATGTTTAAGTATAATTCATTTTGTATAGCGTGTGTCGATTTCACGCTTAGGTTATAGCAAAGACTAGCAGGGTAAGGAGTGCTACAGAGATCATCAATCCAAGGTTGACTCATCAGTAACTATAGGACAATTGTATCTAATTTTGATAATGAGATGGCATGTATTGGACTTATAAAAATGCTCTGGAATGTATTTGTCTTACGGTTATTGTAACATGTTATAACCTTAAGATTATTTTATCTACTGAAAGTTAACAATCTTTTATTTTTATTACACTAAAATGTTTTATTAATGGAACAAACTTTTATGGGTTTACAAATAAAGAAATGTTTTTAAAAATCATGTGACACTTGTAACTTGTGTACGAAACGTATATGGGGAATGGATGTTACATTATTTCTTACTTATACATGTTTTTATCTCTCTTCCGTTGGGTAGGCGTCAAATATATCATTTTCGGGCACAGGGGAATGGGTACTGATCCCAATCCCATCTCAAGAAGCTGAAATTAAGGATCAATGAGCAATTAAAATTGGCAATTATCGAAGACTATGGACATTTGGTGGCTCGAGATAACCCTAAAACTGTTAGAAAATTAGAACCCTAATCATATTTCTTAATCGTCCTCGCTTCATACTAATCAATCTTTCATAATGCAAATAGAATTAGTAATAACCATGGATCATTATCGGACCAGTGTATTAGATAAAATATAATGCTACTAATACCATATGGCTATTTATCGTATTAGATTCAAAATTTAATAATTTATGTCGTGGTTCGAAAAATCACTAGATATCTAACACATTTTTGTTTGCATTTGATAAATTAAAAAAAATCAAAGAGATGATGTAAATGACACAAAAAAGAAAAGCAAAACACGACAACAATTGGGAAATGATAATTTTGATCCGAGATATCACTACTTTATACACGTCAAATAAGAAAATAAGGCTCACTTTGTAAAAATAAACAATAAATAAATAAACTCTACAATCTAAAGTTTTTAAATGTAAAATAAATAAATTTTAGATAAAACTAAATTATGTTATGAATATATTGAACTTTTAAAATTATTTATAAATTAATACATATAGAAACCATTTACAAAAATAGTATTCATTCTAGTCATCTAGAGCAATGCATGTCCATTAAGCAATGTCTTTTGAAAAATGCTTTTAATAAGATATATTTATATATATATATGATATCCTAATTAATAATTAGAAAAAATGAATTTTCGTGAAATATACGTTTGATTAATAAATGCAAAAAAATAAAATAATATTACCTTAGTTTTGATTTTTTTTAAATTTATTAATTTTATCAATCAATCAGAATACATCAAGACTTGTTAACCTTTTTAACAAGTCTACTTGACTTATTAAAATAGTGGTGGAATTTAACTTTTTTAAAAATAGTGGTGGAAGCAACTCAAAAATAAAATTTTTGCACAATAATTTTAGAATAGTTTAACATATAAACCAAGTGTACATCTAATATTTTAGTATTCATACTAAAGATTTCTTAAATCTACTAGATTTATTAACCTTTAAAATTTCTTAAATCCACTAGACTTGTTAATTTTTAAAGACAATATGTAATCTTACAATCAGAGTTAACTCTTGACGAGAACACCTTGAACAATTGCTCAGGCCCAGCTCCATTAATTTTACATATAGGGCCCATTTTTTAAATCGTTAGAGTTGGGCCACTATCCTATTAATTGATTTGGGTAAAACTAATGTCAAAATAGTTAATAATATAATATCTAAATTTCAATTTCCCATATCATATAAATTTTCACTATGAAACTAACAATAAACTAATTAATGATATAGCATCCTCAATCTCACGTTAAATTATTTAATTTTAAATTAAATACAAATATATATATATATATATATATATATATATATATATATATATATATATATATTAATTTTTTAAATTATTTTTTAATTTATTCAATATTTTAACTCTTATTTTGTAATACGTTAGATAAAGCTTAATTATTTTTCTATGATTTATTAATAATTTATTAAATCAATTATTCAAAGTAATTGAAATATGATTTCATTTTATAAAATCTTATATTTTAATTTTCACTCAGGCCCCCAAAAATATCAGAGCGAACCCTATTTACAACAACACATAAAGTTTATACTTAAAACCTTGTTTATACTCAAAACCTTGCTTACACTCTCTCCATAAGAGGAATTAAAAATTTAACGAAAAGAAAAAAGCCCCACAAGGAAAATATGTTTGTAAATAATAATCACTCACCAAAATCACACTTGAGCAAAATTAAGCAAAGTAGTTCACAAGTGTGTTACAAAAAATATGACAATTTTAGCTCAAAAACTCTTTTGATGTTGGTTTTATCTTTCAATAATTTTTTTCTATTTTCCATATGATTCTTGGTCCCTTCTAAGTCTCTCCTAATCTTTTTTTCTAATCACACTTGCAACTTTGATATCGATATCAGGAAGAGGATATCGAGACAGATAAAAAATATAGTCATTAAAATATTCAGTATCGATACCGTCTGAGTGCGTTTTGATATTCTCCTATCGATGTCGACACCAACACCTTGATATCAATACCAAAATTGTATATTGAAAAAAGTGAATCAATATTGGCTTGCTAGATTCGAGATTGAGAGAATATTTTTGACAAAATCAAGTATTTTTTTTAGTTTTGAAAAATATTTATAAGTTGTATAAAGATTCAAGAACACTTAAGATTATTTTTCTCAATTAAAAATCACTTTTAAATTTTTATAAAATCATAAAATGTAAATTTTAACAAATTATTGGATTAACAAATTTTTTATTAGTAATTTTAAAATTTTAATTTCATTATTTTAATTTTTTGAATTTAATAATTTATTTTTATATATAAATATATTATTATTGATAATATTTGATAAGTATAATTTTATTATAGGATTCTTGAAATTGTTATAGTCCTATTATTTTATTTTTCTTTCAATTTTACTATGCAATTATATAAGAATTATAATTAAACTAAAATTACTGACAATATTAAATCAACTCTGAAAATATCGATAATAAATTATGAGGACTTGATCCAAATTTCCTTTTTATCCACTCTTTACATGATATCTCTCATGATTATTATAGATTTAACTCCAAATCCCTCAACAATTCTCCATAAATCAATATATAATATTTTTAAATCTTGAAAAACATAACCGATGTAATGTGTATTTCACTTAAATTAAAATATTTATCGATTCGTAAACGTATCTTTCTATAGACACACTATTTCGTCCCATTTTTATATCACATATTTATAATATATATATATATATATTTATGTTTGTTATATTGAACATATATATATTATTTATTTTATTACATTTACAGGCCCAAAACGGAGGGTGACCCAATACCAAACACCCCGAAGCCCAATTACAAGGAAGCCAATAACCCATTACAGCAGTAGCTCACTGTGGACCCAAATCAGGACCCAATTGTAGCCCCAGACCTGAGTCACAAACTGACCCAGAAGATTAGGGTTTATAAAACCCTAACTTATCCCTTCTCTCCTTCTACACCGCAAGCAAGATCCTCACTCCTCTCCTCCGTTTTTTCGGCAACGTGGTGTTGTGGGACTCCAAACAACCAACAAACAAGCAATATCAATCCCATTAGGAGTCTAAAACCCGAACAAATCGAACTAAAAATAGATCTTTTGGTAGACTATAAATTGATGTAACATCACACTAAAAACCGGACGTGAAATACAAGAGAGAAACACAAAAATCATACGAAAAATAGAAGCAAACCATAGCAACCAAAAATAGTGGTATTTCGAAGCATTTATATTTCGAAAGGAAGTAAAGAGGTAAAGCTCGTACCTTTTTCGAACCTTGCATGTTTGTTTATTTTTGTTTTTTATTTGTAAAACCCAAAAAACCGAAGAACGGCTGATGATCGAAGGGGAGGGCAACCGAGGAGTTTTCCTCAAATCTAGCCCTCCCCAAGGCTATTTTTAAAAAATGGTTTTGATTTTCGAAAAGTATGGAAGGAGAGCTATCGAAAAAATAATTTTTTTATTGGACCACCGTCGATGAACGGCGACCGACAAGGCGGTGGCCACCGGTTTCTGGGTTGGGGCGGCGGTGTTCTTCATTAGATGAAGAACACCGATGAACTTGGAGAGAAAATGGGGGGAAGGCTTTTGATTTGGTTTGGGTGAAATGAAAAATGAAGGGGGTGTTTTGTGATTTTTAACTTATATATGCAACCCGTTTTCGGCCCGCCGACCCTACCCAGGGAGTAAGGATCCGCGTGTTTTTGAGTTTAAAAGGGAAATCACATTTTTGGTCCCCCTATTTTTTAAAACTTCCATTTTAACCCCAAAATCAATTTTAGCCCCGAATTTCTCTTAAAACTGACCTACAATTTTGTTTTTATGTCAATTTAGCCCTTTTATTATTATTATTATTATATATATATATATATATTTATTTTTTATTGTTTTTTATTATCATCATCATTATACAGTTTCTATTTATTTTATTTATTTAATTTTATTTTTACTATTTTTCTTTTTGGTTTTCTGTATTATTGGTTTTCCTAACATTTTATTTATTATATATATATATATATATTTACTATTATTTTCTTCTTCTTTTTTCTTTTCTTTTTTTCTTTTCTTTTATTTATTTTCTTCTTTTCTTATTTTTCTTTATCTTTACTTTATTTTTATTTCATTTATATTTATTCGTTATTTATTTTCATTTTATTCTTGTTTTTATTTATTTATTTATTTATTATATTATTATTATATTCTTTATTTTCTTTAATTTTTCTTTAATTTCTTTTATTTTCTTTATCTTTTTTTATTTTCTAAGGGTACATTTTTAAATTTATCATAAGTAAGTAATTTGGATCAATTTTTACCTTTTAAATTTAACTTTCAATTTTCTTATTTATGAAAACTGGAAATTAATTAGTACCAAAAGGGCAATTCAAGGGTGTTAATCCTTCCTTGATTGTAACCGACTCCCAAATCCAACACATCTTTGGTAAGACGCATATCAGGTAAGATGGTGCCCGATCATCCCAAATATTATTTTTAAAATGATCGGTGGCGACTCAAATCATTTCATTCAAGTCGAAGCCCAATTTTCGGGCCTAGTCGGAAGACGGTTCCGACAACTTGGCGACTCTGTTGGGGAAAGGTAAGTGAGTTAGACTAAAGGTTAATTTATAGTTGTCTTTTTAATGAAAAATGTAAGTTTAAATTTTAAGGTAACTTTTCGATCCTTATTACTTACTTTTGATTATTTTTTTCTTCAAATAAATTGTTGTACTAACGATTTCTTTTAGTGATTTCAACCTTTTAAAGCTTTTTCATCTAAGGCTCTATACCCGAGGTCTGAACCCTATTTAATTAGGGTAAAAGTAACGCATTCGTGAGAATTTATTCTCCGCACAGGCCTAGCAAGTAGCCTTCGGGATTCATATACCTTATGTCTTCGTGTGAATTTATTCACCACACAGACATAAGGGAATGTATCCGCTCGAGTTTAACTTAGTCCACACAAGCTTGTAATGGGCTTAGGACTAATGGTCTGGCAAGCCCAAGGGGGTACCGGCAAGGAGAACTCTGGTGCCTTTTTTAGAACCTAAACCGGGAGACGATAGAAAATTAGAGCCTACCCCGAAACCCCATTTCAAAACCTAGGATGCTTTTCTTACTCATGCAGTTTTCCATCTTTATTTATTTTTTTATTTTCCTTTTTCTTTAGCATTTATATTTTTATCTTACAAACTTTTTGCTTTTGTATTTGTCTTTTTAGCATTTGCATCATAAAATGAGGCTATTGATCCATAAAATGGTGTTAGTTACACAAATAATCTGCATTAATGGAGAAAGGGGTTGTAATGCAAGAGATAAAAACCACCGAGGTACGACTATGGTCCGAAAGGACTCAGAAAGAGAAGGGAGACAATCTACAAGGGAGCTATGTGTCAGAACTGGTTAGCTATGCTTCTGTCAGTCTAAAGCATAATGATGTCCAAGAGTTACGAAGCATTTGGGAAAGCTGGAAAAGTGACCAGAAGCAGAGGTTTAGCTAGCGGTATGTGACATCGCACTCTTACTTTATGTCAAAACCAATGAGCCCTTAATTAGAGCCTTGGTTCAGTTTTGGAATCCGGGGTACAACTGTTTTTACCTTTAACCAGGAGGACATGGTTCCTACAATCGAATAGTATACTACACTGCTACACTGCAAAAGCATCAGACTAGAGAGGGCCTACATCAAACACATCAAAAGTCAGCCTTTCAAGAACGGACTGGCCAAGGTTACAGGGGTTGATGAAAAATGGGTGACTGACCGGCCACGACATAAAGGCAGCGGGAAGGAATTGCTTGGCTCTATATCAAGTAACTGATGAAGAACCATCCCGATGAATGGAAGACAATATATCTTTTCGCAATGGGTCTGTATGGTTTGATTATATTCCTAAGGACTTTGGGATACATTGATGCAACTGTGGTGGAACTATTTGAACAACTCCCGAGGAGAGTAAATCCAGCACCGTAAATCGTAGCTAAGACCTTCCGCTCTCTCAATCACTGCAGAAAGACCGACGGAGGAAGGTTTATAGGGTGTGCTCAACTTCTCCAAGTCTGGATTCACAGCCATTTCTGGAAGACTAACGGGATTGCCTACTGCTGATTCAGCACCACTTATTCACCTTTAGGAGAATTCATCACTCTGAAATGACATGAAGGTGCCTCAAAAGAAAAATGGATGAAAGTCTTTACACATCTTCAGGACTGGGATATTGCCTGGAGAGCTCCTTGGTTGACCCACAATGACATTCTCTTCCGATGTGGGGATTTAGATACTATGACATTACTTGGACTATGGGGAGGAGTTGGATATTCTCCACTTTTGGCACTTCTATAATTTGGGGCACGCTAGTTTGTCCTAGCAAAATACAGAATATATGGGTCAGAATTTGTATACCATGGTGACAACTACAAGAAAATGATCAAGAAAGTAACTGAGTCGTGGAAGAAAGTGTTCCGAATGGATGTCATGGCTGCTAAGGATGTGCTTACTCAGGACTATTTGGAGTGGTGGAGGTTAAGGAAAAATGAAAACATCCCAGTGCCAGATTGTGAGGACACTCAGACCATAGAGGAACATCTCAAGCTCGTTTCTTCCGAACTGGAGATAGCAAGGGAAGAATTTGAAGCTGTGAAGAATGAACTAAAACAAAGGTTAAGAGAGCTTGAGGCTGAAAGATACAAGTGGGAACTGGATGTCGATACTCAGAAAGGTCGGGCAGACAAGTTAGAGAAGGAACAAAAGAAAATTTGTTTTGAGCTCGAAGACTTGAGAAAAGGGTATCAAGAACAAGTCCAGAGCAATTATAATCTGAAAAGGACTTCTGAGTACTGGAAAGGTGAAGCCATCAGTATGAAAAGAAAATTTGAAGGGCACGATGAAACAGAGACTTTGAAAGAACAGCTGAAGACTACTCAGAGGCGTTTGATAGACAGTCAGCATCAGAACAATCATTTGAGAATCCAGGTAGCTGATTTAGAGAAGTCTCTCCAGAAACAACAATAATGGGATGGCAAAACCATAGATGAGTTAGAAGCCATTGTGGATGGATTCAAGAAGCAAGCAAGCGAGCTTCAGATAGTTCCCTTGGATGGAGGGTTACAGTGGCATTTCTGTTGGGAGCAAGCTCAACAAAGGGTGAAGGCTAGAGATACAGTCATCCGTGACTTCCTGGAGCAGGTACAGAAGGAAGCTATTCATTTGCATGGCTTAGCAAGGGAAGTCAGAGTGGTTCAACAAGGCATCCAATCAGTGACATATGAAGGAAGAAGACTTGTCAACCTATTAGAAGTTATTCGGGGTCTAGATTATTTAGTCCAGATGTACCTTTAGATTGTTTTTCTGCCTCTTAAAAGATAAAACACTTTTGTTCAAATAAGGATTATTTATAATAACAAACATATTTCTGGATCAATGCCTCTAAATTTCATACATCATGCATCTCATACTTTGCATTTTATTTTCTATGTTTATTTATTTTTTTTATTTTCCATGTTTTTACATTCATATTAACTAACAGAAGATGTCTAATAAGAAGAAAGAACAAACACCGAGTTTACCTCCACAAGCTCTAGAAATGTATCATTCGCACAACACCCGAACGAAGAAAAGACAAATGGAGGCCAAAATCACTCAACTCAAGGAGAATATGTTGAGGTTACAGAGAGAGCTGGAAGACAAGATAGCTAAGAATAGTCAGAATATCCTGGATACGATCACGAAAAGCCATGAGTCCTTGGTCGGTCAAATTGTGGCCAAATTATCTGGTTTACAACAAGCGAGTGCACCCGGGGTTGGTTCGTATGAGGGGGTAACTGTTCCACCGACTTCACAGGTGGTTATCTCACCCGAAATATTACCCGGATTACAAGGGGACTTATCTACGGTAAAAAGGAAAGCTTCATCTGTTGCAAAGATACAAACTTCTGTAACCAACCCTGGCAATACTCCGAATGATTACCATACCCCGAATTTTGATGAAGAAGACAAAGCGTAGAAGATGGAAGAAAAAATTAAAATGTTGGAAGACCAAATGAAGGTGGTCAAAGGGGATTATGATTATTACGGAGTAGATGCATTAAAACTTAGTCTGGTCACAGATTTGGTGCTTCCACCAAAGTTTAAAGTCCTCGAATTCGAGAAATTCAATAGAAATAGTTACCCCTCAACCCACATTACGATGTTCTATCAGAAGATGATATGATATGTGGGAAATGATCAACTCCTGATTCATTGCTTCTAGGAGAGTTTATCGGGCTCAGCCATCCAGTGGTACAATCAGCTAAGCCGATCCCATATCAAGACTTGGAAGGATTTAACCATGTCTTTTATAGAACAATACAAACACGTCAATGACATGAACTTGGAAGGATTTAGCCAAGTCGTTTCTGGAACAATACAAACACGTCAATGACATGAGGCCAGATCAAGTTATGCTACAAAGCATGGAAAAGAAACATAACGAAAGTTTCATACAATAAGCACAAAAATGGAGGGATTTGACTGTGCAAGTTCATCCACCCTTGGATGAGAAAGAAACCCGAAAGCTCTTCATTTAAACCCTGAAGACTCTCTACTTCGGGCACCTGGTTACAATCACATCAGTAAGTTTTTCAGACTTAGTTATGGCGGAGAGATAGTTGAGTTGGCCATAAAATAATGCAAGATTGAGGAAAGGGAGACAAGTAAGAAACCTCCTATGAAGAAGAGGGATGGAGAGATTAACAACATCAACACCTACCACGCCAATAAAGGTGTTACAATCTCCAACCCAAAATCGACTGCAGCTGTACCATCAGGTACTTCTAGACAAGATTCCAGAGAACCTAGGAAGGAAAGGGAACATTTCGACCCTATTCCTATGACCTAATGATCGCTTGTAAATGTATATGCTAAGGTAAACAATTCTTTGCAAGTATACACAATCGAATCAAGTAATATAGTAGTGAGTGAGTATTGTCTCCACAGGGATTGGATTAGAAATTTATCTTCACCACAACTAGAACTAGTGATCACAAACTAATTCCTACTGGATTATCTACTTAAAAACTAATATTAATAAAACAAGGAAGTGAAATAACGGTTGCAGAAAAGTTTGGTCGAGGCAAAATAAATATGCAGAATGCTGGAATAAAATAAAACAAGTGTTGATTTAAATATAATGCAAACAACCTCACATACCCAGACTTCTCACAGAGAACTTATGCTAAACTTTTGTATTGGCAACAATTATTCTAAGTCTAGAATGAATTATTATGACTTGCTTAATCTTCCCGATAGGATTACTAGGTATTCTTAGACGATTGTTATGGCAATACTCCTCAGCGTTAACTACAACCCTTGGTTTGTCAGACTGTTGTTATAGCAATACCTCTCAGCATGAACTATAGGCGTTGTGTATCATACTCTAGAATCTATCCCTTTTATTCGATTGAAACTCTCTCCTTATCTCTAAGGTAAACAAGTTAGAACTTCACCATCTCAGATTCATTCCGTTGCTCACGTGGATCTACCTTAATTATCTCGAATCTAAGAATCATTATCTAGATAAAAGGCGATCTCTCGATGCTCTTATATTGCCAAGACATGTTTTACCAAAACCCCATGCGATCTCTCGATGCTCTTATAGTGTTAAGGCAAAATATTCAAACAATGAACAAAACAGTCATGAGCAAAAACATAATTCATCATTCATTAAACAGAAAATAATTGTTCAGACAACACAAAGTTTAACACCAAGTAAGACAGTCATGGTGCTATAAAAAATCATCCATGTTTCAACGTTTAATACAACCCCAAACATATAAAAAGATTAAGAACAAAGGAAGAACGACTTCTAAAAACTGGGGGCTCTGTCACGACAATTCTGATCAGCACCGCGCGTGCCTTGGTGATCATCCTCTCTCGAGACCTGATCACCGCTCTGCTATAGCTTGGTTATGGAGGACACCAAGGAAGGTTGGTTGGTAAATGGTGAGAAAGGACTGCAGTTACTCGCTCACGCCTTGGGTAAAGCTATTCTCTCTTCTTCTTTCCCCTCTTTCTTTGACAGCTATGGCTAGTTATTTATAAGGAAGAATCTCCTAGGGCTTTGCATAATTTGGATATTCCTTAAATAACTGTTGTTATATTCCCAGGCTTACAAAGTAAAGGCGGTTGGTGGCTGTCAGAGTATTAAAGGCTTGCTTGCACGTGAAGTAGGTCATCCAGCTGGCGTGTGACATAAGCGGTTTTGTCATACCCGCTTCAGACTCTTCAGATAAACCTTGCCTCAGCAAGATAAATCTGCTCCTCATGTTCTTATCTGTTCCACTAGCCCTTGTAATTTATGTTGTCATGACTGAAATGTTCTTCTTCTGTAAGTTTTTTACACAAACATAACCCAAGAAAACCCTTTCTCCTCAGCAGCATCAGTTAAACCAAATAAATCTTGCCGAAGCAAAACTTATCCACCACAAGCTAACATAACCTATATGCAACTAAAATGCTATGCATACTTTGTTTAGACGAGCATTAACTTAAGTGAAAAGACTAGAAATTGAGTCTTTTTACGGAGTTATCACACCCCCAAACTTAAGCTATTACTTGTCCTCAAGCAATGTATAATAGCTAGAAGAAAATTAAATTTGTCATGGCAAAGAAGTGTTAAGAAAATCATATGGTTTGAGATTTCATCCCTCAACAAAAAATAGTTGGCCTCAACATGTTCGACATTCATATCAGTCAAGTCCCTTCCCTAGTCAGGATTTCTTGCTATTGTGTGTGAGTGATTGTAGTCAGTCTATGCATAAAGGTAATCAGAAAAAAGTAAGCTAATCACACATACCGTTCCACATTCTAGGTGAAAGGGAGTATACCTTCCACCCCCAAGCTAGTCGGGCATAGTCATCAATTTTTTTATCAGACTTAGTTTATACTCCTATTATTTATCAACTTTTTATCTATTTTTTTATAGGGGAGTCAGCTAATCACACATACCGTTCCACATTCTAGGTGAAAGGGAGTATACCTTCCACCCCCAAGCTAGTCGGGCATAGTCATCATGTGACTACTTTTATTCACTCATATGTCTTGGCAACTCTTAATTTCTTATGGAGTTTTTCTATTTATGCCTTTGCATAGAGGAGTGTCCCTTTTTATTTTTCAAGTTTTTAACACTAGGGAGTTTCACCTTACCCTTAAAATATTTTTGAAGTCTCGGCAAGCAGAAAGTTATTTCCTAAAATTTTACAGATCACCTTAAGCAGGGACATCCTACAATCGTGTTTGTAAATTTTTCAAAGAATTAGGCACAAGGTTGGTTCTCTTCCCTAGACAGTCTTATAATAATTCTGGGCTAGGCAATCAAATTATGCATTCATCATTGAGCATCCCTAATTCATTCCTAATAATAATCTTAACATGCTTATTTTATGACAACCAAATTTTTTAACTAATTATCATCAATTGCTATTTAACAAAGTATGGCAGAATATGACACAATACCTCCCCCAAACTTAAGGGATGCATTGTCCTCAATGCATGAGAACTAAAAATACATGATGCTATATGCAAATACGAAAGAAAAAAAATAAACTACTGTAAACTTACTGTGGTGGGGTGGCTTGACTGGACGCCCTCGCTCGGCGTTATTTAGGATGAGAGGGACTCTCGAATCCCGAGTCTACTACTGTTATCGCCGAGGGTGATGGCTGAAGTATACGGCCTGCCGTTCACTTGTAGCGCTTCTTACTAGTCGAGGCTCGTGCTGGAGTTGGTTGCTCGACAGTAGGAGTTGGTTGTGCTGGAACTGGTGCTAGACTTTGAGCTGCTTCCTTGACTGGTGGTGCTTGGCTGACAGAGGACTGAATGGGATCACGCTCGGGTTACTTCAGGGCTGGTGTAAAAGTTTCATCGGAGAAGAAGGCGGGTGGGTTATCTTGGCTGTTCTCAGAGGTCGAGAAAGATGAGGAGCTGAGGAACTCTTCTGTGTCACCTTGGCCTTCTTCTGGTACTGGCGAGACATGTGTTGCTAGTGGTAGCACGTCTGTGGGAACTTCTGGTGGAACCTCTGGAGGGACATTTGATGTCGAGGCATGGAATGTGCTGCTGCCAGTGTTGTATTTGAGGATGACGCTGAGGAAGGGGGAAGATTAGCGGTTGTGTTCGGTAGTAACTCTTTTAAGAAGGCGTTGAGTTGCACGTCCCTTGCCTTGACATACTCGAAAAAGATCTCCATGTGATCCTCTAGGCGTCCTATCTTCTCACGAGTTTCTCGAGTGTACGTGACAACTGCGACCATTCTGGCTGCGGCAACAGATTTTGCTCCCCGCTCCAAACCTTCATGCGGGGCGTTGTCATCGAAACTCATCAGCTCGGGTACCTTTTTCTTGATGATACCCTTCTTGGATTTAATGAAATCTTCAAAGGGCTCATCGGGGACTCTTTTTTCCTGCTTAGCGCGGTTATCAAGTTGGGAAATAATAGATTGCCCCAGTTCATTTTTGCACACTCATGGATTTACTCGAAGATGAGTTCTCCAATGTTGATCTTTCTCCCGTATATTATCAAGTGCAAGAGCATCAATCTTTTCACGAGCACAGTGCTGTTGTGAGATGTTGACATAGGCTTGCCTTTGAGGAAATGGTTTCATAACTTCACGATTGGTTTTAGGGCTCGGTGATTGACTCACTTCCTCGTTGGGGAATTCCCTTCGAACTTGGCCTACCCGAAGCATAAATCTTCTCCTGGTCTGTCTCATCCACAAATTCCGTGTGTTGCTCCTCCACCTTCCCCAACTTGAAGTATCTGTTGAGTGCTGAAGGGGAAAATTAAAGCAGCTTTCCTCGGACATATATTATATGGTTGGATGGGTCCTCGAGATGGGTGGAGAACTTCCTCACCATTGCTGGTGCTACAGCTTTGGGGTGGCGAGCAAACTTCTCTCAGTTATGTTTATTTATCATGCTCATCACCTCTGGTCCAAACGGCTCTTCATCCTCTATTGGAAAGACGAACCCATATTCTAAATACACTTGTCATTTTTAGAGGATTTTGAAGCGTGCTTCAACCTCGGTTGTTTGGAAATGCTCAAAGTTTGGTGTTAGGGTTGGGGTTTTTCTTGATCTGGCCATGGTACTTGGTTGGTGTGTTAAAATCAATGGCGGCGATGGGGAGTTTTTGTTGAAAGAAAGAAAAATTTTCTTGCTTGGTAGAAAGAGAGTGAGGCACGATGAAGAAGAAGAAGAAGTTGGGCAATTTTTTTCTTTGGAAAGTAATGGGTGGTTACGGGGTAAATTGGTCCTTACACGCGGGGAAAATATTTTGCATTGAATGTGAGATATGTGATTGGACATAAAGTTGGGGAAAAGATTTATTTCCCTCTTTAATTCTACCGCCTAAACCATGTCACCCTAGGGTTTTCTTTATTTTCATGCATACTTAATCTACTCATGGTGTCACGTGTGCTTTGTATGCCTACAATAAATAAAGAAATAAAATAAAACAGATAATGAAAGCAGAAAATAACTTAATTTATTTATGTACAAAATTCAAATTTTCGTTACCTAGGCAATGAATTTTTTTCAAGTAAATAAGGCAAACTCTTGGGCATCAAGTGCCAACGATACCGGTTTGTCGCGCATGACTGAGGTTCCTTTGTACTCTTTTAGCCTCTGCCCATTCACATTGAAGATGGAACCAATGTTTTGGTTCTGGATTTCGATTGCTCCGTTGTCATGTACTTGGTGTACGATGAACGGTCCTGACCATCGTGATTTTAACTTGCCTGGAAATAGCTTAGGACGTGAATTGTAGAGCAGTAATTGTTGTCCAGAATAAAATTACCTCGGTAATATTTTTCTGTCATGTCATCGTTTTGTTTTCTCTTTGTATAGGCGGGCATTTTCGTATGTGTTTGCTCTGAATTCATCCATCTCGTTCAGTTCCAAGAGTCTTCTTTCTGCAGCAAGCTGAGCATCCATGTTTAACTTTTTGATGGCCCAGTAGGCTTTATGTTCAAGTTCCACCGGTAGATGCCATTCTTTTTCGTAGACCAATTTGAATGGGGACATTCCCAGCGGTGTCTTGAATGTTGTGCAATAAGCCCATAGTGCTTCATCTGGCTTCGGCGACCACTCCTTTCGACTTGGGTTGGCTTCCTTCTCAAGGATCTGTTTAATTTATCGATTAAACACTTTGGATTGTCCATTAGTGTGAGGGTGGTATGCCACAGTGGTCCTATGTCGCACTCCATATCATTTCAAAACTTGGCAATCAATTTGTTGTCAAAATTTGTGCCTTCATCGCTAATGATAGTCTGTGGTGTTCCAAAGCGTGTGAATATATTTTATACAAGAATTTTAACACCGTATTGGAATCATTTTTAGGTGTTGCGATGGCTTCAACCCATTTAGATACATAATCCACTGCCAAGAGAATGTACAGATCTCCAAATGATGTGGGAAAGGGTCCCATGAAGTCTATTCCCCATACGTCGAAGAGTTCAATCTCCAGGATATTTTGCCATGGCAGCTCATGCCGTTTTGATATGTTCCCTGTTCGTTGGCATCTATCACATGATTTATAGAATTCATGCGTATCTTTGAACAAGGTTGGCCAATAAAATCCAGATTGAAGCACCTTCGCCGCTGTTCGCATTCCACCAAAATGTCCTCCATACGGTGACGAGTGACATTGGTGTAGAATATCTTTCTGCTCTTCTCTTGGAACGCATCTTCGGATTATTTGGTCTTCACATTGCCTAAATAGAAACGATTCATCCTAGTAGTAATGTCGCACATCATGTCAAAACTTCTTTCGGCCCTGGCTTGATAAATCAGGAGGAACAATACCACTAACAAGAAAGTTAACTATGTCAGCATACCACGGCGCAGCCGTGACAAATAATATTTTCTCATCAGGGAAATCCTCTTGAATTTTTATTATGTCAGGGCAATCAGATTTGTTATATAGCTTGGACAAATGGTCTGCTACTTGATTTTCTGTACCATTTCTATCCTTTATCTCTAAATCGAACTCTTGTAGTAATGATATCCATCGAATTATCATAGGCTTTGTATGTTTTTTATTGATCAGATATTTAATGGCAGAGTGATCTCTATGCACAATTACTTTAGTGTTTCTTAGATATTGCCTAAACTTATCAAATGCAAATAATACAGCTAAGAGTTCTTTTTCAGTGGTGGTATAGTTACTTGTGTATCATTAAGGGTACGTCTCACATAGTAGATAACATGAAAGATTTTACTTTTTCGTTGCCCTAGCACTACTCTGACTGTATAGTCACTAGCATCGCACATGAGCTCAAAATGTTCATTCCAGTCTAGTGGGATAACAATTGGTGTTGCCGAAAGCTTCTTCTTCAAATCTGCGAAGGCATTCATACAATCATTAGTAAATTCAAATGGATGATTTTGTTGAAGCAAAAGACATAAGGGTTTAGAGATTTGAGAAAAATCTTTTATGAACCACCTGTAGAAGCCTGCATGTCTAAGGAAACTGCGTACACCTCTCACGTTGGTGGGTGGGGGAAGGTTTGTAATTACATCCACCTTGACTTTATCGACTTCAATGCCTCGACATGAAATTTTGTGACCCAACACTACCCAATTCAATACTAGGTTGGCTTCTTCACATCGTTTCAGTACCTTGGATAGATTTCTGAGACATTGGTCAAAATCATCACCCGAGACAGAAAAGTCATCCATAAATATTTTCATGTATTCTTCCACCATATCTGAAAAGATTTCCATCATGCATCTTTGAAAGGTAGCTGGAGCATTACACAGCCCAAACGACATTCTTCTAAATGCATAGGTACCATATAGGCATGTGAAAGTGGTTTTCTCTTGATCCTCCGGTGCGATGGATATTTGATTATATCCTGAATATCCGACAAGGAAACAATAAAATTCTTTTCCAGCTAACCTATCAAGCATTTGGTCTATAAAAGGGATAGGAAAATGGTCTTTCTTTGTGGCCTTATTAAGTTTCCTATAATCCATGCATATACGCCAACCCGTGACTGTTCTAGTGGTGAGGAGTTCATCATGTTCGCTTTTAACCACGATCACTCCACCCTTCTTTGGCACACACTGCACCGGACTGACCCATGAATTATCGGATATAGGATAAATTACTCCCGCATTTAGCCATTTTATAATTTCCTTCATGACTACCTTCTTCATGACTGGATTAAGTCTTCTTTGGGGTTCTACCGAAGTGCTATGGCTATATTCTATATTGATCTTGTGCATGCATATAGTCGGACTGATTCTCTTCAAGTCTGTCATTGTCCATCCGAGAGCCTTTTTGTGTTGTGACAAAACATTTAATAAACTATTCTCCTGTTCGGAGGTTAGGTTGGCAAAAATTATTACTGGTAAAGTTTCATTATCTCCTAGATAAACATACTTCAAATGTGATGGCAAAGTTTTAAGTTCCATGTTCGGTGCATGTTGTAAGGATGACTCTTGATTCTTAACTTCATCATAATCTAAGTTCGAATTTCATACCTGATTTATTCTGAAGAAGCCTGGATTGATCCTTTTTATTTCCTCCGTATCCTGCATTGGTGTCGTTTTCAGGGCTCTCAATGTTCAGATTTCTGTTGTCAGGACCATAATTTTCAGAATCATTTTCTGAAAATAATTCGTCTGGGCCAAAAGTGTCTTGTTCGCGCATCTCGGTTGTAGGGTCATGATACAAAGTGTTGTATTCATCGAGCCTTAAGGATTCACCGCATCCAAGGATTATCTTTTCTTCTACTTTATCAATGCATCAGCATTCCTCTAAGTCGTCCACATATTTCATGGAATTGAATACACTGATGGTGACGCTTTGCTCTCCTACTCGCATTGTGAACTCTTCCTTTTCACAATCTATTAGGATTCTCTCAGTGGCTAAGAATAGTCATCCCAGATTGATTGGGGCATTTTCATCGGCTTCGCAATCCAAGATGAGAAAATCAACTAGAAATACGAATTTGTCCACCTTTACTATAACATCTTCTATTCTGCCCTCGGGCCGCACATATGATCGATCAACCAGTTGTAGGATGACTGAGGTTGGACAGGCATAATTCCCCTCTAATTTCATAAATATGGACTTTGGTATCAAGTTTACACTTGATCCCAAATCAAAAAGAGCTCGTCCTATGAAGTCATTACCAATTGAACATGGTATTATAAAGCTGCCAGGGTCTTTTTATTTTGGTGGGAGTTTGCTTACTGCCGAATAGATTTATATTGTCATGGAAACGCATTCTACCTTCCGTTTCTTCATAACAATATCCTTAAGAAACTTGACATAGGAAGGCATTTGCTCGATGGCTTTAAGTAAGGGCACATTGATATGCAACTGGTCCAAAACATCAACGAATTTCTTGAACTGGATGTCATCATCATGCTTCTTCAACCGTTGAGGGAACGATGTTGGAGGTCTTACATTATCTGCTGTTGGTGCTGAAGAATCTCTAGCCTTGGTCATGAATTTCTCATTATTTGAGCAATGTTTTTTCTGAGCCTTCATTCATTTCTTTATCTTCAGACACTTCATATTGTTTAACATTTTCAGCTCGATCCTCTGGTTGTGTTATACCATGGCGAGGATTGTTCTGGTGTTCTCCCCCAAAATTGTCATTTTAGTTGACATGTTTTCCACTCCTTAGTATAAGTACATTGCATTTTTCCTTTCCATGATGTTTAGTGATCTCTGTATCACTAGGGAGATTTCTTTGTGGGCGAGAATGTAATGCCGTAGCAATTTGTGCCATTTGATTCTCCAATGCTCTTAGAGATGAAATATGGCTTTGCAAAAGTGTTGCTTGGTTTTGTAACAAATTTCTTTGATTTTTAATTGTTGCAGAATGTTCGTGCATCAATTTCTTTGTGGAGGCCATGAAATCTTTCATCGAGGCCATAAATTCCTGCAATGATAACTCTAAGGAATTAGTATTGGAATTAGTACTAGAGGAAAAAACTATACCTTTATTGTTTTGCCAGGGTTGCTAATGATACTAATTCTAAAAGTGTTGATGGTCAGAATTATTTTGAAGTGGCCTGTAATTTGCTACTTGATTGTTGTTGTTCCCTTGATTACTCCATGAAAAATTTGGGTGTTGTCTCTAACCAGGATTATACGTATTTGAATAGGGGTCATTATTGCTCCGATTGTAGTTGCCCAAAAAATTTGTTGACTCTTGGTTTTCTGGACATTTACTCTCATGATGGTTGCCATGAAAAAATATACATGCGTGATTGGTCACCTTGACTTCTCTTACCTCATTAGGACGTTGCAAATTTTTCAACATATTACTTATGGCAGAAAGTTGAGCAGCTACCGAATCCTTACCCTCTAATTCATATGCTCCAGATGTTTTTATGCCTGTTCCCAATCTTGTATTCGGGAATTGATAATCATTATTTGTTTTCCTGTCAAGGATATCAAAGCCTTCCTCGGGTCATATGTCCAGTAAGGTTCCATTTGCTGAGGCATCTAACATCATTCGAGTTGGTACATTGACTCCGTTGTAAAACATCACCACTTGCGTCCAATCATGAAATCCATGGTTGACACATTTGTGAAGTAGGTTTTTGTACCTATCCCAACATTCATACATTGATTCATAATCTCCTTGGCGAAAACTTGCAATGTCATTGTGAAGCTGTGTATTCATATTGGGCGGATTATATCGAAGTAAGAAACTCTTGCATAAGTTTTCCCATGACTCCATTGAGCCGGAAGGAATTTCGCTGAGCCAAGCTCTTGCTCTATCACGTAAGGAGTAAGGGAAAAGTTTCAGTTTAAGCACGTCTTCATGAACTCCTTGTTGTTGAAACGAGTCATGTTGTCTAGCATCCTCATTGGGTGAACTACCAAATTGGCTAATAGAGTTTAGCATGTTAAACGTCACCGATTTAAGTTCGAAATGAGTTACTTGTATTTCAGGTGCCACTATGCTTGGATTGAGGTCATCGAGAATTGGGTTCAAGTGATCTCTTATCACTCTTGGTCTTGCAACTTGAAGATTAATTATTGCATCAAGATCTCCTAAATCTCCCATGTTGTCTTGCATTTGAAGTTGGTTTAAATGTTCTCTGGTTCTTTGGGCACGTAACCTTTGTCTGTATGATTTCTCAACTTCGGGGTCGAATGGTTCCAAAGGCTTACCAGAAGATCTCAAGGTCACACAATAATAAAAACCTACAAAAGAAAATAATAAACTACGTTATACTAGATATAAGGTGACAAGAACTTGTTATGGCGAATAAAAATTTTGTCAATTGCCAATCCCCGGCAACAACGCCAAAATCTTGATCGCTTGTAAATGTATATGCTAAGGAAAGCAATTCTGTGCAAGTAAACACAATCGAATCAAGTAATATAATAGTTAGTGAGTATCGTCTCCACATGGATTGGATTATAAATTTATCTTCACCATAACTAGAACTAGTGGTCACAAACTAATTCCTACTTGATTATCAACTTAAAATCTAATATTAATAAAACAAGGAAGTGATATAATGATTACATAAAAGTTTGGTTGAGGCAAAATAAATATGCAGAATGTTGGAATAAAATAAAACAAGTGTCGATTTAAATATAATGCAAGCAACCTCCCATACCCAGACTTCTCACAGAGAACTTATGCTAAAATTTTGTATTGGCAACAATTATTCTAAGTCTAGAATGAATTATTATGACTTGCTTAAGCTGCCCAACAGGATTATTAGGTATTCTTAGACGGTTGTTATAGCAATACTCATCAGCGTTAACTACAACCCTTGGTTTGTTAGACTGTTGTTGTAGCTATACCTCTCAGTGTGAACTATAGGTGTTGTCTATCCTACTCTAGAATCTATCCCTTTTAGTCGATTGAAACTCGCTTCTTATGTCTAAGGTAAACAAGTTAGAAGTTCACCATCCCAGATTCATTTCGTTGCTCACGTTGATCTATCTTAATTCTCTCGAATCTAAGAATCACTATCTAGACAAAAGATGATCTCTCGATGCTCTTACATTGCCAAGACATGTTTTACCAAAACCCCAGGTGATCTCTCGATGCTCTTACATTTTTAAGGCAAAATAATCAAACAATGAAAAAAACATTCATGAGCAAAAACATAATCCATCATTCATTAAACAGAAAATAATTGTTTAGGTAACATAAAGTTTAACACCAAGTAAGACAGCCATGGTGCCATAAAAAATCATCCAAGTTTCAACGTTTAATACAACCCCAAACATATAAAGAGATTAATAACAAATGAAGAACAACTCCAAAAAATCGGGGGCTCTGTCGCGACAGTTCTGATCAACACCGCGCTTGCCTTGGTGATCAGCCTCTCTCGAGACTTGATCACCGCTCTACTAAGCCTGGTTATGGAGGACACTAATGAAGGTTAGTTGGTAAACAGTGAGAAAGAACTGCAGTTGCTCGCTCACGCCTTGGGTAAAGCTCTTCTCTCTTATTCTTTCCCCTCTTTCTTAGGCGGCTACGGCTGGTTATTATAAAGAAGAATCTCCTAGGGCTTTGCGTAATTTGGAGATTCCTTAAATAACCGTTGTTATATTCCCAGGCTTAAAAAAGAAAAACAGCTGGTGGCTGTCAGAGTATTAAAGGCTTGCTTGCATGTGAAGTAGGTCATCCAGCTGGCGTGTGACATAGGCGGTTTCATCATACCCGCTTCAGACTCTTCAGATAAACCTTGCCTCGGTGAGATAAATCTTCTCCTCACGTTCTTATCTGTTCTACTGGCCCTTGCAATTTATGTTGTCATGACTCAAATGTTCTTCCTCTGTAAGTTTCCTGTACAAACACAACCCATGAAAACCTTTTCTCCTCAACAGCACCAGTTAAACCAAATAAATCTTGCCAAATCAAAACTTATCCACCATAAGCTAACATAACCTATATGCAACTAAAATTATGTGCATACTTTGTTTATACGAGCAATAACTTAAGTGAAAAGACTAAAAATTAAGTCTTTTTACGGAGTTATCACCTACAAAGAGCTTTACCAACAACTTTTTGATACCCACGTAGTGTCACCATATCCAGTGGAACCCATGAAGCCCCCATACCCCAAATGGTATGATGAGAATGCTCATTGCAAATATCACGACGGTTATTGAGAATTGCTACGCATTCAAGAGAATCGTGCAGAAGATGCGTAACAAGAATTAGATCGACTTCACAACTGGGGGCATCCAAGTGAGGAAGAAGATCATTTCATCATTTGCAACATTTTGTTTGAATTTGTTTTTCATTATTTCTCAAGTTTTTTTTTGTAAAGAGATTTAAATGAATTTATTCTACTTTAACAATGGCGAGTAATGAATCAAATTTGCAGACTTGAAATTCTTTAAATATCAACTGAATTAAAAAACTCTGTAAATGATTCAGAGTCACATATCTTTGACAAAGTGACAATCAATAAAACAAAGGACTTTGACCTTACCTTAGAATGTACACTCGAACACCGTATCATTCTCTTACAAGAACTGATATAGTCTTATCCTCTTATGAAGGAATGAACAAGAGGCTTGGTATTTAGGTATGCATAGGAGCAGACAATATGGGGCATCTTTTGCATATGACGTTACTATACGTTCAATGATGATGATGATCTTTGCATATGGAATAGTCGAGTGGGTGAATCTAGTTTAGGTCAGTCGCTTGGAAATTGAACTCTAAAGATAAATTTTTTGACTTTCAACAAACACCTAGACTATAATAGGTTCTTCTTGACAATCTTAGGAAATTGAATCCATCAAGCTGAGCTATTCCACTAAAGCAATTGGTTATAGAGGAAACTCGAAAGCCCTGGCTTTAAGAATAGATTTCATTCAAACCGTGACATTGCTCATACACTTGGCAATTCGGTGTTTACTCTACTGTAATTGTCAGGCCGAAGACTTTGTGATGAGATGAACCCTTCAGTTAACCTGATAAAAGTGATTATAATATTAAGCTGTCCCTTTAGAACAATTGGTTAAACTCCCCGACTTTATGGATTCAGCTAGCCAAACAATGGCAAATTAAATCAAATTTATCTAAACAAGGAGTTTTCTGTAATGATGGAGTAAGGGAGTTAAGGAACACCTGTTATAGTCAATTTCACCCGAGAACTCAAGAATTTCATTTTTAGACCGATATTTTTGCACTGCCTTTATTAGAGGAGCCTACTAAGGTTGAACAAATGGAAGATTTCAGAGAGCCAAAATAGAAGGTCTAGTAATGGGTATACTAGTTGCGTCATTTTGTCAGCATCTGATTAAAATGCCAAGCCGAGAAAGAGGGGCATGTTATGATGTTCAATAATAAGAAATAGCATTTTGGTGGTCGAAACCTTAGAAAATAGGGGGCCGACCTAAAGTCAACTCAACAATTTAGACATTTGTCAAAGAGCTATAACTCTGCAAACCTTAAAGAGCTATTGATTCTTTTGATTTTCTATGAACTCATGTTTATGATTTGATTCGATTGCGAGCCAGAACTAAGGGGCAATGTTTTACAAAATTCTTATATTCTCATATCTCTTTTCCCTCCTAAAATAAGAGAAAGGAGAAAATTATTTTCAAACAAGACAGTCTCAAATGTGAAAGGCTGCAAACCAAGAAGAAATGGGGCATGATCGGTTCCAATGACCAGATCGATAAAGCACGAGACTCCATCCAGGAGATAAAAAATAACTAATTCATGTTGCATGCATCTTAGACATACTTAAGAGCATCACATTCATCATTTTTTCATACATAATTTTTTGCAGCTTTTAGAGTCAAGTTTCAACTTCAAGAAGAAAGATACTCAATTCAAAAGCACCTTCAGAAATTGATGGTGGTTGCTTAACTCAGCCGCGATGAGCTACACCTCAACCAATTTGATTTGTTGAAAGACCGACAGATCTTAGAATCAAATTCAGATGGGTTCGAGAACCAATTCAGATCGGATCCAGTTCAGCTTAACTAACAATGATTAGCTAGTTTCCAGTTAACGTTTTCAAGCCAGATTTTAATTCCACGACGGATGATATCTGGCTGACAGAATTTATCAGTGGGCTCTCCCATGAAGGGGAGTCATCTAAATATTTACGATCGGCTTAGGCCCGCGAAGGGGGGACCATCCTCATTTAGAGGAGATTTACAACACATCTTAAGTCGAGAAAAGCTATATGACAACAAACAACTTTCTAGTTTCATTCGGAGCCAATTTCAACTTCACAGGGAAGGATATTGGACTCGAAACAATGCAACTTACACAATATTGGATTTCAACTTCATAACGAAGAATATCCTACCCAAATCTCAACTTCACAGTGAATGAGCCATCCACGATTTCAAATTCATGAAGAAGGATATCGAGCCCAAGAATTAACTCAATTTCACAATAAATGAGTCATCTACAACAATAGGAGTTTATCTCCCAGCCTATTACAGCTTAGCTCAAGGCGAGAATGGCTATCTGTCAATAAACCTTCGAGTTTGATTACATTCAGCTCAAGAACATATCAAATTTACAACATAACTCAAGGCAAGAAGGGTTATCAGTCAACAAGAACTTTCGAGATTGATTCCATTCAGCTCGAGAGCATATTCACCGCAATGTAGCAGTAAGTAACTACTTTCATATCAAAATTTTCACACCAAGGTCTTTATGCAGAGAAGAAGACCAAGGTCAAGAATGGAAACAAGAAGCCACTTTCTGATTTTCCTATGATTTCAACTTCACAACAAAGGATATCGTACCCAAAGAGATTAACCCAACTTCACGATGAATGGTCATCTGTAACACAACAACACCAAAGTCTTCAGGTCAAGTTTCAGCTTCACGACGAAGTGTCTTGGGCTAGAAGATGATTCAGGGAAAACTTTCCAATGCTTTGAGCTCGGTTTCAACTTCACGTCGAAAGACATCGTGCTCAAAATTTTCTAGTTCAACTCAATCTCACGGCGAAGGAGTCATTCCGTGATTCAGTCCAAATTAACAAATCAATCATACTATCGGATTTCAACTCTATGACAGAGGATATTCGATTAAAATGGGATTCGATTCCTGTAATAGTGGATGTTAAATGATACATTCATGATGGACGAAATTGGTGTCTTTTAATCTTTATCCTATTTTTGTTACACGATAATGGGCAAAGAGGGGCAGTTGTAGACACACTATTTCATCCCATTTTTATATCACATATTTATAATATATATATATATTTATGTTTGTAATATTCAACCTATATATATATATATATATATATTATTATATTATTTATTTTATTACATTTACAGGCCCAAAACGATGGGTGACCCAATACCAAACACCCCGAAGCCTAATTACAAGGAAGTCAGTAACCCATTACAGCAGTGGCCCACTGTAGACCCGAAGCAGGACCCAACTGTAGCCCTAGACCCGAGTCATAAACCAACCCAGAAGATTAGGGTTTTCAGAACCCTAGTTTCTCTCTCTTCTCTCTTCTACGCCGCAAGCAAGATCCTCACACCTCTCCTCCGTTTTTTTCGGCAACGTGGTGTTGTGAGACTCCAAACAACCAACAAACAAGCAATATCAGTCCCATTAGGAGTCTAAAACCCGAACAAATTGAACTAAAAATAGATCTTTTGGTAGACTATAAATTGATGTAACATCACACTAAAAAACGGACGCGAAATACAAGAGATAAACACGAAAATCATACAAAAAACAAAAGCAAACCATAGCAACCAAAAACAGTTGTATTTCAAAGCATTTATATTTCGAAAGGAAGTAAAGAGGTAAAGCTCGTACCTTTTTCGAACCTTGCATGATTGTTTATTTTTGTTTTCGATTTGTAAAATCCAAAAAACTGAAGAACGGCCGATGATCGAAGGGGAGGACAACCGAGGGGTTTTCCTCAGATCTAGCCCTCCCCAAAGCTATTTTTAAAAAATGGTTTTGATTTTCAAAAAGTATGGAAGGAGAGCTATCGAAAAATAATTTTTTTAGTGGACCAACACCAATGAACCAACGAGGCGGTGGCCACCGATTTCTGGGTTGGGCGACGGTGTTCTTCATTATATGAAGAACAACGATGAACTTTGAGAGAAAATGGATGGAAGGCTTTTAATTTGGTTTGGGTGAAATGAAAAATGAAGGGGGTGTTTTGTGATTTTTAACTTATATATGCAACTCGTTTTCGGCCCACCGACCCGACCCAGGGAGTAAGGATCCACGTGTTTTTGTGTTTAAAAGGGGGAATCACATTTTTGGTACCCCTATTTTTTAAAACTTCCATTTTAACCCAGAATCAAATTTAGCCCCGAATTTCTCTTAAAATTGACCTTCAATTTTGTTTTTCTTTCAATTTAGCCCTTTTAATATTATTACATATATATTATTATTTTTTTACTGTTATTTATTTATTATTATTATCATTATTATTATACATTTTCTATTTATTTTATTTATTCGTTTTATTTTTACTATTTTTCTTTTTGGTTTTCTATATTATTGGTTTTCCTAACATTTATATATATATATATATATATATACATATATACTATTATTTTCTTTTTTTTCTTTATTTATTTATTTATTTATTTTCTCTCTTTTTTTATTTATTTACTTTATCTTTACCTTATTTTTATTTCCTTTATATTTATTTTATTTATTTATTTTCATTCTATTCTTGTTTTTATTTATTTATTTATTATATATATTATTATTATTTTCTTTATTTTTTATTTTTTATTTTTTCTTTTATTTCTTTAATTTTCTTTATCTTTTTTTTTCTTTATCTTTTTTTTTCTTTATCTCATTTTTTTGTTTCATTTGTTTTTATTTTCTTTATTTTCATTACCTTTTCTTCTATCTAACACATTTTTTTACTTTTAAGAGTACATTTTTTTAAATCTAACAGAGGTAAGTAATTTGAATCAATTTTTACCTTTTTAATTTAACTTTTAATTTTCTTATTTAAGACAACTGGAAATTAATTAGTACCGAAAGGGCAATTCAAATGTGTTAATCCTTCCTTTATTATAATCGACTCCCGAATCCAACACATCTTTGGTAAGATACAGATCAGGTAAGATGATATCCGATCAGCTAAAATCTTGTTTTTAAAATGATCGGTGGCGACTCAAATCATTTTATTCAAGTTTTAACCTCATAATTAAGCACTGGGCCTTCTTCATCACTTATCCTTCTAATGCACGTGAAGCTACGACAATCATACGATATCGAGTCCATGATTTAGTGTTATAAAAAATATCTTTAATTAAGAATTTATATTCAATTTTTAACTATAATATTAAAATTATTCTTTAAACTTTTATGATAAAGAATAAATATATAATATATAATTTTCGAATTAATAAAAAAGCAATAAATAATAGTTGTGGTCACGAGAGACGATGTGGAAAAAAATATTCATCGGGGAACTCGTAGAATTTTGACTGTGTATTTGTTTAAGCCTCGATAGCGATGCATCAATCAACCCATTGTACAATTAACAGCCCGCAATAAATTCAACCTTTGGAAATATCATTTTGCTTCTTTATTATATGTAAACTATAAGCTTTTACCTAAATTCATCATTCACCTATATGAGGTTGAGCTAACTAAAGGAGAAAAACATAATCAGTGGCAATTAATTATAGCCATTTAATCGTCATTCGTCTTTATTGCATATGGTTTTCAATTAAGAATAGATTTGATGCTTAAGATATCGATCTGCACTTCCTTTAATGAAGATTTCGATCAAAGTTTGAGCTAAGACGTTGACAGAGATTAGGGTGCAATTAAATATTAAACTAAATAACTTTCTCAAAAGACAAGAGATTAAAGAAAGGTGTCATCTCACTAAGTATACATGTCATAACTGTATTCTTTCAGTGTTTATAGTCTGTTAACGTTTTGTCATTTTAATTATGTTTTAAAAATATACACTTACTGATCTACAGAGTAAGATGTCAATTATCCGTAGAATACACTCATACATGTTTTATTTTTTCAATTTGAATCCTTTAAAAATATTTAAAGATGATAGATTTTGAAGGAATATATAAATATTCAGAGAATAAATTTAATTCTTATACTCATAATACGATCCAATGAATTAGATTTGAAAACAATATTTTTAGAAGTTATAATTCACAATCACACTAGTTTTAGTATTAGTTGTCAATAGTTGGTATTTATTATTTATTTTATTTTATCGTATTTTTCTTATTTTTTAAATTTTCAATAATTACGTTTTTATGACATGTTTTCTTTTTTCTTTTGACACGATTTCGATCATTATTTTCGTTTATACTTTTTCTCAGGATTTGATTTATCATCGCCATAATTGATCAAGATGACACTTATTTGTTATTACGGTGATCTTTTCTACTTTGAATCCTTTGATTTGATTTAGATACACGATATGTATTTATGGATAGTTTTCTCACGTCGCTCAATTCTGATTTACATAATTTCAGTGGTCTTTTAATAGTTTGAATCCTTTTGTTGTTTGTTTGACGTTGCGGTCAAATCTATTCCGACCTGCCTTTTATTTGAATTTATTTGGTTAGTTTTTTACTCTTTTTTCTTATATAATCATTGTGTAATCTTAAGTGACTAGTTTATTATGTTAATAATTATAAAAAATATTATTATTATTTGTTTAATTTAGTGTAGTGATTATAAATTTTTATTATGATTTAAATATTTTTTTATTTTTAATAAAATTAACAGTTTCATTTTGTCAAAAAGAAGTTATAATTGATTATATGATATAATATTAAAAAATATATGATGGGTCATGGTAATTAAAATCCGTCTGTGATCGTGTTTTATCTCCATCCTCTGTTGAAGATTTTATGGTTCCTTTTATTTGACATCATTAGACATTATACTATACCTTATTCAATATTGTGGGCCATTTTCTAAAAACAAAAAATTAAAATATTATATCCTCAAAAGGTTTCAAGATTTTTACAGTTACGTGTCGGACTTTTATTTGTGATATTTTATTTTATTTATTATTTTCATAATACTTTCTTTTATAAATAATTCAAAAATAATTACAACTTTATTTTGAAAAATTTAAATTTTTATTTAAACTGATTTAATTTAAATTTTAGAGTCGTCATCGACATTTGAGTTAGGTATATCGAATACCTAAAAAAATGTCCTTTAAAACAAATTTAGGAAAAATTATTTTTACAGACAAAAATTGGTATGCGTTTACCAAATACTAGTTTTTAAGGGTTTGAAAGTCGATTATACATGGGGAATGATAAGTATATCCACAACACCCAAAATTTGGTACTTAATTGCTTATACTTTGTCATGACAGTGGGAATTGCAAATTCGATTCAAAGAGTAAAGTACGATCCCTTTTATTAAAATTAATCATGTTCATTTTTTGTTTGAATGTTGTCTAATTGCATCACTCCGAACAAGTTGTGATTTTCACGCTCATTCTACGATTGTTCTTAGTAATACATCAAGGAAAAAATGCATTCATAACATAAATAAGTAATTAGATAAATGAAAACTAAAATAATAAACATAACATGATAACATAAAATAAAACAAAATATATGTGTACATATTTTAAATGCATAAAAAGTATGATACATAAATATATCATTAAAGTAAATAAACATAACTTTAACACATAATTTTACAAGTGTGTTTCCTTTTATATATATATATATATGATTTATAATTAAGAAAAGTAAGTTAAAAATTTATGTTATGGATAAATACACCTTTAAAGCATAAGAGATGAATGTAGGGCTTAAACAAAATAAATTAAGAAAATAGATAATCATTAAGGTATTGATCCCATTTTATTTCCTAATGATTTCACCAAAAAACAATGACTAAAATGAATCCACAACAAAACTTCAGCAATCAAAGGTATAAATCATGCATATTCTCATATTTAATAAACGAAGGACTAACATACAATAATTCATAAATCAATGGTCAGAGTCATCAATTTACATAATCATAACAATTAAACACATAATGACTAAAATGTAAAAGCAGTAAAATTTAAAGATCAAAACATAAACATAAAAAGCTTATATGTAGTGACTGAAATGAAATTTTACAAAACCAGGATGATCACTTGTTTGGATAGACCATGTGCTACACGCAGAAGCCCTAACCATCCTATACGACGCCGTTTTAGATGTATTATATATACATCTTTATAATTTTGGGGAACCATGGTCTTCATTTTTCACTCACATATGACCTTTTTCACTCTCTCCATCCTCTCCCTTTTTTTTTTCTCTCAATCGAGAAGGGAGATGAGCCTCTCTTCCGACAGCCTCTCTTCCGGCAGCCTCCCTAAACGGCTCTAGTAAGGGTCCAATGGCCCCCTGAACACCACCTTTTCGAACCCTTAAACAAACTAACACCAAACTCAACTTAAACATTCACATACTCAAAAAAAATTATACTTGAAATAAAAAAAGCTAATTTTTTTGCTATGAAATCTTCTTGACTATGATAAAACAAGAATATATTCAGATTTGAGAGGTAAGATCTTCTTCTCCCTTTCTTACTCTGTTTTCTTGCTTGTTTTCTTTTCCTTTATTTCTTTTTTTTTCATTCGAATCCTCTTTGGTTCGAATCTACCTCTTTCTATTTCTTATCCCTTTGTTTATATGATGAATCATTGTCAAAGATTTGGTGGAAGATGGAGGTTTTTCCATAGAAAATGATTTCCTTAAAATCGAGACTATACCGCCTCCGTTTTTTTGGGATTTTTCATTTTTTAATGGGTTGTTAGCTTTAATTTATTTTTGATTGATTTCTCTCATTTTTACTATTTTGCTAAGATAATGACGGTGAGGTGGTTTAATCGGCAGTTCATCCATAGTGACATCATCATAATCAATGCAAATGACGGTGACAGGGAGTGGCTCCAGCAACAGTGGCAGCGCAGATGGCTAACCTTAGAGTTTCAAGAACAAACCCAAAAAGTAGTTGGGCTTGCTAGGTGGGCCTTGTTGGTTGTTGGGCTTGATTGATGGGAATTTGTAACCATTAAATAATAAAATAATTTAAAATATAATAATAATTTATTATATTATTAAATTAAAGAGTCCAGACAAAATTTAGTGTCTACATCTGCCCATCTTTGCCCATTTTCGTATAACGGGAATAGGGCAAAGACTAAAGACATTATTTTGTCCGATCCCAATGTTTGCTCTGAATCGAGAGTCCCTCATTCCAATATAAACAATCTAAAAAGAACCCTATTAGGTTGTATCTTGATGATCCAATCCTTTGTTTAATGACATTGGTCCTTCATGATGAGGACATCTACTCACATTTGAATGATAGCGTGTCTAGAGACAACGTGGTTCCTTCGTATTGAGGAAGTTTAATTGTCTTTAGAAATTTTGCTTTGGATGACAACATTGCTCATTCGTGCTGAGGAGATCTTGTAACACCCCCAACCCGTACCCGACCCGGATACGAGTCTGAGGTGTCACATTGACTTTTCAAAACCTTTATTCTTACAAAAATCATATAAAAAATTTAAACTTTCATTAAAATAAAGTTAACTAATTTACATAAGTATACCCAAAACATTACAAAATCGACCAGAGCATATGTAATTCCCAACTTTGTGTATATGCCAACATACATATTGTAACACCCCAACCCGTATCTGACCCGAATCTGAGTCAAAGGTGTCACATTGACTTTTCAAAATGTTTTTCTTTACAAATTAGCTAAAATTTAAATTCACATTTCAAGAAAATGAATATTTTACATTAATTAAAATCAATTGGTTTTACAAATCATATGAGAGCATATAAAATTCAAAACATTAATTACATACCAGCTACTTTCAATAAAACAAAATACATATGATTCAAAACTCTTTTCTGATCTGACCTTCGGAAAGGAGAGGTGGATCTATCTTGCTCCTCTTTGCTCCTTAATCTTCTTGAAAACCTACGTGTGACACATTCACACGCTAAGTCTATGACTTAGTGAGGCATATAAAACATATAATGTAAACTATAACTTCTAGCAATATATGCATATTTCATACTATCTGTAACACCCTCAACCCGTATCCGACCCGAATACGAGTTTGGGGTGTCACATTGACTTTTCAAACTTTGACTCTTGACAAAATTCAAAGAAAATTTAAAACTTTCATTAAAATAAAAACTGTGTATTTACATAAATTGACCAAAATAACCAAAATCGATCAGAGCATATTCAGCTCAATCAATTAGTACATGCCAACTATATTAATATTAACCATACACATTTAAATCATCTATTTTCTGATCTGAAACTTTGTAAGGAAAATGCTAACCTGTCTTGCTCCTCTTAGCTCTTTACTCTTCTCACTTCTGTAACCTATGTGTGAAACAATCACACGCTAAGTCGTTGACTTAGTGAGGCATAAAACATATAATAAAACTCTAACTCGTAATCATGCTTGAACAATTTACTAACATATCACATACAAGCATCACACCCACATATACATATAATAATTCCTACTATGCACCTTTTATATATTATATATATATATATATATATATATATATATATCCACGTATATATATAATTATCTTCTTTCCTATCATTATCATATTATCACCTTTCATATTTCTATTCTCTTGTTTATATGATCAATTAAGCTCATATCATATATCTTATAGCATATACAATAATCACTAACACACATATATCATATACATTACATTCCATGTTATCTCTTATTAGCCCATGTGCACCTATGAGAACTGTAGATATGTGAGTCTATTGAGGTTGTACACCACTATGCTATCACCACAGCTCATATAAATATCCCAAAGGACCTATCCAAAGGTCACAAAGACCCCGGTAACTATCCAAAGGTCACAAAGAACCTCGGTAAATGTCCATAGATCTCGAAGAACCTAGGTAAACTGTCCATATGTCTCGAAAGACATAGGTAAACCCTCAACTCTTGGCATGCCAACTATACCCCTATATCTCATATCACATAACATGGACATTATCATTTATAAAATTTCATATCACTTGTTATTTCTCTTCTATCACATATCACATGTATGTGTAACCATATATCTCATATCACATGTATCACAAGTGCATGTATTCACGTAGATCGTTTCATATGACTTATACCATTTCTCATTTGTTCATGTAACTCGCATGTCATATCATGTAATATAACACATAATCATATAGGCTTACGGTTTTATCACCTATCATGTTATTTCACTTATACACTTTTATATCACATAAACTCATATATATATCATGTCACATAACTTATCACATAACTTATTTGATATTCCTATATATTCTCATCTTATAACTTATATTACCTATATATATAACCTTATGACCTATTATCAAGTATTAATGTTCCTATATGGTTCCATCTTTATCATATAACCTATGAGCTATTCTTATATCAACCATACTTTGTTTATCTCACTTTTCATATCATTCATTCAAAAGCATGTTAACACATATAATCATGCATACATACAATTTATGTCATGCATATACATATAATCATATATTCATGCATTCAACATAGGAAATAGACTTGTCACAAGTCTTGTTTCGATTTAGCACCATAAACGAATTAATATGCACTCACCTGAGCCTCACTAAGTTCCAATCCACTTTTATGATTTTTCTTTTCTTTCGATCGAATCTTAACTTGATGATTGTTCTGAAACTTGTTCGTGTTCGATATCTACATAATCACATATTGATACATATCAGTATCCAATTGATATACTCTAATCTATCATTTCTTAGACCAAAAGAAATGTCTATTTCAATTTCCCCTTGAAGTGCATCGATGCATTCTACAGTGCATCGATACATTCTTTAACATGTGCATCGATGCACTACTCATGCATCGATACACAAATTACCTTCGATGTTTTCATTTTAAGGGGATGCATCGATGCACTACTTATGCATCGATGCATCAATTACATTCGATGTTTCTTCTTTAAAGAGTGCATCGATGCATATTGAATATGCATCGATACACCTTGCCCAGAATTTGCATTTTAGCACGAAAGTCATCAACTATTCCCTTAATTCTTCTATTTTAAGCCTCTAATATGTCATTAAACTCAACTACCATTACATAAACCAACTTATTTCCATGTAAATCATCTTTAACCTCAAAATCCTATATTCCTTATGAAATTCAAGAATCATACTCAATTTCTAACATGTTCCAAATTCCATTCAATTGCTTCTAACTTCTTAATTAGACCCTTGACAAGTCAAATCCAACTTTAGAACTTCAAAAACCTTTATATAACAAAAGTTCATTTATAAACCCTTAAAAAAAATTCCTTTCTAATTCTCTCTCTTTGGTGTTTTAAACTTATATAAGCTTTCCTTAAGCTTATATAACCCCCAAAGACTCAAATCCAACTTAAAACTTTCAAGAAATCAAAAGCTAAATCAAACTTACCTTTGCTCTTGGCTTCCACGTAAAGAAGAAGAAGAAAGGAGAAGAGAACTTTGGAGAATTCCCTCCCTTTCCACGTGTATTTATCCTTACCAATCCCATTTTTTAATTCATTTCTTGGTCAATTGACCCTTTTGCCCTTTATTTCCTTTAATAATTACTAAATAACCTTCATCATATATTTCCAATAATCATTGAACTTTTTCATTCTTCTACTTTAGTAACCAAATTCTGAAATTTTACAATTTGGTCACTAACCCGGTATTGCGGATGTTACAAATCTCCCCTCATTTTTAAGAAAATTCATCCTCGAATTTTCACTGGACATCTTGATAGAAACATATCTTCTAAAGTTCTCATGTTGCTTCATTTAATTAATCTTTCTTGTCATCATCAGAAACTTACTTTTCAATCCTTTAGCTTTTCAATTACCTTTTTCCCTTATATATATATATATTCATATCATGTCACTTATCATTTAAACAGCAACCAGTAACTTCAATCCATTTTCATCAATCAACAACCTAAATCAATCTCTAACTACCTTATAATAATAACCAATTCATTTTCCATTACCATTTAACCAAAAACACGACCTTAAATCTTCTTTAAATATGATTCAACATACACTTTTAAAGAATCTATTCACATCACCTTACACACTTTTCTTAATTCTATATCCAAAATTATCATCTACACTTCCATATAACCTTTATTGTATCTGATCCTTTAACTCATCCCTTTCATTTCTTTATTCCATTATTCCTTTATTTATTCCTTATACCCAAATCATATATTTCCTTTCATGTTCACATACTCTTGTCTTATCACCTACACTCATCTCTATGTACCAATCTTCATTGCATCCTCATAAGTTTGATAACCCATTTACTTATATAGAACTTCATTCTTTATCATTTCTTATACTTGTATTTTCCTTCCTTAAGGTTCCATGCAAATACTTATCTTCTTTTCTACATCATAGCTATCTGATCAGAATACATAACTATATTCAGTTTCACATCATAATTGATTAACTCAATTTTACCTTTTCTTCCAATCTTATAACCTTTACTCTGACAATTAATCAACATATATCCAATCTAGGGCACAAACCCTAATCAACCAATCATATACATCCTTTCCAATCGAAATTATCTCAAAATTCATTTACTTAACTTGTCAATTTCACCTCATTCTCATACATCCAGAAATTTCCGTTGTTCAACTCAACATTATGACTTCCTTTGTCTTATAAGCTGATCATCGATATACACATTCTCAAACTCTTCTTATCAATCCTCAGTTTTACTCAAATATACAAATCCTTATTTCCTTTACTATACCACATTACTATGATCCAAATATACAACTGTATCTAGATCCATTTCATATTTGGTTATCATAACCTGACAATATCTTATAATCTTATAATTCCAGTACATTTTTATCACATACTCTGGTTAGCCAACGCTAACCCTTTCTATCTTAACTGCAAACTCTTATCATAAACATACTCTTGTTTATGCTCAATACTATCACTTCGTTTCAACTCATAAGCTCTGACTTTATACATCTTATATGCTTGTCACTGGTGCACTTATCCTTGAGTTCTTCTATAAGTACTCACCACATCATTCGATTTTTTTAACGTTCTTATGGTGACACTTATTCACCATATTCTATCTTATCCACATACTAACAAAATTGATCCATATCGCTTTTCCGATTCAAAACAATAAAGATCTTCTTTCACTATTCTAATATGATTTCAACTTTTTGAAATCAACATTTAATCATATAAGATATTTTTTGAGGTTTCCGCTCTTCATCCTGCCTGGCCAGGGCAGGTGAATTGCTACAACCATCAGATTCACCCCCTCGCTTTCTTTGAAATTCTCATAATTAGATTTCTACTATATTAAACTAATCTTATTCTATTAGCAAGACAACATACTTCTTACACTATCATATCAAATATTTTTTTTTCACTATGTGTTGTCATGTACACATTTTATGACGCTTTGGACTTTAGTTTATGCCGAGAATCGGCTAAACTGTAGCTCTGATACCATTAAATGTAACACCCTCAACCCGTATCCAACCCGAATACAAGTTTGGGGTGTCACATTGACTTTTCAAACTTTGACTCTTGACAAAATTCAAAGAAAATTTAAAACTTTCATTAAAATAAAAACTGTGTATTTACATAAATTGACCAAAATAACCAAAATCGATCAGAGCATTTTCAACTCAATCAATTAGTACATGCCAACTATATTCAGATTAACCATACACATTTAAATCATATATTTTCTGATCTGAAACTTTGTAAGGAAAATGCTGACCTGTCTTGCTCCTTTAGCTCTTTACTCTTCTCACTTCTGTAACCTACATGTGAAACAATCACACGCTAAGTCGTTGACTTAGTGAGGTATAAAACATATAATAAAACTCTAACTCATAATCATGCTTGAACAATTTCTACTAACATATCACATACAAGCATCACACCCACATATACATATAATAATTCCTACTATGCACCTTTCATATATTCACCTATATATATATATATCCACGCATACATATAATTATCTTCTTTCCTATCATTATCATATTATCACCTTTCATATTTCTATTCTCTTGTTTATATGATCAATTAAGCTCATATCATATATCTTATAGCATATATAATAATCACTAACACATATATATCATATACATTACATTCCATGTTATCTCTTATTAGCCAGTGCACCTGTGAGAACTGTAGATATATGAGTCTATTGAGGTTGTGAACCACTATGTTGTCACCACAGCTCATATAAATGTCCCGAAGGACCTATCCAGAGGTCACAAAGACCCCGGTAACTATCCAGAGGTCACAAAGAACCTCTGCAACTGTCCATAGGTCTCGAAGAACCTAGGTAAACTATCTATATGTCTCAAATGAAATAGGTAAACCCTCAACTCTTGGCATGCCAACTATACCCCTAGATCTCATATCACATAACATGGACATTATCATTTATAACATTTCATATAACTTGTTATTTATCTTCTATCACATACCACATGTATGTGTAACCATATATCTCATATCACATGTATCACAAGTGCATGTATTCACGTAGATCGTTTCATATGACTTATACCATTTCTCATTTGTTCATGTAACTCGCATGTCATATCATGTAACATATAACACATAATCATATAGGCTTACGGTTTTATCACCTATCATGTTATTTCACTTATACACTTTTATATCACATAAACTCATATATATATCATGTCACATAACTTATCTCATAACTTATTTGATATTCCTATATATTCTCATCTTATAACTTATATTACCTATGCATATAACCTTAAGACTATTATCAAGAACTCAATTAATGTTCCTATATGGTTCCATCTTTATCATATAACCTATGAGCTATTCTTATATCAACCATACTTTGTTTATCTCACTTTTCATATCATTCATTCAAAAGAATGTTAACACATATAATCATGTATATATACAATTTATGTCATGCATATACATATAATCATATATTCATGCATTCAACATAGGAAATAGACTTTTCACAAGTCTTGTTTCCATTTAGCACCATAAACGAATTAATATGCACTCACTTGAGCCTCACTAAGTTCCAATCCACTTTTGTGATTTTTCTTTTCTTTCGATCGAATCTTAACTTGATGATCGTTCCGAAACTTGTTAGTGTTTGATATCTACATAATCACATATTGATACATATTAGTATCCAATTGATATACTCTAATCTATCATTTCTTAGACCAAAAGAAATGTCTATTTCAATTTCCCCTTGAAGTGCATCGATGCATTCTACAGTGCATCGATACATTCTTTAACATGTGCATCGATGCACTACTCATGCATCGATACACAAATTACCTTCGATGTTTTCATTTTAAGGGGATGCATCGATGCACTCCTTATGCATCGATGCATCAATTGCATTCGATGTTTCTTCTTTAAAGAGTGCATCGATGCACATTGAATATGTATCGATACACCTTGCCCAGAATTTGCATTTTAGCACGAAAATCATCAACTCTTCCCTTAATTATTCAATTTTAAGCCTCTAATATGTCATTAAACTCAACTACCATTACTTAAACCAACTTATATCCATGTAAATCATCTTTAACCTCAAAATCCTATCTTCCTTATGAAATTCAAGAATCATACTCAATTTCTAACATGTTCCAAATTCCATTCAATTGCTTCTAACTTCTTAATTAGACCCTTGACAAGTCAAATCCAACTTTAGAACTTCAAAAACCTTTATATAACAAAAGTTCATTTATAAACCCTTAATAAAATTCCTTTCTAATTCTCTCTCTTTGGTGTTTTAAACTTATATAAGCTTTCCTTAAGCTTATATAACACCCAACAAATCCAACTTAAAACTTTCAAGAAATCAAAAGCTAAATCAAACTTACCTTTGCTCTTGGCTTCCACGTAAAGAAGAAGAAGAAAGGAGAAGAGAACTCTGGAGAATTCTCTCCCTTTCTACGTGTATTTATCCTTACCAATCCCATTTTTTAATTCATTTCTTGGTCAATTGACCCTTTACCCTTTATTTCCTTTAATAATTACTAAATAACCTTCATCATATATATCCAATAATCATTGAACTATTTCATTCTTCTACTTTAGTCACCAAATTCTAAAATTTTACAATTTGGCCACTAACCCGGTATTGCGGATGTTACACTATCATATTATACAACCTCATATACCCTTTCATGTAACAAATACATACATATACATATATCATCATTCACATTTTGAGCATTATCATATATTTTTATCACTAGTTCCTTTTTATCATATATGATTATACTTATCATTTATACACATCATATAACACATACAACCAACTATATCCATGCACACATATCATCATTATCCGAATCACCTTATTGTCATTATCATTATCACTAATCCATTTAGAACATATAATCTGGTAGTTAACCTTTGTAGCACTTCATACTATACCTTTTACAATCAAAGCACATAACATCACACAATGTTTCTTTATGTTATCTATTTATTAGCCCATGTATACTTCTGAGAACTAAAGATATGCGAGTACATAGGGGTTTTGCACATATGTTGTCACCAGAGCTCATATAAAGTCCCACTAGGGGCATATAGAATTTGTTCCGAAGGACCGTGTAGAAATGTCCTGAAGGACCACATAGATGTCCCGAAAGACCACTCCTTAAAGACCACATACATATTCTAATGGACCAAATAGGTGTATCGAAGTACCGTATATATGTTCCAAAGGATTACATATATGTCCCGAAGGACCACGTAGAACCCTCGACTCTTGGCATGCCAACTATACCTCTAGCTCTCATTTCACATAACATGGGCATTATCATTATGTTTATCACATATTCACATATTCATATCTCATAAGCATAAATCTCATAGATCACTTTCACATAGCTCATATCATACTTTCATATAAACACATGTCTCTTATCACATGTCTTATATCTTGTGATCATGTAATCACATAACTTATAGTCACATGGCTTATTTATAGACATGTATTCACATACTTTATTTTTACATAATTTATATCATATGTTCATATAGACACACAGATCATCACCATATAACCTATATAACATATAAATATCACATAAAATGTAATACATACCATGCATATTCATATAATCACATAGATTCTTATTACATATTCTATATCATATTCTTATATTACTGATTCATAATATAGTTTATACCAACGTAACATAACTTATTTTACTTTTTCACTTCTTTATATAATTTCATTATACCAATTCCTATAATTTATTATACCATCATGTACCCCTTTTCATATAGGTTATACATCAATGCCATATAGTTTATATCCTAGTTTCACGTAATTACTATGTCATATTTCTTGTATACTAATTTCTTATCTCCCCTTAGTTCATTTTCACATAGCTTGTCACATAGACATATATTCTTATAACTTATTATTACCTAGTTCTTACAACATTCTCATATGATTTCCTATATTTATGTAATATACCTCGTATCAGATAAGAATCTAATGAGTTTTAGATCATAGTTCCATCTAACATATAAACCTTCCTATATAACTTATCTGACATATTCATAAACTCATTTATGTCACTATCTCCTAACTTATATTCCATTATCATATTATTATATAGGTCAACCCGACTTAGTTTATTTTACTTTTCATTTAATCACTTAAATCTAATTCATATAATTTATACATTATTATCATATAATTACTTATATCCTTATCACACAAAATAACATATAACACCTATGATATTATTCATATACTCATGCATACATAATAATCATATCAAGCACAATTAACATTCATATAGTCATGCAATCAAAAATTGGAAATAGACTCATTGCGAGTCTTATTTCCATATACATCATATACAACTAATATACACTCACCTGGCCTCACTAGTCAATACCAATCTCTTATCTCTTTCTCGATGACTATTACTTGGTCGACTTGTCTGAACTTTGCTCTCGATCGTTATCTACACGAATATACAATCCAATAAATATTGAAATTTGAATTACCCGAAAAAAATTCTTACGAATATAAACTATCCAAAGCACTACTTTCTTAATCCCAACTTAAGTAGTATTGGTACTACTGTTACAGTACCGATACCCTCATGCTTGTAGTATCGATACCTTTATGCGATATTGATACCCGTTTTCGATTCTGTAATTTCATCTCAAGAATGGTACCGACACCTCCCCATTGGTATCGATACCGTAATGATACTACCACTTCAGTATCGATACCCCATGAATATTTATCCCACTTTTTACCTTATGGTATCGATACTGTTCATTCATTATTGATACCTATTCCAAATTTTCACTTGTTTTTGCCCTATAATATCGATACTTACTCATCTAGTACCGATACTACTATCCCAAATTACACTTCTTTTAACTTGAAAATTACCAAAACTTTGCTATTTTTCTTTGCTATTTTCCCATTTTACTCTTCCATAAAGCCTTTAAACTCAACTATACACTCCAAGACTATCTTACTTCACTTTAACACTCTTTAACATCCAATATTCTCATAGAACACTTGGAACCAAAAATTATATCGATTATTCAACAATGTTTTAATCCACTTCTTATACTTCCTAACTTCTTAACTAGACCCTTGACAAGTCAACTTCAACTTCAAAATCTATTTACTTATTCTATTTCAATAATTCACTCAAAAACTCTTTATATTAAATCTTCCATAACTTATCCCTCTTTGAGTTTTAAACCACTTTAAGCTTTCCTAGCACTTCAAGAATCAAAACCATAACTAAAATGCAAAAATTAACCAACTAAAAAGATTTTTTTACCTTAGCTATAGAGTCACGATGGAGAAGTAGAAGAGCGTTGAACCACTTCTCCAGAAATTTCTTTTTCCCTTTCTTCCTTCTCTATATGGATATAAAGACCACCAAATGAATTTTTAATTCATTTATCATCAAATGACTATTTTACCCTTCCATCTTTCCTTTTTTCCAATCAGTCCTACCCAAAGAAATTATAATTAAGTCCCTAACTTTTCAATTTTTCATAATCAGTTCTCAAAATTTAAAAACTTATATTTTAATCACTAACCCTGATTTTAGGATGTTACACTTATTACAACAAAATACATACTGTGTAAATTACTTCTGATCTGATCTTCTGGTGGAGGTATGTTGTCTCCACAATCCTAATTCTGATCCTCCTACTTCTTGGTACCTACGTGTGAAACACTCACACGCTAAGTCACAGACTTATTGAGACATATAATACAATAATGCATTTCCTAAATCATGAACATGCAACCCAATTATTTCATATGCAATTACAATCATCATATCACTAATCAACCATATCATATAAGATCAATCGTTAACAAATAATAACATGGCATTTTATAAGCAAGTAAATTCTTTTTATATCTTTTATGTGCCCATACACATTACTGAGAACTTAAGGTATGCGAGTACATTGAGGTTGTGCACATATACTGTCACCACAGATCATATAAATTTTCCACTGAGTGGCATATAAAACTGTCCCGAAGGACCTCGTAGAACCCTCGACTCTTGGCATGCCAATTATACTTATAGCTCTCATATCACATAACATGGGCTTAAGCTTTATATGTTTCATGTATTCATCTAGTAAACAACTTCATCACATATGCAGATACTCATATAACTTGTATCATTTCTCATATAATCACATATGTTCTATCTTGTAACATATATCATATGTGCATATAGTCATTGATCTCATACCATATAGCTTATGTTTATTCATTTATGTTCACATGGATCACACAACATATATCAAAAACATATAAACATATATCACTTATGCATGTACTCATAATAATCATAACATATGCATGTTCATAACTATTGAACCATGAAATTTAAACATAGAAAATAGACTTATCACAAGACTTATTTCCATAAAACATATATACTATATTATACACTCACCATAGCCTCACTTAGTCCGATAAACTCCTATGACTTTATCTCTTGATCGTTCTTAACTCTTCGATCGTTCCTAACTCTTCGATTGTTCCAGAACTTGCTTATGCTCGATATCTACATAATCATACATTTGATATGAATTTTAGAATTCTAAGTATTATAACTCAATCCTTAATAACCTAAGCTAAAAGAAGTGTTTAATATAAATTTCCACTTTGAGTAGTATCGGTACCCAAGGTGTGGTACCGATACTTCCTTCAGTGTGGTACCGATACCATTTCTTGGTATCGATACCCTTTCCCGGTTCTAGAATTCTATTTCAAAAATGGTATCGATACTCTCCTAATGGTATCGGTACCATTGGTACCGATACTACCCTTCAGGTATTGATACTCCTTGAATGACTTGTCCAATTTTGGCTTATGATATCGATATTGTTCAACCAGTACCGATATCCATACTCCAAATATCACTCATTTCTCTTTGAAGTATTGGTACTGGATGAATCAGTACCGATACTTCTTTCCCAAAAGTCACTCCTTAAACCCAAAAATTTACTAATACTCAATTAAACCTTCCATTTAGAACTCCCTTCTTACCACTAAATTCAACTATACTTACTCAAATCAATTTATATCCATATAACACATCATTGTCTTCAATATATCATCAAAATTATTAAAACCAAAAATCTTACTAAATTTATAACATGCTCTAGTTTCATTTCTAATACTTCATACTTCTTAATTTAACTAATGACAAGTCAAATTTAATCTCCAACTTCACTTACTAATCTTTTTCAACAATTTCACTTGAACCCTACTTATTTATAATCCTTCCTAACTCCTTCATCTTTTGGTTTTAAGACAACTTAAGCTTTCCTTAAGCTTAAGTATCATCTAAAGAACATAAATCAAGCTTAAATTCAATAAATAATCAGCTAGCAAGAAACTCACCTTTTCCAAATGGTTTCACGGTTGAAGGAGAAAGAAAGATAAAGATAATTCTGGATATTTCCTTCCTCTTTGCATATCTCCATGTGTATATATTATAACCCATACCAATTTTTAATTCATTTACTGGTCAAATAACCATTTTCCCTTCCAATCATCATTCTTTGTTATTCAGTCCGACACAAACAATTTTCCATATAAGTCCCTAATCTTTTCAATTTATCTACTTTAGTCACTAAACTCTAAAATTTTAGAATTTGGCCAATAACCCAGTGTTTGGGATGTTATAGATCTCCCCCTTAAGAAAATTCGTCCTCAAATTTTCACTGCACAAAGAGATGGGGGTACTGATTCTGTCGAGACATTTCTCTGCCCGACGACAGAGAGTGAAAATAGTACACCTCAGAGTGTATAACTAGTCTAGAAAAAATAAGTGTTTATCCTCCATGAATAAGATGAAACACCAAATTGTAGAGTCACCACCAATCTTTTAATTTGGTGAGATTGGTCACCAAAATGTCATATTATTATAATAAAATTCCTAAGAATAATATTAAAATAATACAACTCAGTTCTGCTTACCAGAAAAATGAGTTCGGGAGTCAGTTACGTATGGGGAAGGATTAGCACCCCCCATAACACCCAAAATTGGTACCAGTATATATATTAATTAGTGTCTTTGCAGTAAATGGTAAACTTGTATTTAAAATTTTAATAGCGTAATATAAATAAAAAGTTTATTATTAATCCTATTATAATATTATTATAATTATATAAATTAACTTAATAAATTATATGATAATAATTCTAAAGTAGAAATACTAATATTAATTAATCATATAATAATAGTTAATAATTAAAACATAAAATATTAAAATTATTAATTTAATTCAAAATAATATTATAACTATGCATTAATTATGTAATTTACCCTAATTTATTATATCTAGGTTGAAATGCAAACTTATTAATATTTAGGGACTAAATATATAATTTAACCTAAATATATATTAATATAGCAGTGACTAAAATAAAAATAATTAAAATATAAAAACAAAATTAAAAGGTATGAAAAACCTGATTTCGGGACCAAAACGTGAAGCTGGCAAAACTAGGGGAGTACGGATATAATTTACCCATCCCCTATTTACACAGAAACCCCTCTCCCAAAATGACACCGTATGGGAGAGGGTATAAATAGCCCGATTTTGGCCCTAAAGAGCCAAGTGCTCTCATTTCTCTCGTTTCCCCCTCTCTCTAAACCGAGAGAACCCTCTCGGTTCTGTCTAAAATATCCTCTGGTGAAATGGCCAGCCACCAGTCGATAGTCGTTCACCACCACCATCTGCCACCACCGGCTACCACCCATGGTGGCCGGAAATACAAAACTAACCCAAAATATAGCTCTCTTTCTCCTCTACCCAAAACCACCCTTATTTCTTCCTAAAACCTCACTAAACGTAGTAGATCTAGATTTTTACCTCAAGTGAAATGAGGTTTCTGACAACGTTTGGGCTTCGATAAGGGTAAGTTTCATCGCTCTGTTCTCTTTGGTTTTTGTTACCGCTGTGGATCGTTGTGGTAGCCTTCTGTTTACTTTTTGTATTGTTTCCTTGCTCTTGAGGTTGTTTCCTCTCTTGCTGTTGTGTTTTTGCTTTGTATAGATACTTGTTGCCGTTATTTTTTTGTGTTTATTTGCAGGATCGATCGAGTCCTTTTATAGGGTTATGACGTGTACGGCTGGTGTGCTTCTTCTAGATCTTTCTGGAGTGCTCTGGTGAGATCTGGAGAGGCCGCAGAGTCGTGGCAGCGCCGGATTGGATCTGTGGAGGCGGTGAGATAATAACCCTAGGGTTTCTAGGGTTGTTATTGGCTTGACCTGGACCCTTGATCTACGTTGAGATCAAACGGTTGGGAGTACGATGGCGTTGGAGAGATATGCGTGAAACCCTAGCAGCACAGGCTTCTCTTATGGGCTTGCTAGAATTGGGCCTAACTCGGTTGTTGGTCTTGAGTCTAGATCGGACTCAGATGAAAACTAGTGTCGACAGCTTCCCCTCTTTGCTTATTTTTGTGTAGACAAGAATAAAGCAAAGATAAAAAGAAAAAAAGTTTTCGTCGAGTGAACTTCTTGCTTTGCTGGGAATTCGTTCGACTACTCTTTCATGGAGAGTGAAATTTTATTTGATCATGTTCCTACTTCACTACACTTCTGTGAAGGCTAAGGATGACTAACTTGAACATAATCTATTTGACTACTCTTCCGTGAAGATCAGACTCGAAATTAGATTGCTTCACTATTCTTCCGTGAAGGTTTCATACTTTACTGAAAAATTCATTCCACTACTCTTCCGTGGAGAGCGAATTTTGATCTTACTTCTGAATTTTCTTCACTACTCTTTCGTGAAGACTGAAAATGATTGGCTTGACAAGAATCTAATTTCACTACTCTTTCGTGAAAATCAAACTCGCAATTTGATTGCTTCACTACTCTTCCGTGAAGGTTTCATACTTTGCTGTAAAATCCATTCCACTACTCTTCCGTGGAGAGCGAATTTTGATCTTGCTTCTGAATTTTGCTTCACTACTCTTCCATGAAGACTAAAAATGATTGACTTGACAAAAATCTAATTTCACTATTCTTTAGTGAATATCAGATTGATTTGATTACACTACTCTTCCATGGAGATCTTACAAATGGCCTTAAGGATTCATCATTTTGCTTGAAAGACTGATAGATGACCCGAAGGATTTACTACTGACCCGAAGGCTTTACAAATGACCAGAAGGCTTTACAAATGACCCGAAGGCTTTACAAATGACCCGAAGGCTTTACAAATTTGTGGGAAATAATTTACTGGGTAAGAAACTTCTTATTATTCAAAAAATTCATTTTTGGAAAAGATTGAATGAGAAACATTAAAAATTGCTTTCTCATTTTTTTCAAGACAACTTGTTGGTTGGGCATGCCCCAAAATAATGTCTCTGCTGTGGATTGCGTTAATCTATTCTTCAGATGTTTTCCTCTACACACATGACCCTGTGATTTGGATTCTACCTTATACTTGTAAGGTATTTGTCCCTGCATCTTTATGTGAGAAATGTATTTATGCAAATGTAATCAAATATATCCGTGAAATGCATAATCTTTTATGTAAATAATGTTCTTATGAATACAAAATATCGGTTCAATCCTCAATTGACTCCGAAGTTCGTTCTTTTTCCAGTAAATTATTCATTTTTATTTATGAATAACCATCTGGTCAACTTGTATCTTTGTTTCTTTTTTTATCTTAAGAAGAACTGTTTCATTTATGGGACTCCTGCCATACTCAGAACTATGACCTTGTTGCCCCATTTTACTTGATAAAACCAGCTGTCTTTACCTGAACTTGTGTAGACATCCGATAAAGCTGTCATCTTTGTAAAGATAATCTATCATCTTTGAAAAGGGAATCTATCATCTTTGAAAAGGGAATCTATTAACTTTGAAAAGAGAATCTATCATCTTTGCAACATGTAGTTATGAATATGCTAAACCTAATAGAGATTAATCAGGATATAAGCCACGTCTGTTCTGATTTGACTCTTGAAACAATTCACAAGAATGATTTATCATAATTCCTTTTATATCTCCACATCTAATAAGATCTCTTCACAAGAAGGATTTATCCTAATCCTTTCATGTCTCTACATCTAATAAGATCTCGAACAAGGTTTTTTTAAACCATATCATGTCAAGATGCTTAACAATAACTCATTGTTCAATCTTAGTTGGCTCCACTAGTTTCTTGTTGTTAAAGTTCCAACGTTCAGAAAGAAATATTCATCATTTTTCATTTTTGATTCTTGGAATTGAGGAAAAATTTCATCTTGTGTCAACAGATAAAATATCCCATGATCGTAACATTGGTTCAACACCATAATTACTGGTTCATAAAACATTTGACAACACGTTCATCCTTTCATGTGGATTCTGTGGGGATAATGTGATCGTATGGTGGATAAAATAGTGATGTATGATCAACTCTATTGTCATTGTTTCACTATTTTCATTCTTCATACCTTTTTGTTTCAGTGGAAATATTTGCTCAATTCAACGATCTTTCCATGATAAGAGCTTTCAACATCCCCAACATTTACTTCTTGTTGGTGTGAGCCTTCAAAAAGGCTCCAGCATTGATGTGATCGTTCAAAATATCCTACTAGAATCATTTTTGTCTAAAATGGGCCTTCAGTATACCCTACATAAATTGTTTCTGACTAAAATGGGCCTTCAGCATGCCCTAACATTACAAGTTGTAAGGTTTACTCTTAATATCCATTCATGATTCTCATGAGGTCTAATTTTGATAATGTCCCCTAGTAGGTACACGTGTGACTTCCTTGGTGCCAAATCTCGTAATCTTGAATGCTCTCATTTCAGTGTTACTAAACATCAATGTTGTTTAAGTAACTTGAGGGATTCTTTTCATGTTGTCACAAACTTAAGAGATGATCAATTCTTCTGACAGAATGTTTGAGATAATCATCTTTTCCTCGATCGGTAGTCACAAAGGGAATGTTATAAGTCCAACTTCCCCCAGACTTTTGATTTCTCAAGCCACTTGCTTTCAAGAATGTGAAATGTTTCATCATTATGGCCTTGCTTATTTTCCTTCTCAATAGGGGTAGAATAGGCATCAACCTGATTCAAGAGCCCTTCTTATTTGAAACTATCCTGTTTAAAATATTATTCCTCATTTCTTATCAAAGAATGAAAGAAGTTTTGTAAAATATTACACCTTACAGGTTTACAATAGAATCAAATTATAAGCATGAATTCAAAGGACATCAAAAGAATCAACCACTTTTACTATTTTAGAGTTATAGTTCTTTGACAAGTATCAAAATATAAGAGGTTAGTTTCATGTTGGCTTCCCTATTTTCTATGGTTACATCTTAGTGAAGATGTCACTCCTCTCTCGCTCTTTTGTGAACATTGTCACATGCCTCACTTTCTTGACTTGGTATCTTAAACTGGATGCGTACAAAATTACACAATCTAGTATAACAATTACTAGACCTTCTAAAATACCTTTATTTCAATTCGCTGAAATCTCTGATTCTATTCAAAGCAGTGTTAAAACATCGATCTAATAACGATATTCATGTTTGTACATGTGTGGAATAGACTATAATAGGTATTATTTCACTTTCTTACAACAACTTCTTCTTTTACCATTTTGGCTAACTGAACTCAGCTTTATTGACATTAACCATCATTGGGCTAGTTGAAACTTAACCATAAAGCCCGGGTTATTAACCAATTGCTCTAGAGGGACAACTTTTATGCTTATATGACTCTTACTTTTTAAAAAAACCTATTATAGTCTATGTGTCAGGTTAAATTAAAAAAATCTCATTACCAAATTTTAATTTACCAGCAACTGACTTAGATTAGATCGGTCAAAGTTTCATCATCAAATCTCATCAATAGAAAATAATCCAGTTAGCTTTGCAATGTCACGAAAGATGCCCCACGTTGTATGCTTCTAAATATCAATACCAAGCCTTTTGTCTAATTCCTTACATTGGAGAAAGCTCTCTCATATTTGTGGAAGGGTAGTATTTAGGATGTATTTCTTCTGAGACAAGGTCAGGGTCCTTTTTTTCTGGTATTCAATCTTGATACTTTGTCAAAGATGTATAACTCTTAATTGTAAAGAGTTTTTAATCTAATGATATTCAAAGAACTGTAAGATTACAAAATTGATTCAATGCTCATAACCTTAAAACCAACATATTTTATTACAAAAGGCGGAGAAAGGAACAAAAAATATTCAAACAAGATGCTACAAAATGAAAGGTACAATAGTGGTAGATAACAACTTCCACTGCCTCATTTTTCCTTATATGTTGGATGTATAATCAGACCAGGATCTTTGTCTATATTTGTACCCCATTTCTTGATCATTTCTTGGGTAGATTCTTTGGATAAGCTTTTAGGTATACAAATCTCTACTTTCTCCTGAGCTATCTCTTGGTCAAATCCCATCATCATCTTTTGTGATTGGCAATTGGGCTCAGTTTGAATTTCAGAACAAATCTCTTTGGTGACAATAGTTGTATCCTGTTCTGAATGCTCCTTGCAGCTGTGATTGGAGTAGTATTCTCTTTTCTCTTTAAATTTCCCTCTACTTCTCTTGATTTTAGAAGATCTGATATGGGTGTCTCCATGGTTGTACCTACCTTATTTTTTTTAAACCTGTAGGCTAATCTCGAATTATCTTTACTTTTTCTTTTTCATTTCTCATTTTTGCATTATCTTTTAGCTTGAGAGAAATATCGAGAGTTAAATTTTCCATACATACTTCATCCTCCTTGGCTTTACCTTGTCCTCTATTTGTTTTGACACTATCAGTTTCATTTCCGGAGTTGACTTCCAGATGTTTGATCAAAATGGATTGATTGTTGGCATCTATTTCTATAATTCCATGAGTCAAAAGATCTTAACTCGTCGTTTCAAATTGCCATAATTTTTGATGGAGTGTCCTCGGATTCCAGCATGATACTCACAAAAGATCTTTTTATTATACCATCTTGGGTAAGGAGGCACCAAAGATTTAGCCAGGCATGGAGCCATAAGTTGGGCTTTGTGTAATTTGGCATATAACTTGATGCATGAGACCGAAGGAAAACAAGGTAGAGATTCCCTTGATATGATCGTTTCCTTACTATTACTTTCCTGAAAATGTTTGCTTCGAATGTCTGACTTTTGATCATCGTCTTGAGAGAGATGATGACTTGAAAATTTCTCTTTCTTAACCAGTTTTAAATTTATGTGGAGCTTAGGTTTCCCATTTCTGAAACATAACAACCCTTCCGTCATGAGGTCTTGAACCTTTAATTTTAGCATTATGCAATTTTCTGTAGAATGACCAAAATCTTCAGAATGATAATTGCATGGATTCTTGATATTTTTCCAATTTGGATGTAAATAAGTACTATGAGGTATGGGTGTCACAAGACCACTTTCAAAGAGAAAGAGTAACAACTATGAATACAAAATTGGAATTGAAAAGAGGTGTGTCATCTTTTTTTCCTTTTTGTTTTTTTATCCATTTTCAATGGGACTTGTTCCATGTTTCTCTTCTTTGAACCAATTTCAATTTCCATGTCTTTTGTTATATTTCCCAATCCATGAAGCTGAGTTAAATTTGTATATTCCATAACAGGTTCTTGGTCATTTGTCATCATATCAGTAACTACATTATTGAAATCCAGTCTTTTTCCCAAGGCTTTTATCTTTTCAAGCTCAATAGGGTCTTCTAACATTTTATCTCTATATAGTAGAGTAACCATCATACTCATCATTTTAGACATTCATTCCCTGGACTCATCTTGGAACATTTTTGTTTCTTTAAGCATTTTCGTTGGATTTCTACAAGTTATTCTTGGATTCTTTGAATCTTTCCAACTCGAGCTAATACTCCATTCATTACTTTCAATCCTTTTTTAAGATCTTCCCCTGATTTTCAGAACTCCTGATTCCAAAATCTTTCAATGATTGATATATGTTATCATGCTATGCATAATCATGAATGTAAATGCAACTGTGAATGTAAATACATATATGAAAGAGTGTAATTCAAGAGTTGTCATTTTAAAATAGCTTCCATTGAACACAAAAAGTGCTTTTCAATACATTCAAAAATCATTACATATAAGGGATTGCTTTCCCCCCTAATTTCTCTATTTCCTTAAAAAGCCAAGTTAATTTCCATTTATGCTCCAGAATCAAATTGTCATCCTGCTTCAGCTCCCTTATAAAACCAACTAAGTCCACCAGCTTGTGGGCCACCTTGCTTGCTTGAGCAACATCTTTATTCATGTCATTATCATTTTTCTTGAATTTTACCTGCTATCTTCTGAAGTTATAGATAATATTGGTCATTTTCCTTTATCAGAGAACCTTTATGTTCAAGAAGTTCTTGTACCAGATCTCCATAATCATCCACCATTTTCATCAATGTGTGGTTCTGAGCTCTAGTGGATTTTAATTCAACATTAATCTCACATTGATGGATCATGTATGAAGTTTCCATGTTGGCTATATCCTTCTTCAATATCTGGTTTTCAACTTGACATTTTTCCAAATTTGTGATGGTTGCATTGTATATTTCTTCAGAAATTTGAAAGTCATAAGAGAATTTCTTTGCTTGATCCTTATGTATCTTTTTCTAGTAGCAAACATCAGTCTTCAGTTTAATGATTCCTGCTAGCCATTCCTCTGGAGTATTTCTAGTCTAACATCTTTAAAGGTTTGACTGACTTTTCGAAAATCATTAAGCATGGCTTCGGCCTCTGCGCTTAATTTCCTGTTTTCGTCTTTCCAAAAACAGGCTTGAACTTTATAAAAACTCTCTCCTTTGTGACTACTTCTGTTGATTCTCTTACCATAAAATGCTTTTGGTACCAATCTAATAGGACATACCCCTCCATTATTTTAAAAGCTCCTCAAGGTACCCTTATTTGGCTTCTTCACAGTTTATTTGATCGTGAAACCCTTTGTTCATAATGAAAACCTTTGATATCACTCTTGAATCCACACCCTTGAGTTTTCCATGATTATGCAAATGTAAACAAAACAATTAATATATGCAAGTTAGGGCAAAATAAAATGTACATACAAAAAGAATTATATTTGTAAATACATCATATCCTCATGTTTTCTAGTTCCATGCTTTGTTTGAAAAAATAACCTAACCGCATGATTTCTAGTTCCCATGCATTCATTTAGAAAAAAAATAAAAAAAATAAAAGACTCAACATGCTTTTCCTTGTGTGCTAACCTGATAAAACTCATTTGGGTTAGGCTCTGACTAAACGTGAGTTCTAAGTTTATTATATGCTAGGTTTTGGCTCTAGAGTAAAAGGGTCAACGAATTGTCCTTTGTTGGTGTCCCCTTGGACTACCAAGCCCTCAATCCTGATCCATTACAAACTTTCAGATTAAATTCAATTTGAAGGATCACACTTCCTTATGTCCATACGGAGGTGAAAACCACACGAGGAACATAAGGTGTGAGCTCAAAGAATGATCCCCTATCGCATACGGAGGTGAAAACCACACAAGGGAATAGTTTCTCATTCACTTAAACATGATAAAAGCGGGGTTTTAGATGTCATAAATGTAGTGCACAGTGGGTGAGAAAAAGCATTAAAAGAAATAAAATAATATACAACCTATTATTTTATTCTAATAACCCAAAATTAAATTTGTACACACATAAAAAACAAAATTTAGTAAAATAATGAAAATAATTATAACAAAATTAAAACAAATTTATTATTTGCTGTAAAGACAAATAATTAATAAATTGGTGGCTGGACTCTCATTTTTTTTAAAAACTCCCCTGCGGAGTCACCAAGCTGTTGAGACGTTTCTCTTCCCGGCGACGGAGAGTGCAAATAGTACACCTCATAGTGTGTAACTAGTCTCGAAAAAGTAAGTGTTTATCCCCTATGAATAAGATGAAACACCAAATTATAGAGTCACCACCAATCTTTTTATTTGGTGAGATTGGTTACCAAAATGTCATATTATACTAATAAAATTCCTAAGAATAATATTAAAATAATACAACTCGGGTCTGATTATCAGAAAAAAGAGTTCGGAGTCGGTTATGTATGGAGAAGGATTAGCACCCCCATAATGCCCAAAATTGGTACCGATATTTATTAATTAGTGTCTTTGTAGAAAATGATAAACTTGTATTTAAAATTTAAATAGCTTAATATAAATAAAAAGTTTATTATTAATCCTATTATAATATTATTATAATCATATAAATTAACTTAATAAATTATATGATAATAATTCTAAAGTAGAAATACTAATATTAATTAATCATATAATAATAGTTAATAATTAAAATATAAAATATTAAAATTAATTAACTTAATTCGAAATAATACTATAATTATGCATTAATTATGTAACTTACCCTAATTTATTATATCTAGGTCAAAATGTAAACTTATTAATATTTAGTGACTAAACATGTAATTTAACCTAAATATATATTAATATAGCAGTGACTAAAATAAAAAAAATTAAAATATAAAAACAAAATTAAAAGGTATGAAAAATCTGATTTCGAGCCCAAATCGTGAAGCTTACAAAACTAGGGGGTGTGGATGTAATTTACCCATCCCCTATTTACACAGAAACCCCTCTTCCAAAACGACGATGTGTGGGAGAGGGTATAAATAACCCGAGTTTGACCCTAAAGAGCCAAGTGCTCCCATTTCTCTTGTTTCCCTCTCTCTCTAAACTGAGAGAACCCTCTCGGTTCTCTCTAAAATATCCCCCGGTGGAATGGCCGGCCACCAGTTGACAGCCATTCACCACCACCATCAGACATCGTCAGTTACCACCCACGATGGCCGGAAATACAAAACTAACCCCAAAACATAGCTCTCTTTCTCCTCTACCCAAAACCACCCTTATTTCTTCCTAAATCCTCACTAAAAGTAGTAGATCTAGATTTTTACCTTCGGTGAAATGAGGTTTCGACAACGTTTCGGCTTCGGCATGGGTAAGTTTTCTCGCTCTCTTCTCTTTGCTTTTTGTTACTGCTGTGGATCATTGTGGTAGCCTTTTGTTTGCTCTTATGATTGTTTTCTCTCTTTCTATTGTGTTTTGCTTTGTATAGATGCTTGCTGCCGTTGTTTTTGTATGTTTGTTTGCAGGATCGATATAGTCCTTTTATAGGGCTCAGTGGTGCATCCTTTGGACCGGTCATAATGGTGCCATTCGGTGAGTCACCAGAGCTACGGTGGTTACTCACACTAGGGTTGCAACGTGTACAGTTGGTGTGCTTCTTCTAGAGCCTTCTGGAGTGCTCTGGTGAGATCTGGAGAAGCGATAAAGTCGTGGCAGCATTGGATTGGAGCTTTGGAAGCGGTGAGATGATAACCCTAGGATTTCTAGGGTTGTTATTGGCTTGATCTGGACCCTTGATATGCACTGAGATCTGACGGCTGGGAGAACGGCGGTGCTGGAGAGACATGCGTGAAACCCTAGCAGCATAGGCTTCTCTTATGGGCTTGTTGGAATTGGGCCTGACTCAATTATTGGGCTTGAGTCTAGATCGGCTTGGGTTTGGTTGTATCCGGGCCTGTGATTTGCTTTGTAACCGAGTTGTCCTCTTGTAAATGGGCCTCCATTTGTAATAATAATATATAATAATTTATATATTAATATATTATTATATATTAATATATATAATAATATATAACACTCGGACGAAAACTAGTGTCGACAGATTCCTCATGTCCTCTTCACGTTCCCACATTGCTTCCTCTACTTTGTGATTCCTCTATAAAACTTTGACCAATGGAATAGTCTTATTCCATAACTATTTAACCTCATAAGTTAATATTTGTACTAGTTCTTCCTCATAGGTCAAGTCAGGCTGAATTTCTATCTCTTCTGGTGTAACAATATGGGAGGGATCACACCTATACTTTCGAAGCATGGAAACATAGAAAATATCATGAATCTTTTCCATTTTCGGTGGTAAAGCTAACTGGTATGCCACGGGTCCTATTCTCTTAACGATCTCATAGGGCCCAATAAACCGAGGACTAAGTTTTCCTTTTCACCCAAACCTTAACACTTTCTTCCAAGAAGACACATTTAGAAACATTTTATCTCTAATTTGAAACTCAATATCTTTCCTCTTAATATCAGTATACGATTTCTATATATCAGCTGCCGCTTTAAGATTGTTCTGAATTACTTGAACTTTCTCTTCCACTTCTTAATCAAATTAGGACCAAGAACCTCTCGATCTTTAAGCTCATACCAATTCAATGGCATACAACACTTTTTCCCATATAAAACCTCAGGGAGCCATCTTGATGCTTGAATGGTAGCTATTGTTATAAGAGAATTCGAAAGTGGCAAGTATTTTTCCCAAGACCCTTTAAACTCGGTCACACATGCTCTTAACATATCTTCCAGAATTTGGATAGTCCGCTCGACTGTCCATCTGTCTGAGGATAAAAGGTTATGCTAAAGTTCAATCGAGTTCCTAACGCTCCATGTAAAGTCTTCCAAAATCTTGATGTAAATCGAGGATCTCGGTCAGAAACAATCAAAACAGGCACACCATGCAAACTAATAATTTCTTTGATGTACAGTTTAGCATACTTATCCATAGAGAAATCAACTCGTACTGGAATGAAATGGGCTGGCTTTGTCAATCGATCAACTATTACCCAAATTGAATCTCTCTTATTCAGAGTCAAGGGTAACCCATCACAAAATTCATCGTCACATTCTCCCATTTCCATTGAGGAATGAGATTGGTTGCAATAATCCTAACGGAACATGATGCTTAGCTTTGACTTGCTAGCATGTTAAACACTTGGACACAAATTTCGTAATATTTTTCTTCATTCCCAGACACCAATACCGACTCTTGAGATCCATATACATCTTCTTTCCACCCGGGTGTATCGTTAATGGACTATAGCGGGCCTCTATCAAACGATCATTCCTCAATTCCTCACCATCTAGAATTACCAATCTCCCTCGATAATACAGATTCCCATCAGACTTAATCTCATAATCTTTAATTTATTCATTCTTTACTTTTTGTAACCTCTTCAAACACTTTTCATCTTTGTTTTGCAAGTATTTAATTCGATTCAACAAGGTTGGCTTAAGCATCAATTCTGTATATATTGTACCATCCCCATCTAATGATAACCTTGCATCTAAAGCTCGTAAGGTTGCAAACGTTTTTCGACTTAAGGCATCCGCTACCACGTTGGCTTTTCCAGGATGGAAATCAATTACCACATGATAATCCTTTAAGAATTTAACCCATCTTCTTTGCTTTAAGTTTAATTCTTTCTGAGTCATCAGATACTTTAAGCACTTATGATCTGTGTATAGATAGCAATGTTCGCCATATAAGTAGTGACACCAAATCTTGAGAGTGAACACTACTGTAGCCAACTCTAAATATATGTTGGATAGTTCTTCTCATGTGGTTTCAATTATCTAGACGCATAGGCCGACACTTTCCCTTTTTGCATCAATACACATCCCAAACCGTTATGGGACGTATCATTGTAAACCACGTAGTTCTTTCCAGACTCAGGTTGAACCAATACTGGAACTTCTATCAAAATTTTCTCTAATGTTTCAAAACTTTCTTGAAACTCAGGATTCCAAGCAAATGTTACATCTTTACTCATCAATTTAGTCAAAGGTAAAGCTATCATCGAAAATTTCTTAACGAACCTTCGATAATAACTACGAGCCACAGAAAACTTCAAACTTTAAACACATTCTTTGGAACTTCTCATTCCAAAATAGCTTTTATCTTTTGAGGACCAACCCAAATTCCTTCTATAGAAATCACATGTCCAAGGAATGTTACTTCATTCAACCAAAATTCACACTTAGATAGTTTGGCGTATAGCTTCTTATCTCGTAGAATTTGTAAGACTATCCTCAGATGTGCACTATGCTCTTCATTCGACTTCGAATACACCAATATATCGTCAATGAAAACAACTACAAACTGGACTAGATAAGGTTGAAATATTCTATTCATCAGGTCCATAAAAGCAACTGGTTCCATTCGTTACCCCAAACAATATAACAATGAACTCATAGTGATCATATCTCATTCTAAAAGTGGTTTTCAGAATATCTTTCTCCTGAATCTTCAATTGATGATAGCCATAACGTAAATCAATCTTTAAGAATACCGAAGCTCCCTTTAACTGATCAAATAAATCATCAATTCTAGGGGGATACTTATTCTTTATGGTCACCTTGTTGAGCTATCGATAATCAATGTAGAGACGCATTGAACCATCATTATTCTTAACGAACAACACTGGAGCTCCCCAAGGTGACACACTTGGTTTTATAAATCCTTTATCCAATAATTCTTGTAACTGAATCTTTAACTCCTGCAACTCTTTCGAAGCCATTCTGTAAGGTACCATTGAAATAGGTGTTGTTCCATGCATTACTTCTATTTGGAATTCAGCCTCTCTATCTGGAGGTAAACCTGACAACTCTGCAGGAAAAATATTGGGGAACTCTCTAACTATGGAAATATCTTATAACCCTTTCTCCTTAGTTCTATTATCCATCACATTAGCAATGAAACCCTGACATCCTTGTAATAATAACTTCTTTGCCGATATCTCAGATATTACGTTTGCTAACAGATTTTATCTTTCACTGAACACTATAACTTCCAATCCTTCTGAACTAATCAATGTTACCCTCTTTAGTCTACTATCAATGTTAACATGATAATGATATTATCAGTCCATTCCCAGTATCACTTCAAATTCATCAAATGGTAATTCTATCATATTAGAAGAGAATTTAACTCCCTGAATCCTTATGGGACACCCTCGACATACTCTATTTACCCTAGCACTGTGCCCTAATGGATTTGTCACTATCACATCACTATTAATAGCTTCTAGTTGAATTCTCAATTCTCTTACCAATTTACTACTAATATATGAATTTGTGGAAGTCGGATCAATCAATACTAAAATATGTTTATCATAAATTGGAAAGTACCTGCAATAATCTCCAGATCATCACGGTCTTCATTGGTCTTTAGATTGTAAACCCGAGCAGTCAAGTGAACTTCTTGTTGAGTAGAGGATTCAGGCCGACTTCTTCTTCTACTTTTTTCTCTTCCTCTCTCAGACTTCGAAGCAGATCGCTCCAACTGTGCAGGCTCTCCAGACATCAATGGACAATCCTGCATAAAATGTCTGGTGTTCCCACATTTAAAACAAGCTCTAGAAATTACTCGACATATTTCGGTATTGCTCACTCCACAAAGTTGGCATTGTCTAGCTTGACCCTGATTAGCTTTCTCTGTTTTAAATCCTACATATTAAGTCTGTCTGGCTCTCATTGGATTTGATCCTCTAGTAGAGGATGCAACTGATTCAGATCTCGCCTGAGATCGAAAACCAGGATCTCTACCCCTCTTAGGTGGTTTATAACTTGATGAAGGCCCAACTCTTTTAGAAGTTTGGGCTATTTTCTCTCCAAACCTTTCATTTTGAGCTCTCGCTAGAGTTTTAACACGATTAACTACTTCTTGAAACGAGGATAGATTCAACACAATCAACATCTCTTTCAATCAAGGGCGTAAGCCCTCCACAAACCATTAACAGGCATCCCTCTCTATCAAAATATGTTTGGCAACAAAGTGACTTAACCTGTTGAACTCACACTCGTATTCATACACCGTGCGATTCCATTACTTCAAGTTCATAAACTCTTGCTTCATTTTCCTGATAAACTGATCTCCTATATACTTGTTCTTGAACTCTTCCAAGAACAAGGACCATGTCACTTAGCCACTTTTCATTCTCATGGTGACATTCGTCCATCATATTCTCTCTTGCCCACGAAGCAAGGAGACTACTCCATAAGTTTCTCCACCTTAGAACAGTTTAGTCCATCAAGCATTATCTTTATATCATTGAGCCAAAGGTCCATAGCAACAGGACCTTCTTTGGCTTCACCTTTGAACTCAGGAGCTCCTAACCCCTTCAACTCATTTGCAACATTCATTCTCTGAGTTGAGGGAGCATGAGGTTGGAAACGCGTCAGGATAGCGTACAACGTCCTGAAGAAGACATCTTGATCTTGTACAGGCACTCCTGAAGGTGTGTGTTCTTCACCTTGCTTGGCCAGGGCATGCGAATTACTACTTTCTGCAGACCTATCTTATCCCTCTTCACTTCAGGAGCTCTAATGTTCAGACATATAATAAGACATAACCATATAATTCTATTAGCAAGATATCATACTCATTACTTTATCAGATCAGAAGTTCTCACTATTTTGTTGGCATGTATACATTTAAAGATACTATGGACTTCGGTTTATGCCTAGAATTGACTAAACCATAGCTCTGATACCATTAAATGTAACATCCCAACCCGTAACTAACCCGGATACGAATCCGATGTGTCACATTGACTTTTCAAAACCTTTACTCTAACAAAAATCATATAAAAAATTTAAACGTTCATTAAAATAAAGTTAACTAATTTACATAAGTATACCCAAACATTACAAAATCGATCAGAGCATATGTAATTCACAACTTTTCCTACATGTCAACATACTAATTACAACAAAATACATACTGTGTAAATTACTTCTGATCAGATCTTCTGGTGGATGTACGTTGTCTCTACAATCCGAATTTTGATCCTCCTGTTTCTTGGTACCTACGTGTGAAACACTCACACGCTAAGTCACAGACTTACTGAGGAATAAAATACGATAATGTATTTCCTAAATCATGAACATGCAACCCAATTATTTCATATGCAAATACAATCATCATATCACTAATCAACCTTATCATATAGGATCAATCATTAACAAATAATAACATGACATCTTATAAAAAGTAAATTCTTTTTATATCTTTTATGTGCCCATGTACATTACTGAGAATTTAAGGTATGCGAGTACATTGAGGTTGTTCACATATGCTGTCACCACAGCTCGTATAAAATATTCACTGAATGGCATATAAAATTATCCCGAATGACCTGATATATGTCCCGAAGAACCTCGTATATATCTCGAAGGACCTCGAAAAACCCTCGACTCTTGGCATGCCAATTATACCCACAACTCTCATATCACATAACATGGGCTTAAGTATTTATATGTTTCATGTATTCATCTAGTAAACTACTTCATCACGTATACATATACTCATATAACTCATATCATTTCTCATATAATCACATATGTTTTATCTCGTAACGTATTCCATATGTGCGTATAGTCATTGATCTCATACCATATAGCTTATGTTTATTCATTTATGTTCACATGGATCACACAACATATATCAAAATATAAACATATATCACTTATGCATGTACTCATAATAATCATAACATATGCATGTTTATAACTATTGAACCATGAAATTTAAACATAGGAAATATACTTATCAAAAGTCTTATTTCCATAAAACAACATCTATATTTTATTATGCACTCACCTTAGCCTCACTTAGTCCAATCAAATCCTATGACTTTATCTCTCTCTTGATTGTTCTTGACTCTTCTATCGTTCCATAAATTGCTTATGCTCGATATCTACATAATCAATCATTTAATATGAATATCAGAATTCTAAGTATTATAACTCGATCCTTAATAACCTAAGCTAAAAGAAGTGCTTAATATAAATTTCCACTTTGAGTAGTATCGGTACCCAAGTTATGGTACTGATACTTCCTTCACTGTGGTATCGATACCATTTCTTAGTATCTATACCCTTTCCCGGTTCTGGAATTCTATAAATGGTATCGATACTCGCCTAATGGTATCGGTACCCTTGGTATCGATACTACCCTTTAGGTATCGATACTCTTTGAATGACTTATCTAATTTTGTCTTATGGTATTGATATGTTCAACTAGTATCGATACCCATACTCCAAATATCACTCGTTTCTCTTTGAAGTATCGGTACTGGATGAATCAATACTGATACTTATTGCCCAAAAGTCACTCCTTAAACTTGAAAATTTACCAACACTCACTTAAACCTTCTATTTAGAACTCCCTTCTTACCACTAAACTTAACTATACTTACTCAAATCAATTTATAACAATAAAACATAACATTGTCTTCAATATATCATCATAATTTTAAAACCAAAAATCTTACTAAATTTCCAACATGTTCTAATTTCATTTCTAACACTTCATACTTCTTAATTTAACTAATGACAAGTTAAATTTAACCTCCAACAATTTCACTTGAACCCCTCTTAATTTAATCCTTCCTAACTTCTCCATCTTTTGGTTTTAAAACAACTTAAGCTTTTCTGGAGCTTAAGTATCATCTAAAGAACATAAACCAAGCTTAAATTCAATAAATAATCAGCTAGTAAGAAACTCACCTTTTCCAAATGATTTCACAGCTGAAGGAGGAAGAAAGATGAAGATAATTCTGGATATTTCCTTCCCCTTTATGTATCTCTACGTTCATATATTATAACCCATACCAATTTTTAATTCATTTAATGGTCAAATGACCATTTTACCCTTTCAATCATCCTTCTTTGCTATTCAGTCCTACACAAATAATTTTCCATATAAGTCCTTAAACTTTTCAATTTATCTACTTTAGTCACTAAGCTCTAAAATTTTACAATTTGGTCACTAACCCGGTGTTTGGGATGTTACAGATCTGGTTGTTTTTGGGTGATTTGCTCAACGTCAAAACTGGTTGTGACATTGTTTCTTCGCGATAATGAGGTCTAGCCATGATTGAAATATGATTGATCCTCTATTTTTAATAATGAGATAGATCATCTATATCCTATTAAAAACAAGTCATATGTTATGATTCTATATGTTTCATATGCGATATATCCTAAATATGATCTAATGAAAATTCATATGATGAATTGTTAATGCAGTTTTGTACAAATTATTCCAGCATATTAGACTTTATCGCCCTTGGTGAACGATCTTCAGTCATAACATATAAAGTTTTCTCTATCGCTTGTACTCTGGCAGTTTTGGTCCCTGTACTATTGGCGTTTAGTCGTGGTGACCACTCTGCCTTATATTGCCATTGATTTGTTTTCTCTATTTTATTTGGAGAACCAGACTCTCTTTCAAAGGCTGACTATTCTTGAAATGACTTGATTGATTGAAATACTACCTAATATATCCCCCGATTGAAATTTATTTTGAAGGTGAGGTCACATCAAGACTATTTTCATTATGATGAATTTTTTTGAAATGATTTGATGGATTAAAACCATTTTGTTCATGTCCTGATCAATCAGAATGAGATACTCAAGGAAGGATTCATTTGTTCTTCCTATTAAACACTTGTTTTAAAATCCCTATACCCCTAAAATTTTCTCAAAGTAAAGCATAATAATCTTTTTATGTAGAAAAAATACTATTAATCAATATTTTATATGTATGATGCTTATGAAAATGAACAATAAAATATAATCAGCTGAATTAACAAAAGATAAGAAATATGCAATCCTTTTAAGTTGATGTTTTATTTAAGGAGAAGAAAAATATATAAAAAATGAAAATCAAGTATCCCTAATATCAAGCGCAAGAATCATTTCATCTTCACCCCAACAAACTTTTCTGAAGATTAAAATGTGTCTAGAAGATTCAGACCGTACTAAGGATATCTGAGTATGAGAACCTCTCCCTTAACTGTAAGGCTTCCCAAGGAATCTGTCATTTATTAACCTAATCCTGAATATTTGAGCCGTCATTTGTGGATTTTCAACTTAAAACCTCTTTGGTTTCAAGACATCTTCTTTTAAGTTTTCATCTTGAACGACCTTTTCTTTTATTTCACTTCAAGTATAATATCATTTGACTAAGTCTGAATTTACAAGATTATGTAACTTATCTCCATCAATTTCAATCAAAATTTGGACTCCTCTAGAAAAGGCTTTTTTCACGACGTTGGGGTCTTTCCAATTTGACATCCGTTTTCCTCGAAAGTATTTTTGTATAAGAATAATCTTTTTCAAAACCAAATCTCCCTCATAAAATTCTCAAGGTCTGATCTTCTTGTCATAGCTAGCATCATCTTTTCTGATACATTGGACCATGACAAATAGCTCTTAATATATTTTCCTCAATCAAATTCAGTTGATCAAATCAATTCTGAGCCTAATCAGTTTCTTCTAGTTTCAAATCTATTAGTACTCTCAAAGATGGAATTTCGACCTCGATGGGTAAAACTATTTCCATCTCATAGACTAGTGAGAAAGGCATTGCCCTAGTCGATGTACAAACAGAAGTACGATAAGCTAGTAGGGCAAAGGGTAGCTTTTCATACAAATACCTATATGTCTTAGTCCTCTTTGTGGCAATTCTTTTGATGTTCTTGTTTGCTGCCTCTACTAACCATTCATCTTTGGGCGATAAGGAGCCGAGTTATAATGTTTATTTTGAACTTAGTGCAAATTTCTCTCATCCAATCATTATTAAGATTCAAAGCATTGTTTGAAACGATTCTCTCTAGTGTTCAATATTTACAAATGATTTCTTTCTTTATGAATCTGCATACTATCCCTTTGGTTACACTAGCATATGATGTATCTTCAACCCATTTGATGAAATATTCGATGGCCACTAAGATGAATTGGTGTCCATTGGCAGCCTTTGGTGTGATTGGTCCAATGATATCCATTCCTCACATTGAGAAAGGCCAAGGTATGGTCATTACATATACGGGTTAAAGAGGCACATGAATTTTATCACCATAGCTATAAACTTTATGGCATTTACAGGCATAGTTGATATAATCCCCTTCTATTTTAGACCATTAATACTCGAATCTCATGATTTGTTTGACCATTGTGAACCAATTAGCATATGTTTAGCATATTCCTTCATGGACTTCCTCGAGTGCCTTTTTGGCCTCAGCTCTATCCAAGCATCTCAATAGAATCTGGTTTTTTTCTTTCTTGTAAAAAACTTCCCCATTGAGTACGTATCTCATAACTAATCTTCTTAAGGTTCTTTTTTCATTCTCAGCAGCTTCAGTCGAGTAAGCTTGATATTTGACATACTGAATGTCATAATTCCATGGGAGACCATCTTCTTCATCTTTCTCAATGTTACAATAATGAGTTGAGACCTCTCTTATGCTCATACGGATGAACATCATTCTAGCTTGATCATTAACTTGAATATTGAAGTCAATGTAGCTAAGACATCTGCCATTTAGTTTTCCTCATATGGGAGATAAGTAAAAGTAATTTCTCAAATTCTTTTATCAAGTATATGACTAGATATTTGTATTTTATCAACTTGGAATCTCTAGTAATCCATTCTACATGTAGCAGATAAATGACTAATGTGAGTCCTCGAATACTTCTAGGATCTTAATTTTACGGTCAATTAAAACAAATTCCCAACATACATACTTCATACTCAGCCATGTTGTTTGTACATTCGAAATAAAACCAATTAGTAAAAGGATAATGATCACTTTCAAGTGAAACCAGTACTGCCCCAATTACATGCCCCACGAAATTTGAAGCACTGTTAAAGTTCATTCTCCATATTTCATCTTTGGTGGTTTCCTCATCTTCTAAAGTAGATATGCACATTAGATCATCATTGGGGAATCTGAATTTCACTAGTTAGCAGTCTTCCAGTGCTTTGTTTGCCAAGAACTCTACAATGACACTACCCTTCATTACTTTTGGCTCACATAAATTATCAAATTCGGACAACAACATCTACCACCTAGCCATCCTTCCAATTAAAGTTGAGGATTCCATTATGTAAATGAATCCAAATTCGATATTAACCATATAGTGTGGTACAACAAGTATTACCTTAGTCTTTTGTGGTCCATACCAGGGCACAACATAACTTCTCGTTCAGGAAATATCAAGTCTTAAAGTTAATGAATTTCTTACTAAGATAATAATGGCTCGTTCCTTCCTTACAATTTCATCAAGTTCTACTAGTACACATCCCATTGAATTTTCAAATACCGCTAAGTACAGAATCAGTGGCTTTTTAGAATTGGGGGTATTGGAACTGGTGCGTTTGATAAGTAGTGCTTGACTTTATCAAAAACTTCATAACAACTGTCATCCCAAATTCCTGGGTTTTGCATTCTCAATAAGTAGAAGATTGGATCAAACTTCTCTGTTAACTGAGAGATGAACCTAGCAATATAATTCAACCTCCCTAGGAATCCTCGGACTTCTTTTAGAGGTTTTGGCAGTGGCAATTCTTGGATTGCTTTAACCTTGTCTGGATCTATCTATATCCTTTTTAACTAACTATGAACCCTAACAACTTCCCTAAAGTGGTTCCAAAGGTACACTTGGCCAGGTTAAGCTTCAATTGGTACTTCCTTAAACTCAGAAACAATTTTCTCAAAACTCTAGCATGTTCTTATTTGGTTTGTGATTTGGGAATCACGTCGTCTACATATACCTCTATTTCTTTGTGCATCATATCATGGAACAAAGTAACCATGTTTCACTGATATGTTACCCTTGTATTCTTACATCCAAATGGCACTACCTTATAACAAAATGTTCCCCCACATTGTTACAAATATTATCTTTTCTATATCTTCAAGGTTCATATTGATTTCTTTGTACCCTAAAAACCCATCCATAAAGAGAAAAGAGTATGTATAGTTTTATTGTCAATTAGGATGTCTATATGAGAAAGTGGAAAGTTGTCTTTAGGACTCGCACGATTGAGATCTCAGTAGTCGACACACATTTAGACCTTCTCGTCTTTCTTTGGAACGGGCACAATATTAGCTACCCCCTCGGGGTACTTAGACACCTGCAGGAAACCGACTTCAAATTGCTTCTTCACTTCTTCCTTTATTTTTCAACTACATGTCTGGCCTCGTTCTTCAAAGCTTCTGTTGCACTGATTTACATTTTCGTTTTATTGGTAGCTTATGTACAACGATGTCAGTATCCAAACCCGACATATCATGATATGACCAAGCGAACACATACTTGAACTCCCGTAGTAGGTTTATGAGATCATGCCTTATTTCTAAATAGACGAGGTGCCAATCTTAACCTCCTTTTTATCTTCCTTTGTTCCCAAGTTCATTGTCTCAGTCATCTCCTAACGAGGTAAAACCTGTTTATTTTCTTGTTCAATGAACCTGACAAGTTCAGGGTTCAATTCACATTCCTCATAATCCTCATAACCCTCAAACTCCTTTACACACATGTCATTTTCAAAATCAAACTTGGTTCAGAGATATCATTATTCGAACAATTGATATCTTGAGACCTGCAAATGGGTTGTTAGCTTTAATTTATTTGTTGATTGATTTCCCTCATTTTTACTGTTTTGTTGAGATGATAATGGTGAGGTGGTTGAACTGGCTGTTCATCCACAGCGACGACTTCAGAATCGACGCAAATGGCAGCGCGGGGGTGACTCTGGCGACAACAGCAGCGATAGCCCAGGTGTGGATTTCAAGAACAAACCCTAATAGCAACTGGGCTTGCTAGTTGGGCTTTGTTGGTTGTTTAACTTGATTGATGTAGACTTTGTAACCTATAAATAATAAAATAATTTTAAATATAATAATAATAATAATAATAATAATAATAATAATGATAATAATGATAATAATAATAATAATAATAATAATAATAATAAATTAAAGAGTCCGGAAAAAATTTAATATCTACAAATATCTTTTGATGAAATATTAAAATCTTATATATTTTGATTTTCCTCTTTTAACCGGTAAATCTCTGTTTTAAAAGTAGCATAAAGGGTAGAATGAAAGATGGTGGACGTCAAAAATCAGGTGATGTTAATAAAAGCATTTAAACGAGTTAGAACTTGTTCTAAAACTACGTAAGTTGGGATCGAGCTACAATCGACAAGACAAATCTTAATGCTATCTTAAAATCCAATGAATCTTAATTGTTGAACTGAAGATGAATCTTTAATTACTATTTTCTTTAACAAATGAATTGTTAGCTGATAAAGGTAAAGGCATTGGTAGTATATTTTAATAAAATCCAAAAGCAGGATAATGTGTATGAAACGTTAAAAAAGAAAGCATTGTCACAAATTTGCCTCCGACAGCACTTACAACATCTGCCATAATGTAATAAGTAATCTCTGATGTTTTGATGTTGAATCCGCCGTATGGTTCCAAAAACTTATGAATCAAATCACCCTTTTCCCATATATCTTTGCTTTATCCAATTGCAAAGGAACTAGTGTATATGAAATATGATCGTAATATTGAGATGTAATATGTTTTTTTTAGTCAAAGAATAAAACAATGAGAAGTTTATTCAATTTATAGTTAATGAGCTATCTTGTTTGATGGTGCATAATTACAGTGATCGGGTCATGTACTCATTCGTAAGTTAAATATGAGAGTTATTATTAAATTTTAATATAATTTATATGTGGTTTCCTAAAAAAAATTCTGAATCATTAATTAGTCAAGTGATCAAATTTTTATCTTGGGTAAGTTTATTTAATATATATCTTTTAAGATTTAAAAATTAAGATTTAAAAATTAATACTAAAATAAAAATATTTTATATAATTTATGTATTAAATAATTTATCATGTAATCTGTTTGTATGATTACCTAATTATGGTCGAAGACAGGCCTATCAGAGCGATGAAGATCCAATGAATTGCTCAGTTTGGTGGGCCGTCCTCAACCCTGATTTGCATGTGAGGTCGGTGAAAGGCACTGCCAACCTTTTATTGTCCTTTCCACAATTCCCACAACTACATATCGATTAATATCCACATATTTAATTTTTAATAATAAATCTACTAATTAAGGCCACTCACAAAACTCTTGAAGAGAGTGAGTGGTCTTCTAAGGTATAATTTACTAAGTAAAATTATTTAAATTTGATAATTTTTTTTCATTTAATATTTTAAAATTAGATTATTATTTAAGATTTAAATTTAATTTAAATCGAATTCTATGAAAGATAAAATTGAATGGAATGGAATTGAATTTATGTTTAAAATAAAAAAAATTTAATCTGAAATAATATTATAAAATATTTATACATTTTTATTATCTTTATTAATTTAATGAGTAAAACTATGAACAATATATCAAAATGTGATTTTAATCTTAAAATTCAAATTAAATAAATATAATTAAATTTTAAATTGAGATAAAATTAAATAAAAAATTTCAATTTTCAAATTAGAACGTCTGCAAATTAAAAGCAACTCGACTCTTTGACCATTCTAGGGTATAATCTATATTTGTAGGTAGTAATAGAGTTTCAAGAAAAGTAGAGCCCTGTCTCTATTAGACAAATTAAATAATGTGGGGAAAATTTTTAAAGTTTCTCACTATACAATATACAGCATATACAGTACGCTCTCCCTTATAAATACCTTATCATTAACTTAATATAGCCTCACAGTTCTCCTTCACACTCCTCACTCTGTTCTTTCCTTTTGAAAAAAAAAGCCATTTTTGTTCAATTGTTGTCTCCTTGCTGAATATTTTGTTTTGCTGCTTGTGAAGCTAAGGTAGGAAACTATAATGGCAAAGAAGCCGAGAATTGTGATAATTGGAGCTGGGATGGCTGGTCTTACTGCAGCTAACAAGCTCTATACTTCCACTAGCTCTAACGATTTGTTCGACTTGGTTGTTGTCGAAGGCGGCGATAGAATTGGTGGCAGAATCAACAGTTCTGAGTTTTGTGGTGACAGAATTGAGATGGGTGCTACTTGGATCCATGGAATAGGAGGTAGCCCGGTTCATCAAATTGCTCGGGAAATTCACGCTCTTGAGTCTGACCAGCCATGGGAGTGCATGGATGGGTTCTCGGACGAGCCGAAGACCATTGCTGAAGGAGGGTTCGAGCTGAATGCCTCTATCGTTGACCCCATATCCACCCTTTTCAATAACCTGATGGACTTCGCTCAAGGAAAGCTGGCTCAAGACGGTGCAGGCGGAGGGGACGCTTGTTTCTCTAATTTTGCTGCTAAAGCGGCCTCGAAAGGTTGTACGATCAACGGTCGGTTTGGTAACCAAAGTGTCGGTGCGTTTCTTAGACAAGGCTTCGATGCTTTTTGGGATTCTTGCAAGGACCGTGCGGAGCTCAGTGGGTATGGTAAATGGAGCAGGAAGTTGCTGGAAGAAGCCATTTTCGCCATGCATGAAAACACCCAGAGGACTTATACTTCAGCCGGTGATCTGTTCAATCTAGATTTCGAAGCAGAAAGGGAGTACCGCATGTTCCCTGGTGAAGAAATCACCATTTCTAAAGGTTACTTGAGCGTAATCGAACACCTTGCATCTGTTCTTCCTCCTGGTGCAATCCAATTAGGCCGCAAAGTCGCAACAATTGAATGGCAGCCTGAGAGTCATAAATCAAAAGAAATTCCAAATGGATATGATTCCAGTTGCAGACCAGTGAAGCTTCACTTTTGCGATGGATCTGTCATGTTAGCAGATCATGTGATAGTCACAGTTTCATTAGGTGTCTTAAAAGCTGGAACTGGTCAAGATTCAGGTATGTTCAACCCTCCACTTCCTTCTTTCAAGACAGAGGCTATATCAAGTCTAGGGTATGGTGTTGTTAACAAGCTGTTTCTTCAATGGAGTCCAAATGGTAATAATCGAAACGCCAATGACAAAGACAAGTTCCCTTCCCTGCAAATTGTTTTCCATCCCCCAGAATCCGAGTTAAGGCATGAAAAGATCCCATGGTGGATGAGGAGAACAGCTTCTCTGTCTCCTATTTACAAGAATTCAAGCGTCCTCCTATCATGGTTTGCCGGGAAAGAAGCTCTCGAGCTCGAAACCCTTAGCGATGAAGAGATTATAGACGGAGTTTCATCAACAGTTTCTGGTTTATCATCAGCATTAAAAGCCCACAAGGAAGTGAAGCATAATTCCCCTGAATTCTGCAATGGGAGCGCCAGAGAAGGTGGTAAAGTAAGATTTGTCAAGGTTTTGAAGAGCAAATGGGGCAGTGATCCATTATTCTTGGGATCTTACAGCTACGTTGCTGTTGGATCAAGTGGTGCTGATTTAGACACAATGGCTGAGCCATTACCAAAGACTGGGAGCTCCGAGTTAGACCGTGCTGTGGATCATCCACTTCAAATTTTGTTTGCTGGGGAAGCTACACACAGAACCCACTATTCTACAACTCATGGAGCTTACTTTAGTGGTCTTAGGGAAGCCAATAGGCTTCTGCAACACTATCATTGCCATGGGGTTTAGACTTAGCAATTTCAATTTGATTTATTTTTAAATACCCTAAACCATCTCTCTTTCTTTAACGTAAAGCAAAGGGGGTGAAAGAGAGCAAAAACGAAAAAGAAAGAATGAGGGGGTTTAATGAAATTATGGAAGAGATAGATGGAGACATTTTAAAATGTATTGGTATGAATTAAAAGAAGCTTCTTTTCAATTTTCTATAGGTATTCGCTTTGCTTTTGTGTGAGTACCCATGGATTTCCTTTATATATATCTAATATATATATATAATCTTGCTTTGATATTCAAAGCAAAACCATTTTAAGGTGGTGTTTGGCATTGAATGAGCTGTTGTTGTGTGATAGTTGGGGAGTATAAAGAACAAAGGGAGAAGCCTTGGATCCCACTGCTCATTGCTTTGGCTTTTGGCCACTGGACAGCATCCGCCAAACCTGGCTCTTTCCAGCTAGGAAGCTCTTAAATGAGCCTCCTTTTCTGGCTTTCAAACAACATTGCCAACCAAAAATAAACTCAGAATTCAGGATTTGAATTACGATCACAAACGTGTTTACGGTTTTAGTTCTGGCTGTGATTGTAGTAGTCTCCAGCTTCATGTATTAAAACAGTGCATCCCTGAGTGTGAGTTGAAGTCCATGAGCAGAGAGAATCAGAGATGCCTATTGCCATCTGATTGCTTTGATCATTGGGGTTATTGGCTATCATGGGTCCAACCCCATGCACACGTGACAGTTCAGACATACATAGAGACAGTTAACTCAGACTCTTACTAGAGAACACCAGTGGCCTACGCTTGGTATGATAGACATGGAAAATGACAGTCCATAAGCCATACAATATCAGCTTGAAAAACACCACAGATTTCTTCTGTCCAGGGTTATTTTTTTCTCTTATTATCACCATTCCATTTTCTTCACGTACCGCTTAGGTCCACCACTCCCAAATTATTTGACCCTCGTCTTACAATAACAACAACAAAAGCAAATCTACTAAGGTTTTTTCTTTTAATCTTGTTAGGATTAGGGCGAGCGAGAGCATCCAACAAACAGCAAAGCATTGTATAGTCAAATCAGTAAAGCTATTCACAGAGACTCCATTATTGTGGGTTATGAGAGATTTTGGCAGGCTCTCTCGCCGAAAAATAAACCGGGAATGCCCCACTTGCTGTCTCTTTTTGCCTCTTGTGGGCTTGAATCACCCTTTGATCATTGTGTATATCGCAGACCCCTCCTCTGTCACCGAGTCCTTGTCTGCTTCACAGACAAACAAAGAAGAATCTCCATTTCAAACATCTCACTACTAAATAAGTATATTATTTTCTTTCTTCAATAACACTCTCTTTTTTGCCTCCTGTTCATCATTATCAGTTATCATCCCTTCTTTCTTTCTTTTAAATCCTCCCATATCCGATAATCACATGAATTTTGATTATATTTGAAATTAAATCGAATCTAATCCTTAAAAGTGAGACAAAACTCGTGCAGCAGTACAATGCAGGCCAACTCAAGTTGCGTATTTGTGTCTTTAAATCGAATGCTTTCATTTGGTTTTCAGCTTTATTTTACTGTTAGATTGCTGCCCTTTCATGTTTTGTACTAAAGATTTTGCACGTATAATTTTTTTTTTCCATTTGCAAAAGCTACTAAAGTTAAATTGATCATGGCCATCATTTCGATGAGAACTATATCAAACTGCAACGTGTAGCATAAAGATTGAACTATTTTGTCCGGAAAAAGCAATCTTCAGACGTAATAGACCATAAAATCTTCAAACATACTCTGATTCAACAAAGCTGTCTAAAGGGCAAAAAATTTTCTTCAGTTTTAAAATACCAGACTGATAAATTTTTTCCATTACTTTTCAAGTAAGAAGAAACTTGGGATTTGGGAACCACTGCCACACAATATTAACTTTTTCCTTGGGGATTAAGAATCCCAGATTTTTAATTAATTTTATAGCTTTAAAATAAAAGGAGAGAGCCGTGTACTTTATTCCTTCTTTTTCTATCCTTGAGAGACCCTCTGATTTAAGAAAGTTATCATGTTGGCATCTCAAAACTTTTTTCGCTTTATAAAGTTCCCCTTGTGGTGATAACATAGCATCAAGCTTTTAACTTTAAAAACAGCAATTTGTATGTTAATAAATTTATGGGAAGGAATCTTGAGGCCTACTTATAGGGTTTATAAGGTTCTTTCCACGACTTTCCTTCATTGCCATGCCCCAAACGAACAAGTAAAATTGAATCAGTCGGAGTGATTAAAACAAGAATTAATGGTTTGATTGGTGTAATCATCATATTTTTACTCTATTGCTCAATAGTTTTCAAGAGAAAATAGAAGAATTTCCGTACATGGGATTCGAATCTTGATTATGATTTCAATAGACTTGAAATCCAGGTAATAGTAATGTCATATACCATAGGCTAACTTTTCCATAGCTAGCCACAAGATTTTCTTTCCTTATTCAATGTGACCCATCACGCATCTAATGGGCCAATTATCAGGTAACCCAATGACCTAAACCCTAAAAAATCCATAGCCCATTGAGGTCATTGGTCGAATGCTTACTAGGTGATACTTTCATCGAGACATCGACTGTATCGTTTACAAATCATCAATATTTAAATTTTTTAGTAAATAAATATGGGATTTTAAAAATAATATGGGCCGCAAATAAAAAAAAACAAAGGGGGGGGGGTTATTTTGCCCGTGAAAAGAATTGGAGGCAGCGGCACCATAACTTGTGCAGAGAAAGGAGAGGGATGGGATGTTGGAGGACCTAAATTTGGCATTAGGGAACAGTGCGAGGAAGGGGTTAAGGGGCAATGGCCCCGATCTTTGAAAGCAACAGGGTTGGACATATATACCTTACTCACCCAAATTGACCATTTTAATCTCATATAGTCCCTGTCCATCTATGTCTCCACCTCAAACCAAATCTTATAGGATCTATTATCAACCTGCCTACGTAGCCTTCTTACTTATCATAAAAATGCCATTATTATGCTATTATTTAATCTACCCAAATAAAATCTTCCATGGATCTTAGATATTCCCAAAAGGCTTCTAAAGGAAAATAACATTCGGTACATTTAGATTTTTTTTAAATAAAAGCTTCTCATTTTATTAAAATAAAAATATTTAAATTATATTAAAAGTTCACAACCATAACTGTAAACTAAAGACATTTTATTATAATCATTAAAAAACTAACAACTTAAGATGACACAATGATCATACAAGGAAAATATTAAAAACCTAACAAAATAATCTCGAATAAAATATAGATATTAACATATATGACTGCATATGTAAACAAACCACAAAGGGGATATATTATTAAAAGATCTCGACGAATCTTAAATTAGAATCAAACGACGTGGGAAAACTATCTATGAACGTAAATCGCATATCCAAATCTAATCCAAGGGTACAAAGCATGGAAGATCAACATGATAACAAATAAGTGTCATCTTGATCAGTCGTGACGATGTCAAATCTAACCATGAGAAAAAAAAAATAACAACCAAACGATCATAAACATGTTAAAAGACATAAAAAAACATATCATAAAGACATAATGATTAAAAATTAAAACACAAGAAAAAATAATATAATAATAAATACCGACAGTCGTTGACTAACATTAAAATTAATATCGTCATTATTCACAAAAATAAAGAAGAAAAAAGGAAATAAAACTAAGGTTGAAAAGAAAAACTTCGTATGTATATTTAGATTTTGATTTTAAACCATTAGTTAAACAATATTGACCATAAAAAAGTTATTATTATTTTTTTTAAAGTGAATTACCAACTTTATTGAAAGAAAATAAGAACCGTTTTCAGGAGCAAGTGAAAAACAGCAAAGCAAAAACAAAACATGTCCCTAAAACTGAATTAAACACATTCCAAAATGAGGCTAGCCTTTCATCTCTTGCTTGACAAAATGAGCTATGAAACGAACAAGCAAGAGACAAATATCTCCCGATATTAAACATGGGAACAAAGCACAACACCTCTTTATCTATGAAGGATCAAGCGCCCTTCTATCCTCTTCCACCTGGATCTCGACGCAGCTATGTCCTTCCTCAACCCAGTATCAGTCTTTCGATCCGACTCTGGTCTCAGCAGCCAGTAAATGGGCTGCCTTGTTACTCGATCTAGGAATATTCTGGAACTTGCATGCACGGAGAGATTCACTCCTCCTTCGAATTTCCTAAACTTATGCACCTATTTCAGAAAGATCATCGGCTGTGGAAGCTAACTTTCCAATTACCGCGTATAAATCGCCTTCCTGAACTATCTCTTGGAAACCCATCTTAGAAGCAAATTAGATCACGTGATTTGTCACTGACGCTTCAGCGTTTTCAGAACCGAACCGGTTAACAAACTGATCATGCTACCGATTCATTAGTTTAACCGATTGAACTGGTCTGATCGGTCAGAAGAACCGGAAGACGTCATAATTATTTAAAAAATAAAAAATAAATAAAAATATTTAATAAAAAATAATTTTTTATATTACAAGTTATATTCAAAGCAATTCATAACATATATAAGTTAAAAACCATAAAATCAAGTAAAATAAAATAATTCAAATTAACTATAACATAATATTTAAGGTAAAACATATTAAATAATAAATATAATTATATAAATTTGGGACTAAAAAATCATAACAAAATGATATTGTTTGGTTTAATTTAAAAAAAACAATCTCACATAGCTAGAAACATAGAAGAACATTCCAAAAGTCTAAAGAGTAAAAATATGAGAACAAAACAATCTCACATGGCTAAGAAATATAGAATAGCATCCCAACTAACTTCTATAAATAATAGAGGTAATTTGACATTCAAAATCATGGATCCTTTTGGTGAGCATTGAGTGAACTATTCTTTCACTTCAATCAAGCTCAAATTTTTGGCTTCAATCGAGCTTCTAAATTTTTTTTGAGTTCAAGCCTTTTTGAGTTCAAGTTTTAGTATTATATTTCGAGTTCAAGTTGAACTTGATAATTTTTAGCTCGTGAGTTTGAGTCGAGTTGAGCTTACTTTTAAAATTTTCAAGTTCGAGTCGAGCTCAGCAATACTTGAGTTCGACTTGGCTCGTTTAACAAACGATGTTATTTGGTTTAATTTTTTTTTAAAAAAAAAACAAAATTGGCGGTTTTTTTCGGTTTTCAGTCGGTCCGGTTTGAACGATTCAACGGTTCCGACCGATTCACTAGTAACGGTTCAACCGGTGTAGATTGAACCGGACTAGACAACGGTTCCCGGTTGAACCTGCCGGTCCGGTCCGATTTTCAAAACACTGTCCGCCACAAATGCCGAGGTAATATTTTACAACCCCGACGGCATGTTCCTAGTAATTTTCCCTCACTATCTATAGTAGTAATCCCTGACCAAGATTCTCACTTGTTTTGAACAAAACGTGCATCGAAATTTATTTTTATAAAAGAAGGGGGCAGTGGATTCCATCAGACTGTTGAAGCCGTTTGCTGACCATGAAACTGGAGATTTACCTTAGAAAAATCTGAGCATTGAGTGCGAATCAAGGTGAGTACCTCCTCATTTCTATTAATCTGCCCTTGATGTAACAGTTTATTCATTGTAAACCAAAGGGCCCAAATTGTCACTGAGATTTCTGGATGTTCGGTTTTCTGATTGTGCTTAAAAATATATGAAAATCATTCTATAAAATCTAACGCTCCCACATGAGGAGGCCAACTAAAACCCATCTCTTGTCAAACCCAATTAGTTATAAGATAATATTGCTCTCTATCTCACTGGGACAACTCGAACAAAATGAACTATTTATAAGAAGTTTTGGGTACAAATTATATTTTATTGGAATGTAGTTATACAAAAATTTCCGTAACTGAAGTTTTATTTTTCTTTGACACGCACTTTCGCCACTCAAGAGATATACTTCCCTCCAACAACAGTTTGTAAGCACTTCTTACACTAAACAACCATGACTTTTCCCATCCAAACGAAACAGTCTTCTTGATTAAACCTCAACAAAGGTATTCCACAGATCAAGTCCGCTTCCTTCTCTATAAAGACTTGTCTAACGAGATCCTCCTTCCAAGTTTTCAAATCTGCATAGATTAAATTTGTGTTCCACTCAACTGAATCCTTGTGAGTAAACTCAACCCTTCGAGGCCAATCATATGGAAGCCAGAAACCATTTCATATTGAAATCGATTGGTCGTTGCCCACCTTCCCTCTTAGATCCAATTTCAATAGACCCTTGCGCTCCAAACACTCCTCCAAATATAAGATGGTGATCTCGAACTAAGAAAATTCATGATTTGTCCAAATCATGGCAAACATAGGGATCGCTTGGAGTACATATTTAATAAATACATCTTTTCCACCTTACGCTAGAACTCTAATGCACCAGTTATGGATTCGACTACGAAATTTATCTTTAAGGCCTACGAACGCTCCCTTCTTATTTCTCCCCATCAATAACACTATGGGTTTGTAGTATTTGACGCCTCCAAAATCTTGCGAACATCATTGCGATTATCGTCAATGACATTTGAGCTGAAGAAAATACATGATTTGTCCAAATTAATTTGTTGTCCCAAACTCATTCCGTGTATCAACAAAATTCGTTTGATTTGTGACGCCATTTGAGCGGTAGCTTCACCAAAAACAAGGCTATTGTCTGCAAACAGTAGATGAGAAATAACTTGAGCATACCGATTAATTTTCACCCCTTTAAACTCCTCCCTCGCTATGGCCTGATGAATTAATGCAGACAACCCCTCATTGCAAATTAGAAACAAATAAGGCTCAACGGATCCCCTTGTCGAAGTCCCCACTGGGGTATAAATTTCTCCTCGCCACTCCATTCAAAATGACTGAATAAGACACTGAACAAACACAAAGCTTTACTCTTTTCAACCCAATTTGAACAAAATCCCATTTTTGGCATAATTTCCCATAGAAAATTCTATTCGACCGATCTTACACTTTACTCATATCGAGTTTTAATGCAAAATACCCTTTTCTCCCAACTGTCCTTTGCATGGACGAATGTAATAACTCATAGGCAGTGATAATATTATCTATAATTAATCGGTCGGGGACAAAAGTACTCTACGCCTCATCAATGCACACCTCAAGAAAATCATGCATTCGCGCCACCATCATCTTCGAAATGATTTTATATAATACATTGCAGAGACTAATTGGTCGGAATTAGCTCAAAACACTAGGGCTTGCGACATTTGAGATTAACACCATGTGGGTATGATTTATAACCTTCATCTCAGTTGGCTCTTCTATAAGCGCAATACATCTGCTACCTCTTCACCTATCACATGCCAAAATCGCTGGTAAAACAAAGCCCCTAAGCCATCCTCTCCCGAAGTTTTTAACGGACATAAAGACTTAACTGCCCTGAGAACCTCTTCTTTCGTAAAAGGTCAGATGAGAGACCGATTCATATCTTCCGTAATGCAAGCGGAGATCCCCTCTAGAATACTCATATCTACTAGAGAAAAATTTGAAATAATTGTTTTTGAAAATACTTCCGAGCTACATTCACCATACCCTCAACATCATCAAGGACTTGACCTATATTAGAATTTAAACTTCTGATTTTATTCTGTCGTTTCCTGCTATATGTAAATCTATACAAAAATGTCGTATTATTATCTTCATTCTTTATCCAGTTAGCCCTTGCCCATTGTTCCCAGTGAAGTTCCTCCTTATCTGATCCAAGATTAAGTTGCAACTTTGTATCAATAATGTCTCTCAATACCTCATCGAAAGGAGTAAGCTAAACTAGATTGGCCAATTTATGCTTCAGATCAGCTACGGTCAGCCGCTTTTTTTGACAAATATTTTTAAACCACATGTCTAAGTTATGGCTGACAAAGTCTAATTTCTCTAGGACGGTACCTGAAGCTTCATTCCAAAGATTATCAACTTCGGTGCCACACGAATCCTCAAACAACCAGGACGCTTCAAAGAAAAAATTTCAGTGTCTTGGAGATGTCATTGTGTTAGTGTTTAACAATATTGGGAAATGTATGAGAAACCATGTGCGAGATGTTTTAGAAAATACTGAGGAAACCGACCCAACCATAAATCGTTAGCAAGACCCCCGTCTAATCTTTCTTGAATGTTGTTATTGCTCCTTCGCCCTCGCTCCCAAGTATAGCAGACGCCTATGTATCCTAGATCATGCAAACTATAATTTGAAGATTTATTTCCACATGTTAAAATGATGAAAAATAATATGAATCATTGGATTTGAAGATTTATTTCTATGTTTAATTTAGACCGTTGGATCAAAGTGATAAAATTGCAATTTTTGAAAACTTGCTTGGTAAAATTGGAAAAGGGTAAAATCATTTGTTCATCTTTGACTTTTGAAATATGATAAGGTTGATGGCTTGGTTGGATGGTAATTATCAAGTTTCATTAATGGCAAAATGGACATTTACACAAAAAGGCCACTATGTATCTGGCTATAGCGGCGTGTTTACATAAATGCCACTAAAGTACGCATTTTTAGTAGTGTTTTCAAAAAAAGCCACTATATATATGACTATAGCAGTGTTTTTACATAAACACCACTAAAGTGCATGTTTTTAGCGGCTTTTACACAAAAATGCCACTATATATCTGGCAATAGCGGCGTTGTTTACATAAACGCGACTAAAATATGGTTTTTAGCGTCGTTTTCACAAAAAGCCACTATATATCTGGCTATAGCGGTGTTTTTTTTACATAAATTCACTAAAGTGCGAATTTTTAGTGGCATTTTCACAAAAACGCCACTATATATTAGGATATCGCGACGTTTATCTATAAACACCGCTATATGTAAAAAAAATAACGAAGTTTTCTCTAAAAACACCGCTACAAATCTGTTTTGTTGTAGTGGTGATAAAGTGGATATTAGATTAAACACAAGCCTAACTGAGGCTTTAAGTGGAATGTGAAACAACGTCGTTCCATCTAGGCTAGGCTCACCCGTTTTTTAGCTTGGGGATGAGATTATTGTGTAAAGGGCCCCACCCAATTTTCATTTTAATTTATTTCAGTCCTCAAATCGAGTTTCTTTATATTTTTGACATTGTTTTTAAGATTTACTCGTGTTGCATTTTAGTCATGTGCTAAGTAATTTTTAAATCTTTGATGCTTTCCTTATTTGTCATGTAATTTCTTTGATTTCCATTTTAGTCCATATTATATGTTTGCTTATATTTCGCTTTGTTTGTGTTTCTGGCATGTCCTTTCTAGAACTTTCATTTTATTCCCCGTCTACTTATGGGTTTATTTTGTTTTTGATGCATGGAATATATAATTTTTGTGCTCTATGACTTATATTTGTTTAACCAGCTAATTAGGTCCCTATATTTTCTATTTTAACCTTGGATTTGTTTGTCCTTTCATCTTGATCACTATGCCATTTACGTTTTCCTCATGTATGTACAAATGTCCATTTATCATATTTATTTTTCCTAAGTTATTGATGAGGCCTGTTGTGTGTGTTATTTATTCGATTGTTTAAGCCTAATGTGTGTATATATATATATTTGTATTGGTCTTTATTATGCCATATGTCATATTTTCTTTCCTTTTTTTATGGTGACATACATGTAAACACATATATTCTAGGGTAAATGTATTTTATGTTTTATTTAGTAGGTTTCACGTGTGCCCTGACATATGTATATCTTGGTTATACTTTTATGTGTTGAGTACGATGTGGCATGTTGTAAAATTTATATGGTCTTGAATATTGTTAAGTTATGTTATGCATGCCTTTAAATGAAAGTAACATGTTATTTAATTCTCTTTTTTTATGTGTTTATTTAAGTACATTTGCTCGTACATATAGATTTAGGTATTACTTATCTTTTCAAAATTAACATGCATGATACCCCATAGCATCATTCGATTCGTTCAAATAATTGGACTAAGGGTAATATCCTTTCATTTTAAGGTCATTGTGAAGTGATTGTCTTAATGTATAAGAAAGTCACTTCTGATAATTTTAAAATGAAAGTGTATCCCATTAAGTGAAACCTTAGAAATTGATTACGCTTAAAATTTGGAAAAGAGAGAAAAAATGTTCATCTATTTAAATTCGTTGAGAAAATATCATTAGAACTTATAAAAGGTCTGATCTCGACGTTTTTAAACAATCAAACATCCTTATTCTTTCTAAAAGGATTGATAATTTTTAATTTAATTTGTTTTACTTTATTTTATCATCATTCATACATTCGGATTAATAATGAATTTTCAAATGGAATTGTAATATTTCTTTATTTCAATTAGAATAAGAATTGATTGCTTTAAGGCATGAAAGGTTGTTTCTTCTCGATAAGAAATACTTAAATATTATTGTGTTTCGCCCTAAAATTCAAAGAATATTATTTGAAGGGATCTTAAATTAAATTAAATTTGAATTTGTATATTTCATTGCAAAGACATCTAATTAATTGACTAGGTACCGATTTAGGGCGTTGTGGGGGTATTAATCCTTCCCCATTCGCAATCGACTCCCGAACTTAATTATTTGGAACGTAGACCTAAAATGTTGTTTTAATAAAAATAAAATTAATGTTTTATTAAAATGACAATTGTTTTGGATGCCCAATCACACCCTAATCAAAGATTGGTGGCGACTCCTCGAACCATTTTTTATATTAAAAGGAAACACCAAATCAATCGAGAAGAGATTTTTTTATTCACTTAATAATTAATTTTTTAAAGAAATAATTTTGACAGTTTGGCGGCTCCACTGGGGACATTTTTTTAGAGAGTCAGGTCGTTAGTCAATTAATTAATTGTCTTTGCAATGAAAATTACAAGTTCGTTCTAATTTAATTTTTGATCCCTTGTTTGGTTTTAATAAATTTTTGTTTGCAATTTGATTAACCACTAAATAGTTGGACTAATTTGTTTGCTATTGTTTTCAGATTAAATGTTTCTTAAAGGGAATTGAGAAATGAGTTTTTTGTGTTATGTGATTGTGTGTGTTTTCACTTTTCCTCACACACTTTACAGTTGATTATAATAATATGAGCTAAAACCCCACTCCATCCAATTTAAGTAGGAGTGAGAAACTACTCCCTCGTGTGGTTTTCACCTCCGTATGTGATAGTTGATCTCTCATCGGCTTATGCCTTATGGTCTTTGTGATGGTTTTCACCTCCGTATGGATATAAGGAGGTGTATCCCCTCGAATTGAATTCGATTTGAAAGCCTGTGATGGGCCAAGATTGAGGGTCTGGCAGCCCAAGGGGTACCGACAATGACAATTCGAGAACCTTTCACTTTAGAGCCAAACCCAACATATAGTGAACCTAGAACCTGAACCTAGGTAGAGCTTAACCCAAACCTTAAGAATCCCATGAGAAGAGTACACAAGGAAAAGAATTTTGAGTCTTTTAATTTTTGTAGTATAATTTTGCTTTCCGGATAAATGTATGAGAACTAGAGATCATGTGGTTAGGTTTATTTTTCTGAATAAGCATGCATACTAGAGGGCAAGAGGTTAGGGTTTTTATGTTAAACAAAGCATGTGGGTAGAAATCATGTTAGGTATGATCTGCTAAAGCATTATTACGTAGCCAACATGTAAGGGTAGGTTTTATTGACAAACTATATTATACCCGATTGATTTTTGCATTGGACTATTCATTTCATAGTGTTGATCCATGATTGATGTCCATATAGAAGGCTAGTAATATGGAACGAATGGTCCAAAAAGAGGTAAAAGATAATGTAGATGTTCTGAGATGGTCTGAGCAGTCCCAACTTACCAATGGATATAGCTTACAGCTTGGATACGTGTCAGATTTGATTGGTTACACCCACATCAATGTTCATCAAAACAATTTGAGTGAGATAAAAGAGATATGGGAAAGATGGAAAGAAGATGATAAGTAGTTGTTCTATCAGTTATATAGTGACATCTCCTATCTCTTAGACATTTTGATTAATCGAAATTTGTTTAGAGCTCTTGCATAATTCTGTAACCCCGCCTATAGTTGCTTACTTTTGGCAGAGTAGATCTGACGCCTACCATAGAGGAGTATCATGCTTTGATTCATTGTCCGAGATTCCAAGTAGACAGAGTGTACACCAAACCGTCAAATACTTCTTTTTTAAAAAAGAAACTACTTTTTATGACTGGAATGAGTGAAGAATGGGTTGTTAGAAGCATCAAGAAGAAAAGAGATAGTGAATGCATCACTTGGACTGCTCTTCGATAGGTAATTGATCGTCATCCTAATAAGAGAAATAAGATGAACCTGTTTGCTCTATGAATTTATGGGCTAGTCATATTCCCAAAGGTCTTTGGGTATGTTGATATATCAGAGGTTGATTTATTCAAGAGATTGGATAAACATTTGGATCCTGTTCTAGCTATATTGGCTGAGACATTCCGTTCTTCAAAACTCTTGCAGATGAGAGGGAGAATAGCGCTTCATAGGGTATGCACCACTTTTGCTAGTTTGAAAGTTTTCCTTTCCCGAGAATGGTATGGGGTTTCACTGAGGAAAAATAGATGGTCATTTTCAAAGACATCCGAGATGGAAAAATATTGTGGTGTGCTTCATGGAATATCTGTTCAAAGATACTCTATAGGTGTGAAGGGCGAGATTAGGTTCCTCTACCAGGAATATGAGGTTCTGTGGGATATGCTCTTTTATTGGTTTCCAGACAATATGGGTCAAGACAATCCATTCATGCAACTTGGGATTTATCTGGGTCAGAGTTTGCATTCAAAGAAGACTAGTACAAAAGTAAAGTTAGAGGGGTTGCTGACGCATGGAAGCAGACTTGTCGAGTAAAAGTCTTCACTTTTGATTTGAAGCTTTCACAAGAATACGATGAATAGAGAAGTAATCGAGTTAATGATAAAATCTCGATGGTTAGTACCTAAAATACTCAACCTATGGAGAAACATCTTAGAGTTGTACCATCCCCGCTAGAACTTGCTAAGAATGATTTTGAGGTTGAGAGAAAACAATGAAAGGAAATATTACAAAAGATGGAGGATAAGGTGTACCAAAATGGAGTGGAAATCAATTTCCAAAAAGGTCAAGTTGATCGAATTGAAAAGGTAGAAAAACAACTCAGATTGGATTTTGATGATCTCCAGTTACCACACCAACGAATGGTAAAGGCTCAGATGGCCACTAACTCAAGTATATCACTTACTGAATGGAAGCAATAAGTGGCAAGTTTGAAGAGAGAAGTTGGAGAAAGTAAAGTAAGCTCAAGCAGAGTAGACATCAGGCCAAGGTACTTTCAAAAGAAAAGAGTGCATCAGAGCAACAATTTCAAGAAATTCAAACCCAAAATGAGAAACTAAAAAGAAATATCTTGAGATTAGAGGCAGCATTACGATGATACTTATGTCGAGAAGGTAGTTCGAGTCATGGGGAGGTTGAAAGCCTGAGGCAGCGTGTGGATGAGCTTGACACTATGGTTCAAAATTTTCATAGAAGAGAAAGTGAACTTCCGATAGTCCCTTATGAAGGAGCTATATAGTGGCGCTATCATTGGGAACTGGCTCGGTGGAGAGTTAAGCAAATGGATGACCTCATTGCTAGCTACCTGGAACATGCACAAGGAGTGACTTAGTACTTGGTCGACTTAGCACATGAAGCTACTACTGTAAGTGAAAGAATGGAACCCAAAATTGATGAAGCTCAAAGGATTCTGGAGTTACTTGGACACAAACAGAAATTAGGAAAATAGTGCAGATCTAACTATGATATGTTTAAGCCTTGTAACTGAACTTCGTTTCTAATATAAAAAGTTGTTCTAAGGAATCGTTCCAGAATCAACACCTTGCATTTTGCATATGCATTTTATTTTTCACATTGCATTTTACCTTTTGCATTACATTATATTATTCATAGCCATATTTTTCATATTCATTAATAAAATATCAACCTTAATAAAAAAGACTGTGTGGCAGAATACTAGAAACTTCTAACCATCCGTACAACACCAGGAAAAAGGTAATGGATGACAAAATTGTTCAGATTGAGAAAACTCAGCAAGAGATACAAGAAAACATGAGAAAGATGCAAGAAGATATGCTGAAAGCCCAGAGATAGATGTTTGCTAAGTTTCATAGTCTACTTGAAGGGAGAAATCATGAGTATGGAAAAGGCTCGATGATTGAAATTGTGACTGCATAACTACTCTACCCACCTGGGTTCACCCCAGTTCAATCCTAGACACTTTAAGAAACACCTATTCATCAGGGAAGGAGCACATTAATACAATTGGTTCCTAAGTGAACTTATATCTTGGATCTAGCTTACACCATCAGCATCACCAAGTCCCAGATCTTGATGAATAAGCCAGGTTAGAGCAAAACAAACAACTAGAAGAGAAGTGGAAATAGCTAGAGGAGGAAATCAGGGTTATGAAGGAAGATACTAGCGTGTATGGAATTGATGCCAAAGAGTTGAGTCTGGTTCTTGACTTGGTGCCGCCTCTGAAATTAAAAGTTCATGACTTTGAGAAGTTAGATGGCACAAGGTACCCCTCTGCCCAAATCACAATGTTTTGCAGGAAAATGATTAGTTACATAAGGGATGATCAACTGTTGATCCTTTGATTCCAGTTGAGTTTGACATGATCAGTTATTCGATGGTACAATTAGCTGAGCAGGGTTCATATCAGGTCGTGGAAAGATTTGGCCAAAGTCTTTCTTGGCAATATAAGAATGTGAAGGATGTGAGGCCCAATCAAATTATGTTGCAAAGCATGGAAAAGAGATCCAATGAGAGCTTCAGGCAGTATGCTCAGAGATGGAGAGACATGGTTGTACAAGTTCATCCACCACTTGAAGAAGAAGAGACAAACATGCTCTTTATAAACACTTTAAGAGCTCCTTTCGTTAGCCACCTAATAGGGAATTCATTTAAGAGTTTTGCTGACTTAGTTACAGTTGGGGAGATGATTGATATGCCAATTAAGAGTGGGAGACTCGATGGAGGTAAGTCTAGCAAGAAACCGCTGGTGAGAAAGAAGGATAATGAGATCAACAACGTGAAGAAATATGACTCCAATAACATCATTATGTCTTGAACTCAAGCCACATAATCATCTACACAAAATTTTGCTAGGCAGTGGGCAAGGGAGCCAAGGCAAAAGAGATAACCTTCAATTTGATTCTATCCCTATATCCTACAATGAGTTGTTCCAGATATTATATGACAAACGTGTGGTGTCACCTCTACAATATCCCTACCCTAAATGGTATGATGATAACATCCAATGTGAGTTTCATGTAGAGGTTCATGGACATTTGATTGAGAATTGTACTACCTTTAAGAAGATCGTCCAGAGGTTAAGAACAGAGAACATCATCAAATTTGGTGATAATGAGAAACCAAACGTGACCTAGAACCCACTGCCAAACCATGCAGGTACAAGAATCAATGCAGTTGCTAAGGAAAGACGAAAGAATAGCATAACAAAGGCAAGTGAGGTAAAATCACCAATGCATTGTGATAACTTCCTAAAAAGGCTACTTTTAAGTTATTTTTCACTTAAGATATTGTTTGTTTAACAGCTCATTTTAGTCATTTTAGGATCATGTAGTTGCATATAGTTGCATTTGTGGATTGCTTGTATGAGAGAAACGTTTGGTGTCACCTTACTATTTGTATTGCTACTTTATCTTTTAAGGATGATGTATGAGAGAAAGGTGCAGATTGCTTGTGGTGTGCAGGAAATAGCAAGAAGAAGGTCGCATTGAGAATGAATGTCATGACATCACTTGTTACTGAAGCAGATTGAAATGTCTTGGCATTTATGGCGCAAAAACAGACAAAAAGATATTTCTGTAAAAAGACAGCTGGCACAACACGTGAATGATGGTTGTAACCGCCTATTGGGGGACCACTGCCACCTAGAGGATAAGGTTCATGCAAAAGGAATGAGTCTAGGGGTATGAGGGGTATTTTGAGCATAACAACCTCATCATTACCTTATATATTTTTATTATATATTACACCTCACATGAAAGAGAAATGAGGAGGATTTCTGCAATATTTTCTTATCTTTTTCACCATTTTTCTTCATCCATTTTTCTTGGTGTTCCTCCATTGGTGAAGCTTGAGAGAGTGGAGAGCTAGGCGTCCGAGGGGAGCTAACGAGCTAAGACGGTTCGTGGTGGCCGAGGGGAGCTCTGATAGCGCGCGTCGAAGGCTTTTTTCTCCATCCCTTTACTTATTTCTTTCATTTATTTTAGTTGGGTTGTTTGGCACGCATGATTTTCATGTTTTATTTCATGGAATATTTGAGCCCCACCATGAACTAACCTGATTTGGTGGGGTTGATTTTATGGATGTTTGATATTATTTTAATATTAGATTTAACTTTATCTTTTGCATTTACTTGGTTTGCTTATGAATGCTTCATCTTCTAAGTTTGTAGGAGGCATGAGAGTGCTCATTTCTTAGATAAAGGCTAGGTGGTTGAGAGAAACTTAGTCATTAATACTTGTAGTATTTGAGAGACATAAGTAAGATCCATATAAACAATAGGGTATAGTATTTTCTTAAGCTTAGAACCGACATAGTAGTACTATATCCTAATCCCTTAGTGCTTGAGAGAGACTAAGATAAGATTTCAAAGACTAAAAGGGGTAGTTTTATCAATAGCGTAGGTTGTCATAGTTGAGACTGAGAGGAGATGTCGTGGCATTCTATTCTTTTAGGTTCTTTTGACTAGAGATAGCGGGAACACTTTCAGCAAACTTCGTCGAACAAGTGAAGCTTAGATAGATTAAATCTGCTAGAGAGATAAGTTTTAGCATCTTTAAATCATTCCCCATCACTCATTCGCGAAGTAATTTTCCGTGTGAGGATTATCAAGTTATTTCATTTATTTTCTATCTGTACCATTTTCCTTTACCATAACATTTCCTTTTGTTATTCATACACATTTCATTTGCCTTGGCATAATCATTTGTTAATACCATTAGCTATACTTAATTACTTTAGAGTAGTGCATAAACTTTACTCAAATCCTTTCAATCCCTATGGAGACGATACTCACTCATCAGTTTATTACTTGAGCGATTTTGTATACTTTCACATTATTTTCAAATAATTTTATAGTACTCACAATACACAACAAGTTTTTGGCGCCGTTGCAAGGGATTGGCAATTGATGATGTTGAGTTTAGTTATTGCACCATTTTATTCTTTTTTCGTACATATTTACTTGTTTTTTTGTTTACCTTTTTCAGGTTTTACGTTGTTGCATGACCCGTAAAAGACCCAAAGAACTATTATTTCATATTAAACCCGAGGCTCATGTTGTTCAAAATCAGGTAAAGGATCCTGCAGTCCTAAATGTCACGATAATTCCAAATGTTGGGAATGTTGCTCGACCAGGAACTATTAGAGATCACTTAAATCCCACCTTGGATGACCTAAAACCTACTATTGTAGCTCCCAATATTCAGGCAACCCACTTCGAGCTCAAACCGGTTATGTTCGACATGTTGGACTTGATTGAATAGTTTGGTGGTTCTCCTCATGAGGATGCAAGGCAACATGTACGATCATTTTTGGAGGTCTGTGACTCCTTTCGACAACACAGTGTGCATGAAGATGTGCTGAAATTAAATTTATTTCCATATTCTTCAAAAGATCATGCCAGGGCATGACTCAATGGATTACCTTCCGGATCTATAAGGTCTTTGACTGACTTGTGAAAATAGTTTTTCCTTTGACATAATCCACTTAATATGAGCAACCATAATAGGAATGCCATAACATCTTTTCATCAAACCGATGACGAGTTAATGTATGAGTGTTGGGACCGCTACAAAGAATTGCTTTGCAAATATACCAACCATGGATTCCACGACTGGACTCAAGTCGTGATGTTCTACAATGGAGCCAATGCACACACGAGGATGATGCTAGATGCCTCGACAAATGACATTTTGCTTGAAAAATCACCTGAAGAAGCATTTGACATTCTTGATCGAATTGCTAACCATGATTACCAATTTCTATCTTCAAGGTTTGGAACTATAAGGAAGGCATCTGGGACATTCAAGTTAGAAGATGAAGATTTAGTGTCGATCCAACTCTCTACCATCACCAATTTGTTGAAGATTTTGCAACATTTAATGAGGTGAAAAAAGTAAAGGTTGCTAGCTCAGCATGTCTATTATGCCGTGGCAATCACCATGAATGTGAATCCCTGAACAATCAAAAGTCCATCAACTATGTAGGAAGGTTCAATGGAGGCAGTAACAACCCTTACTTCAACACCTACAACCAAGGATGAAATCAGCATCCCAATTTCTCATGGGAAAATCAAGTAGCTCGTAATGTCTGTCATCTTGCTCAGCAGCAGTATATGGATGAACCCCTAGCCTTACAAACGAATATGCCATGGTATACTTTTAATAAGGGGACAACATCTTCACTTAATACAAGTTATCTAGAGGCCGCTATGCAAGACTTTATGGCAACTACAAGGGCTTTATTACAAGATCACGACACATCTATTAAGAGTCAAGAAGAATTATTACAAAGTCAAGGGGCATGGTTGCAAAGTCATAATTTGTCCTTGAAAGCTTTGGAAATACAATGGGTTAAATTTCCACGGCATTACAAGAATACCAACCAGACATATTGCCTAGTGATATTGAAGTCACTAAGGCTAAAGGGAATGAGCAATCTAGTACATTCATCCTAGGGAGTGGCACTCATATATAAAGATGCTAAGTTTGGGGGGAAAACACTCGAAGAACCCAACTATGAGATTGTACATGAAGAATATCAATCGCAAGAGGACTCAACTTCGTTGGATAACAAAGATGAAGGTTCAATGAGTAAACCCAATGATAGCAGGCAAAATAATGCCATGAAAAAAGAAAAACCCCCTACCAGCAGGAGTTGATGACCAACGGGAAGCTGCAGAATTCTGCCACGACAATATTTTAGGCACTAGTGATTACTTGAAGCTCGATGAAGAAGACAAAGATGAGCTTAAGGATATTCCAAAGGAGATGGGTTAGCCTAGCTTACTCATAGCTAGACTAGGTACGAAATTTGAACCTTTGGATTTCATTGAATTTACTCATCCTAAAGCCCAAGTAGCTACCCATTTTTCTAGGCTAGAAATTGTGAAAGAACTACGAATTAAAATGAAGAAAAATTCCCTGATTAGAAATTTTATTTGCCACGACATTGTCGTGGTATGCTGACATTATCAATTTTCTCATTATTGGTTCTTTGCTTCCGTACTCGAATAGCCAGGGCAAGAACAAGTTAATGCAGAATGATGACCCCTACTTCTTTAAGGGCTTTGCTACCCAAGTAATTAAAAGATGCCATGACAACGGGGAACGAAAAGAGATCGTATTCCACTACCAGTTAGTTTTATGTAGAGAACACTCAAGAAGAGAGGGGACTACTGCAAAGGTCCTACAAATTGGGTTCTATCAGCTTACACTGAAGGTGGTGTTGTTATATGTGTGGAGTATTTTGGTCCATACTGGTGCTCCAATCGAAGGCGACAAAAATGCCATAACAATTGATGATATTTTAGAGTTTACATCCCTTCAACCCTATTTAATTTATGTTTTAGAAGTTTTATTTTTTCGTGAGTATTTGTTTGTTTATTTTTGTTTGTTTTATTTCTTTATTTTTAATTTTAATATTAGTTATTGTTTAGGACGAATGGTGTTTTGGAGGATGAATATGATGAAATCTCACATGGATTGAAAGACAATACTAATGAAAAGCTACTCGTGATATTGGGATTAAACAAGGACAAAGCCAAGGACAAGGACGAGGGAACATCACATGCTGCTGCAAACCAATATGCATTGGAAAAGCTAGATGAAATCGAGGAATCAATAAAGCATACGAGGGAATATATGGAGGCTACTAATGATGGAACAATTTTCTTTGCATATGTCAAGCAACAAGACGCAGTTATGGCACATGTTCAAAGGAGATGCTCCTATATTTGGATTATAATCTTCCAGTCATCATGGACGTAATCTTACCAGCATCTAAGAATACCACGATATTTTCAAATGTTACTCAACAAGACAGTACACCTAAGCCAGATGATGCTAACCCAATCAACACGGTATGGTGCCTGAGCAAGTACCTAAGTTTCATCCCTAATCCCTAACTAAGCCCGAAAAGTAAAGAAGACCCATAATACTGATGAGCCCTCAAATGAGATACCCAGCCAGATAGAAATGTCGTTGCAACCTTTGCCACGCAGGACTTGATGATGCCTGAATACATCTGTTGGGCGTGTGGAGACCCCATCATCCAAGAACACTGAAGGCCCTAGCACACCACCTGCTGAACCCAATTCAAACCTTGACGCAAGCCCCACCTCACTGAGGAAGTGCACCAGGCGCAATACTACTAGCACTGCTAGTGCGACTCCACAACCATCTTAGGAATACAAGGTACCTTGCATTGCATTGCATTAAATCGCATATCATGTAGTCTAGGTTTAACTTAGTTTCTATTCAGCATTGAGGATAATGTTTCTCTCAAGTTTGGGGGAGGTAGTTTTCTTTGTAGAACATGTGAATGATATTATTAGCATAACATTATGCCATGGCATCAATAAATGATAAGATAGTTAGATGAAATGTTTTAATGATACCTGATGATGATGAACTTTTTTAGGCTAGAAATTGAATGTAAATGACTGTTGAGAATGATAGAACTACACTAGGGCTTGATGCTTTGTGAATTATTCTTACAAGATTTGTATGTTCTCTATACTTAAGAAAGTACTTTGGTTAGCCTTGGCATTAAAATATGGTATTATGCTTAAATGATAAATCACTGTTTAAGAACTCCCTTATGTCTGAATTTTGTTTAACTATGAATAAATGCTTCGGCATAGCTATAGAGGGAAACTCTCTTTGCCGTTGCATTGCCTGGAACTCTCTTTAATAAATAGAAGCCATGCACATAGGAGTGAATGAAAGTAGTCATGAGAGGACTCTACCTGACTAACTTGGGGGTGGAAGGTATGCTTCTTTACACCTAGAGTGTGGGATGGTTTGTGTGATGAGCTGAATCCCTTCGTAGTAGCGTAAAAAATGTGTATTAAGTAAAAAGGGAGTATAAATGTGCTTAATGAATTAGTAAATGCCATGGAGAAACTAGAGAACTCAATTAGAAATTGCCTAAGTTCGTTAAGTGTAGATTAGATACAATCACGCACACACAACACCACAAAGAATCTTGACCTAGGGAAAAGTACTTGAATTCTTGATATGTCTAGCATGTTGAAGCCAATTTTTCTGAGGGTTGAAATTCAATTTTTTTCATGTTGTCCTATTGTTGAAAATTGCCATGACATTTTGCTTATGTTAATTGATATCCATTGCTTGAGGAAAAACAATAGCTTAAGTTTGGGGGTGGGATAACTTCCTAAAAATACTACTTTTAAGGCATTTTCACTTAAGTTATTGTTTGTTTAAAAGCTCATTTTAGTCATTTTAGGATCATGTAGTTGCATTTATGGTGGTATTTCTATTTTATCTTTTAAGGATGATGTATGAGAGAAAGGTGCATATTGTTTGTGGTGTGCAGGAAATAGCAAGCAAAAGGTCGCACTGGGAATGAATGCCATGACATCACATGTTGCTGAAGCATATTGAAATGCCTTGGCATTTCTGGAGCAAAAACGGACAAAAAGATATTTCTATAAAAATACAGTTGGCACAACACGTGAATAATGGTTGTAACCACCTGTTATGGAACCACTTCAACCTGGAGGATAAGGTTCATGCACAAGAGTGACTCTATGGGGTATGAGGGGTATTTTGAGCACAAAAACCTCATCATTACCCGTAGATATTTTTATTATATATTACACCACACATGAAAGAGAAATGAGGAGGATTTTCTGTAATATTTTCTTATCTTTTTCACCATTTTTCTTCCTCCATTTTTCTTGGAGTTCCTCCATTGGTGAAGCTTGAGGGAGTGGTGAGCTAGGCGTCTGAGAGGAGCTAGAGAGATAAGGTGGTTCATGGTGGCAGAGAGAAGCTCTGATAGCGCGCGTCGAAGGCTTTTTCTCCATCCCTTTACTGTTTTCTTTCATTTATTTTAGTTGGGTTATTTGGCACAAATGATTTTCATGTTTTATTTCATGGAATATTCGAGCCCAGCCATGAACTAACCTTATTTGGGGGGTTGATTTTATGGATGTTTGATATTATTTTAATGGTAGATTTAACTTTATCTTTTGTATTTACTTGTTTTGCTTATGAATGCTTCATCTTCTAAGTTTGTAGGAGGCATGATAGTCAATTTCTTAGTTTAAGGATAGGTGTTCGAGAGAAACTAGTCATTAATACTTGTAGTATTCGAGAGAAACACAAGTAAGATCCATATAAACAATAGGGTGTAGTATTTTCTTAAGCTTAGAACCGGCATAGTAGTACTATATCCTAATCCCTTAGTGCTTGAGAGAGACTAAGACAGGATTTCAACGACTAAGATGGGTAGTTTTTATCAATAGCATGGACTGTTATTGTTGGGATTGAGAGGAGATGCCATGTCATTCTATTCTATTAGGTTCATTTGACTAGAGATTGCGGGAGCACTTTCAGCAAACTCCATCGAGCAAGTGAAGCTTAGATAGATTAAATCTGCTAGAGAGATAAGTTTTAGCATCTTTAATTCATTCCCCATTACTCATTTGCGAAGTAGTTTCTCGTGTGAGGATCATCAAGTTATTTCATTTATTTGTTATATGTACCATTTTCCTTTGCCATAACATTTCCTTTTGTTACTAATACACATTTCATTTGCCTCGGCATAATCATTTGTGAATATCATTAGCTATACTTAATTACTTTAGAGTAGTGTATAAACTTTACTCAAGATCCTTCTAATCCATGTGGATATGATACTCACTCATCACTTTATTACTTGAGCGATTGTGTATACTTGCACATTATTTGCGTATAATTTTACAGTACTCATAATACGTAACACATTGGATTGGGGTCAAATGATCAAGGCATGCCTATCGATCCCTAATCTAGTAGCTGACAAGTTTAGAACGTGAATATATGTCATTATCACAATCGTAAAGGACATACCATACAACATTGTCCTGAGTTTTGAGCTCTAGTACAAAGAACGATGGATGAAAAGGAAATTGAGTTTCACAAATGAGCCATTGAAGAAGAAGAAGTAGAGATATGTATATCTGAGGGTTCTTCTAAAAGAATTTATAATGCCAACTATCCCTTAATTATCACACCGAAAACTAGTGTGGTAGAAAAAGTAACTCCTAAGGTGATAATGACGCCCTCGTCTCTATTTCCTTATAAAGATAATAAGCGAGTTCCTTGGAAATATGACTTCAAGGTGGATAATATAGAGAAGGAGAAAGAAAAAGTGAGGAAGTAAGCCATTTCACCAGGAGTGGGAGATGTTACTCCCCAGATCAACCCAAAGAACCTGAGAAATGATCTGCCATTGATAAAGGAAAGAAAGTTGACTTATTGATAAAAGAGGATGAACCAGTCATCAACGAGTCAGTGATCGAGAATGAGGTCGTAGAATTTTTGAAATTCTTAAAACACAACGAATTTAGCATCGTTGAACAGATGCACAAGCTATTTTCTTGTATCTCAATCTTTGCTCTTCTATTGAGCTCTAAGGCACACCGAGACGCTCTATTGAAGGTCTTGAATCAAACTTTAATGATGAAGGATTTACCTATAGACAAGCTAGATAGATTGGTTGTAAATAATCAAGCTGATAACTTTATTTTCTTTTTCGATGATGAGATCATGTCTGAGATTATTGGCAGCCACAAAGCTCTACATATCACTGTCAGGTGCAAAGGGCATGTTTTATCTCGAGTGTTAGTTGACAATGGCTCTACTCTGAATGTAATGTCATTAGTAACCCTAAAGAAGTTGCCTATCGTAGTAGTACAAATATGATAAATTGCCAGAGTGTTGCTCGAACAATTGATGGAACGAAGAGAGAAATGCTAGGGAATATTAACATCCCCCTAACCCCATCTACTTATGAGGTCGATTTCCTTATTATGGACATCATGCCTACCTAAAATTGCCTATTATGAAGGCCTTGGATCCATTAGGCTGGTGCAATTCCATCCACGCTGTATTAAAAACTCAAATTTGTGATTGAGGGGAGGTTGATATGCATCAATGTTGTTGAAGACATTATTGCTTTTGTTTACACTACTTCTCTTATGTTGAAGTAGATGAGGAATCTGTGAGTTTTTCTTCAGATCTTTAGAGTTTTTCAATACACTATTAGTGGTTGGGGGAAGAAAGATGTCCAAACCTAGACTATCAAACTCACCCGAATAGAACTCAAGCTGACTTTGGGAAGGGGAGCTAAAGCTAGAAAATGGCTTGGAAGTTATTTGTAGGATCTGTTAACCCTGTGTTTCCAACCAACAAGAGAGATCGTTTTGGTTTGGGATATCAACCGACTTTGGGAGAGAAATTTAAGGGCATCAAAAAGAGCCAAGAGAGAAAAATAGTGACGTTAGCTGGAGAGGACCTCAATTGGGAGCCGATGACTTTTCTACCATTGTATGATACCTTCATGTATGTAGGGTATATATTTCAAGGAAGCCAGCAAGTTAAGAAACCAATCCCTGGGTAATAGGGATCTTATTTAAATGGTTAATCCATCTGTTTTAATTTTCAATGAAAGATGCATTTCTATTAATTCATAAAGTGGCAAACATTCTCCCATATATTTCTTCATTCTTTTTATTTATTTATTATTTCCTTCTATTTATCTTAATATGGGATAAATTCTCATGTATGTGTATATGTATATATATCCTCTCATTGGTTATACTTTCAGGACATCAGATATCAATATCATGGATTCTGATGACACTGACCCGGAGATTGATTTCGAGCTACCCATATGTCAAGGGGAAATCGAGGGTTATGACAATGATGAGAAATATGACATACCTTCTGAAATACTGAAAATTGTAGAAAATGAGGATAAACAGATTTTGTCGCATAAAGAGCCCACTGAAACTTTGAATCTGGGATCAGATGAAGATAAAAAAATATAAACGTTGGCACCACGTTAACTGCCTAGGGATGTCAGAGTCTGATCGAACTGATTTGAGAGTACAAGGATGTATTTGCTTTGTCATATTAAGACATGTCGGGTTTAGATACTAATTTATTAATACACAAGTTGTCGGTAAAGCTAGAACATAAACTTGTGCAACAAAAGCTTAGAAGGATGACACCCGATATGTTGCTAAAAATTAAAGAAGAAGTAAATAAACAATTCGATGTTGGTTTCATTAAAGTGACCAAGTATCCTGAATGGGTGGCAAATATCATCCCAGTACCAAAGAATGATGGAAATGTTCATATGTGCGTTGACTAAAGAGATCTCAATAGAGCCAGTTCGAAGGATAATTTTCCTTTACTACACATAGACACGCTAGTGGAAAATACTGATGGAAATTCCCTGTTTTCATTCATGGATGGTTCTCTGGCTACAATCAAATAAAGATACATCCTGGAGATATGAAAAAAAAGATATTTGTCACCATGTGGGGAACATTTTGCTACAAGGTGATGCCGTTTGGGCTAAAGAATGTTGGGCCAATGTAATGCCCCAAATGTTGAATTAAGGACTTTATTGAAAAGGATTTAAAATTTGAGAATTTATTTGATAATTTTTTATAAGATTAGAATGATTTGGGAATAATAGTTTAGAGCTAAATTGTAGTAATAGAGCAATAAAGGGACATTTTAGTCAAATGAGAATTATATGAATTTTAAATTCATTTAAAAAGTATGTATTAAAGTATGGAGTAAGGGAAAAAGGGGAAAAAGTTGTCAACTCTATTTCTTCTTCTTCCCGTGCTTCATTTTACTCCATAGCTCAAAGGTGAGTTTCCAAGTTATGAGTTTACTCCTTGGTTTTTATTGGGGTTTTGATGCATTGAGTACACTGGAAGCTTATGGACGGATAAAAGGGGATCAAAACTAAGTTATGAATAAAATATTAGAGATTGAACAAAATGGGTTTTTGAGAGATATGTTGAAATATGAATGTTTATGGATGTTTATTTGTAAATTCGACTTGTCAAATAGGTATATAAGAGATTAGAAGCCTTGGTATTGATTAAAACATATTAAAAAAAGTGGTTTGATTTTTAGAATAGAATGTTCTTGAATGGTTTTAGATGTTCTAAGAGATTAAATGAAGGAAAGTGTTTATAGTTGAGTTTGGTAGCATAACAAGGGCTTTATATATGAATTTTTTTTGAAGTGTTAATAAATTTTAGGTAAAAATAGGTTGTTCTGGGCAAGGGGTATCAATACCCTATGAATGGGTACTGATACCCCTATGACAAATTTTGATGAACATCGAATTTAATTTGGGTACGGATACACCAGTAGTGTATCGATACCTATAAACATCGAATTTAATTTGGGTACCGATACACCAGTAGTGTATCGATACCTGTAAACTTCGAACTTAATTTGGGTACCGATACCCCAGTAGTGTATCGATACCTCTTGAGGGAAAAATGTGAATTTGTTCCTTATGTAGCTTAAGTTATAAGTGTTAGGAAATATACTAACAATTGACATTGCACATGTATTTAATGAATGTTGGATAGATCAAAATCAAGCTCCCGAGTCAAGTAAGGCGAAAGGCAAGGGTCAAGTTCCAGAATAATTATCTTCCTAATTTGAATATTTCAGCAAGGCGAATCATGTGAGTGCATTTAATTATGTATGTATTTACTATAATAGCCATGATAGTATGATTTATATAAATGTATGGTAAATTACCAAACAACCATGGATTCCACGACTGGACTCAAGTCGTGATGTTCTACAATGGAGCCAATGCACACACGAGGATGATGCTAGATGCCTCGACAAATGGCATTTTGCTTGACAAATCACCTGAAGAGGCTTTTAACATTCTTGATCGAATTGCTAACCATGATTACCATTTTCCATCTTCAAGGTTTGGAACTATAAGGAAGGCATCTGGGACATTCAAGTTAGAAGCTGAAGATTCAGTGTCGGTCCAACTCTCTACCATCACCAATATGTTGAAGAATTTGCAACATTCTAATAGGGTGAAAGAAGTAATGGTTGCTAGCTCAGCATTTCTGTTATGCCGTGGCAATCACCATGAATGTAAATGCCCGAACAATCAAAAGTCCATCAACTATGTAGGAAGCTTCAATAGAGGCAATAACAACCCTTACTTCAACACCTACAACCAAGGATGAAGTCAGCATCCTAATTTCTCATGGGAAAATCAAGGAGCTCGTAATATCTGTCATCTTGCTTAGTAGCAGTATATGGATGAAACCCTAGCCTTACAAACAAATATGCCATGGTATACTTTTAATAAGGGGACAACATCGTCACTTAATACAAGTTCTTAGAGGCCACTATGCAAGACTTTATGGCAACTACAAAGGCTTTATTACAAGATCACGACACATCTATTAAGAGTCAAGAAGAATTATTACAAAGTCAAGGGGCATGGTTGCAAAGTCATAATTTGTCCTTGAAAGCTTTGGAAATACAAGTGGGTAAATTTCCACGGCATTACAAGAAAACCAACCAGACATATTGCCTAGTGATATTGAAGTCACTAAGGCTAAAGGGAATGAGCAATCTAGTATACAAAATGCTAAGTTTGGGGGGGAAACACTCGAAGAACCCAACTATGAGATTGTGCATGAAGAATATCAATCGCAAGAGGACTCAACTTCGCTAGATAACAAAGATGAAGGTTCAATGAGTAAACCCAATGATAGCAGGCAAAATAATGCCATGAAAAAAGAAAAACCCCCTACTAGCAGGAGTTGATGACCAACGGGAAGCTACAGAATTCTGCCACGACAATATTTTAGGCACTAGTGATTACTTGAAGCTCGATGAAGAAGAAAATGATGAGCTTAAGGATATTCTAAAGGAGATGGTTAGTCTAGCTTACTCATAGCTAGACCAGGTACGAAATTTGAACCTTTAGATTTCATTGAATTTACTAATCCTAAAGCCCAAGTAGCTACCATTTTTATAAGCTAGAAATTATGAAAGAATTAATAATTAAAATGAAGAAAAAATTCCCTTATAAGAAATTATTTTTTGCCACGGCATTGACGTGGTATGCTGACATTGTCAATTTTCTCGTTAGTGGTGTTTTGTTTCCGTACTTGAATAGCCAAGGCAAGAACAAGTTGATGCAGAATGATGAACCCTACTTCTTCAAAGGCTTTGCTGCCCAATAAATTAAAAGATGCCATGACAACGGGGAACGAAAAGAGATCTTATTCCACTACCAGTTAGTTTTATGTAGAGAACACTCAAGAGGAGAGGGGACTACTGCAAAGGTCCTACAAATTGGGTTCTATCGGCTTACACTGAAGGTGGCGTTGTTATATGTGTGGAGCATTTTGGTCCATACTGGTTCTCCAATCGAAGGCGACAAAAATGCCATAACAATTCATGATATTTTGGAGTTTACATCCCTTCAACCCTATTTAATTTATGTTTTATAAGTTTTATTTTGTCGTGAGTGTTTGTTTGTTTATTTTTGTTTGTTTTATTTCTTTATTTTTAATTTTAATATTAGTTATTTTTTAGGACGAATGGTGTTTTGGAGATGAATATGATGAAATCTCACATGGATTGAAAGACAATACTAATGCAAAGCTTCTCGTGATATTGGGATTAAACAAGGACAAAGCCAAGGACAAGGTCGAGGGAATATCACAGGCTGCTGCAAACCAATATGCCACGTCAAAGCTAGATGAAATCGAGGAATCAATAGAGCATACGAGGGAATATATGGAGGCTACTAATGATGGAACAATTTTCTTTACCTATGTCAAGTAACAAGACGCAGTTATGACACCTGTTCATAAAGAGATACTCCTACATTTGGCTTATAATCTTTCATTCATCATGGACGTGATCTTGCCAGCATCTTAAGATACCATAAAATTTTCAAATGTTATTCAGCAAGATATTACACCCAAGCCAGATGATGCTAACCCAATCAACACGGTATGGTGCCCGAGCAAGTACCTAAGTTTTAGCCCTATCCCAAACTAAGCCCGAAAAGTAAAAAGACCCATAATGCAGATGAGCCCTCAAGTGAGATACCCAACCAGATAGAAATGTCGTTGCAACCTTTGCCACGCAGGACTAGCTGATGCCTGAATACATCTGTTGGGCGTGTGAAGACCCCATCATCCAAGAACACTGAAGGCCCTAGAACACCACCTGCTGAACCCAATTCTGACCCTGACGCAAACCCCACCTCACTGAGAAAGTGCACCACGCGCAATACTACTAGCACTGCCAGCGCGACTCCACAACCGTCTTAGGAAGACAAGGTACCTTGCATTACATTACATTGAATCATATAGCATGTAGTTTAGTTTTAACTTAGTTTTTATTCAGCATTGAGTAAAATACTTCTCTCAAGTTTGGGAAAGGTAGTTTTCTTTGTAGAACATGTGAATTATATTATTAGCATAACGTTATGCCATGGCGTCTGTAAATGATAGGATAGTTAGATGAAATGTTTTAATGATACCCGATGATGATGAACTTTTTTAGGCTATAAATTGAATGTAAATGACTATTGAGAATGATAGAAATTACTCTAGGGTTTGATGCTTTGTGAATTATTCTTACACGATTTGTATGTTCTCTATACTTAAAGAACTTAGGTAGTTTTTATGAAAGTACTCTGGTTAGCCTTGGCATTAAAATATGGTATTATGCTTAAATGATAAATCACTGTTTAAGAACTCCCTTATGTCTGAATTTTGTTTAATTATGTATAAATGCTTCGGCATAGCTATAGAGGGACACTTCTATTTACCGTGGCATTGCCTGGAACTCTCTTTAATAAATGGAAGCCACGCGTATACGAGTGAATGAAAATAGTCACAATATGACTCTACCTGACTAGCTTGAGGTGGAAGCTATGCTCCCTTACACGTAGAGTGTGGGATGGTATATGTGATGAGCTGACTCTCTTCGTAGTAGAGTAAAAAATGTGTATTAAGTGAAAAGGGAGTATAAATAAGCTTAATGCGATGAGCTCCCTTAATAAAAATGGTAAGGAAATCGTACTAAGTGTATGAATTTCCAGATAGGCCACTTTGTGTGCTAAAATGGAAAGGAAATCTTAATAGTGTATGAATTTCAAGATAGGGCACTTTGTGTGCTAAAATAGTAAGGAAATCATACTAAGTGTATGAATTTCCAGATATGGCACTTTGTTTGCTAAAAGGGTAAGAAAATCATATTGATTGTATGAAATTCCAATTGAATTATAGAGTCTAGTAATGTTTGATAAATGAGGTTAAAGGCATCAGCGATACAAGATACAGACTTGCCTACCGTTTGTAAAGATTCATTAGAATGGGAAGTATAATATAATAATTCGTGTTTAGAATTTTACTTGAGCTAAATCCGGCCTCACTAAGTAATACTTAATGTGTGCTTATTTCATGTGTAGGTTATGTATAACTGAGTAAGGAGATCTTTTGTACATCCAGACAGAGTCGCCTCATCAGTAACCCTATGACACACCTGTCTACATTATGTTATATTTTAGTGGCATGTAATAAGGTGTAGTAGAACTACTTTAATAAGTATTTTGATTAAAAGGTTGTAAAATAATGTAATGTTTAAACACTCTTTTGTTGTTTATTTAAGTTAAGATATGTTTTGTTTTAAGCAAGATAAATATTTTTCTAAAACTGAAACAAAATTTTATGCGTTTTCGTATTTGGAATATTAATACTATTAATGTGACATTTGTGCTTCATATATGTATGGGTATACGGGAGATGGGTGTTACAGCCAACATACCATAGAGCCATCATAACAGTGTTTCATGAGATGATGCATAAAGAAAAAAAAGTTTATGTCGATGATATGATTGTCAAGGCTAAGACAGAGGAAGAACACGTTGGGAATTTGAGAAAAATCTTTCACAGATAAAGGAAATTCCAAATGAAACTTAATCCAAGTAAGTGTACCTTTGGGGTGACGTCCTGGAATCTTTTATGGTTTGTAGTGAGCAAAAAAGAGATTAAAATAGATTCAGACAAAGTTAAAGCTATTCAAAATTTACCACTCCTATAAACATAAAAATAAGTTTGAGGATTCTTGGGGAGATTAAATTACATCGCTCGGTTTATCTCACAATTGATCGAGAAATATGATCCAATTTTTTTGACGTCTCTGCAAAAATAACTCAGGGGTATGGAATGATGATTGTCAAGAAGATTTTGAAGTAGTCAAGTAATATTTGTCAAATACCTCAGTCTTAGTGCCATCTATCTCACGCAAATCATTAATTATCTACATGTCAATCTTTGAGAATTCAATGGGGTGTGTATTAGAGCATGTTTACCAAACTAAGAAGAAAGAAAGAGCAATTGACTATCTCACTAAAAAGTTCATTGATTGCGAGACAAGGTACTCACCGATCGAAAAGTTATGTTGTGCTTTGGTTTGGGGTACTCGAAGTCTCAAGCAGTATATGTTGTATCACAACACTTGGTTGATCTATAAACTTGACCCTTTAAAATATCTTATGGGTGTACCTGCTCTATCTAAAAGATTAGCTCAATGGCAGATTCTATTGTCAGAGTTTGACATTTAATACTTAAGCCAGAAAAAAGTTAAAGGGAGCACCATAGTAGATTTTATAACAAGTATGGCTTTCGAATAATATGAATCGCTGAGTTTTGATTTCCCAAATGAAGATCTAATGGCTATTTCAGTAGATGAAGAAATTACATCAACCAATGAACATTGGAAGTTGAACTTTGATGGTGCTTCAAATGCCTTGGGTCATGGAATTGGGGTAATTTTAGTCTCACCCAGTGGAGAACACTATCCTTTTACCAGTTGGTTGAATTTTGATTCCACAAATAATATGGTCGAGTATGAATCTTGTGTTTTGGATCTCAGAGCTGCCATTGAGCGCAAAGTAAAGACACTAAAAGTATATGGGGAATCAGCTCTAGTAATTTATCAACATAGAGGAGAGTGGGAAACAAAAGATCCCAAACTGGTGGAATATCGTAAATTGGTCATGGAACTTATCGAATAATTTGATGAAGTGACATTCAATTACCTCCCAAGAGAAGAGAATCAAATGGAAGATGCCTTGGTGACTTTGGAAAGAGCATTTAAAGTAAATGAACACTCAAATATAATGTCCATTGAGATGCAGGATTATGAGTATCCATCACATTGCTTTAACATTGAAGAAGATGAAGATGAAAATCCCTAGTATTATGATATCTTTCAATACATTAGATATCAAAGTTATCATGAGCAGGCATCTGAGAATGACAAAAGAACTATTAGAATGATGGTTGCATGGTATGTGCTTGATAATGAGATCTTGTACAAGAAAAGTCCAGATCAGGTTCTACTGAGGTGTGTGGATGTCAAATGAGATAGAAAAATCATTGAGGAAGTGCATGAGGGGGTGTGTGGTACCCATGCCAATGGGCATGCGATGGCTAGACAAATAATGATATTTGGGTATTATTGGTCAACAAAGAAGATCGATTGCATTAATTATTCCAAAAATGTCACAAGTACCAGATTTATGGTTACAAGATCCATACCACTCCTCATACATTGCACGTGATGACAGCTATGTGGTTGTTCTCTGTATAGGGAATTGATGTTATTGGACAAATTTTGCCTAAGGCTTCAAATGGTGATCATTTCATCTTGATAATATAGACTACTTCACTAAATGGGTAGAAGCGGCTTCTTATGCAAATGTCACTCAGTCAACAGTCTGTAAGTTCTTAAAGAAGGAAATCATTTGTCATTATGGTTTACTAAAAGGAATCATCTCCGACAATACCTTGAACCTAAAAAATAAGATGATGAAATCAGTCTATGAGCAGTTCAAGATAAAGCATCATATTTCCACTACTTATCACCCGAAGAGGCAACTAATAAGAACATCAAGAGGCTTATAGAGAATATGATTGAGACTTGTAAAGACTGGCATAAGAAGTTACCATTTGCTCTGTTTGCTTATCGAACTTCGGTACAATCGTTAACTGTGCCAACTCCATTTTCTTTAGCCTATGGGATGGAAGCTTTGTTACCCATTGAGGTAGAAATTCCCTCATTTCGAGTTTTATCAAAGGTGAAGGTAGATGAGGCAGAATGGGTATAAACTAGGTACGATCAATTGAATTTGATTGAAGAAAATATATTGAAAGCTATTTATCATGGTCAGATGTACAGAAGTGCATGATACGAGCACGTGATAAGAAAGTTCACCCCATAGAGTTTTAAAAGGGAGATGTGGTGCTTAGAAGAATCTTACCCATTCAAAAATATTTATGAGGAAAGTGGATGCCAAACTAGGAGGGACCTTATGTTGTGAAGAAAGCCTTTTCTTGAGGATATTTGTTCCTTACTAAGATGGATGAACCAGAATTACCCAACCCAATGAACTTCGATGCGGTCAAAAATTATTTTGCCTGAAGATAAAGCAAAAGAGAAAAAAAGGAAAAAATAAATAAAAAGGGGTTCAAGATGAAAATATGTAAAACCAAAGGAGGTCTCAAGTTGAAAACTCGCAAAGGGTGACTTAAGTGTCATTTAAATTCAAGATTAGTGCATGGTGGAGGTCTTGAATTAATAGTGAAGTTGAAATAGCCTTTGGTTTAAGCAGTAACATTAAATGGTGATCAGAGTTGGGGACTGAAGATTGAAAAGGTCATGGTTAAAACATACAGAAAATAAATTGAATACAAATGAAATTCAGTACTAGTTTATGGCATCTAATATCTAGAGATTTGATAGTCTAGAGGGAACTTCACACCCTTATGCATTGTCACAATTCTCGCGATCTCTTTAATAGAAGCTACACTTGAGTCACTCTGCGGCGTGCCAGTTCAAAAGCATCCTTACTATTGATATCTGGGGACACCTAATTTGTTTTCTTTTACTTTTTTCTGTTAAACGTTTTCATGTATTTACCCAAAAGCTCATTATATTTATATAAATAAAAAATGTATTTTTCTGGTTGACATTCTTTTGCAAGCATCTTACATTTAAATTAAATACATGTAGTTTAACTTGAAAAACATGAAATCACCATGAATTACTATGCAAAAAGTTTGGAAAAGTGTAGGTATTTTGAAGCTGACAATGGATTTTAGGATGGGCTCTAGGAAATTAAAACCTTGGGATACATAGAAAGTTTTAGCAAGTTGAGATTAATCCAAGATATTCATCACTGATTGGGCAGATGGGTTATGAAACCATTGAATGTTCATGGAAAGTAAGAAAACAATATCATATTCAACCAAAACATATATGATCAAGATTGTCAGTTGGGGTGAACATGTGGTTTTTTGTGTCCAAGGTTGGATTGGGTTACAAGGTGACCAACGAGAAAGGGTTCTCCTTTAAATATGAAAATATACCCAAAATTGCATTATTGAACACATTTTAGGCATAAATAGGGTCATGCAATTCATAATATGTATGATAATAAATGAGATTGGGTACTTACAGGTCTTCCAAAAGAAAGTTGAATGTTGAAGATGTTGAAGCCTCAAGTTTAAAGTAACCAATTCAAAGTCTTAAAAAGAGAGAGGTCCAAATGACACCAGAGTCAAGGTAGATTTTCATATATGATGGCTACTAGACGAGTCTCCATAAGAGAAGTTGATTTTCAAAGATTCTCTTGAGTTCTAGACCTTCAGGTATGACGTTTTCAAATTCTCAAATATACATAACAAGGGGTAATTTTTAATTTTCAGATTCGATCTTTTTGAATACAAGAGAAGTAAATCAATCCTGGTTCATTCTTTTCAAAAGAGGGGTAGAGTGAATCCAATTTCTTTAAAAGATCTGATCTCTCTTAAAGAGTAGCGGAGCATATCCTCATTTTTTTTAGATATGGTTGTTCTGAAAAGTAGTGAAGCAAGTCAACATTGATTCAATGTTTCCTTGCGAACAGTGAATTGAATAAAAAAATTTCGAGTCTGATCTCTCTAAAGAGCAGTGTAGCATATCTTTCTTCTTTTAGATTTGGTCTTCCTGAAGAGTAGTGAAGCAAATCAAGTTCGATTCAATCTTCCCTGAAGAGCAACGAAGTGAATCAAAATTTTTCGAGATCTGATTAGCAAAAAATTGGAGCAGATCAAGTTCAGCCTACCCTGAAGTTTCAGTGGAGCGAACTAACCTTTTGAATTCCTCATAACCAGAAAAATATGACCATCATTTGATCGTTTATCCATTGTCGTTGCACGACAATGAGCAAAGAGGGGCAGTTATAGATACTCATTTTGTCCGGAGTTTTTATTCAAGTTTCATTTGCGTTATATATATATATATATATATATATATATATCCTATTAGTTAGTTTAATATAATGATTTATTAGGTTAATTATTTAATTGCATATATGTAGGGTGTATATTATATAGGCACATAATTTATATTATATTGTTATTAATTATGTGAATATACATATATATATATATATATATATGTCTGTTTTTCATTATATATGGGTTACATATTAATAATAATTATTATTAATTATGCTTACATATAATAATATTATTAGTCATGTGTGTGTATATTATTATGGGTGTATATGATTATCATTATTATTATTATTATTATTATTATTATTATTATTATTATTATTATTATATACGTATAAATATATTATAAGTAATTAAATTGCATATATATAAATATTAATGGAATTTAAATAGAACTAATTTTATTAATTTCATTTTAGAGGCCAAATATTAACTACAAAAAGCCCAAAGCAATTACAAGGAAAAATGGCCCAAACAACAACTAAAGCCCAACTAAAGCAAGCCCAATCGGTTAGGATCCCAAAGCTAGAACCCAATGGAGCTAGTGTTTTCGAAGAGAGTCCTCAGTCACCTCTAAATGATAGTCATTAGATCATGAGCGGATCTGACGGCCTAGATCAGTCCAAAGGTGTTAGGGTTTTGTACCCAAATGATACCTCACTAGTAGCCGCTACCAACGAAGCTCAATCGTCTAGATTTGTGCGTTGGTTGTACTTGCATTGCTCCAAATACCCACGCGCCTGACCTCTGCGCCTGCAGCAACATCGTATGTCCACTGCCACATTCCCTCTGCCATGAAAATGGTAGGGGATGGAGGGATAAATGACAAAAGACTCATTTTCCTCGTCTCGTGCATGTAGAATAAAACAAAAAAGAAAATATAGAAAATGGGGTTTTTTCAGAAGAGAACATAAAGAATAGAAAACAAAAAAGGGGACTGGTCTCCCCATGAATAGAGCATCATAAAAACATAAGAACATAAAAGGAAAAAGGGAACCCTCTTTTCATTAGCCATCATCTTCTATCAGCAAAAGAGTACAAAACCAAAAAAAATCCTTTTTGAGCAGCAACCAAACTAAGAAAGAAGAGAGCTTTTCCTTTTTTTTTATGTTAGAAGAATCAAGCACTTAAAGAAAGGAGAAAAGCCCAAAAGAGAAAAGATTATTTTTGTCGTCCGAAAAAGAGTGTCACCATCCCCTGGAGTTAAAACCTTGTTGAGCCGCTTGAGGTAACACTTCTTTTAAGTTTGTTTGGGGTTTAAGGGGGTCATTTCTTTGGGTTTTGGGTGGCTTTGTGTTCGGTTTATGGGAGAGAGAATGCTTTGAGGCATTTTACCTCCTTATCGGAGCCCTTTGAGGGTGACGGCTACGATGGTCGTGAGGTCAAGGAAGGAAAACGAGAGAAAGGAACGGGAGGGGTTAGAGATGAGAGAAAATGACATGTTGGAGTTTAAGGGGAGCAAGGTGATAAAGTGGATATTAGGTTAAACACAAGCCTAACTGAGGCTTTAAGTGTGAAACAACGTCGCTCCATCTCGGCTAGGTTCACCCATTTTTGTAATGTGGATGGGATTATTATGTAAGCACTCCGTCCAATTTTTGTTTTAATTCATTTCAGTCCTCAAATCCAGTTTCTTTATATTTTTTATTTTGTCTTTAAGATTTATGTGTGTTGCATTTTAGTCATGTGATAAGTTATTTTTAAATCTTTGTTGATGGTCGTGAGGTCAAGGAAGGAAAATGAGAGAAAGGAAGGGGAGGGGTTAGAGATGAGAGAAAACGACATGTTGGAGTTTAAGGGGAGCAAGGTGATAAAGTGGATATTAGGTTTAACACAAGCCTAACTGAGGCTTTAAGTGGAATGTGACACAACGTCGCTCCATCTCGGCTAGGTTCACCCGTTTTTACGCTTGTGGATGGGATTATTATGTAAGCACTCCGTCCAATTTTCGTTTTAATTCATTTCAGTCCTCAAATCAAGTTTCTTTATATTTCTGATTTTGTCTTTAAGATTTACGTGTGTTGCATTTTAGTCATGTGCTAAGTTATTTTTAAATCTTTGTTGCTTTTCATATTTGTCATGTAATTTCTTTGATTTCCATTTTAGTCCATATTATATGTTTGCTTATATTTCGCGTTGTTTATGTTTCTGGCATGTCCTTCCTAGAACTACTTATGGGTTTATTTTTTTTTGGTGCCTGGAATATATAATTGTTGTGCTCTATGACTTACATTTGTTTAACCAGCTAATTAGGTCCCTAGATTTGCTATTTTAACCTTGGATTTGTTTGTCCTTTCTTGATCACTATGCCATTTACTTTTTCCTCATGTATGTACATATGTTCATTTACCATATTTATTTTTCCTATGTTGTTGACGAGGCTTGTTGTGTGTGTTATTTATTCAATTGCTTAAGCCTAATGTGTTATATATATATATATATATATTTGTATTGGTTTTTATTATTCCATATGTCACATTATATATATATATATATATATATATATATATATATATATTTGTATTGGTCTTTATTATGCCATATGTCACATTTTCTTTCCTTTTTTATGGTGACATACATGTAAACGCATATATTTAGGGTAAATGTATTTTGTGTTTATTTAGTAGGTTTCACGTGTGCCATGACATATGTATATGTGATTCATCTTGGTTATACTTTTATGTGTTGAGTATGATGTGGCATGTTGTAAAATTTATGTGGTCTTGAATATTGTTAAGTTAGGTTATGCATGCCTTTAAATTTTATTTAATTTAATATAGATAAAATATCATGTTATTTAATTCTCTTTTCTATGTTTTTATATAAGTATATTTGTTCCTACATATAGAATTAGGTATTACTTATCTTTTCAAAATTGACATGCATGATACTCCCATAAGAATCACTCGATTCATTCAAATAAATAGACTAAGGGTAATATCCTTTCATTTTAAGGTCATTGTGAAGTGATTGTCTTAACGTATAAGAAAGTCACTTCCGGTAATTTTAAAATGAAAGTGTATCTCATTAAGTGAGACCTTAAAAATTGATTAGACTTAAAATTTGGGAAAGAGAGAAAAAGAAATGTTCGTCTATTTAAATTAGTTGAGAAAATATCGTTAGAACTTATAAATGGTCTGATCTTGACGTCTTTAAATAATCTAACATCCTTCTTCTTTCTAAAAGGATTGGTAATTTTTAATTTAATTTGTTTTACTTTATTTTATCATCATTCATACATTCGAATTAATAATGAATTTGCAAATGTAATTGTAATATTTCCTTATTTCGATTGAAGTAAGAATAGACTGCTTTAAGGCATGAGATGTTGTTTTTTCTCGATAGGAAATAATTAAATATTATTGTGTTTCGTTCTAAAATTCAAATAATATTATTTGAAAGGATCTTAAATTAAATTAAATTCGAATTCGTAAATTTCATTGCAAATATAACTAATTTAATAAAAGATAATAATTATATAATATAGTTTGATCTTTGAAGCTATAAATCTGTGGTTTTATAAGTAACTGGACGCGGTAATATTAATTTTGCAAACTAATAAATCAAGTATCCCGAAGGTTTAACTGAACTTATGGTTTTGTTGGCCCTATTTTTTTATCGCTATTCCAGTTTAATAAAACAGGCTATAAGCTTAAAGAAATCAATAAATTGAAATGAAACCCTACTTTAAGTTGTTAACTCATATGGTTAATTACGTCAGTAATCTTGTCATGATGAATGAAGTCGTGTCAATTTACCAGCTGAACAAGATGGTTAATACAGACGTGTCAATTTACCAGCTGAACAAGATGGTTAATACTGAAATCATGTGATCTGCTTAGAATAATTCGAAGAATTCGTTGACTCTCAAAACCACTGAAAAGATCAAAATCGTGTTTTGAGATGGCATCCGTATTAACGATAGCCACGGGTAGAACCATCTTTTTCTTTTGTGTTGTTCCTTTCCTGGCTCAGCCTTTTTTAATTGTTTTTTCATATCCTCCTCCTCCGTTCCCCATAGTGTTCAAATTCAGAGTTTTCTCATTTTTCCTAAAAAGAGTAAAAAATGCAAAGATGAAACATGATTCACTATAGTAAAAGAATATGTGCAAGATTTATGTATATTATACATAGAATGATGGTAAAGCTGTGGGGTGCTGCATTTGTCTCTTGCCTGCTTTAAGCATTCAATGTTTTTTGGCAACACTAAGGTAGTTAAGAATGGAGATATTTTTATCTTTCCCATGGAAAACTCTAGCCCTTCTCTTCTCGCATTATATATATGTATAGATGCACCGTCCTCCAATTCTCCTTAAACATACCTAATATTTAGCCAAAAAAACCACAATTCCCTAATTAGAGAGATATACTTTACCTGTGTGCATCTGAGTCTGAGATATACATAATGCTTTTTACAATACCTAACTGAATCATGGATCATTATCTGCCTTGTTTCTATTCTTTTTACTAGTATTTATTAAGCAAAAACTACAATATATATATATATATATATTTGTCTTCGTACTCGCTAAGCTTCAGTCACATGACGATGTTTCCGTTCAGCGCGACCGTTTTGAGCGGGAGTATATGGACAAGATAGTTGATGATGAATGCCATACGAAGGTGTGTTTTAAAGCAGTTACTAGTAAATTCTGCACCACCATCACTTTGAAAAATTTTGATACGAGCAGAATATTGATTTTCCACAAATTTTTGAAATTGAATAAAAGTAGCATAGAAGTTTGATTTAAATTTCAATGGATAAAGCCAAGTGAAGCGAAAATAATCATCGATAAATAAAACATAGTAAACAAAACCCAAATTGTATTTTACTGGTGAAGGACCCCATATGTCGCAGTGAATAAGATCTAACACATTGGACGACCTATTTTCATTACGAGAATAAGGCAAACGATGACTTTTTGCAAGCTGGCATGTATCGCATAATTTAGGAGATGGCAATAAAGAGGTAAGATAAAACTGTCCTTTTTTATCCAATAAAGAAATAACAGAATGATTCACATGACCCAAACAAGCATGCCATAAATCATACGAAGCATGAAGAGATTTATTTTTAAGGACAGAAATAAAAGTGGAATTTCCGCGCTCTAGCACATATAAGCCGCCATCACGTTTACCGGTTGCCACCACCTTTCCCGTTTGGCAATTCTGAACAGTAAAAAAATCATTAGTAAAAGTAACGGATAAGGGAAAATCATTAGTTAATTTACTAATGGACAAAAGATTTTTAGGGAGATGGGGAACAACCAAAACATCCAACAATTGAATATCCGGGAGAGGGGAAATTTTACAGGTGTGGGTAATGGGTAGGGACGCACCATTCCCTACAATTACAGAATCCTTACCCGTGTAGGTGGAAGACTGATCCAAAGTGGAGTGGGTTGGAGTCATGTGGGCCGAAGCCCCTATATCCAAAAACCAATCAAAAGCCTCACTTTCGAATAAATAGCAGGAAGAGGTAAAATCCACTGCAAGGTGTGCCGTGGATTCAGGCCAATCATACCGTTCCTACACCGATCAGCAAAGTGTCATTCCTTCCGGCAAATCTGGCAGCGTGGTGGACGGCGACCATGGGTGGCGTTGGTTCGACTCTGTCCGTGATTGGAGTTGTTGCGCTGGTCATTTCCACGGCCATGGCATGGGCGAGAACCACCTCCATGATGAAAAGTGTTTCGGGTAGTAGTAAACACAGCAGTTGAGGACGCCAGAGTCTCTAGAGATTTTTGAAAATTTTCAAAACTCTCTGCTTTAGACACAAGATCAAAAAATAGGGGAGGGGGTTTGTGCCATCTGGGCAGTGGAGAAGCTAGAGAAATCGGGACCGAGACCACGCAAGAACCAATGGACTTTATCGGTTCCATCAACCGGACGACCGATTGCATGTAGTTGATCACACAAAGTTTTGAAAGCACGGGCATAGGCAGTAACAGAACGAGTGTCGTGTTTCATCAATTGGAGGTCATCTTTGAGACGAAGTTCACGGGCTTTGGAGCAGTGGCTGAAGGTATTTTCGAGGGCAGTCCAGACCTCACGGGATGTAGAGAGGCCAATGGCTTCAGCCATTGCTTCCTCGATAAGGGAGGAGAGGAGAAGACTAAGGAGGCTTTGGTCGGTTGCTTTGGCATAAGGGTGCCATCGACTTGACCCAATAAACCTTGGCTTTCAAGGAGGGGAAGGAGTTGGCTCTTCAATAGAAGATAGTTTGATGAGGAAAGCTTGATGGTAACCATGTGGATCATGGTGTTGAAGGGAAGGAGGGTGGGAGAAGAATCGGAAGAGGAATCAGCCATTGAGGATCGTGGGATGCTAATCCAATTAGACTCTTTATACCATGAGAATATTATGTGAAACCACCACATTTGTTAGTGGTGAGAAATTGCATATATAAATTCAATTACATAGTGTATAACTTAATTACAATAAAGATATGATTACAAAATAAATATAAAGAATAAGCTAAATAAGCTCCTATAATTGAGGGTCAATGATTATATATGGAAAGCCGTAGATTATGGTAGAGGATCCTCAACAGGGGACACCAGCAAGACTAAAAAAAAGGCAAGTCTTAGTTTGATACTATTCACCATTATATATGAATGATTAATCTCCTTTTTTGATAGTTTCATCACGTGTTTTGTGATGTTAATAAAAAAATTATGCATATGTCTTTATTGTTCTTCTTAATATTAGTAATATTTAAAATTTTATGATTATTTCTATTAATCATGTCGTCTCCAATGAGTTAAAGATAAATTCTCTCATTATTAGTATAATTCATTGGTAATTTATTAAAATTAAGTATTACTCCTAATTAATAAAAAATAAGAAATATGTGGAGACCAGAGTTAATTTCATTGCTTGATTAATTAATTTGTGTGGCTACAATGAAATGAAGTCTATCTCGAGGTTTTTGGAATTATTTAAAGTGGGGGTAAAATCTGCAGATAGGGTTTCTTTTTCATTTCTTGAATAGGGTGGAGCAGCACAGTAGCATAGTATCCAAGATCAAGACTTCACATTATGCTTTGTTCTCTTTTTAACTTTTTGTATTTGGCTATCATTCATTTATGTAAAGTCACGTGAACCTCTTATTTGCCCTTTTCGATCGTCCTTTATAAGGGATTTTGCCACTCGATGCCATGGCGTAGGCCCTCTTTTGCCTTTTCCTCTCAATCATTCATCCCCTCCCTAATCTCAATAAACATACGTACATCTCTCCACCTTTACTGGACGACGACGCACGCCAAGCGCATCACTTGGTTGCTCCATCTTCCTTAGCTGATATTTCCCCATGTCTTCTAGTAATTGCTATTCAACTCTTTATCCTTTTCCTATTGACCTCAACGTAGACGTATATAATGTTCAGCAGCAGTTCCGTGATCTAGAAGAGGTACATATTCATCACTACTTTCACCTTTTCATGTTATCCATCTTTGATAAACTTAGGGTTTTAACTTTTTTCTATTTTGTTTCCTTTGAGTTCCTTTAGCTTTTTTAGGGTAAATAATTATGGATCACTTGCATTTTTTTTGTTGCTTCAGGAAAAAGTATATGTTCCGGAAGATGGACCATTGAAGACTGATTGTGAGCTCAAGTTATCAATATGGAAAGAAGAAGAAGAAAAGGTTGGAACTCATCAAAGTAATGAGAATTTTTGTTCTGCGAACTGGATGCCTTCGAAGGTGAGGATCTTAAGGAAGATGATGAACTCGGATCATGTCGATATATCGAATAATTCTGAGCTGAAATCCAAAGATCAACACAAGCAGCAGCAGTCATCATCGTGTACGGATCACAGCGGCAACTCATATAACAGCAGCAGCAGCAGCAGCACAATTAGGGTTTGTGCTGATTGTAACACAACCAAGACTCCTCTTTGGAGGAGTGGACCTGGAGGCCCCAAGGTACTAAATTTCCTCTCTCTCTCTCTCTCTCTCTCTCACAAAACCCTTGCCCTAAAAGTGAGCTTAAAGAGTATAAAGTCAAGTACTATACCTGTTGTTTAAGATAATTAATTGACCTTTTTTGAATTTGACCTTTCTGCTGCAGTCGCTTTGCAACGCCTGTGGAATTAGACAAAGAAAAGCGAGAAGAGACATGGCTGCTGCTGCTGCAGCAGCGACAACTGGCAGCACTGCTGTTGCTGCTGAGACAACGACAACGGCATGTATGAAGAGTAAGGTTCAACATAAGGCAAAGAGATCAAGCGACGATTGTGTTCCACATTTCAAGGATAAAAAGTGCAAACTTAATCCTCAATCCCAAAGCAGAAACAAACTGTGTTTCGAGGATTTAAGGATAATCTTGAGCAAGAATTCAGCTTTTCATCGAGTTTTTCCTCAGGACGAGAAAGAAGCCGCGATCCTGCTGATGGCCTTATCGTATGGACTTGTTCACGGCTGAAAATTCTCTCCACCAGCTATTGTTATATATATTGTTGTTCTCTTAGGTTTTAATAATGTTGGAGTGTACTATGTAGTAGCTAGCTAGATCATAAATGTCTGAACTGTAAGAGTGAGTGAGAAAATTAAGGTGTGAGGAAAACATAATTAATTAAATAAACAAAAGAGATTTCAATCTTTAGAGCTTGATCACGTGGATTTGAACTAGCTGATAACCAAAATTAGGAGCTCTTGTTCATCTACTCTTATTATATATATAGCAGGGTTTTAAATAGCGTTTACGGTCACGTTTTCGGTCACGTCGCATTTATCACGGTTGTTGACATAACAGATGTTATTGCAAGTTTCACAGTCGTAAATTTTTTTTAAATGTCGTACAAGTTACTCTAAAATGACTAAATTAAATATAATTAAAATAAATTATAAAATTTAAATGGCATAAATTTAGATTACTGAAATTAATACTAAATTAAATAAAAATTAAAGTTTACATTTTAAAATAAGGATTAAATTCTAAATTCTAAAAGTAGAAAGATTCTCAAATTAACATATCCTTTAAAATTATATTTTTAAAGTAATTAAAATAATAATAATAAATCACCCTCCCCTCCCCACCCCTCCCCACCTTTCTAGTTCTGGCTCCTCCCCATAATTGTCTAAAACAAAAATGGTTTTGGCTTTCTGCCTCCTCCCCGCCTTTTGCCTCCCCCTTCCTCCTCCCCCCTCATTGTCTGGGAAAAAAACTACACCACCAATGTTTTTGTTTTGGAATCACGGTTGGATAACGGTTGTTGCGTCTCGTTATCGGCACAATCGTTCGTTTCCCGTTAAATTGTGGGCACAATCGACTGAGATTAGTGTGAATCCGTGACCCACCGTAAAAACTATGAAAACCGATTTTGGACGGTGGCGCGACCACAATATCACGACTGTTATCGCGTTTTCGGAATGCTATATGATACCTGATATATAGCGTGTTATGAATTTAATAAAATTTAATGTTCTATTTATGTCTTTTTTATTTTTTGGTGGCGGGGGGTTTGGAATTTAAAATGGTATGATGGTGATGAATAAAAGGGCAGCTAGGGTAATAGCTTTAATTATTTAATTTATTCCTGAAAGTTGCCTAGGAGAATGTAATTTTGTCTTGGACATTGTCTTTTTGTTCATGTCCGATTATAAATCGTAGTTTTGCATAAATGCTTGAAAGACTAGTACGACAACTATAACAGAAACAAATGGATTTTAACGCAAGACTGGGGATGAGTTAAGATAGTTGAGTATTCACCCATTACAATATCCAACTTTTTTTAAATTTGTACTACTATCTTGGCGAGTACTACACTACTACCTGCTTAAGTTGTTTCATTGTCGATCATCATAAATTTCAAAAAAAAAAATTATAAATTATTTTCCGTTGGATAGTCAATTGAACTATCCCATAAAATCGAACACAGTTTTGAAAAAAAAATATATTGATAATTAAACATTCTATTAATTATTCAACTAACAACGTTTTATAAACTTCTTTTAAATAATTTAGAAACAAACTCTTAAAATCTTTAAATGATGGTACAGGGGAGAGGTATCTCTTCTAGTACTATTATGTTTTGACGACAGTGATCTATAGCAGGGGTGAATACTCGACGTTATTTAACTTGTAATTGGATGAATTTGAATATTGAATTGAGTATTCGCGGTATGTTTAAAGCAAATTCATTTATTGACCTTTAATCATTTGCATATACTTTAAGTGTTTATATGGTATGGATAATAAGTATAAAGCATACATATTGGAGGGATCTTGTTATCGGATAAATCGGATAATTTGGGGTTCTAGAATTTTGGCACTCAATATCGATATTATTCATTTAGTATCGATATTGTTCTTGCTTAGTATCGTTATTATTCTTGTTTAGTATCGATATTGTTCATCCAATGCCGATACTATTACTACAGCCTCGATAGGGTATCAATACTAGGTATCAATACCAGTCAGATTTTTCTTTGAAGTATCGATACTCTCTTTGAAGTACCGATACAACCCGTCGAGTTCAACCTATAAAACCCTAAGATATCACAATTATTTCCCCAAACTCTAAAAACAACAATCAACCACTAAACCCTCTCTCAAAAACCTCTCTCAATATTATCTCATTCCATCATTTTGAAGTCGAATTTGCATTGTTTTTCAACTCTTGAACCTGCTAGCATCATCAGATTAGTGCATTCATCATTAAATTTCATCTCAATCCTAATTTTCAAGGTAATTTTTTTAAAACCCTATTTTTTTTTCTTTTCGAATCTAGGGCTAGTTTTAGTTAGTTTTTGCTTAAATTAGTGAATGAGCTTTACTTATTTTGCATTTTTACACTAGGATCTACACTTTTCAACAAAATCTTCTAATTTCAAAATTTTTAATTAAAATAATAATATTTCGTTTGTTTATATATATATACTTTTGTTTTTAATAAAAGTTTTTATAATTTTTTTTAAAACACATTATTTTTTAGCCCATTATATTATTATTATTAATAATATTTTAGTTATAGAATACCTTGAATTGTGGACTCATATTGAGTTTTGGGATTAATTGATTGCATACATATGTATTGTTTATCCTTGCAGGTATAAACTTTATTCCGATTTTCGTTAAAATGTCTCACAAACGTCCTAGATCATCATCCTCTCGTTCTAATCCACCTCCTAACCCTCTGTCAAATCCTCCTCCTAATCCAATTGAAATGACAATCGTAAACTCTTATTTTAATGGACCAAATCATCAAAATCTATATTCACGATACCTAAATCATTTTGAGTCTTACACTATTAGGGGTGAGCGTCTTCCTTCTCATAAGGCAATACAAGAGATGAACTTCAAATACCTACCTCTTCTCCAAGATTGGAAATTTGACAACACGTTCAAAGTAAAACCCGTTGTCTTTCACCAACTTGTCTGCATTTTCTATTCTAATGCGGTTTGCATTCAAAATGAATCTCGTACTCAAACTGAAAGTATTTGTTCCTATCTCTTGGGAGAATACATTACAATTGATTCTGAATCTATTGCTCGTGCCTTTGGTCTTGAAAACATCGGGATAGATAATGAGTGGGATTTTGTCCCTTCTTCCTTAGAAGTAGGAAATAGTGCTAGTATACTATACTTGAGTTTCACGAGCGTTTTCTTCTCTTAATTATCTCTTGGTGGTTTTGACCATCCGGAGGAAAATACTCCTCTTTTCGAAGTATCGATATTTAGTGGTTACACTATTTTCAAAATAATTAAAGAATTAATCTTGCTCAAATCATTTTCGGTGAGCTAGTGGACACCGTAAACCATATTCTCTCTAAGAGAGTCGAGTCTTTGGTGTTTGGTTGTCTTCTCAGTAATTTATTCATCAAAGCCTATCTTAGAGTCAACCTCGATGTTGCCATCCCTTTAGGTACCCAAATTGATTGTACGTCTCTCTGCAAGTCGGGATGGACTCAAGTTAGTACAAATTGGGAACGATCAACTAAAAAGACATCCGATGCTAGTTCTTCACATGCAGCTCCAGCTCCGGCTTCTCCTCATATTGATGATGTTTTACAAGATGTAGATGATCTTGTAAATCGTGTCCATGATGAGCCATCTAGCTATAGTAGTGCGATGCCTCCCTATTTTCAATCGATGATGGAGACATTGGATCTGAGGTTTGCATCCATGAAGTCCCATTTTACTGCCTTGGGGACTCAACTGATCGAGCTGCAACGCGACACCCATGCTCGATTCGATGCCGTCAATTATAGGCTTGATACTCTTTCTCAAGATGTTGCATCTTTCCGTGCACCTCATTCGGATCTCGATTCACCATCAGATGCTTGATAATGCAATTGCTAGTCACGGGTTGTTCTTTTGTTGACGTTTCAAATATCATACGTTGAACCTATCATATTTCACATTTCTTAATTACCATGTTAACTTTTATTATGTTTATGACCAAGCCCACTATATTTTGGATATTATTTATGTTGAAAATTTGAGTCATATACTTGAAAAGTTTTTGAAATAATTTTTACTAAGGGTTTCGAACTTTAATCGAGTAAAAAATGGTTTTTAAATATAGTTGTACCGATACTACTATAATAGTATCGATACTGTTAAAGAAGTATCGATACATATATCGATATTGAAACCCAAAATAATGAAGTAATACCGATACTGTTGATGAAGTACCGATACTGTCAAAACGAAATGCTAAAATGGTACCGATATCATATATGATATTGATACTAGTTAGAGTAGTAGTATCGATACTCTGAGTTATGGTATCGATACTGTCAAAACAGAATGCTAAATTGGTACCGATATCATATATGATATCGATAATACTTAGAGTTGTAGTACTGATACTTCTTAGGCAGTACCGATATTATCAAAACAGAATGCTAAAATGGTATCGATTCCATATATAATATCGATACTACTTAGAGTAATAGTATCGATACTGTTGATGCAGTATCGATACTGCTGATGCAGTACCGATACTGTTAAAACATGATGCTAGAATGGTACCGATACCATATATGATATCGATACTACTTAGATTAGTAATACTGATACTCTGAGTAATGGTACCGATACTACTCCTTTAGTTTTGAGTCAGTTAAATTTCCATTGAAATTATTAAAATAAATTGAAAATTATAGCCGTTGGAACTCGTCACGCCAGTGTGATGAGTCCCTCTTGAAATTTATTTTTTAATTAGGTTATGGGACCCATCTTACACGGACCATTAAAAAAATTATATTCCATAAAACTCATCACACCGACGTGACGAGTTACATGAGCATTGTTGCAATTTTCGTAGATCTCAAATTAAAAGTTTGGGTGTCCTAATGGGCTATATAATTTACCCGATAGCCGTAATGGGACCATTTGGCCCCTTAATCTTAATGGCTCCTCTTCGCCCAACTATCCTATCTTGCCAATTAACCAATTGGGAGAATTGGTTCTAAATGAAAGCAAGATTTTCGAAGATATGATTGCACTGAACTCTTCCCAAATCCTCTTATCAAAAGTCAAAAGTGGTTTCTCTGTTGAAATGGTCAAAGACAGCTTATAGAGGTTTGAAATTACCCACAATAGTACTGGGAAATGTTGGTACTCAATTTGTGATGATATGCGGTCTGTGGAGTCCCTGCAAGCTGTGTCGTAACCGTCCGGGTACGAAATTTTTATTTTGGCGAGAAAAGTGATGAGAATAAATGGTTTTTAAAATAATTTGGGAGTCGCTATCGGCCTTTTGAGTCAGGTAGGTCGAATACCTAAAATTTATCTTTTAAAAGAGTTTTTAAGAAAACATCAGTTAAAAGATGAACTGATCTGCGTTTATAACCAAAAATTCGTTCTTTTTAATAATAAAAAGGGATTCGTGGTCAGTTACGTTTAAGGAATGATTAGCACCCCTACAACGCCCAAAATTGGTACTTTTTAATTATACATTGTATGTAATAATAGAATTTTAAGAATTCAAATATATTTAATTTATAATTCTGTTGTTTCAAAATTTTTTACTATAATTTTTAAGAAAATATATTAATTTATATATATTTATAAAAATATTTATTTATTTAGAAATATAAGAAAATGACTTCTAGGTGCCTTAAGACAGCTCTTTTCTTTGATATAAAAAAATATAAATAAATATTAATAAAATATTTATCTAAAAAAATAGATTAATATATATAATTGATAAAAGTAAAATATTTATTTAAAAATATCAGAAAATGGACATCCAGTTGCTTTAAGACTGACCTTTCTTAATATTTAAATATTAAAAATAATAATTTTTTTAACAATATGTGTTTTCTGGTTTTTATAAGTAAGATATTTATTTATTTTTAACATATCAGAATAGGACATCTAGTTGCTTTAAGACTGCCCTTTTCTTTGATATTAAAAATAAATAAATATTATTATTTAAACCAAAATATATATATATATATATATAATAAATATAATAATGAAAATAATAATTTACATATATATTAAAAGTAATAATAAAATAATATTGCAAATAAATAAATGGAAAAAAATCCTATAGTATTAAAATATAAATTATCTAAATTAATGAACATAACTTGAAATATAATTAATAATAATAATTTAACCTATATAATTATTAATCAATGATTAAAATATCAATTATTAAAATTAAGAGCTCCAATTCGAAATATATAAAACATAAATATTAACAATGTAATTTAAACTATATAATTATAAAAGATTAAAATAAAATATTAATTAAATAATAAGGGACTAAATCGGTTATTTACCCTAAAGTATGTAATTATACTGGAAAGGACTAAAATAATATAAAATAAAATTATGAGACTAAATTAAAATATATGGAAGTTTATTGTAGTGACTAAATTATAATAAACACAAAATTTAAATAACGAATTAAAAGGCATAAAAGTCAATTTCAGTGACTAAAATGAATTGTTTACAAAACCTGAAGGGCCGCGGAAGGGGTTTGTCCAGTGGTGAAATTACAGACATGCCCCTCCCCCAAAACGACGTCATTCGAGGAGAGGTTTTTAAACCCAAAAACCGACCCTTCGGGCCATTTTCCTCATTCTCTTCTTTCCCTCCAATCTCTCTCAAATGAGAGAACCAGAGTTCTCACTGGCCTCTCTCTAGCTTCCCTCACCGGAGGAAAGCCGGTTATCGGCCAGCAGCCGTTTGCCTCTGCCGTCCTCACTGCCGGCCACCGCATCCGGTGGTCGGGAAATTTTATTTTATACCAAAACGTAGATCGGACCGTCCTAATGACGGTTCCGGTGATCGTTTTTCTTAAAAAGCTCCTGATCGGAGCAAATCTATGAAAATACCTTCGGGTTTTGGTTGTTTCCGGCGACGGTTGGGGCTCTCTGATGACAGAGTAAGTTTCTTTCCTCTCTTCTCTCTTTTTTTTCTGGTTGCTGTGTTGTGGGTTTGCTCTTGGTTGCTCCATCTCTGTTTTTGCTCGCTGTTCTTGTTGTCCTCTTCCGAGTTTTCTGCTCTCTGTTCTTTTATTTTGCAGGTAACGGTGGCTTTTATAGCCACCACGATGCTCCTCTCGGACTGGTTAAAGAGTGGAAGCTTCGGTGAGTCACCATGGCTATGTGGTGACTCACCATATAGCTTCAATGTGGGGCTATTTCTGGAGTCTTTGGCGAAGCATCGTGGCAGTGGTAGCGTCGGCAGCAGGACGTGGGGAGGCTGGAAGCTTCTGGAGGCGGCAGCTGGGATCTTCTGGAAACTTGAGGCGGCGGCGCGCGGGGCTAGGGTTAGAAAACCCTAGCTAAAATGTTACAAACCCTAAAAGGGTTTGGGGTCATCTGTTGGGCCATTCGGGTTTGGCCTGGATATTGTAAATGGGTTGTGATTTGGGTTCCGGGATTTGTATATGGGCCTCAGTTTTGGGCTTTGTAATATTTAATAAATAATAAATAATATTAATATTAATAATAATAATAATAATAATAATAATAATAATAATAATAATAATTTTAATAATAATAATAAATTTAAAATGGAAAAATTGATGTCTACAGCTGCCCCTCTTTGCTCATCCTTGTGTTAACAAGAATAGAGCAAAGACGGAAAAGACAATAATTTTTTCATTTGGCTTCTTTTGAGCAGGATGGAAATGTTGAAAACATCATGCACTGAAGGGCTTACAGATGACCCGAAGGTTTTGAAAACATCATGCACTGAAGGACTTACAGATGACCCGAAGGTTTTTGAAAACATCATGCACTGAAGGACTTACAGATTACCTGAAGGCTTTGAAAACATCAAGCACTGAAGGACTTACAGATGACCCGAAGGTTTTTGAAAACATCATGCACTGAAGGACTTACAGATGACCCGAAGGTTTTTTGAAAACATCATGCACTGAAGGACTTACAAATGACCCAAAGGATTTTTTAAAACATCATGCACTGAAGGACTTACAGATGACCCGAAGGTTTTTTTGAAAACATCATGCACTGAAGGACTTACAGATGACCCTAAGGTTTTTGAAAACATCATGCACTGAAGGACTTACAGATGACCCTAAGGTTTTTGAAAACATCATGCATTGAAGGACTTACAGATGACCCGAAGGTTTTTTTGAAAACATCATGCACTGAAGGACTTATAGATGACCCGAAGGTTTTTGAAAACATCAAACACTGAAGGACTTACAGATAACCCGAAGGTTTTTTTAAAACATCATGCACTGAAGGACTTACAGATGACATGCACTGAAGGACTTACAGATGACCTGAAGGTTTTTTGAAAACATCATGCACTGAAGGGCTTACAGATGTTGGAAATAGTTTACTAAATAAAAACTATGAAAATCGTTTTCTTACTTTTCAACAATTTCATTTTTAGAAAAGATTAAATGAGAAACTTTGGAAAGCGTTTTTCTCATTGAAATAATTTGTTGATTCGGTAACATGCCCCAAAATAATACTTCTTTTGTAGATTGAGTCCATCTATTCTTCAGATGTTTGTGTGATTCCCGCATTTGAAGTTTTGAATTCTACCTTCTTCTTGTAAGGTATTGTTCATCATGAATCTTCTTTTTCATACGAAGATCTATAAAACTTTATGTTTGAATGCATTCAGATGTATCAATGTAATGCATTGTCTATTGTGTAAATGATGTTCTTATGAATGCATGAATGTTTATGCAATCTTCATTTTATTTCAAAGTGGTGAACTCAGTCTTTCTTCACTTCATCATTTATTGCCAGGGTTACCTTCGGATATCAGTGTAGCAACCTATGTCATAAAGTTGAAGAACCATCTGATTAATCTTGTATATTTGTGTCTTCTTCTTTTGCATTAAAGTCTTAGAAGAAATGTTTCATTTGTGGAACTCTTGCTGTAGTCAAAATTATGACCCTGATGCCCCATTTTATCTTGGATAAAACCAACTTTATTTGCTTGGACTTGTGTATAAATCCCATAAAGCTTTCATCTTTGAAAAGAGAATCTATCATCTTTAAAAAGAGAATCTATAATCTTTGAAGAGAGAATCTATCATCTTTGAAGAGTATAGAGGTAGATATGCCTGACTCAGCAGGGATTAATTAGGAGAGTAGAGTTTGTTCTAATTTAACTCTTGAAGCACATTACAAGGTAGATTTATTCCAAATTTTTTTCATGTCTCCACATATAATCAGATCTCGAATAAGGCAACTTGGACCATATCATGTCCAGATGCTTAACAACAACCTGTCGTTCAACCTTAGTTGGCTCCACTAGTTTCTTGTTGTTAAAATTTCAGCTCTCCTTCTGTGGAAAGAAATCTTCATCATATCTCATTTCTAATCTTGGGGTTGAAGAAGACAGACTTCATCTTATATCAATAAAGGAAAACCATATGATAACAACATTGGTTCAACACCATAATCACTAGTTCATAAAACATTTGACAACACATTCTTCATCTCCTGTGGCTTCTGCTCGAATTGCTGGTCAATGAAGCTCTTTGCATGGTGTTTAAAGTTTTTTTATGATGTCACAAGACCACTTGAGAACAAAACTCAATGGGAATACAAGTGAAATACTGGTATGACCAAAAAGTTGGTCAAATTCACAAAATGTGATGGTGTCGAATTGAATAGGAGACACTAATTGATCTCGATATTATCTCGGGCAAGGGTAAGTGTAATAATGATCATGTTTTCTTCTATAATGAGCATTGTAGAGAGTAGAAACACTTCAGCTATTGGATCCATGTACAGAAAGATATCCGTGGAATTCTTGATGCTGGGGATGAAATGTACATGATAAAACCCAAAATAGATAAAAAATCAGTTCAGTCTGGTTGGTAATGATAACCCCAGTAACAGCGGGAATAACAATAATGTAAGTGAGTCGAGTCTCCCTTTCCAATGTCATCGATTAAGCGAAAACTATTGTGAAAAATATCTTCGTAATCCCAACAGTATGGTTGTAACCAACTGCCAGAAATCTCAAAAAAATATTTCCAATCATCATTGACACACAGAATACAAAATTCAAAGCTGAGATCTTAAGGAAATGAACCCTGGATCGAGTAGTCTACCTGGGGACCATCTTTATCTATGATGTAGTTTAACACACTGTCATGTGACACATGGTTTAAGAAGATTGGGTATTTGAAACCATACTTGCTGAGTATATATTTGTTCAACAATATGATCAATATGTAACTGCTTGATGAACGAAGCAATTATGTATAGTCAGCTCGACTGTCACTGTTTCATCATTTTCATTCTTCATATCTTTCTGTCTCATTGGAAATATTTTCTCAAATCAATGATCTTTAACACATGATGATATGAGCCTTCAGCATGTCCCAGCATTGCTGATACGAATGTTCAAAAATGCATCAACAGTCCTAATTCTGATTGAAATGGACTTTCAGCATGCCCCAACATTTGCTTCTTGTTAATCTGAGCCTTCAAAATGCCCCACATGGATCTGTCTGAAGGAACCTTTAAAATGCCCCAACATTTTCTGATACAAATGTTAAAAGTGTGCTCAACATTACTTCTTGTTGAGATGAGCCTCCAAGAATGCCCAAATATTCATATTGTTGTGAGCCTTCAAAATGCCACAATATTCTATTTCTGGTTAAAAATGGGCCCTCAAGATGTCCCTCTAGATTTGTCTGATTCACTCTCAATGTCTGTTTGACTGAAATGTCATGATCCCCACGAGGTCCAATTTTGACAATGAACTGTTGTAGGTACTTGTAGCTTTATTCGTGCCCCAAATCTGTTTATCTTGAATACTCTCATTCTGGTGTCACTAAACAGTAGTATTGTCAAGTAACTGGAGAAATTCTCTTCATGTTGTCACAAACTTAAGAAGTACTCAATCATTCTGACAGAAACGTCTGAGATATGTGTCTTCTGAATGAGGTGACCATTTCTGTATCTGGAGGGATTTAATCAGATAGAGCAGTATAAATAGCTTGGTAATCCGTTCCAGGCTGACACAGTGGCTTATCATCTTTCAGTGAAGGCCATCTCTGAAATATACTTTTCTGTGGGAGAGAAACTAATTTATACGAACAGTAATATGATGCAATAGGAAGACTACATATACATGCTCTTGAAAATCCACACCTATGCAACATGTTGATTCTGATAACTACTCATCTGATTATGAAGCAATCTTTCAGGATGATTTCATAAATATTGATAGTTCTTTCTGATACCGAGGAAATCCTGAATTTTGATTCTGATGAGGAAAATAAACTGTTATATTTGACGAAAATGGGGTACTCAGAGGCTGAGGCTTCAATAACCATGGAGAGATGTGGTCCGGATTCATCAATTGCAGAGTTGACAGATTTTATATGTACTGCTCAAATGGCTAAGGCTGCTGACGCACTTCTTCCGGTAGAAGATAGGAATTCATTATGCAATGACCCCAATTACAAGCAAAGGTAAAACTTGGGCTATGATTTTTGAAAAGGAAGAAGTAGAGGAAGCTTGAAAAGAAGCTTCTTAATGAAGATGATCATGCAGTTCATCTTTTAATTCCAATGATTGGTTCTGGGGTTCCTACCGAACCAGATCAGATAACTCAAAGAACCCTCCCAGAAAATGCTATTGGGTCTCCTTATTTCTACTACGAGAACGTGGCACTTGCTCCAGTTAATGTTTGGACTGGAATATCATATTACTTATTCGATGTAGAGCCAGAATTTGTAGATTCGAAGCATTTTTGTATTGCTGCCCGGAAACGGGATTATATTCATAATTTTCCAATCGAGAACAAATTTCCTCTTATTCTGCTTACTCCACGTACCATACATGATATTTTTCCATTGACAAAGAAATGGTGCCTTCCTGGGATCCAAGAACAAATTTGAACTGTTTACAAACATGTACAGGAAGTGCCAAATTGACATAAAGGATCTGTAAGGCTCTTGAAGCTTATGACGATGAGCCATCTTCGAGTGTCCAGAAGTATGTTCTTGATGAGTGCTGAAAATGGAACCTGGTATGGGTTGGAAGGCATAAATTTGTTCCACTTAAACTTGATGAGGTGGAAATGCTTCTAGGTTTCCCTAAAAACTATACATGAGGAGCTGCTAGAGACAAGTTCCCCAGTGATATCAATGTCCTGTCTCTTTTCTCTGGAATCAGTGATGCAGAGGTTACCTTCTACTGTCTTGGCATACTTTTGAAAACAAATGTGTAAGAACTGAATTATGATCGGTTGGAGCAATTGATGAATAGATTTGGAAATTTCGACCTTGTTGCCGGTAGCATCCAGTGTAACAACCTTACTGGAAGAAATAAACATCATTGTGATGGGCTTGAAGATTTTTGTTGGTGTATTTACTTGCAATGACTGCTACAACGACTGTCTCTTTTGCTACTCCAAGATATATCATACTCTTACTGAACCATGGAAAAGTTTAATTGACGGTAAAACTGATTATCTTCAACTTTTGAAATCCTGTAACCAATGTTACCCTATATAAAAGGCCTATAAGGGTAGATTCTGTTCCAATGTCTTATTTTGTGCCATAAGTCCTCAAATTCAAATTCAGCAATCTTCTGGAGGACATAATGGATATCATCTTAACAAAGAAAATGATCGACATAGAAAGAGTAGCAATGATGTATCAAGACTTGAGCTAGTATCACGGTATAACCAGAGTGCAGGTAGTGACTTGTTCATGGCTCTATGATGTAATCTTCTAGAGAACATGAATTGATGGTTGGGGAAAATAATCTGTCTGGTGATGCTTATCGCCCTCAGCATGAGATAAACGATAATCTTTCTTGATGAGCTACTAATAATGTCATAGGAGAGTGTCACAAGTTCAATTCTCCATACTTTCTGGACTCTCAGACCACTTGCCTTCAAAAATGTGAAGTGCTTCATTATTCTGGCCTCGTTCATTCTTTTTTTACAACAGAGGTAGAATAAGCAACAATTGCTTCAAGGACCTTCCTCATTTGAGACTGCTCTATTTGAAAATGTTTTTTCTCCTTTCTTTATTGAAGAATGAAAGAATTTTGTAAAGTATTACCCCTTTCAGGTTCACAATATAATCAAATCATAAACAATGAGTTTAATGAATATCAAATAAATCAACTACACTTTTAAATCGTTCAAAAATCATAGTTCTATGGCAAGTGTCAAAATTATTGATTGATTTGAGGTGTAGGTTAATTTTGGTAAAGTAGGTCTCTCAGGTTAGTCCATCATATATGTCTCTTTGGGTTAACTTGAAGAAATGATTGTTATGCTCATCTTGTAGAGATACTTCTCGTTGTTATGCTCATCTGATAGAGATACTTCTTGCGTCTGACTCTCAGGAACGTCTTTGGGATGTGTGGTGCTTCATTAAGAGGTTAAGATCGTCTCTTATGTCATTGTTGCACCATTCAATATTCGAGCCGCCTTTTCAGGTTTTCAACTCGAATACTCCTTTGGTTTCAAAATGTTATTTAAAAATTTACATTTTGAACCCCCCTTTTATCATTTTTTATATCATGCATTAAAGATTTTAAAAACCAATTTTTGCAAATAAAAATCAATCTTAAGAGATAGAATGAATTCTGAAGATATTCTCTCTTAATTGGATGCCTTCAAACTTGTTTTGCTTGACTTGGATCTGCTTTGCTGGGGATTTTTCTATCATCTGGATCCCTCTAGACTGCCAATTTTTTTTGTCCATTCCCATTTTCTCATATCTTTAACATTTCTTGCTCTTCTTGTCAAATATGAATCTTTGAACTAATTGTACTTGATCAACTTTGTAACTTGAGGCTCCATGAGTCACCCATCTTGGTTCAATTTTTTCCTTTTTTTCAAGTATAATTTTTCTTGACAGAATCTGAGTTTATTTGGTTTCTCAAAACTTTCCCGTTCATTTCTGCCAAAATCAATGTTTCTCCGGAAAAGGCCTATTTTTTACTATATTTGACCCGTCCCAATTAGACATCCATTTCTCACGGAAATCTTTATGTATAGGCAAGATCTTTTTTAAACACTAGATCACCCTCTTGGAACTCTCTCGGATGTAATCTTTCATCATCTGTTTCTAATGTATCTGCCGAGCTTAGATCCCTTCACCCTCCTCTAATTTTAGCTCCTTTAAGATACAAAGTGATGGTATCTCAAATTGGTAAGACTGAACAATAAGGTGTTACCCCAGTGATGTTCGAACAGTATTTCGATATATATATAAGGCAAAAGGTAGCTTCTCGTGCCAATCCTTGTAAGTTTCAGTGATCTTTGTAATGATCATCTTAATGTTCTTATTTGCTCCTTCAACAACCTCATTCATCTTTGGGTGATATGTCAATGAGTTTGCATGCTTAAACTGTGCACAAAATTCAGTTGTCTTATACATAAAAGTCTTTATGAAAAGATGTATCTCCATGGGGATGAATATTCAAGATTAACTTCCATTTACATGAAAATAATGTAATTAATGCATGATATATTTATTTAAATCAATCATTTTTTCTTCTTTGAGTATGCTTCAATCACTCGAAATTATCTTCGATAAGCTGGTCCATAATGCCTCATCTCGTCTCTTCTTGCAGGAAGATTCACGGATAATTGAAAGTTTGGTTCTTTTGAGGTCATTTGGTTTATGATGGTTTTGTATTTTGAAGGACAAAAGTGTCATTTTTGAAGTTGTGTATGTGGTGGAAGGTAGTATCATAAACCAGTAAACATTTAGATTTGGTCTCTCAAAAATAGGTAGAGATATTTCTTCAGAGTCTCAGATAATTGTAGTGTGAGGATTTGGTTTTGTAAGGATCAAGTAATTGGCATTGGATGGGATATGGAAGATATAATTTTACCACTTGCCAAAGATCTATAACTCTTGAAAAATTAAAAGAATATTTAATCTACTTGATACTCAAAAATTTCAAGATTAAAACTTAATTACTTGCTCATAACCATAAAAGCAACACAAATTTATTTATTACACAAAGGGCGGAGAAAAGGAACAAAAAACAAGTTCAAACAAGATGCTGAAAGTAGAAAGGTACTACAGTGGTAGATATCAACTTCCACTTGTTTATCTATCATACCTCATTATAATGTTAGGTGTGTAATAGGACTAAGGTTTTTGTCCTCATTTGCCCCCCATTTCTTGATCATCTTTTGTGTCAAATTCTTTGGATAAACCCTCAAATGCACAAATCTTTGCTTCTTCCTGATCAGTCTCTATCATCATCTTCTTCTTCCCCGAGTGGAAATTGGGCTCAATTTTATATTCATAACAGCTTCCTTTGGTGATGAAAGTTTTGTTTTGATTATGAATGCATCTTGCAGCTGTGATTGGAGTAGTATTCACTAGACTCTTTATATTGATCCCTGCTTCACTTGTCCTCAGAATATCTGATATAAATGTTTGAGGTTTCTTCAAAGTTACATTTTTCCCATTCATTCTTAAACCGGTGGGCCAATCTCAAATTATCTCTCTTTTCATTTCTTTCTCATTCTTTAGTATTAGAGAAGTATCAGGAGTTGAATCTGTCATACATACTTCATATTCCTCAATTTTACCTTTTTTCTTTTCAACATCTTCTGATGTATGATTTTCATTTGCCTTGACTGTGTTAACTTCATTTTGGGGTTTGAATCCCGATTGTTTGATCAAAATGGATTGACTGTTAACATCCACTCTTATGATTTTATGAACCAAAAGGTCTTGAACTTGTCTTTTGAAGTTACCGCAATTCTCGATAGAGTGTCCTCGGATTCCAGCATGATATTCACAAAAGACTTTCTCATTATACCATCTCGGGTAAGGAGGCAACAAAGGCTTAGCCTGACATGGGCCAATAAGATAGGCTTTGAGTAACTCAGGATATAACTTACTACATGAAACTGAATGAAACTTGGGTAGAATTTCCCCTGACATCACTGTCACATTACAATTATTTTCTTTGCTTTCTTGAAGACCTTGTGACTTACGATCTAGATGTTTGCTTTGTTTAGCTTTCTTCAATGGTACTGAAATTTCTTCTATGTTTCTCTTCAACTTGATCTTTGTCTCATCTTCTGGGGTCATACCCAATTTTTGGAGATTTATCGAATTTCCACATTCCCTGGCAAAGTTATGGTCATTTGTTTCCATTGTATCATCTACATTATTCATAATCCCATTCAAATCTTTCACAACAGAATCCTCTAAGGGTTTCTCTCCATGGATGATAATATTCACCAGGTCCATCAATTTGGTCAGTTGTTCCTTTGAATCCTCCTGGAACTTTTTTACTTGATCAGTCATCTTTTGTTGAGTCTTGATAAGTTGCTCTTGTAGTTTCTCAATTCTACCAACCCTTGCTAAAATCTCATTCATGGTTCTTATCCTTGTTTAGGAAGACCAAGTTAGCTCCACTTTGATTTCAGAAATTCTGTCATGGAATCTTCCACGAATTACTCTCATGTTTAAATGTATGTAAAATAGTTTAAAACCAAATGTAATTATGTAAAAATGAAAATGTAAATACAAACGTAAAAAATGCAAATGTAAATGCAAATGTAAATATGTGAATGTAACAATAAAAATGAAAATTATATAGTACAAAAGCAAATATAAAAGTATAAATGCACAATGAAAAATGCAAAGATGCAAAATGCAAATGCATGTATGAAAAGGTGTTTACTCAAGAGTGATCACCTTAGAACAGATTTCATTAAACACAAAAGTTTCGGTACATCAAACAAAACTTTACATATAAGGATATCTTTCACTCCTAACTTCTCCAAAGCCCAGTTAGTTTCCATTCATGCTCAAAAAGTTGAGTCTTCAGTCTGCTTCATCTCTTTGTAAAATCAGCTAAATCTATCACTTAAGAACCATATTATTTGTCTGGATTGCAACTTCTTCCATGACATTCTCTTTCATCTTCTGTGTCATTTCTCGGAGTTGCTCATTTTCCCTTGTAAGAGAACCTTTCTGTCCAAGAAGTTCTTGAACAAGATCTTCATATATGTTGCAGTTCTTTTTCAGCTTGGTGACCCCTGTGATCCACTCTTCTGGGGTGTTTCCTATGCCAGCATTTCGAAAGGCTTGACTGATCTTCTGAAAATTTTCATGCATGGTTTTCATTTCTGTGCTCAATTTCTTGTTTTGGTCGTTCAAGTCCTTCAAATAACATGCTTGAGCTTCATAAAAACCTCCACTACTCTGAATGCCCTGACTGATGTTCTTACCATAGACTGCTTTTGGTATCAATCTGATAGGATCTTTGTGTAATACTTTTGGTATTAATATAACCGGTTCTCTATGTACAGAACTTCCCTCGATCCTCGTAGTTTCTTCAGGATGTCTTTCCTTGGTCGCATCATATTTTGTTTGATCATAAAACTTTTTGTCCATTTACGATTTCTTTCTAATATGATGAACAGTCTTTCCAGTAAACACCTTTTGGTTATGCCATGATCATGCAATGCAAACAAAAGAAATCAATATGAACAGATTAGAGCAATGTAACATGCATGAAAAAATAAGAAAAAATAGAATAGTTAGTACCAACTAATGGAAAAAAATCTATCTATCAAGGTATAAATCTTAACCTCATGCTTTCTAGTTCCATGTTTTGTTTGGAAAATTTAACCTAACCGCATGATTTCTAGTTCGCATGCATTTATTCAGGAAAAAGAAAAGGAAATAAAATAAATTAAAAACTAGAGCTTATTTCTCCTTTGTGTATACCTACTGACAAAATTTCGGCATGGTTTCAGATCGGGAGAGTTTCTAGGGTTTATTATATGCAAGTTTTCAGTTCTAGGAGTAAAGGTACTCGAACTGTCCTTGTTGATGCCCCCTTGGGCTGTCAACCCTCAATCCTAGTCCATTACAGACTTAAGCGGATCGAGTTCAATTCGAGGGGACACATTTCTCTATGCCTGACACGGAGAATAAATTCTCACGAAGATATAGAGCATGTAAACCCCGAAAGTTACTTGCTAGGTCTGACACGGAGAATAAATTCTCATGAAGACGTCACTTTCACTCCCACTTAAAAGGGACAAGCTTGATTAGAAAGCTTATGTTATGCAATGCAAGTGTTATGTGTGATGAGAAATATTCAAACCTTTGACAAATAATTAAATGAAAATTTTAATATATGAAAATAAAGTAAAAATAATAAATAATAAATATAATAAATATTATGAAAATCATAAGTAATAAAAATTTGAAAGAAAAGAATTAAAAATGAATTTTTAATTTCTAATTAATAGAGACAATTTATAATTAATTTTAAAGTTTGAAAAATCCCTAGCGGAGTAGCCAAGCTGTTGTAACCGATTTTCGTCCGGGTACGAAATTTTTATTTTGGCGGGAAAAGTGATGTGAATAAATGGTTTTTAAAATAATTTGGGAGTCGCCATCGACCTTTTGAGTCAGGTAGGTCGAATACCTAAAAATTATCTTTTAAAAGAGTTTTTAAGAAAACATTAGTTAAAAGATGAACTGATCTGCGTTTATAACCAAAAATTTGTTCTTTTTAATAATAAAAAGGGATTCGTGGTCGGTTACGTTTAGAGAATGATTAGCACTCCTACAATGCCCAGAATTGGTACTTTTTAATTATACATTGTCTCTAATAATAGAATTTTAAGAATTCAAATATATTTAATTTATAATTCTGTTGTTTCAAAATTTTTTTTACTATAATTTTTAAGAAATATATTATATTATATATATATTTATAAAAATATTTATTTATTTAAATATAAAAAATTTATGATAAAATTATTATATATATTAAAATAATAAAAAATTATTAGATTAATATATATTGATAAAAGTAAAATATTTATTTAAAAATCAGAAAATGGACATCCAGTTGTTTTATGACTGCCCTTTCTTAATATTTAAATATTAAAATAATAATTTTTTAAAGTTTTTAAGATATTTATTTATTTTAACATATCAGAATAGGACATCTAGTTGCTTTAAGACTGCCATTTTCTTTGATATTAAAATAAATAAATATTATTTTAAACCAATATATATATATATATATATATAATAATAATGAAATTTAATTTACATATATATTAAAAGTAATAATAAAATAATATTGCAAATAAATAAATGGAAAAAAATCCTATAGTATTAAAATATAAATTATTTAAATTAATGAACATAACTTGAAATATAATTAATAATAATAATTTAACCTATATATTATTAATCAATGATTAAAATATCAATTATTAAAATTAAGAGCTCCAATTCGAAATATTATAAAACATAAATATTAACAATGTAATTTAACCTATATAATTATACAAGATTAAAATAAATATTAATTAAATAATAAGGTACTAAATCGGTTATTTACCCTAAAGTATGTAATTATACTGGAAATGACTAAAATAAAATAAAATAAAATTACGAGACTAAATTAAAATATATGGAAGTTTATTGTAGTGACTAAATTATAATAAACAAAAATTTTAAATAACGAATTAAAAGGCATAAAAGTCAATTTCATTGACTAAAATGAATTGTTTACAAAACCTGAAGGGCTGCGGAAAGGGTTTGTCCAGTGGTGAAATTACAGACATGCCCCTCTCCCAAAACGACGTCGTTCGGGGAGGGGTTTTTAAACCCAAAAACCGGCCCTTCGGGTCATTCTCCTCATTCTCTTCTTTCCCTCCTATATCTCTCAAATGAGAGAACCAGAGTTCTCTCTGGCCTCTCTCTAGCTTCCCTCACTGGAGGGAAGCCAGTTATCGGCCGACAGCCGTCTGCCTCCACCGTCCTCACCGCCGGCCACCGCATCTGGTGGCCGGGAAATTTTATTTTATACCAAAACGTAGATCGGACCGTCCTAATGACGGTTACGGTGACCGTTTTTCTTAAAAAGCTCCCGATCAAAGCAAATCTATGAAAATACCTTCGGGTTTTGGTTGTTTCCGGCGACGGTTGGGGCTCTCCGATGACAGAGTATGTTTCTTTCCTCTCTTCTCTCTTTTTTTTTTCTGGTTGCTGTGTTGTGGGTTCGCTCTGCTTTGGGTTTGCTCTTGGTTGCTCCCTCTATGTTTTTGCTCGTTGTTCTTGTTGTCCTCTTCTGGGTTTTCTGCTCTCTGTTCTTTTATTTTGCAGGTAACGGTGGCTTTTATAGCCACCACGGCGCTCCTCTCGGACTGGTTAAAGAGTGGAAGCTTCGGTGAGTCACCATGGCTATGTGGTGACTCACCATATAGCTTCAACGTAGGGCTATTTCTGGAGTCTTTGGCGAAGCATCGTGGCAGTGGTAGCGTCGGCAGCAGGACGTGGGGCGGCTGGAAGCATCTGGAGGCGGCAGCTGGGATCTTCTAGAAACTTGAGGCGGCGGCGCGCGGGGCTAGGGTTAGAAAACCCTAGCTAAAATGTTACAAACCCTAAAAGGGTTTGGGGTCATCTGTTGGGCCATTCGGGTTGGGCCTGGATATTGTAAATGGGTTGTGATTTGGGTTCCGGGATTTGTATATGGGTCTCAGTTTTGAGCTTTGTAATATTTAATAAATAATATATAATATTAATATTATTAATAATAATAATTTTAATAATAATAATAAATTTAAATTTAAAATGGAAAAATTGATGTCTACAAAACGCTTCCTCAGAGTAAGCATTAAAAGAGTTCTGAGTAGACAAATCAGTGACGCAGTAGACAGGGATGCTCTGCATGTTGACAATGATGAATTGGAAGTAGAGGTTGTGTGGGAGGTAAGTAATTTACTGGGAGTTTCCTTCAAACGTGGTAGGGATGTCGTGATCAATAAGGTTCGTGAGCTTGAACAGGATCTCCATTGTTGATACCTGGGGTTTTCTACATGTCATTTTTAGAATTAATAATGAAAAAGTTAAGTACATGGACATGGAATGTGAGAGGTATTAGAAGGAAAGAAAAAATTCGGGCATTCAAGAAGTATGTTCAGAAATGTAAATCCAACCTGGTCTATATACAAGAAATCAAATTGGGTGAACTTAGTAGTAATGTGATTAGGCAAGTTCTAATTTTAGTTGTGTTTTCTCCTTCGATTAGTTCGTGCGTTGGTCTTCTGTGCATATGGGATGTTGATTTTTTTAACATTTTAGAGCAGTTTGTCTTTCCCAGATTCATAGCCCTGATTTGGTCTGTTAAATCCATGAGCAATAGATGTGGATTAATAAACTTATATGGCCACTCAATTGATTCAGAAAAAGTAGCTTTCCTTTCAAAACTATTAAATTTTATGAGAAATTGGTAGATTCCCTAGTTTGTTGTAGGTGACTTCAACATGTTTCCTGATATGAGCGAAAATGGGTTTCTCCTTGAACATGAATATTGTTGATTTATTCATACAATTTGTGTTTGACACAGGTATTAAAGATATTCCGATGCAGGAAGGAAAATTTACATGGTGCAATAGTCGTGACCCCCAACCTTTGTAAGACTGAATAAATTCTTGATCACCTCTGATTATGAGCTATTATTCCCGGATATATGTCAAAGCCTCTTGGAGAAATCTATTTCAGACCACAATGCAGTACTATTATCGGAGTCTTCGGGTGATTAGGGTCCTAAACCCTTCAGGTGCTTCAATTATTCGTTCGAAGAGGTAAGTTCCGAGAAAACAGTGATCGACGATCTTAAAACTTCAAAAAGAATGAACCCCCAAATCAGAATTGAAAGTTTGATAAAGAATTCTAATGGCTCTCAAGAATCGGGTAGGAAAGTCAATTGGCAATTCCTCGTAAATTATAGCAATCTTGGAAAAGGAGTTATCTTCTATTGAAGAGAGGTTACAACATCTGAAAACTGACCCAGAACTATTTAACACATTGGCTAATTGCAAGTTCTGGTTATGGGCTAAGTATAGAAGAGATGAACGAATTTGGCTGCACAATAAGGTTATAGTGGTTCCATGAAGGTGACAGAAACACTCGATTTTTCCAGTTATCCGCTATGACTAGAAGAAGGGGAAATGCAATAAATAGTATGAAATAGGGGAACCAGTTGTTCATATACCCGGGCAACATAAAAGTATACAATCAAAAAACTGCTTTGGATTTGTTGGACATCGACCTAGAATTTTAGCAGTTAAGTGTGGCCAATGCTTCTTTACTAGAAAAAGAATTCATAGTAGCGGAAGTGTGGTAGGCTATATCGACTTTAAGTGGTACCCGAACATCGGGTCCTGAAGGCTTTAATATGGGATTTTTTAAGAAATTCTGGTCGCAGTTGAAACATGATATTATGTGATTTTTTGAAGATTTCTATTCAGGTAAAGATGGAACCAGGGATAAATCACTCATTCATCACTCTTATCCCGAAGTTGGTTTACCCGGAATCCCTTGAAGAATTTCGAACGATCAGTCTTGTAGGGGGTCTATACAAGATTTTATCCAAAGTGCTAACGAAGAGACTTCAACCTTGTATGGAGCAAATCATTGGAGAAACTCAATTCGCCTTCATATCAGGAAGATAGATTCTTAAATGCCCTCTAGTTGCGAATGAAGCGATTGATTTTGTGTATAAAGCGGGCAGAAGTAATATCTCTTTCAAAATAGACTTCCAAAAAGCGTACAACACGATTGATTGGGATTTTTAATCTGTGTTATGAAGAAGTGTGGTTTCGGAGTAAGATGGTGTGACTGGATTCTAAAATGCATTTCTTCTGCTAGAATATCTGTTTTGGTTAACGGACCCCTATTGAGGCATTTTCCACCTCGAGGGGCTTAGACAAGGGTGTTCTCTTTTCCGTTTCTTTCCAATTTAGTCGGTGAAGCCTTAAACTTGATTCTAAAAAACGTTGTTCACTTGGGCTTATTTTCAGGTTTCTCTATTGGTCAGTCAGATGAAATAATCTGCATTTGTCATCTACAATTTGCTGAATCTTTTGATTTTCTATGGAGCTTCAGAAATACAAGTTCGAAATGTAAAGTGCATGTTAAGAGTCTTTGAACTCACATTGGGGCTCAAGCTCAATCTTAAGAATAGTAAGATTTTGGGCATCAATGTGGAAATATTGGATCTGCAAATGTGGGCAAATGTGATTGGCTGTGTTGTTGACAAATTCCCCACAAACTATATTGGTCTTCCCATGGGGCTAGCTGAAACTCCTCAAAACTTTGGGAACCGGTAATCAATAAATTCACAAAGATGTTGGATGGATGGAAATCCAAACTTCTCTCTTTTGGATAAATACTCACTTTGATTAAATCGGTGATGACTAGCTTGCCAATATATTTCTTATCGATATTCCGGATGCCAATTTCCATCTCCAACAAGTAGAATAATCTCATGTCAAAATTTATTTGGGGGGAGAACGCGGAGAAAGCGAAGATACATTGGGTTCGATGGGATTTAGTGTGCAAACCTATACAAATTGGTGGTCTTGGGATTACTAATTTAACAACTATGAACAGAGTATTGTTAAGTAAGTGGGTAACAAGGTATAACAATGAGCAGTCATCTCTGTGCGTCGAGTTATCTCCTGTAAGAACCGCGGAGGTGCGAATGAATTACTTCTTCCAAAATCTTCAAATCAGCAATGCTCTTGGATCTGGAACGAGGACTTGAAAACTTTTAACAAAGATGATGATTTTGGTAAAATCTTAAAAGCAAATCTTTCTTTACAAGAGGGTAACAATAGTAATCTCTCTTAAATCCTGCTTCCCGCGGTTGTATGCCTTGTCCTTGAACAAGACTGGCGCGATCCCGACCTTTAGAAGGAAAACTGAGAATGGATGGGTATGGCAGATACCCCTTAGAAGAAACTTATTTGATCGTGAAATGCATATGTGGGATGAACTCATGGCTCGGCTCAATAATTTTAAATTTATTGAGTAGGATACCGATTGGGTAAGGTGGATGGGGTGACGGCTTCTTTTCAGTGAAGTCTTTAAAAAATCTCATTCATGGCCACTGCCGTTTTCTAACTCTTGGAACAAGTTTGTCTGGATTGTGTTTGCTCCCCTCCTAAGTTGAGTTGTTTGTGTGACTAGTGCTGAAAAGTATACCGATTAAAGTCGAACTCATCAAAAGGGGGTGCCTATTACTCCTAATAATTTGTGTCCACTTTGCTTAAATTTTCCTGAATCCACAGATCATTTATTTTTCTCTTGTCGGTATAGTTGGAAGGTGTGGATGTATTATTGTAGATGGCTTGGGATTTCCTCTACTTTGCCTAAAGAAACTATTGCATTTATGGAGGCGTGGAGAGGCCTTGGAGTTTCAACTTTTAGTGAGGTATGGTCGCACATCCCATGTGCTGTTATTTGGACCATTTGGTTATTTCAGAATGATATGGTGTTTAAGGATAAAAAGATGGATTGATTACAATTATTCTTTCTAGTTTGAGTCCGTCTTGCCTCTTGTCTCAAAGGCAAGTTTGGCTAATGTAATCTCTGTGGATAACTTGATAAACAACCCCTTACTGCCCAAAAACTGCTGCTTAAGAAACGAACAAGGGTGCTAGAGTGCCCAAATGGTTGTCACCCTGTAACAACCCGAATATTTACAAAATAATATTTAATTGAAATTGGAGGTTAATTGTGAAAATTGATAAATTGTTGGTGACTAAATCAAAATTTATGAGAGTTTATAGGCCATTTTAGAAGTGAAGGAAATCCAAGGACCAAGCCTTGAATTTACCCTAAAACTGTCGGCAGCTTTGATTATAAGCGTACATTTGGTTCTGATTTTCAGAACCAAAATGCTCCCAATTTTCCTTTCCCATACGCAGTTTCCAACTCTGATTCCGATGTCGTCCAAATTCCGATCATCGTTTTAAAACCACCGTTGTGTTCATCATCGAGCGAGGAACAAACCCTTCAAATTAATTGAAGCGAAACGTGGCCAAACGTCGGGAATTTCCAGTCAAAGTAGCGACGGTTTTGTTAGCTCTATCGCCGAGGAAATCTTAAATTCACCGCTGATCGTTGCTCCGTTTACGACACCTCCCGCACCATCGTGTTCCTTGTGTCGTTCCGAGTTCACCGGTGTCAACCTTGTCCGCCGTAGACGGCGGCGCGTGAGGAGGTGGTGCAGTCAAAGATTCGGCCGATTTGAAATCGAACTCTCCGCCGTTCAAAAATTTGAACCGATCGTTGTAAGTATCTCGAAATCGCTCAAAAATAATTTTTAGAAATTTTTCCGGGATTTTTAGGGCCCCGGAGGACGCCTCACGCGCCACACGCGCCGCCGCAGGGCGAGTGGCTGCTGGAAACCGGTTTAACCGGTTTTCAACCGGTTCTGACCGGTTTGACCGGGTTTCAACCGGTTCGAACCGGTTTGACCGGTCTGAATCGGTTTGACCGGTCTGACCCGACCCGACCGTTGACCCGACCCGACCCGACCGTTGACCCGACCGTTGACCGTTGACCGTTGACCGTTGACTTTCTTTGACCAAAACTTAAAATGGCTTTGACCGAGCATTAAACGACCGTTAATCTTTTCCGAGTATACCTATCCTGATAGTTTTCGACGTGCCGAATCCGTTTCCGTGGTCCGTTTTGTCAAATTCGAATCTGAAGGTCTCCAAATCTACGGTCAAAGTGGTTGACTTTGACTTTGACCAAGAATTTGAATTTTCGAAAAGTCATACTTTATGTTTTTCGACGCCCTGATTCCGATTCCGCAATCCGTTTGGCCAAATTCAGACTCGAAATACCTCAAATTGATAGTCAAACCCGAAAATGCTTATATACTTAAGAAGTTTAGCTTTGAACAATTAAATAGGATTTGGGACTGATAAATATTATTGTTTGAAGGTACAAGAGACTCTCCGGATCGTTCGACAGCTCGACCCAGCTCTTCTAGATCAGTTAAACCACGTGTACCAGTATTCACCCGTTCGAAAACTATAGCAGAGCGTGGTGAAACCAGCAATCAGTAGATTTGTTATTTGAATCTATTGTCGAGGTGTGTTCCCTACTTATTACTGAACTGTTTTATTGGTTTTAATATGTGGTACACCGAATTCATTGGTTATTGTTTTATTGATGCACCAATTTAATGTGACAATTTATGGAATATGGCTGCTATCTAATTTTTGTTTTGAACTGGTATATGATTACCATGTTTTTGGATTTATGGAATTTGTGTCACGGTGCAATTGAATTTTGGAATTGAATTACGATGGAATAGCTCTGATCAAGCTAACTGGGCCTAATGTGACTCTTGAGGGCCCCAAGATGTTTCATTAGGTCGACTTTCCTTTGCTGTGTGCTTAGGGTAAGCTATATGGACTTATTGACTTGGGCTTAAGGATACAAGCTTCAGAGCCTATCCTTAAGTCGGCTTTCTTTTTGCTATGTGCATAAAGTAAGCTATATGGAAAATAATTTTGGGAACTACTGATGGTGTACCGGAAAAGGGTTTAAACTATGATTTTCAAAAAGTTAAACTCTTTTACGAATTTGTGAGATTACTGGACTATGATTTGTACCTATTGTGATTTTATGGAAATGTTGGGACACACTGAGCCTAGCTCACCTTGTGAAAATGTTTTCCCCTTTCAGATACTGTTGGTTAGATACCTTGGTTCGAGCACTTGGAGGATCAACATATCTCTTGAAGTAAATCAGATTGTAATGTTTTTATCTGGCAAGTTGACTTTATTTTGGTGACATGGACCTTATTTTAAAATATCGGATTTTATAATGATAACTCTTTTGCTAATACTGCTCGGTTTATTGTGATATTGAATTTGAAGACATGTTTTAAATTACATTATTATTTATTGGTACTATATTTACGAGTTGGATTTTGATAGTATAATTTGTTTATAATTTCAGGTTATTTATAATGTGATTTTATATTGATGGAATAACGGTTTCGAAAAATGTATTTAATAATCATAATGTGATCCACTAGACTTAGTCGAAACGCATAGGCCGGGTCTAGGGGGGTTACATTTATTGGTATCAGAGCTTTTGGTTTTTAACCCTCGGACTGTGTATGAGTCCACATTGAAAATACGGTTTTGAAATATTTACAAAACGAGTTACTAAGGCCATGTCACAAAGTTATTAAGATTTTAACTATGTTTGAGACTCCAAGTGCTTATCTAACCCTAAGTTTATCTTCTATAGTAAACTTGAGATCTATCAAAATGAGTGCTAGACGTGGTCGTCGAACTAGCCGTGGACGAGGTCGAGTGGCTAGATTCGCAGATCCGATCGATGAGATACGGGTAGATCCCCCACCTCCGATAGGTGATCATGCTCCTACGACCCCAACAGATCTACCTCCTGCCGCTGGTATTGGCATGACTACACCGATAATAGGAGCGACCGATATTGAGTCAGAGTCTACCAGAGTTGCTTTGGATGAGAATTTTGGTAGACAAATTTCTGCAGTTAATATAGGGAGCAGTCAGAGCTACTGGTGTTGTAGCTGAGGTTCCTATTTCGCAGACTTTGATTGCCAATGGAGTTAGAACTTTTGGGGGACAAATAGGTGGAGCTCCTACTGAAGCTGAAGATTGGCTCCAGGATACAGAGAGACGCATGGATCAGTTGGGTTTGGACTCAACTAAGAGATATCAGGGTGCTGTGGCGATGTTAGATGGCAATGCCTACACTTGGTGGGAGTCAGTGACCAGTAGTGTTCCTACCGATCGTTTGACCTGGAATTTCTTTAAGGATCGCTTTCGGAGCCGTTTTCTGGGAGAGCGCTACTTAGCTCAGAGACGACAACAGTTTCAAGATCTGGTTCAGGGAGACATGACTGTTTCTGAATATGAGATCGAGTTCCTGAAGTTGTTGAAGTATAGATTCAGTATGGTACCTACGGAGAGAGATCGATGTCGTAAATTTGCCCTTGGACTCAGATACGAGCTGCGTAGGCAAGTTGTAACCCATCAGGATGAGATATTTGATGTGCTGGTGGGCAGAGCCAAAGATGCGGAAGAGGTGGAGGTTTTAGCTTCTGGTAGAGAGCGTGTTGATCAAGATCGATCTAAGAAATTTTCAGGCCCGATAGAGTCATCAGCACAGTCCGGAAAGAGGACTCGTACTTCAGCCCCTCAGAGAAGCAATACACGTTTCAGGCCTGCAGCATTCTCACCTTTAGCTGTCTGTCGAGGCGATTCCTCATCGTATTATAATGGGCCCCTTTGTGAGTATTGTGGTAAACAGCACTCAGGAGAGTGTCGTAAGAAGATGGGTCTTTGCTATCAATGTGGATCTAGTGGTCATTATCGGAGGGATTGTCCTCAGTTAGTTTCGTTTGAGCAGACCACTACCCAAACTCCTGTGCGTTCGCACACTACAGTACAGACCCCAATTAGAGATCGTAGTCAAGGAAAGACTCGAGGATCAGCGTCCAGGATAGACAGTAGATCCCGACCTCAGCAAAATAGAGGGCCAACAGCTTTTGAGGCTAGACAACCAGCTTTAGTTTATGCAACTAGACGTCGTGATGACAGAGATGAGCCTGAGGTTATTGCAGGTACATTTACTATTAATTCTACCCCATACTTTGCATTATTGGACAATGGCTCCACTCACTCCTATGTATCGAGCTCAGTATCTCAAAACCTTCAGATTCCGATCGAGAACACTGAAAATACTGTTACAGTTACAAGTCCAGTAGGACAAGCGATATTAGTGAATAAAGTATTTCGGCGTTGTCCTCTCGAGGTTCAGGGAGAAATTTTTCTCGCTGATCTTATGGAACTTCCTTTAGGGGAGTTCGATCTAATTCTTGGAATGGATTGGTTGAATAAACACAAGGTAAAGCTGGATTGCGAATACAAGCGGGCTACTCTGAAGACTTCAGATGGTCGGACTGTTGTGTTAATTGGTGAACGGCGTGGTTATCTCTCCAATATAGTTTCAGCGATGGAAATTGATCATATGATCCGGAAGGGATATGAGATCTTCATTGCTTGTATTTTGAACACCAAAGGTGCATTGTCCACGATCGAGGAGATTCGTACAATTAGCGAGTTTCCTGATGTTTTTCCGGAGGAGTTGCCTGGGTTACCTCCTGATAGAGAGGTAGAGTTCGAGATTGAGACTTATCCGGGATCTTCACCTATTTCTATGGCACCTTATCGTATGGCTCCAAAGAAACTTAAGGAGTTGAAAGTCCAATTGCAAGAATTATTCGATCGAGGATTTATCCGACATAGTACTTCACCATGGGGAGCTCCAGTTCTATTCGTGAAAAAGAAGGATGGGTCGCTAAGATTATGTATTGACTATCGGAAATTGAACAAGATAACGGTCAAGAATAAATACCCATTACCCAGGATTGATGACTTATTTGATCAATTGCGAGGAGCTACTGTATTCTCTAAGATTGATCTTCGTTCGGGGTATTATCAATTGAAAGTTAAAGGATCTGATGTTGCAAAAACAGCCATTCGCACTAGATATGGTCATTATGAATTTTTAGTGATGCCTTTTGGTTTGACGAACGCTCCTGCAGCTTTTATGGATTTGATGAATCGGGTGTTCCAACCATATTTGGATCAATTTGTGGTGGTCTTCATTGACGATATTCTGATCTATTCTCGTACTGAGGCAGAGCATGACGAGCATTTGAAGATCGTTCTGCGGACTTTGAGAGAGCATCGTCTATATGCCAAACTAAGCAAGTGTGAATTTTGGCTTCAAGAAGTGTCATTTCTGGGGCATATAATTTCTGCGCGAGGTGTTCAGGTGGATCCCAGCAAGATAGAGGCTATTATGAATTGGAAACGACCTAAGAACGTATCTGAAATCCGCAGTTTCTTGGGCTTGGCTGGTTATTATCGACGTTTTGTTGAGGGCTTCTCGATCATTGCTTCTCCTTTGACAAAGTTGTTAAGGAAGAATGTGTTGTTTGACTGGGGCGAGGCACAACAGGAGAGCTTTGAGAAATTAAAGGCGGTTTTGACTCAAGCACCGGTGTTGATTCAACCAGAGTCCGGGAAGGATTTTACAGTGTATAGTGATGCTTCACATTCAGGACTTGGTTGTGTTTTAATGCAGGAAAGTAAGGTGGTGGCTTATGCATCCCGTCAGCTGCGGCCGCATGAGAGTAACTATCCTACTCATGATTTAGAGTTGGCAGCAGTAATTTTTGCCTTGAAGATTTTGAGACACTATCTTTATGGAGAGAAGTGTTACATTTTCACAGATCATAAGAGCTTAAAGTATCTTCTGACCTAGAAGGAACTTAATTTGAGACAGCGTCGCTGGTTAGAGCTTCTAAAGGATTATGATTGCGTGATTGATTACCACCCTGGTAAAGCTAACATTGTAGCAGATGCTTTGAGTCGAAAGACGGTATCGGAGTTGAGGTCTTTAATGGCCAAGATGAATTTATATGATGATGGCACTTTGTTAGCAGAATTGCAAGTTAAGCCGACCTTGGTTGATGATATCAAAGCTAAGCAGCCCCTTGATAGCTCCTTGCTTTCCATCTTTGAGCAAGTAGAGCAGGGGACAAACTCAGATTACGCAATTGATCAGGATGAAGTTTTATGCTTTAAAGGTAGATATTGTGTGCCTGATGATGCTGAGTTGAGGCAGACTATCCTTACTGAGGCTCATAATAGTCCATATGCTATGCACCCCGGAGGAGATAAGATGTACCGAAATTTGAGATAGAGGTATTATTGGATTGGTGTGAAGAAAGACATATCTGACTTTGTGGCTAGGTGTTTGACTTGTCAGCAAGTTAAGGCAGAACATCAACATCCATCAGGTTTGTTACAGCCTATCAAGATTCCTGAATGGAAATGGGAGCGTATTACTATGGATTTTGTTACTGGCTTGCCTATGACTCCTTCGAAAAAAAATTCAGTTTGGGTGATTGTTGACAGACTTACAAAGTCATCTCACTTCATTCCTGTGCGAGTAAATTATACTTTGGATAAGCTGGCAAGATTGTATATTTCAGAGATTGTCAGATTGCATGGTGTTCCATTGTCTATTATTTCTGATCGAGATCCGAGATTTACTTCGAGATTTTGGAAGGCGTTACATACGGCTTTGGGAACAAGATTGGATTATAGTACATCCTTTCATCCACAAACTGATGGTCAATCTGAGAGAGTAATTCAGATTCTGGAGGATATGTTGCGGGGTTGCGTAATCGATTTTCATGGTAGTTGGGAGAACTTTTTGCCGTTATCTGAATTTGCTTACAATAACAGTTATCAGACCATCATTCGTATGGTACCCTATGAAGCGCTCTATGGGTGTAAATGTCGCACTCCGATCTGTTGGACTGAGTTGCGTGATAGGAAAACGTTGGGACCTGAGTTAGTGCGAGAGACGGAGGACACAGTCAGATTAATCCGTGACCGTATGAAAGAGGCATTTGATAGGCAGAAATCTTATGCAGATCAAAGAATGAAGGATATACAGTTTGAAGTGGGAGATCGGGTCTTTTTGAAAGTTTCACCCTGGAAGAAAGTATTGAGATTCGGGCGTAAGGGTAAATTGAGTCCAAGATTTATTGGACCATTTCGTATCTTGAAGAGGGTAGGACCTGTTGCATATCAGCTTGAGTTGCCTTCTGAGCTAAGTCGTATTCATGATGTCTTTCATGTATCAATGTTGAGGAGATACCGTCCAGATCCAGGTCACATTATTCAGGTTGAAGAAGTAGAGTTGAGACCTGATTTGTCATATGAAGAGGAGCCCATTCAGATCTTGGAGAGAGATGAACGAGTTCTTCGGAATAGACGAATTCCAATGGTCAAAGTTCAGTGGAGTAATCGATGCCCCTCAGAAGCTACTTGGGAGACATTGGAGTCAATGGAGGCTCAGTTTCCTCAACTATTCTCATAAGGTAATTTCGAGGACGAAATTTCTTGTAGAGGGGGAGAATTGTAACAACCCGAATATTTACAAAATAATATTTAATTGAAATTGGAGGTTAATTGTGAAAATTGGTAAATTGTTGGTGACTAAATCAAAATTTATGAGAGTTTATAGGCCATTTTAGAAGTGAAGGAAATCCAAGGACCAAGCCTTGAATTTACCCTAAAACTGTCGGCAGCTTTGATTATAAGCGTACATTTGGTTCTGATTTTCAGAACCAAAATGCTCCCAATTTTCCTTTCCCATACGCAGTTTCCAACTCCGATTCCGACGCCGTCCAAATTCCGATCATCGTTTTAAAACCACCGTTGTGTTCATCATCGAGCGAGGAACAAACCCTTCAAATTAATTGAAGCGAAACGTGGCCAAACGTCGAGAACCTCCAGTCAAAGTAGCGACGGTTTTGTTAGCTCTATCGCCGAGGAAATCTTAAATTCACCGCTGATCGTTGCTCCGTTTACGACACCTCCCGCACCATCGTGTTCCTTGTGCCGTTCCGAGTTCACCGGTGTCAACCTTGTCCGCCGTAGACGGCGGCGCGTGAGGAGGTGGTGCAGTCAAAGATTCGGCCGATTTGAAATCGAACTCTCCGCCGTTCAAAAATTTGAACCGATCGTTGTAAGTATCTCGAAATCGCTCAAAATAATTTTTAGAATTTTTTTCGGGATTTTTAGGGCCCCGGAGGACGCCTCACGCGCCACACGCGCTGCCGCAGGGCGAGTGGCTGCTGGAAACCGGTTTAACCGGTTTTCAACCGGTTCTGACCGGTTTGACCGGTTTCAACCGGTTCGACCGGTCTGAATCGGTTTGACCGATCTGACCCGACCCGACCGTTGACCCGACCCGACCGTTGACCGTTGACCGTTGACCGTTGACCGTTGACCGTTGACTTTCTTTGACCAAAACTTAAAATGGCTTTGACCGAGCATTAAACGACCGTTAATCTTTTCCGAGTATACCTATCCTGATAGTTTTCGATGTGCCGAATCCGTTTCCGTGGTCCGTTTTGTCAAATTCGAATCCGAAGGTCTCCAAATCTACGGTCAAAGTGGTTGACTTTGACTTTGACCAAGAATTTGAATTTTCGAAAAGTCATACTTTATGTTTTTCGAAGCCCTGATTCCGATTCCGCAATCCGTTTGGCCAAATTCAAACTCGAAATACCTCAAATTGATAGTCAAACCCAAAAAAATGCTTATATACTTAACAAGTTTAGCTTTGAACAATTAAATAGGATTTGGGACTGATAAATATTATTGTTTGAAGGTACAAGAGACTCTCCGGATCGTTCGACAGCTCGACCCAGCTCTTCTAGATCAGTTAAACCACGTGTACCAGTATTCACCCGTTCGAAAACTATAGCAGAGCGTGGTGAAACCAGCAATCAGTAGATTTGTTATTTGAATCTATTGTCGAGGTGTGTTCCCTACTTATTACTGAACTGTTTTATTGGTTTTAATATGTGGTACACCGAATTCATTGGTTATTGTTTTATTGATGCACCAATTTAATGTGACAATTTATGGAATATGGCTGCTATCTAATTTTTGTTTTGAACTGGTATATGATTACCATGTTTTTGGATTTATGGAATTTGTGTCACGGTGCAATTGAATTTTGGAATTGAATTACGATGGAATAGCTCTGATCAAGCTAACTGGGCCTAATGTGACTCTTGAGGGCCCCAAGATGTTTCATTAGGTCGGCTTTCCTTTGCTGTGTGCTTAGGGTAAGCTATATGGACTTATTGACTTGGGCTTAAGGATACAAGCTTCAGAGCCTATCCTTAAGTCGGCTTTCTTTTTGCTATGTGCATAAAGTAAGCTATATGGAAAATAATTTTGGGAACTACTGATGGTGTACCGAAAAAGGGTTTAAACTATGATTTTCAAAAAGTTAAACTCTTTTACGAATTTGTGAGATTACTGGACTATGATTTGTACCTATTGTGATTTTATGGAAATGTTGGGACACACTGAGCCTAGCTCACCTTGTGAAAATGTTTTCCCCTTTCAGATACTGTTGGTTAGATACCTTGGTTCGAGCACTTGGAGGATCAACATATCTCTTGAAGTAAATCAGATTGTAATGTTTTTATCTGGCAAGTTGACTTTATTTTGGTGACATGGACCTTATTTTAAAATATCGGATTTTATAATGATAACTCTTTTGCTAATACTGCTCGGTTTATTGTGATATTGAATTTGAAGACATGTTTTAAATTACATTATTATTTATTGGTACTATATTTACGAGTTGGATTTTGATAGTATAATTTGTTTATAATTTCAGGTTATTTATAATGTGATTTTATATTGATGGAATAACGGTTTCGAAAAATGTATTTAATAATCATAATGTGATCCACTAGACTTAGTCGAAACGCATAGGCCGGGTCTAGGGGGTTACACACCCCCTCGGATGGGTCAAATTAAATGTTGATGAGGCAAGCTCTGATGGAGAGAGAAAAAGTGGTATAAGAGGTGTTTTAAGAGGATTGAGTGGGGAAATTTTATTTCAATTTTTGGAGACGTGTGGCCCGAATCCACCTATTCTAATCAAATTATCTGCTGTAAAGGTGGGAATATGCATGTTTCTTAAATCTGAATGGGGTCATAAGTATCGATTATGTGTAGAATCAGACTGCAAAGTCGTTTGCTGGCTAGCGATTGTCGTGAAGGAGGTCTTGGAATTAATTGGTATGATCAATTCATGTAACGCGATAGTAAGGTAGATCCCAAGGAGCTGCAATGCATTAGCAGATTCTCTTGCAAAATTGGGGTTGGTGTAACTTTGAATGTATGGAATTAATTCTGATTTTGGTGCTTGTTTCCTAAGTTTGTTGCTACTGTTATCTTGAATTTGTATTAATGTGTCGAACTTTGATTGTGATTCTCCTTAAATATAAATAAAATTTGGATACTCTTTTCCCTTACTAGAGTTAGAGGGGGTTTTCAATGAGGGCCCTTTTATTTTTCAAAAAAAAAAAATACTTTTAATATTAATCTCAATCAGTTAAACTTTAAAATTGTACAACACTTTTAAAAATTCGTTTCTATAGCACTTTTAAAAGTCATTTTTAAAAAATTGCACCAAACTGGCCCTATATCTAATTATTATAGTGATTAGACGCTAATTACTTTGTTTGTCATCTTTATGAATTAATCAAAACATCTAATTCCACAAATAACGTTTTGGGTGCCATATAAAATTACACTTATCCATTTTGCTTAAGTTAAGGATCGATTTAGTGAGTTTTCAAGAAATTAGTGACCATTAATTTCACCAACTTTAGTCTTGAATTTTAAAATAAATATTTAATTTAAGAGTAATTAATTTCTTTTTGATTTGGGATTTTTATAATTTATTCTAAAAATAAAAATAACTAACAAAAAAAATAGATTTCAAAATTTATGCGTGTTCATTTTTAAAAAGTAACGAATCCGTCAGTTAACTTTTGAGCATAAGAAAATAAAGAAGTTTAAGAAAAAGGCTATAATTGAATTTTGAAAAAGGGATAAAGCATATATTTGTTTCCTCGCAAGTAAAACGTTGTATTTGTTGGTGAAAATTGGAACAATTTCCTATATTAAAAGTCAACCAATCACCTATAGATGACTGTATCAGGTCGATTGAGATCAAACTCATGAATCACAATTCAATCATGGACACAAGATTAAAAAGTCATAGAAGAACCAACTTTCCAATTTCAACATTGTTGTTTTCCTAGTTTTACCAATTAAATTGTATTTCTTTTTAAATTATACCAGTTTATTTTTTATTTTATAAATTATAGTATTAATATAAAGCAAGCACATAAGATGCCCAATATTAAGGTTTTTCTCTACCTAAGATTAGGGTTTTTCGGCCGCCTAGACCATTCTTTTTTTTCTTATTTTGATTTTGGCTTTGTGTTTGGGGTAATTGTTTTTTGTGTTTAGTGTTCGAGAAGTATGGGTGATATTGAAAGTGAATTGGCAAGGTTAGACTTAGGGGAGGAAGAAGAGGAGGTTTTTGACATTGGGAAAATGGAGGTAGTGACATTGGTCTCTTTTGATAATTTTTTGGTGGGTAGGTTTCTTGCAACGGGTAACGTCAATTATAGGCAACGAGGACAATGATGGCGTATATATGGCATTCTATTGGAGGAATTTCTACCGTTGAATTGGGATAGGGGCGTTACCTTTTTAGGTTTTACCATGAGGTGGATGTAGAACGTGATTGGAAAGAGGGACCCTGGCATTTTAACTCTCATCTTTTGATTCTTCATCTCCTAACTCAGGGGGAGGATCCGAGTTTGGTGGATTTGAACGATGTGGCTTTTTGGGTTTTGGGCAATGAGTTACCGGTAAGTTTTGTTTTGGAACAAATCGCTAAGAAATTGGGGAATTTCATTGGTGGTTATATAGAATTTGATGTAACAACAATTGCATTGGGATACAGGGGCTATATACGAATTCGGGCTCTGCTGCATGTAAAGAAGTAGTTGAAGCGCAAGAAGAAGATCGGTCTCCCTAATAGGAGATTCACCTATGTGACTTTCCAATATGAGAAGCTAAAGATTTTTTTTTCTGTGGGAAGTTAGGGCAGGGGGAAGGGTTTTGTCCTCTACGCATTTTACAACCAAGCAGGAGCTGATTCCACAATGGGATGCTTCGCTACGTGCTCCACCAAGACAGAGGTCTTAGACACCTAGCCCTTGGTTGAGGGAAGAAGGCGAGTTTGAGTAAATGGATAAAACACAACACGGAGGACACCTCTAGTGGTGTAAATGGGGAGTAAGGAAAGCAGACAGAGGGCTTGGATTAGGATTCCATAGAAGAGTCCCCAATTCACAAACCCGAGGGAATCAACAGGCAAAGGAATTCATAAATGGAAAATTCAGGGGAGGAGAGTGGTGATAGAAATAACATATTATAAACAAGCCTACCATCTCAGGCCAACCGGTCATCATGAAACTCATAAGCTTGAACGTTCGGGGTCTAGGGATGCCCCAAGCGGTTCGACGTCTTCGGCACATGTTGAGGGACCTAAACCCTTCTATGTTTTTTCTTATAGACACAAAACTGTAGCGAGTTGGTATGAAGAGAGTGCATAGGTCTTGTGGTTTTCTGCATGGATTGGATATGGACTCGCAAGGCACGCGTGGTGGTTTATGTTTTGCGTTGAAATCGTCTTGTATAGTTATTTTACGTTCCTTTTCATTGTCACAATTGATGTGGTAATAAACTCAGATACAGATGGTGTTAATTGACGATTCACCGATTTTTATGGATCCCCGGAGGAAACTAGAAAAAGAGAGTCTTGGAATCTGCTAAGGAGCTTGAATGATACCTGGAATTACTTTGGGTAGTAATGGATGATTTTAATGAGATTATGTTCTCTTATGAGAAAGAAGGTGGGTTAGTTCGAAGCGATCAACAGATGTTAGCATTTACTGAGGCAATAGAAGATTGCTATTTGCATGATATGAGATATACAGGTGCTTTGTATACTCGGAAGCGTGGGTGATGAAGAGAGAATAACATTCGTGAACAGTTAGATAAGGGGCTCACCAATGATTCATAGTTGGATCGCTTTCCTCATTTTTTGTCCAGCATCTCACACATAGCATCTCCGATCATTGTCTCCTTTTACTGAATATATGTAATACCCCAAATATCGGGTTAGTGACCATAGTGAAAGGATAAAAAATTTGGTGGGTTAAATTGAGTAATTTGAAAAGTATAAGGAATTGTTGTGATTTACGAAAGCTCGAATCGACAACCGAAAGAGTTTTCAAAGAGGGGTTGAATTGGTTTTTTGTTTAGGGAGTAAGGAGATTAGAAAGATAAAAAATTGACACAACAATTTATAGTGGTTCGACTTCTCAACCAAGTCTACCTCCACTACCTTAGCTCTTCACTAAGGATTTTTAACAAATTCACTAATTTGTTCTCTTTTTACAGGATCAAGAGATAACCTTTACACTCTCTATCTTTTCACTTGGCTAAGATAGAACCAATTCCCTTTTCTCAAAGAAAAGAAATATAAACAAGAAAACCTCTCTAAGGTAGGTGTTTACAAAGAATTAAGCTCACAAGAACAAAATATTTACAAGAGAGAGAAAATAAGATTGAAAAACTCTTCTCTTGTGTTTGAATGCTTGTATAGGTGTTCACTACTTTCTTCAAGTGTCTTGAACTTATATTTATATGTTGGAATGAAGTTGTGGTCGTTTCTAACTGTTGGGGATATTTTGGAGCCGTTGGGGATTCATTTTTTGCAAAATAGAGTTGCCCAGAACAAGGAGTATCGGTACTTCTTTAATGAGTATCGGTACTACCTTTGTAATGTTTAAATAAAACTAGTCGTTGATGATCGTTGGGCTTGACAGTATTGGTATTATTCATACAGTATCGATACTACTTTGTATCGATACCCTCTTGAGTATCGATACATATTTTGTATTCTGGAATTTTGAGTATCGATATTGTTCATACAGTATCGATACAACTGTTCATACATTATGGTACTGTTCATACAATATTTTGTGCTCAATTCCAAGTAAAATAGACTTTGAATTGTTTTTGAAAACTTTGAATAAATTCAATTCAAGTCCAAAAACAGTTTGCCTTAATTGTTATATCAAAATATAGTTCAACAATCTCCTCCTTTTTTATATAACACAACATTTGAAAAATTGTTTTTGGTAAAACTCTCCCTTAATAAAATATTTAATGAAAAAGATATCAGTTGTTGGAAAATATGTGAAAATGTTCAGTTCCCTCTTTTTCATTAAGAAATTGAATTTTTTTCAAACCATACTTCTCCCCTTGTTGTTATATAAAAAATAATTCAACTTTAAACTTCAAATATAACATTGGAGAGTAAATGATAAATTTGACATTAAAAACATTTGAAAAATCAATGTTCCCCCTCAAAAAGTGTATTCCAAACAAAAATTTTACTTTAAAAGCTTGACACTCAAACAAAATTGAATTTCAACAAAGAGTAACAAACATGTTAGTATCACATGAAATTCAATATATCCAAGTCTAAAATATTTTATGCAATACCAATTGTTGAAATTAAGTGCATATGCATAAAGCTTTCCAAAAAAATGTTATCCATTTGAAAGATTTGATATCAATTGTTAGAGAGATATCATTTAAATTTTAAATTATATGCATAAACATTTTAAAAAAATAAGGTCAAAATTTTAAAATATGTAAAATCAAAACATTTGAAAAGTTGATATCAATTGTTAGAGAAATATCATTTGCATTGAAAATCAATTTTGACCAAAATTCATTATGATGAACTAAAAATTATGAAAATCATTAAAACTATAAAATGTTCATCATAACACATTTTTAACATACATAAGATGAAAAACAAAACATAACCATTTAAGATCAAAACTCATGCATGCATAAACTAAATGAGCAACCAAATAACCAAAATAAAAGTATTAAGCTTAGAGGTTACCCATTCCTTTTTCTAATGTGGCTAGAGCATTTGAATATCATCAATTTCATTACCATTTCTCCCACACACGTACAAGAGACATTAATTTGGATTTTGGTATCCAAATTACTTTGGATCATTGAACGTTAGTTTCAATGCCCCTTGTTCCCTAGGGAACCCATACTTATCTAATTTTAAAATGTTTTCCTTTTTTGAAAGAAAAGGTATGTTCCTTGTGACCATGATAATGACAATGTGAGCATTTTGTCATTATGGAACTAGATGAATTATTTTGTTTGTTAAACATTCAAGCTTAACTTCTAAATTAAATTTTTTTCTTCAAAACTTTCAATTTTCATTTTTAAAAGCTCTAAATCCTTTTTCAAAATTTCATTTTGGTTTTCAAAATCCATTTTAGCTTTCAAAATAAAATCATTTTCAATTTTAAATTTTGAAATCATTTTCTTATATTTGGAGTTCATGGTCTCAAACTCCGAAAATAATTTATCGTATGCATCTTGTAACTCATTAAAAGAATAAGAATGTAATTCATTTGAGTTAGAAGATACCTTGGGCTCTTCACGATCCATTAAGGACACCATCTTTGTTGGTTCTTCTTTCTAGTTTCCATGAAGCTTTTCGAGCTTATTCCAAAGCTCTTTGGTACTTGAACAAGAAGAAACTCCTTCATTTACTTCGGGACGAAATGCACAAAACAACATGTGCATGGCCTTGGAATTAAGTTGAGCTTTCTTCCGTTGTTGGGCAATCTACTCTTTCTTCTTCTTCTTCTTCTTTGGAAAAGAGTAGCCATTCTCGATCATCTCCCATGCATCATGTAACATCCCAAAAATTTGGTTAGTGACCAAAGTGTATGATTTTGAAACTTTATGGTCAATTTAGACAAATTAAAAAGTTTAGGGATTTATTTGGAATATTTTTGTGAAGGATTATTTAGCAAAGATTAAAAGAGGAAGGGACATTTTGATCTTTTGACATTTTGATCTTTTGGCAATTAATGGATTTAATATTGGTTAGTGGTGTATTATATACACGTGGAAGGAAAGGAAAATTTCAAAAACTCTAGAATTTTTTCTTCCTCGTCTCTCTACGTGAGTGCTTGGCTAAGGTAAGAGAATTCTAAGTTTGTTATTTCTTGAATTTTTAAGTTGGTTTTGATTACTGGGGGGGTTAAGAAAGCTTAAGGAAGCTTAAAGAGAAGTAGAAAATAAAATATTTACAAGTTACACGAGATTTAGTAAAAAGGGTTTTTGAGTGATTTATTGATAAAGAGGTTGTAAATGAATTTTGAGGTTATATTTGACTTGTCATGAGATGAAATAAGAAATCTAAAGTGTTAGAAATGGATTTAGAACATGTTGAATAATTGGTAAGATTTGTAGTTTCAAAGGATATTATGGTATTTTGGATGATTAAATGTATTAAAGTGATCTAAGTTAAATTGGATAAGTGTAGTTAAGCTTAAAGGGTTGAAGGGAGGTTATAGTGGAAGATTTAAGTGAATTGGTAAAACTTTTGGGTTAGGATGAGTGAGTTCTAGGCATGGGGTATCGGTACTGGATGAACAATACCGATACTTCAAAACAAAAGTATGTGATATTTGGTTTTGGTGGTGAAATTGTATGAATCAGTCGTGTAGTATCGATACTAAGGGAGTAGCATAGATACCAAGGGTATCGATGCTAGAGTAAAGGTATCAGTACCACTTTTAAAGATGAATTCCAGTATATAAAAAGGGTATCGATACTGAAGTATATTATCGATACCACAGTAAGGAAGTATTAGTACTGTAACATGAGTACCGATACTATTTATATGGAATTTGTGAATCAAGTGTCTCTTTGAACATAAGTTTGGATAATTGATTATTAGTGATTCAAATTCTAATATTTATTTAGATCGTATATTTGTGTAAATATTGATCAAAACCAAGATTCGGATGATTCAAAGTTGTAAGATCGATCTAAGGTGCTAACTGCTTAGCTTGGACTAAGTGAGGCTAAGGTGAGTGCAAGATAAGTATGAAATATGATCATATGGAAAGAAGACTTGCGATGAGTCTATTTTCAATGTTTGATTTAATGATTTCTTGAATGCAAGTGTATTATTGATATGATTTCTTTGTGTACATGAGTACATGCATATATCTATATGTTAAGTGCATTACTATTTTGAACTATGTGAATACATGTATGTGTGGTAACTTATGTGAAATGATATAAATGACCTATGTGAGTAAATGAAAAAGTGAGATAAGCTCAATAACATTGACTTATATGATTACATGAAAAATGATATAAGCTATGTGATTATGAGCTATGTGCGTACATGTCTATGTGATGATCTATGTTACTATGTAAAAATGTGATATAATCTATGTGATACAGAACTATGTGAGTAATTGAAAATGTGAAATGTGTAAACAGTAAAGCCCATAAGTATGTGTTATGAGAGCTAAGAGTATAATTGGCATGTCAAGAGTCGAGGGTTCTACGCGGACCTTCGGAACAATTCTACGTGGTCCTTCGGAATAATTCTACGTGGTCCTTTGGAACATTTCCACGCGGTCCTTCGGGACATCTATGTGGTTCTTCGGGATATTATATGTGGCACTTTGGTGTAATTTATACAAGTTGTGGTGACAACATTTGTGCACAACCTCAATGCACTCACATACCTTAAGTTCTCATAAGTGTATTATGGGCTATTAAAAGAAATAAAATAAATAAACAGTGTGTGTGTGATGTTATGTACTTTGTTTTGTGAAATGTACTAAATGAAGGTGATAATGATATTAATGATGATGATACTGATAGGGATATATATGTATCTGCACTGATGATTTTGTTATATGATATGTCATATAGTTTCTTTACCTGATTGTAAGAAATGCTTAGAATATGATTAGGTGATAAAATGTTTTATTATACATCTTATATGCCTGACTATGTCAACGACTTAGCGTGTGAGTGTTTCACACGTAGGTTCAGAGAAGCAACAAGATTAAAGTTAGGAGTCAAGACAACATAAGCTTTTCGAAGATCAGATCATAAAAGATTTAACAATACGCGTTTTGTTGTATTAAATATGGTTGGCATGTATTTAAAGGTTAAATTGTATATGATATATGATCCTTTTATAAACGAACTTCATTGTATTTATATAAATTATTAAGTATTGTATTTTCCGTTAGAATTTAAATTTTTCTTTATTATCAAGATCAAGGGGTTCCACCGTTTTTATATAAACTAAAGTTTAAATTTTCAGTTATCTTTTAAAGGTAAATGATTTAAAAAGTCAATGTGACATTTCGGATTCGTATTCGGGTTGGATACGGGTTGGGGTGTTACACATCAAGATCATTGGATTGGATAAATAGCTTCATTTATTTCTTCCAATGACGGTAATTGACTCCATTGAAGTATGGAGGCTTATTGATCGGTTGGGAGTCTTCCATGTAGAACGAGCCGAGGTGGAAGCCATCTTCTTGGTTGTTTCGGGAATCGATAGAGCTTCTTCTAGGAACATTTCAAGGTTGTTAAACCTTCTAATGAGTCAAGCTCTAATACCAATTGTTGGGATTTACGAAAGCTCGAATCGATAACCGAAAGAGTTTGCCAAGAGGGGTTGAATTACTTTTTGTGTTTAGGGAGTAAGGAGATTAGAAAGATAGAAAAATTTACACATCAATTTATAGTGGTTCAACTACTCAACTAAGTCTACCTCCACTACCTTAGCTTCTCACTAAGGATTTTCTAACAAATTCACTAATTTGTTCTTTCTTCTTACAGGATCAAGAGATAACATTTACACTCCCTATCTTTTCAATTGGCTAAGATAGAACCAATCCCCTTTTGTCAAAGAAAACAAATGTAAACAAGAAAAACCTCTCTAAGGTAGGTGTTTACAAAGAGTTAAGCTCACAAGAATAAAATATTTACAAGAGAGATAAAATATGATTGAAAAACTCTTATCTTGTGTTTGAATGCTTGGATAGGTGTTCTATACTTTCTTCAAGTGTCTTGAACTTGTATTTATATGTTGAAATAAAGTTGTGGCCGTTTCTAGCCGTTGGGAATTCATTTTCTGCAAAATAAAGATGCCCAAAATAGGGAGTATTAGTACTTCTTTAATGAGTATCGGTACTACCTTTGTAATGTTTAAATAAAACTAGTCATTGATGACCGTTGGACTTGATAGTATATGTATTGTTCATACAATATCGATACTACTGTGTATCGATACCCTATTGAGTATCGTACCTATTTTGCATTCTGGAATTTTGAGTATCGGTAATGTTCATACAATATCGATACTACTATTCATACAGTATCGGTACTGTTCATACAATATTTTGTGCTCAATTTCAAGTAAAATAGACTTTGAATTATTTTTGAAAACTTTGAATAAATTCAGTTCAAGTGCAAAAACATTTTTCCTTAATTGTTATATCAAAATATAGTTCAACAATTTCCCCCTTTTTGATATAACAAAACATTTGAAAATTTGTTTTTGGCAAAACTCCCCCTTAGTAAAATATTTAATGAAAAATATATCAATTGTTGGAAAATACATGAAAATGTTCAGCTCCCTCTTTTTCATTAAGAAATTGAATTTTTTTCAAACCATACTTCTCACCCTTTTTGTTATATCAAAAATAATTCAACTTTAAACTTAAAAAATAACAACATCGGAGAGTAAGTGATAAAGACCATGTAGTTTTTAGTAATGCATCTCATAACGGATTGGTATGTGTGCTTATGCAAGAGGGGAAAGTTATGGCTTATGCCTCAAGACAGCTGAAAACTCATAAGAGAAATTACCCGACACATGATTTGGAATTGGCAGCGGTCGTGTTTGCGTTAAAAAATTGGCTTCACTATCTGTACGGTGAGTGGTACCATATTTATACAGATCATAAAAGTCTAAAGTACTTGCTGACTCAAAAAGAATTGAACTTGAGGCAGAGAAGATGGATCGAGCTTTTAAAAGATTATGATGTGATCATCGATTATCATGCAGGGAAGGCTAATGTGGTAGTTGATGCACTTAGCCGAAAGACTTTTGCAGCTTTACGGGCTTTTGATGCACGTGTGTCGTTAAAGGAATATGGCGCCTTGATCGTTGAGCTTAAGTTAAAGCCAATGCTGTTGGATCAGATAAAAGGGCTGCAAGGAAAATATGGGAAATGTTTGGCAAGAATTGCACAAATAGAAAAAGGTGAGGCCAAAGACTTCAAAATTAGGACTGATGGATATTTATAATATCGTGGAAGACTTTGCATACTAGATAATGAGGAATTGAGGAAAGATATTCTCTCCAATGTATATTATAATCCTTTGATGATGCATCCAGGCGAGAATAAGATGTATCAGGATGTAAAGTCTTTATTGGAGGCCTGGTATGAAAAGCGTTGTATTAGAATTTGTTGCAAGATGCCTGACATGTCAGCAAGTGAAAGCTGAACATTAAGTGCCTTCCAGATTGTTTCAACCGATATCCATTCCCGAGTGGAAATGGGAACGAGTTACAATGGAATTTGTTTCAAGCTACCTTTGACACCAGTAAAAATGACTCAATATGGGTAATCGTGGACAGATTGACCAAGATAACTCACTTCATTCCAGTTCGGGTAGATTACTCGATAAATAAATATGCAGAGTTATACATAAAATAGATAGTTCAGCTGCATGGAGTACCAATTTCAATAGTATCCGACCGAGATCCAAGGTTTTCTTCAAGATTTTAGAAGACTTTGCATGAGGCATTGGGCACTCGATTGAATTTTAGCACAGCTTTTCATCCGTAGAAAGATAGACAGTCAGAACGATCTGTTCAGATATTAGAGGATATGTTAAGAGCATGCGTGATTGAATTCAAAGGATCTTGGGAAAGATATTTTCCTTTAGTGGAATTTTCTTATAATAACAGTTACCAATCGAGTATTAAGATGGCTCTGTATAAGGCCTTGTATGGGAGGAAGTGTCGAACACCATTAAATTGGTTTGAGCTAAAAGATCGAGATTTAGTTGGTCCTAATTAATGAAATAAATGGAAGATAAAGTGAAAGTTATCCAAGATAATCTTAAGATAGCTTCCGATTGACGAAAGTCTTATGCTGATCTAAAGAGAAAAGAGATTAAATATCTCGTGGGAGATAAGGTATTTCTGAAAGTATCACATTGGAAGAAAGTATTATGATTTGGGCACAAAGGAAAGTTGAGTCCGAGATTTATTGGACCTTATGAGATTTTAAAAAGGGTCATACCAATAGCTTATCAGTTAGCTTTGCCTCCCGATATGGACAAGATCCACAATGTTTATCATGTGTCGATGTTCAGGAAGTACCGATCAGATCCATCGCATATTATCACACTAGAAAAAATAGAGATCCGATCATATTTAACTTACGAGGAAGAGCCAGTGCAGATCTTGGCTCGAGAAAATAAAAAATTGTGTAACAAGAAGATTCCTCTTGTTAAACTACTTTGGCAAAATCATAAAGTCAATAAAGCTACTTAGGAAAGAGATGAGGACATGAGGAAGCAGTTTCTACATCTATTCGCATCAGGTACATCTTAAAATTTAAGGATAAATTTTATTAAGGGGGAGAATTATAATACCCCAAATATCGGGTCGGTAACCATAGTGAAAGGATCAAAGATTTGGTGGGTTAAATTGAGTAATTTGAAAAGTATAAGGAATGATTTAGGAAATTGAGTTTAAGATTAATTATTAAGAATGGAAGAATAGAAGGGCATTATGGTCTTTTAGAGGGAAATGAATTTAATATTTATTTTATTAAGGGTGTTTATATAGGGTTGAAAAGGGGGAATTGGTAAGCTGGAAAAACTTGGTTCTCTTCTCCCTCTTTTTCCCGTCGTCCCCGTGCTCCCCATAGCAAAGGTAAGGTTTCATCTAGTTGGTTCTTCCTTTTGGTTATGGGTTGGTTTTAAAACCTTAAGTGATATAGAAGCTTAAGGAAAGTTCAAAGAGGATTACAAATAAGAGATGAATGATTTATTTGAGATTTAATAAAATGAGTTTTTAAGTGATTTAATGAAATATGGTCAGTTATTGAATTTTAAAAGTATATTTGACTTGCCAAAGAAGTAAATAAGAGATTTGGAGCCTTAGAAGTGATTAAAAACATGTTTGAAATTTGGGTGTGATTTTTAGTTTTAAGGGTTCTTTAGAGTTATTGGATATTATAGGGAGATTTATGGATGTATGTTAGTTGGATTAAGCGATGATGAGTTTAATGTTATGGTTGGTGATAAAATTAAGAGATTTAGGCGAAAATGTGGTATAAATCGAAGTGAAATATATAAATTATGGGTAAGGGTATCTGTACTAAAATAATAGTACCGATACTATAGGGTTAAATTTGAGGAAAGAGGATGAACATGATGACTAATATCGATACTGATGCAACTAGTATCGACACTGAAGTGGGGTATCGATACCAAGAGGAAGGTATTGAGACTATTATTGAAAAATGGATTCTATAATGCAAAAATGGTATCGATACTGAAGAGAGTATCGGTACCATAATATAGAAGAATAGATACCATAGTAGGGGTACCGATACTATTAAGCTTGGAATTTTACGTTAGGATGAACTTTAATAGAATTCATGAATAATAGTACTTTTGAGTATTATTATTTTGTATAAATGTTAGAAAGTATACTAACAATTGTATTGTAAATGTGATTATAAATGTTTGTGTAGATCGTAATCAAGCTCCTGAATCAAGCAAGCAAAAGGGCAAGGATAAAGTCGCCGAATAGTCGGACATCATTAAGGCAAAATAGTGAGGCATACCAGGTGAGTGCATTTATTGTACTTATATGAGATGAGTATGACTTGCGAAGAGTCAACCTCTAATATTTTGATAAAAGTATGTTTTACAGTATTTCAATATGTTTTCATAATGTTTATGGAAATGATATTACGAATAATTTTAGAGTATAAACTGCTATAAAATGAATAGATGAACGTTTATGTTATTTGAATGGTTAGTGATGTATCAAAAATAAATGTTTAATCTGCAAAATTGACTTAAAAGCCCATTGTATGTGCATTGAGAGTCATAGGTGCATTTTGACATAAATTGTATATAATGGTTATCGATCGATTTTGTGTAATACATAACGGTACATTTTCGTATCAGTATTATATGTACTTTCGGCACTAGATGTGTAACCATGGTATTCGTAATGAGTTTGTGAATTACCATTTAGACATACAATTATGTATAAAATTTATTGATCGATTTTTTTGAATGCATAATGGTGCATTTTCGTATGAGTACTATATGTACTTTCAGTACTATGTGTGCATCCATGGAATTCATAATAAGTTTGTGAATTTCCTTTTCAGCACTTCGGTGCAACGCATGTACCTTGCGTTCTCATTTGACATGCATTGGGCAAATAATGGATAAATTAGAAAAATACTGATTTATAGGTATGTTGGGCATACTAAATATAGTTTCACAGGTTATATGAATGAACTTTGGTTTGCTAAGCCAGTTTAAGTATTAATATGACTTATGCGAATTAAATTCGTATATTGATATTTTATGATATACTTATGTTTTATGTTACACCTCATTTGTATTATTATTGTCTCACTGAGTAAATTCTTAGCGTGTGTTGATTTCACGCGTAGGTAATAGCAAAGACTAGAGGGGTAAGGAGTGCAGTGGATATCATCAATCAAAGGTTGCCTCATGAGTAACTATAGGACAATTATATATACTTTTGATAATTAGATGCATGTAGTTGGACTTATGAAAATGCTCTCAAATGTTTCTTGGCTTATGAATTTTTGAAAAATGTCATAATTTAAGATTATCTTAGCTATTGAAAGTTAACGAACGTTTTATTATTATTATTATATTATTAAAATATTTTATTTTTATTTTAGAAACAAAATTTTATGGGTTTAAAAAATAAGGAAATGTTTTTAAAAAGTCATGTAACACTTGTAACTTGTGTACGAAAAACGTATATGAGAAATAGGTGTTACAATATAGCCTCCACAAATATGCACATCAGGAGATGGCACTTTCGGTTTGAAGCTTCCAGGTTGTTGGAAAGTTCATGCGAATAGGAAGTGAATAATCTTTGGAGTGAAGCTGAGAGAACTATGCCAGATAAGTTAAATTTTGCTAGTTGTGGCTTAGATAGGTTGTCGTAACCGGTTTTCGTCCAGGCACGAATTTTTACTTGGCGAGAAAAAATAATGTGGATATAAAATAATTAAAAAATAGTTTGGGAGTCGCCATCGGCCTTTTGGGTCAGGTAGGTTGAATACCTAAAAATTACCTTTTAAAAGAGTTTTTTAAGAAAACATCAGTTAAAAGATAAACTGATATGCGTTTAACCAAAAATTCGTTCTTTTTAGAAATAAAAAGGGATTTGTGGTCGGTTACGTTTAGGGAAGGATTAGCACCCCTACAACGCCCAAAATTGGTACTTATTAATTATAAATTGTCTCTATTATTGTAAATTTAAAAGTTTAAAAATATATATTTAATCCATAATTCTGTTAAGTTTATTAATATAATTTTAAGATAATATATTAATATATATATTTTATTAAACAAGATATTTATTTATTTAGAAATATCAGAAAAGGGCTTATAGGTGCTTTAAGACAGCTCCTTTCTTAATATTGAAAAAATAAATAAATTTTAATAGATAATAATATAAAAATAGATTTATATATTAAAATATTTATTTTTTTTATTTAAAAATATCAGAAAATGGACATCCAGTTGCTTTAAGACTGTCCTTTCTTAATATTGATAAATATATATTAAAATATGATTGAAATGATTTAAAAATAATATATTAAATTTATAAATAGGATTTTCATAAAATAAATAAATATTATTTTTATATATATGTTGACATTAAATAATAATAGTAATACTAATGATAAATATATATAATCATAAATATATGAAAGTAAAATATGATTAATAAAATTAAAACATAGTATTAAAATGTAAAAAGTAATAAAGCTTGTAAAATAAATGAAAATATTAATATTAGGGACTAAATTATAATCTAATAAAATTAAATACCTCATTTATAATTTTTAAAGCTACAGGGATTAGATATTCTATTTTACCAATTTATTAATTTAGGGACTAAAATAAAACTATATAAAACATTAATTATTAAATGTAAAATATTAAAATTTACAGACCTAATTCGAATTATTAAAAATATAGGTATTAATAGTGTAGTTTGACCTAATTAATTATTGGGGATCAAAATAAAAGTAATTAAAATTACCAGGGACTAAATAAAGTATTTATCCTAAAATATATATAACTACTTGAAAGGACTAAAATATAAAGTAAATATAATTTAATAGTAAATTGAAATGTTTAAAAGTCAATTTCAATGACTAAATTGCAAAGTGTACAGACGTGAAGCACTGCGGATGGGGTTTACCCCTATGAGAAATTACAGAAACACCCTCACCAAAACGGCGTCGTTTTGGTGAGGGTATATATACCCTTTAAACCGGCCCAAAGGGCCATTATTCTCTCATTTTTTCTGGTTCTCTCTCTTCAGAGAGAGAACCTCTCGTTTTTCTCTGTATTTCCCTCATCTGAGGGAATTCCGGCAGCTGCCGGCAGCCACACGCCGCCGCAAGCTCCACCGCCGGCCACTATCACCGGGGGCCGGAAAATCCCAAATTTACCTACAATATAGATCGGAATACCCTAAGGTCGATTCCAGTCTTTACTTTCCCTAAAAACCTTCGAAATTACCTAGATTTATGGAAATACGTTCGGTATTTCGGTTTCTTTGATGGCTCGTGTAGGCTCCGATGGATGTGGTAAGCCTTCTTTTCTCTCTTCTTTACTATTATTTGTTTGTATGGTTGTTGTTTGGATCTCCTTTGCTTGATGTCCTTTCCTCTTTTGGTTGTTCTTGCTCGTTTGTTCTCTGTTACTGTTCGTATCTCTCTCTGTCGCTCTCCCTTTTTTTTTCTTTTTGCAGGTATGGTCATATAGTCTCGAAGAGGCTCTCGTCGGACCAGTCAATAGAGGAAGCTTTGGTGAGTCACCGAGCTATGTGGTGACTCACCCCAATAGTTGCGACGTGTAGGGCGGCTGGCTCTTCTGGAAAGCTCGGTGAGGCAGCAAGCGTCAGCAGCAGATATTGGACCATCTGGCGGCGGCTGGGACGTGGCCCTCTAGAAGCAATGGCGGCGGCTGGGACGTGGCCCTAAGGTTATGATACCCTAGGGTTTTATTTGGAAAGCTGTGGATCGTTGGATCAAACCAGATCCAACGGCTGAAATTGATGCTGGCGGCTGGAAAAGATAAAACCCTAATCAGTTTAGGGTTTCTATTGGGCTGGCTCGAATTGGGCCAGAACTGGGTATTGTTGTAATTGGGCTTCAGGTATTGGGCATGTAATATGTAATAATAATATTTATTAATAAAAATATAATAATAGTAATAATTATAATAATAATTATAACAATTATAATAATAATTATAACAATTATAACAATAAAAATAATAAAAATAAAACGGGCAAAAATTTAATGTCTACAGCTGCCCCTCTTTGTACATTCTTGTGTTAACAAGAATAGGGCAAAGACGAAAAGATAATAAATTTTTGTTCAGTTGACTTTTCTTGATTAAGATGGAAATGTTGAACAAGTTCTTCTTTGTTTGGATTAGTTCTTCTCATTATGAACTCTTCCATTCTTCCACTAGGGATGACAATTTATCTTCTTCTATGATGTAATCTAGCAAAAAGTTGAACAAATTATTCTCATTATGAACTTCTTCTTCTTCAGATGAGTTCTTCTCATTATGAACTCCTTCTAGAAATGCTGATGATGATATATCTCCTTCTGTGATAGAGTCACACAAAAGGTTGAACAAGTTCTTCTCATTATGAACTTCCTCTTCCTCTTCAGATAAGTTCTTCTCATTATGAACTTTCTCTGGAAAAGTTGGTGTTGATCTATCTCTTTCTGTGATAGAGTCATACAAAGGTTGAACAAGCTCTTCTCATTATGAACTTCTTCTTCTTCTTCAGATAAGTTCTTCTCATTATGAACTTTCTCTGGAAAAGCTAATCCATCGAGTGATGAATTAAAGCGAAAGGTTAAACAAATTCTTCTTATTATGAACTTCTTCTTCCTTCTTCAGATAAGTTCTTCTCATTATGAACTCTAACTGGCAATGATAATCCATCGAGTGATGAATTAAAGAAAAAGGTTAAAAAAATTCTTCTTATTATGAACTTCTTCTTCCTTATTTAGATAAGTTCTTCTCATTATGAACTCTACCTGGCACTGCTGATCCACCGAGTGATGAATTCGAGCAAAAGGTTGAACAAGTTCTTCTCATTATGAACTTCATCTTTTTTCTTCAGATGAGTTCTTCTCATTATGAACTCTACCTGGCAATGCTGATCCATCGAATGATGAATTTAAGTGAAAAGTTTGAACAAGTTCTTCTAATTATGAACTTCTTCTTCATTATTCAGATGAGTTCTTCTCATTATGAACTCTTCTGGAAATGTTGATCCATCGAATGATGAATTCAAGCAAAAAGTTGAACAAGTTATTCTCATTATGAACTTCTTCTTCCTTCTTCAGATGAGTTCTTCTCATTATGAACTCTACCTGGAAATGTTTTAAGAAAAAAAAACATTCTGCACTGTAGGACTTACAGCTGACTCGAGGTTTTGAAAACATCAAAAAGCTCCTGAAGGCTTTTTGGAAACATCATGCACTGTAGGACTTACAGATGACACTAAGGCTTTGAAAACATCAAAAAGCTCCCGAAGGCTTTTTGGAAACATCATGCACTGTAAGACTTACAGATGTGAGAAATAGTTTACTAAGTAAGAAACTATGAAAATCGTCTTCTTACTATTCAACAATTTCATTTTTAGAAAAGATTGAATAAGAAACTATGAAAATCATTTTCTCATTATTTTTCAAAATAACATGTTGATTGGGTAACATGCCCCAATCTCAAGATAATGCTCACTCTTCCGGATTACGTTCATCTATTCTTCAGATGTTTGCGTGATTCCTGTATTTGCGGTTTTGAATACCTTCTTCTTGTAAGGTATTTTTTTACCATGAATCTTCTTGTTCTTCCGAAGATCTGTAAAACTTCATGTTTGAATGCACTCAGATGTATCGATGTAATGCATTATCTATTGTGTAAATGATATTCTTATGAATGTATGAATGTTGATGGAATCTTCATTTGATTTCAAAGTGGTGAACTTGGTCTTCCTTCACTTCATCATTTATTGCCAGGGTTACCTCTGGAGTGTAGCAACTTATGCTATCAAGCTTTCATTTCTGCAGAATCATCTGATCAATCTGTATTTTGGTGTCTTCTTTGCTTCATTTAAGTCTCAGAAGAAATGTTTCATTTGTGGAACTCTTGCTGTAGTCATAACTATGACTTTGATGCCCCATTTTATCTTGGATAAAACCAGCTTTCTTTGTTGGGACTTGTGTAGAAATTCAATAAAGATTTCATCTTTGAAAAGAGAATCTATCATCTTTAAAAAGAGAATCTATCATCTTTGAAGAGAGAATCTATCATCTTTGAAAAGAGAATCTATCATCTTTGAAGAGGGAATCTATTATCTTTGAAGAATGTAGATGTAGATATGTCTGACTCAGCAGGGATTAATTAGGAGAGTAGAGTCTGTTTTAATTTGACTCTTTGAAACACATCACAAGGAAGATTTATTCTAATTCCTTTCATGTCTCCACATATAATCAGATCTTGAATAAGGTAACTTGGACCATATCATGTCGAGATGCTTAACAACAACTTGTCGTTCAACCTTAGTTGCCTCCACTAGTTTCTTGTTGTCAAAATTTCAGCTCTCTTTCTGTGGAAAAAAATCTTCATCATATCTCACTTCTAATCTTGGGGTTGAAGAAGACAGACTTCATCTTAGATCAATAAATGGAAACCATATGATTGCAACATTGGTTCAGCACCATAATCACTGGTTCGTAAAACATTTGACAATACATTCATCTTTTCCTATGGTTTCTACCCAGATGTAAAACATTTGAAAACACATTCATCCTTTCTTGTGGCTTCTGCTCGGATTTCTGGTCAGGGAGGCTCTTTCGTAGCGCTCAGAACTTTCGTATAACGTCACAAGACCACTTGAGAACAAAACTCAATAGGAATACAAATGAGATACTGGTGTGACCAAAAAGTTGATCAACAAGTTGATCAAATTCGCAAGATACGCTAGTCATGAATTGAATAAGAGATACCAATTGATCTTGATATTGTCTCAGGCAAGGGTAAGTGTGATATTGATCACGTTTTCTTCCATAACAAGTGTTGTAGGAATTAGAAACACATCAGCTATAGGAGCAATGTACAGAACGATATCCATGGAATTCTTGCCGCTGGGGATGAAACGCACAGGATAAAACCAAAATAGATGAAAACTCAGTTCACCCTGGCTGGTAATAATAATCTCGGTAACAACGGGAATAAGAATAACATAAGCTGAGCCTCTTTATTTGTTCAATATCAATAAGTAAACAAACACTGATTTGAAAAACAGCTTCGTGATCTCAACAGCGTGATTGAAACTAACTGTCAGGAATCTCAAAGAAATATTTCCAATTATTACCGACACACAAAATACAAAATTCAAAGCTGAGATTTTGAGAAACTGATCCCTGGATCAAATGGTTTGCCTAGGGACCATCCTTATTCATGCAACCGTGATGTAGCTTAACAAAGAACACATTGTCATGTGACACATGATCAAGAAGATTGGGTATTTGAAACCATACTTGTTGAGTAAATATTTGTTCAATAACAGGACCCTAATGCAACTGCCTGATGAACAAAGTAATTATGTATAGTTAGCTCGACTGCCATTGTTTCTCCATTTTCATTCTTCATACCTTTTTGCCTCAATGGAAATATTTGCTCAAATCAATGATCTTTTTGTAAGATGATATGGGTTTTAGCATGCCCCAGCATTGGCTGATACAAACATTCAAAATGCGTCAACATTCTCCATTCTGATTGAAAGGGCTTTCAGCATGCCCCAACATTTGCTGATATAAATGTTCAAAATACATCAACATTCATGATTTTGATTGAGAGGGGCTTTCAGCATGCCCCAGCATTTTCTTCTTGTTGATGTGAGCTTTCGAAATGCCCCAAATATTCTTACTGATGTGAGCCTTCAAAATGCCCCGCATGGATCATTTCTGTTTGAAATGGGATTTCAAGATGTCCCGTATGGATCTGTCTGAATTGGGTCTTCAAAATACCCCCGACTTTCTAAACTGTAAGGCTTACTCTCAATGTTTTTTTGACTTGAATATCATGATCCCCACAAGGTTTAATTTTGATAATGCACTGTGGTGGGTACTTGTGGCTTTATTCGTTCCCCAAATTTGTTTTCTCATTCTGGTATCACTAAATAACATTTGTCATGTAACATGAGGAATTATTTTCATGTTGTCACGGACTTAAGAAATAATCAATCATTCTGACAGGAATATCTGATATATGTGCCTCTTCTGAATGAGGTGACCATTTTCTGGATATGGAGAGGTCTAGTCGGACAGAGTGGTATAAGTCGCTTGGTAATCCATTCTAGGCCGATACAGTGGCTTATCATCTTTCAGTGAAGGCTATTTCTGGAATATACTTTTCTGTAGAAGAGAAACCAATTTATGTGAACAGTAATCTGATGCAATAGCAATACTACATATACACTGGTACAGGCTCTTGAAAAATCCGCACCCATGCAACATGTTGATTCTAATAACTGCACATCTGATTATAAAGCAATCTTCAGGATGATTTCACAGGTATTGATAGTTCTTCTGATACCGAGGAAATCCTGAATTCTGATTCTAATGAGGAGAATAAACTGTTAGTACTCGACGAAAATGGGGTACTCAGAGGCTGAGACTTCAATAACCATGGAGAGATGTGATCCAGATTCATCAATCGTAGAGTTGACAGGTTTTATATGTGCTGCTCAAATGGCTAAGGCTGCTGACGCACTTCTTCTAGTAAAAGATAAGAAGCCATTATGCAATGACCCCAAACCGATAAGATAAATCAAAGAACACTTCCAGAAGATGCTATTGGACCTCCTTGTTTCTACTATGAGAAAGTAGCACTTGCTCCAGTTGGTACTTGGACCGAAATGTCACAGTACTGATGTAGAGCCAGAATTTGTAGATTCGAAGTATTTTCATGCTGTTGCACGAAAAAGGGGCTATATTCATAATCTGCCAATTGAGAACAAATTTCCTCTTATTCTACTTCCTCCACGCGCCATACATGATGTTTTTCCATTGACAAAAACTGGTAGCCTTCCTGGGCTTCAAGAACAAAGTTGAACTGTTTACAAACATGTACAGGAAGTGCCAAATTGACAGAAAGGATCCGTAAGGCTCTTGAAGCTTATAACGATGAGTCACCTTCGAGTGTCCAAAAGTATGTTCTTGATGAATACCGAAAATGGAATCTGGTATGGGTTGGAAGGAATAAAGTTGTTCCACTTGAACCCGATGAGGTGGAAATACTTCTAGGTTTCTATGTCATGTCTCTTTTCTCTGAGATCAGTGATGCAGAGGTTGTCTTCTATTGTCTTGCAATACTTTTGAAAACAGATGAGCAATAACTGAATAGTGTTCAGTTGGAGCAATTGATGAGTAGATTTGGCGGATTCAATCTTGTTGTCGATGACATCCAGTTTAACAACCTTACCGGAAGAAATAAACATCATCAAGATGAACTAGAAGATTTTTGTTTGTGCATTTTCATACAATGGTCACTACAGCGACTGTCCCTTCTGTTGCTCCAAGATATATCACACCCTCGTATGAAAGGTCTATAAGTGTAGAATATGTTCCAATGCCATAAGTTCTCAAATTCAAGTTCAGCAATCTTCTGAATGATATAATGGATATAATCTTGGTAAGGAAAATGATCAGTATGGAAGAAGTAGCAATGATGTATCAAGACTTGAGCCAGCATCACGGTATAACCAGAGTGCAGGTAGTGACTTGTTCATGGCTCTATGATGTAATCTTCTAGAGAACATGGATTGATGGCTGGGGAAAATAATTTGCCTGGTGATTCTTATCGACCTCAGCATGAGATAAACAATAATCTTTCTTGATGAGCTGCTAATAATGTCATAGGAGAGTGTCACAAGTTCAATTCTCCAGACTTTCTGGCTTCTTGGACCACTTGCCTTCAAAAATGTGAAGTGCTTCATTATTCTGGCCTCGTTCTTTTTCTACAACAGAGGTAGAATAAGTAACAATTGCTTCAAGGACCTTCCTCATTTGAGACTGTCCTGTTTGAAAATGTTTTTTCTCCTTTCTTTATTGAAGAATGAAAGAATTTTGCAAAGTAATGCACTTTTCAAGTTCACAATAGAATCAAATCATAAACAATGAGTTTAATGAATGTCAAATAAATCAATTACACTTTTAAATCATTCAAAAATCATAGTCCTATAGCAAGTGTCAAAAATATTGACTGATTTAAGGTGTAGGTTAGTTCTGGTAAAGTAAGGTCTCTCAGGTTAATTCAGCATATATGTCTCTTTGGGCTTCCATTAACTTGAAGAAATGGTTGTTATGCTCATCTCGTAGAGATACTTCTTGATTCCAGAATATCAGGAATGTCTTTGGGATGTGTTGTGCTTCATTAAGAGCTTAAGATCGTCTCTTATGTCGTTGTTGCACCATTCAATATTCGAGCCGCCTTTTCAGGTTTTCAACTCGAATCCTCCTTTGGTTCTAAGATGTTATTTAAAAATTTACATCTTGAACCCCCCTTTTATCATTTTTCATATCATGCATTAAAGATTTTAAAAAACCAATTTTTACAAATAAAAATCAATCTTGAGAGGCGGAATGAATTCTAAAGATATTCTCTTTTACTTAGAAATCCATGTATGATTAAAATGGACTTTTCAGGTACGTAACGTAGGCCATGGCTTATGGTTACGAAAGAAAGGGATAAAAAGGCCCAAATAAGTGTTTAAGGGTAATCAAACCAAGGATCAATTCATTCTGATGCCATCAATCTTCCTTGCTTAACATGGATCTGCTTTATTGGGGATTTTTCCATCATCTGGATCCCTCTAGACTGCCAAATTTTGGATTCATTTCCATTTTCTCATATCTTCAGGATTTCTTGCTCTTCTTGTTTGTACTTGATCAACCTTGTAACTTAAGGCTCAATAAGTCACCCATCTTGATTCAATTTTCCTTTTTTCTTTTTTTCCCTTTTTTCCTTTTTTTTACCTAATGAGTATAGTACTTCAATTGCTTCGAGCACCTCCTTTTCCTCTTGCATTTTGGAAATTTTCCATTATTCTTGATTGGATTGATATTCAAGCACTTTATATTTGACATACCTTGTAGTTCAAAACTTTCTTGACTTCATGGAAACTTGTCTTCGTAATAAAACTTTATTGACAATCTTTATTCTTGTGAGCCAATATCCTTTACCTTGCCCCCAATGTGGAGGGTGATCCTTGGTTAGGGTTGAATCAGAGGAAAAATCATTCAGGCTCAAGTGGGGACAACAAAGGATATATATATATATATATATTTAAAAGGATAAATAAAACAATGTCATTCGTCATCTCATACACAGAAACCTTTGTAAAAAGAGGTATCTCCAGGGGGATGAATATTCAAGATTAAATTTATTTACATGAAAAAATGTAATTAATGCATGATATATTTATTTCAATCAATCACTTTTTCCTTCTTCTTTAGTATGTCCCAATCACTCGAAATTATCTTCGATAAGTTGGTCCATGATGCCTCATCTCGTCTCTTCTTGCAGGAAGATTCCCAGATAATTGAAAGTTTGATTCTTTTGAGGGTTTTTTTTGTATGGTTTTGTATTTGGAAGGAAAAATGTGTGACTTATGAAGTCATGTATATGGTGTAATGTAGTGTCATCAATCAATTCTACCCGAGAAGATAAACATCTAGAGTGAGTGTCTCAAAAACAGGTAGAGACATTTCTTCAGTCTCAGATAATTATAGTGTCAAAATTTGGTTTTAGTAAGGATCAAGTAATTGGTATTGGATGGAAGGTATAATTTTATCACTTGCCAAAGATATATAATTCTTGAAAAATTAAAAGAATATTTAATCTACTTGATACTCAATAATCTCAAGATTAAAAATTGATTCCTTGCTCATAACCATAAAAGCAACACACATTTATTTATTGCACAAAAGCGGAGAAAAGAAACAAAAAACAAGTTCAAACAAGATGCTGAAAATATAAAGTACTACAGTGGTAGATAACACTTCCACTTGTTTATGCATCATTACTTCTCTAATGTTGGGTGTGTACTTGGCCCAGGATTTTTATCCTTATTTACCCCCCATTTCTTGATCATTTCTTGTGTCAAGACTCCCTTGTCGACGAGCGTCTCTATTTCCTTTAACAGTGACCAACAATTCCCTGTTGAATGTCCAGATACCCCCAAGTGACACCTTCACCAATCTTGGTGTAATATATTGACCTTTAACCAAATGAGGGTACAGGTCTGAGATAGATTCTTGAAACACCTTCAAAGTTTTTCTCACTCGCGAGGCTATCACTTTCTTTGATCGTTCTGAACGACTGAATGCTATCATGTTATCAAAGGGGTTCTGGGTGCTCATTTCAGTTATAATTGGGGTAGTGTTCACCAGACTCCTTAGATTGCCCCTTGGGACCAAATCTTGAATCTGTCTTGAATTATCATGCTCTCTAATAGGTTCTTGATCATCAGACACTATCACATCGAACTCATCATTATCATTCAGAACCTTATTCACATCATTCACAGCCTTCACAGCGGGATCCTTTAAGGGTTTCTCTCCATGGAGTACAATATTTATCATGTACATCAGTTTTGTCATTTGCTCTTTTGAATCATTATGGGATTTTTTTAATTGATCAATCATCTCTTGTTGAGTCTTGATAAGTTGCTCTTGTAGTTTCTCAATTCTACCAACCCTTGCTAAAATCTCATTCATGGTTCTTATCCTTGTTTAGGAAGACCAAGTTAGCTCCACTTTGATTTCAGAAATGGAATCCTCCACGAATTACTCTCATGTTTTCATGTTTTAAATGTATGTAAAATAGTTTAAAACCAAGTGTAATTATGTAAAAATGAAAATGTAAATACAAACGTAAAAAATACAAATGTAAATGCAAATGTAAATATGTGAATATAACAATAAAAATGCAAATTGTATAGAACAAAAGCAAATATAAAAGTATAAATGCACAATGAAAAATGCAAAGATGCAAAATGCAAATGCATGTATGAAAAGGTGTTTACTCAAGAATGATCATCTTAGAACAGATTTCATTGAACACAAAAGTTTCGGTACATCAAACAAAACTTTACATATAGGGGATGGCTTTTACTCCTAATTTATCTATTTCTCTTAAAAGCCAAATTAACTTCCACTCATGTTCAGGTGTGGAGTTATCCATCTGCTTTAATTCTTTAGCGAAGCCAACTAAGTTCACCAGCTTATGAGCCACATTGCTTGCTTGAGCAGCAACTTCCTTCGTGACATTATCTTTTTCCTTCATATTATGTGTCAATTCTCAGCGTTGCTCGTTTTGTAAGAGACCCTTTGTGTCCAAGAAGTTCTTGTACAAGATCTCTATACTCATCTGAACATTTCTCCAACGTCTTGTTTATGGTCTTAGTGACTTCTAATTCAATATCGATCTCAAGCTGATGGATCTGATATGATGCTTCCATGTTGGTCATAGCCATATTTAACCTTTGATTTTCGACTTGACATCTTTTTAATTCACTGACAGATGTATTGTGTCTTTTTTTCTGTAACTCGTAAATCATGAGAAAACTTCTTGGCTCGTCCTTCATGTATGTTACAGTTCTTTTTCAGTTTGGTGACCCCTGTTATCCACTCTTCTGGGGTGTTTCCTAGGCCAGTATTTTGAAAGGCTTGACTGACCTTTTGGAAATCTTCATGCATGGTTTCCATTTTGGTGCTCAATTTATCATTTGCAATCTTTAGATGACGTATTTGAGCCTCAGACCTCAGCAAATTTTCTTCTTTCTGGGTGCCCTTACTGATACTCTTACCTTTGAAGACTTTTGGTATTAATCTAGCAGGACCTTAAATTACCAATCTAGGTCAATTAAGTATCACAAATTGTAAGGTTCCATGATCCAGAAGACTTTGTACTCGACGTTTGAAGGCAAGACAATTTTCGATGGTATGTCCTTGAGCTCCAGCATGATATTCACAATAAAAGTTAATGTCATACCAATTCGAAGACGGAGGTTGGAACGATTTTATATAGTACGGGGCCACTTCTTGCGCTTCAAGTAGCTTTTCATATAACTTCTTATATGATATAGGGATAACATCAAAATAAGAACCGCCTTTTGTCTTGGATTGAACCTGAGTTTTAGACGTCGGGAGCAGACTAAACTTTGATGACTTCAGATTACATGATTTTCTTCTCATCTCTGGGAGTTTTTTTTTACAGTTGTCACCATTTCCTGGGTATCTCCAGATAACTTGTGAATACGAATGACGACTGTCTCTATTTGTGCCGGAATCTCTTTTCCTTTGGTCAAAACAGATATTCTTTCCATCATCTTGGACATCTGCTCTCTTATTTCTCGTATTTCCTTTTGCTCTTTAATGGGCATACGATCTTTGGGTGCCTAGCTCTCCTCTATCCTCGGAGTTCCCTCAGGATGCCATTCTACGGTTGCATCATATTTTGTTCGATCATAAAACTTTTTGTCCATTTATGATTTCTTTCCAATTTGATGAACAGTCTTTCTAGTTAACACCTTTCAGTTATGCCATGATCATGCAATGCAAACAAAAGAAGACAATATAAACAAATTAGAGCAAAAATAACTTGCATGGGAAAATAAGAAAAAATAAAATGGTTAGAAGAAAGAAAAAAAAAAAATTATTTATCATGGTATATAATAAATCCTAACCTCATGCTTTCTAGTTTCATGCTTTGTTTGGAAAAAGTAACCTAACCGCATGATTTCTAGTTCGCAGGCATTTATTCAGAAAAAGGAAAAAAAATAAATAAATCAAAAGACAAAAAGTTAGAACTTATTTCTCCTTTGTGTACACCTATGAACAGAGGTTCAGTACTGTCTTAGATCAGGTGAATTTCTAGGGTTTATTATATGCAGAGTTTCAGTTCTAGGAGTAAATGTACTCGAATTGTCCTTGTTGATGCCCCCTTGGGCTGCCAACCCTCAATCCTAGTCCACTACAGACTTAAGCAGACCGAGTTCAATTCGAGGGGACACATTTCTTTATGCCTGACACGGAGAATAAATTCTCACGAAGACATAGAGCATATGAACCCCGAAAGCTACTTGCTAGGTCTGACACGGAGAATAAATTCTCACGAAGACGTCGCTTTCACTCCCACTTAAAAGGGACAAATCTCAGTTATAGAGATTATGTTTATGCAATGCATGTGTTGTGTGTGAGGATAAATGTTCAAACCTCTGACAGATAAAGAATGAAATAAAATACTTGAAAAATAAAATGAAACATTAATAAAATAATATACATATAAATATTATGAAAATAATAAGTATATATAAGAATTTTGAAAATAAAGAATTAAAAATTAAATATATGAATTTTTAATTTTTAATTTTTAATTAATAGAGACAATTTATAATTGATTTTAAAGTTTGACCAGGTCCCCAGCGGAGTCGCCAAGCTGTCATAATCGGTTTTCGTTCGAGCACGAATTTTTACTTGGCGGGAATAATAATGTGGATATAAAATAATTAAAAAATGGTTTGGGGGTCGCCATCGGCCTTTTGGGTCAGGTAGGTCGAATACCTAAAAATTACCTTTTAAAAGAGTTTTTTTAAGAAAACATCAGTTAAAAGATAAATTGATCTGCGTTTAACCAAAAATTTGTTCTTTTTAGAAATAAAAAGGGATTCGTGGTCGGTTACGTTTAGGGAAGGATTAGCACCCCTATAACGCCCAAAATTGGTACTTATTAATTATAAATTGTCTCTATTATTGGAAATTTAAAAGTTTAAAAATATATATTTAATCCATAATTCTGTTAAGTTTATTAATATAATTTTAAGATAATATATTAATATATATATTTTATTAAACAAGATATTTATTTATTTAGAAATATCAGAAAAAGGCTTCTAGGTGCTTTAAGACAACTCCTTTCTTAATATTGAAAAAATAAATAAATTTTAATAGAAAATAATATAAAAACATATTTATATATTAAAATATTTATTTTTTTATTTAAAAATATCAGAAAATGAACATCCAGTTGCTTTAAGACTGTCCTTTCTTAATATTGATAAATATATATTAAAATATGATTGAAATGATTTAAAAATAATATATTAAATTTATAAATAGGATTTTCATAAAATAAATAAATATTATATATATATATGCTGACATTAAATAATAATAGTAATACTAATGATAAATATATATAATCATAAATATATGAAAGTAAAATATGATTAATAAAATTAAAACATAGTATTAAAATGTTAAAAGTAATAAAACTTGTAAAATAAATGAAAATATTAATCTTAGGGACTAAATTATAATCTAATAAAATTAAATACCTAATTTTTAATTTTTAAAACTACAGGGATTATATATGCTATTTTACTAATTTATTAATTTAGGTACTAAAATAAAACTATATAAAACATCATTTATTAAATGTAAAATATTAAAATTTACAGACCTAATTCGAATTATTAAAAATTTAGGTATTAATATTGTAGTTTGACCTAATTAATTATTGGGGATCAAAATAAAAGTAATTAAAATTACCAGGGACTAAATAAAGTATTTATCCTAAAATATATATAACCACTGGAAAGGACTAAATTATAAAGTAAATATAATTTAATAATAAATTGAAATGTTTAAAAGTCAATTTCAATGACTAAATTGCAAAGTGTACAGACGTGAAGCACTGCGGATGGGTTTACCCCTATGAGAAATTACAGAAACACCCTCACCAAAACGGCGTCGTTTTGGTGAGGGTATATTTACCCTTTAAACCGGCCCAAAGGGCCATTATTCTCTCATTTTTCTCTGTATTTCCCTCATCTGAGGGAATTCCGGCAGCCGCCGGCAGCCACACGCCACCGCAAGCTCCACTGCCAGCAACCACCACTGGTGGCCGGAAAATCCCAAATTTACCTACAATATAGATCGGAATACCCTAAGGCCGATTCCAGTCTTTACTTTCCCTAAAAACCTTCGAAATTACCTAGATCTATGGAAATACGTTCGGTATTTCGGTTTCTTTGATGGCTCATGTAGGCTCCGATGGATGTGGTAAGCCTTCTTTTCTCTCTTCTTTACTATTATTTATTGGTATGGTTGCTGTTTGGATCTCCTTTGCTTGCTGTCCTTTCCTCTTTTGGTCGTTCTTGCTCGTTTGTTCTCTGTCGCTGTTCGTATCTCTCTCTGTCGCTCTCCCTTTTTTTTCTTTTTGCAGGTGTGGTCATATAGTCTCGAAGAGGCTCTCGTCGGACCAGTCAATAGAGGAAGCTTTGGTGAGTCACCGAGCTATGTGGTGACTCACCCCAATAGTTGCGACGTGTGGGGCGGCTGGCTCTTCTGGAAAGCTCGGTGAGGCAGCAAGCGTCGGCAGGAGATATTGGACCATCTGGCGACGGCTGGGACGTGGCCCTCTAGAAGCAATGGCGGCTGCTGGGACGTGGCCCTAGGGTTTTATCTGGAAAGCTGTGGACCGTTGGATCAAACCAGATCCAACGGCTGAAATTGATGCTGGCGGCTGGAAAAGATGAAACCCTAATCAGTTTAGGGTTTCTATTAGGGTGGCTCGAATTGGGCCAGAACTGGATATTGTTGTAATTGGGCTCCGGGTATTGGGCCTGTAATATGTAATAATAATATTTATTAATAAAAATATAATAATAGTAATAATTATAATAATAATTATAACAATTATAATAATAATTATAACAATTATAACAATAAAAATAATAAAAATAAAACGGGCAAAAATTTAATGTCTACGTAGGTTGTTTAAGAGGATTTTTCAAGAGGCTAACCATTACCGATTTAAAGCGTAAATTGGAGATAATCGTAGAACTTGCTCCATCCGATGAGGTTCTGAGGGATATTATAGACACAAAGTCACATATTAATTTGAAAGCAGATAAGGAAGAATTTTATTAGGAGCAATGGGCCAGAGTTAATTGGTTGAATAAGGAAGACAGTAATACTATTTTTTCATAGGTTTGCCTCTATTCGAAGAAGAAAGAATAGAATTCGACACTTAAAGACGGGTGAGGGAGTGGTTGCGAAAGATGAGATTTGCATGGATAAAATAACTTGGGAATATTTTAAATATCCTTTCACCTAAGAATTTTTTGCGTTGGTCAGATCATTTTAGAGGGAGTTTCCCCTTGTATTACAAAGGATATTAATATATATCTTCTCCGTCCTTTTACAAAAGAAAAGGTTCATGGGGCGATCAAGTTATTAAGTCCTTTGAAGGCGTCGGGTAAGGATGGCTTAGGGGCTTTGTTTTATCAGATATTTTTCCGTGTGATAGGAGACTAGGTGGCGGGATATTGCATTGACCTTATTAACGGACGAGCGAATATGGAAGTCATAAATCATGCACACATTGTGTTAATTCTGAAAGTTGCTAGTCCAAGTACTTCAAGTCAATTTCGTCCAATTACTTTATGCAACGTATTATATAAAATTGTTGCACTTGTTTAAATAGAAAAGAATGGGAATGAAGGGGTTGTTTGTGCTAAAATTGGATATGAGTAAAGCGTATGACAGGATCAAATGGCGGTTCTTGTGGGAAGTTATGGCAAAGTTGGGTTTCTGTTAGGATTGGATTGGTAAAATTCAGAATTGCATCTATTTAGTATTGTATTCGACTATTCTGAATGGTGTGGTTGGAGAGACTTTTGTCCCTCAAAGGGGTCTTCGACAAAAGGATCCACTGAGCCTTTATTTGTTTTTGATATGTAGTGAATGGTTGTCTGCCTTAATCCGTCCAGATGTATTTAGGGGGAGTTTAATGGAGTAAGGATCAATCAATATGCTTCAATTATTTTGCATCTCTTGTTTGCCTATATAGTATTTATAACACTCTTAACCCGTAAACGTACTCAATTACGAGTTAAGGATATTATATTAACTTTTAGACACTTACTAAACAAAACCGAGTCAAATTTTGAATTTTTTTTTAACTTATACAATTATTCCCTTTTCCATCAAATTGATTTAATCACATAACATAAAATTTAATATTTTGACTAAAAAATAAATAAAAAACTTAGATCTGATCTCAGGTAGCAATTTGGCAATTCAACGCTGAATCATATTTAAAATGAAACTGTCTAAAAACAACCTATGTAAAAATTCATTTCAAAGGCATTATAACTATAATTTAATATTTACCATTGATGCAAAATATTAACTATATCTAATAATATGCATACTACTTAAGCTAAATTTATATAATACAACCTGACTAATGAAACTATAAGAGCAACAAAACATATATTTAATATACATACCAACTAGCTAAGTCAAAAGCGGTAAATACCATACTGATACTAGTAGCAGGTGTGATCCGCAAAAAGTGATGTTCACTATGCTCTCTACTCCACTGACTTGTCTTTTCTTTACCTACGCATGAAATATTCATATGCTAAGTAACAACTTAGTGAGGCATCATCTAAATAAATAAATCATATCAACATTAACAAATATGAATAATTAAATTTCTTACGGAAAATATCTTATAAAAATGTAAGAACATATAATAACTAAATAATTATTTTCTTTCATGAGAAACCTAAAAAAGTTATTCAGAATATAAATCCATAATCACATATCAGAATATTCAAAGAAAGATTTATTTTCAATGAATTAGTCAATCATGAATACTTCATATCATTTAAACAGATAGCCCAATATACACAACTGAGAATGTAAGGTACATGAGTCAGAACTAGTGTGTGCACAACATGCATTCGTAATTGCCAGAACAGAATGCACCTCTAATGCCAGACATAAATATAGGTATTTTAGAATACAACATCAATATATTGAAAACAGAAATCAAATAATGGTAGCTCACAATGTCAATACATTGTGAAGCTCAAAACGCACAGATAGTGCCAGACATATGTACAGATACATAATCACTCAACCTCATGTTATGTCAATCGTACACTAACTCTCAATGCACATATAATGGGTTAATAATCAAAATCATATTTCAATTTGCATTTTACAGATAACAATAACATAAATTAGTGAAATTAGGCAGTTCATACATGAAATCGTTCTTAAATCCTTTCAAAAAATATTATGAAAATATTTTATAATAAAATTTATTTTCTTTTGAAAATATCAGATGTCGACTTATCACAAGTCTTCCTCATATCATATATATATAATAAATAAAATACACTCATCTATGCCTCACTAACAGACCTTTACATTGATATCCTTACTCGACTACTTTTTCCTTAGCCTTTGGTTCGCTTCGATCACGCTTTTGTTGAGTATCTAAATAGAAATTACATTCACAACACATTCATTCAAATCATATGTTAGTATCATACTAACATAAGCAAAATCTAGTAATAAAATCTATAAAATTATATTAGATACTTGTTAGATATAAAAATCACTTCACAACTCAATATCATCCTTAACTTTTTCAAAATGACACTTCAATTCCTTATACATTTATATTCATCACCAAACCAATTCACTTTCATAAACCTTATATTTTAGTCACCATTTGTGAATTCTTTTAGAATTCATACCAACTTTTCCAATTAACTCGGAATGGTCCTTCACAATTTTATTCAATTCAAACCCAATACCAAAATTTCCTACATTAAAATAATATATTCAATCTAATACATTCACATTCTCAAACTTGCAATTCAATCCCCAAACTTTCTTATATTTTTGAACTAGTTACCAAACTTTACCAAATTCACAATTTGGTCTCAATTCAACATTCCATGTAACACCCCCAACCCGTACCCGACCCTAATATGAATCTGAAGTGTCACATTGTCTTTTCAAAACTTTTACTCTTTGAAAGCTCATGGAAAATTCAAACTTTTATTTGTATTTAAGTGGTGAAACCCTTATAACAAAGTTAATATTGAAAATTCATAATTCACAATAAAAATAAATACTTGATAATTTACATAAATGTAAAATAGTATGTTTTTAAAACTGATCAGAGCATTACAATTTAAAATCCTTATGATACATGCCAACAAAATTACAAAATGATAAGAAAACTATTGTTCAAATTATTCTGATTTGATCTTCTTCATGTGTATGTTGTCCTTTCCTAGCTTTGCTCCTCCGATCTCTTTAAACCTACATGTGAAAAACACACACACGCTAAGTCGTTGACTTAGTGAAGCAATAATGAGTATAATAAACCATTTAAAAACACTTGCTTGTTCAATCCACATAAAACATTTCATACTGAAATCAAGATACATTTCATGAAAATACATATATTGTTACTCATTATTCAATTTATATCACTTTATTATTTTAGCCCAACACATATTACTGAGAACTCTAGGTGTTTGAGTACATTGAGGTTGTGCACTAAATGCAGTCACCACTGCTCATATAATTTACACCGAAGTGCTACATAGATTTATCCCGAATGACCGTGTAGAACCCTCGACTCTTGGCATGCCAACTATACCTCTAATTCTCATACATATACTTTGGGCTTTAACCATATAATTATTCCATTTTACATTGTTCAACGTATTCTTTATCCACATAAAACACATTCACAAAGCATATATTCGGATAGAACCTTTTTACATAAAACACTTTCGTATATCTCATATTCATATACTAATAGAAATCATAACAATTCTTCATAAATACAGTTTAGGTACAACAATGTAAAACAATATAAAAATATTGCATAAAATAAATAAATTGTTTTCGATCGAAAACTTTGAGGTTGACTTATCGCAAGCCGTCCTCATATATACTATAAAATAAATAAATTGCACTGACCTTTGCCTCATGAAAGTCCTAAATTAAATCCTTTTTCTTTTGTTCAATCTCGTATTATGTTGATTCTTTTGGTACGCTTACGATCCAAATCTATATATCAATATGTCCAAGATCAATACCGAATTTCCATTAATGGATAACCAATAAATACTTACATAAACGAAACGAAAACTCCTAATTTAAATTTCAGACTGAATATTATCGATACCCTTCCTACAGTACAAATACTTCTCTTCTATGGTACCGATACCCACTTCAGTATCGATACCATTTTGGCATTCTGGAATTTCATTTTCAATTACAGTATGGATACCTTACTCCTTGTATTGATACCTCCACATCAATATTGATACTACTTCAATCTGTATCGATATTGTTCATTCGATTCATACTATTCTCTTCAATTTAACCTTATAGTATCGGTAATGTTCTTCCAGTATCGATACCCTAACCTAGATTTTATCTCTTTCACTTCGAATTTTACCCACACTTCACCTAAATCTTAAGCTTTTAACTCCAATCAAAGCCTTTAACTTACTAATATTTATATCACACAACTTATATCCATTAATCCTTTTTATAACATCCCAAAATTCTCCATAAAATACTTTAAGCTAAAATCATACTTATCAATCAAACATGTTCTTAATTCTTTCTAACATTTCAAACACCTTAATTAAACCCTTGACAAGTCAATTATATAATTAGAACTCCAAATACTAATCAATCTCATCAAATCCCTTAAAAACACATTTTCCTAATTCATCCTTAATTCACCAAATCTCTTAGTTTTTATTCATTTTAAAGCTTCTTTAAGTTTCTATACCACCCATGAACCAAAAACCAACTCAAAATCTCTTAGTTTTTATTCATTTTAAAGCTTCTTTAAGTTTCTATACCACTCATGAACCAAAAACCAACTCAAAATGAAAGAAACAATCAACTTCACAATATCTTACATTAGCATGAAAGTCATGGTAGAAGGAAGGAGAAGAGAAAATATCCAAAAGTGCTTCCAGATAATTCTTTCCCCTTATCTCAAACATGCTTAAATTAACTTTGAAATGAATTTTAAATTCATTTCCTTCTAAAAGAATAAAATGCCCTTCCATTCTTCAAGCTTTGCTAACTAGTCCTAAACAAAAAATTCCAAAATCAGTCATTGAACTTTTCAATTTATTCAATTTAAACCACCAAATTTTAAATCCTTACACTTTAGTCATGGACCAGATGTTTGGGGTATTACATTCCAACTTAAAATTAAACATTCAAATAACAATTTCCAGCATTGATCACTCATAATTGAACAATTACACATCAATGTCTCTTAATTTCCAAAACTTGCAAAATAATCCTTTTACTATCACAAAGTTCCAAATTGATCCAAATCAACTCCAAAGCATATAGAATCATTCCAATATCAAATATAGATCATAGCTATGAAATTCAAATCATATAAACATCAAATTCAATCCAAATTAAATCAAAACCAATAATTTCTTATAACCCCAGCTGATAGGGAAGCGGTGGCGGGTTAATGAACGTTGCTCTTGTTGAAGAATCAAACCTAGAAAAGATCTAGACTCGATGAAGAACAATAAGGGATGAATCGGGAAGGTGGCGACAATAGATAGGGTTTCTTTTTAGTGCTAGAAACAAGATAAAAAATAAGATTAAAACAAGATAAAGAAAAGATAAATGAATTGCAAATAAAATAAGATAACCAAGAAATCAAAAGATCTCCCTTATGAAGGTGAACGATAAAGATGATTGATGACGTGGATGGATATGTGGAAAATCGATGGATAATGTCCTATCGAGCCCTCCTAGTCCCAATGAAAAGGCAAACACGATAATATGGCTCTAACCAACCCTCCTAGTCACGATGAAAAGGCAAATTGGAGTGTGAAGATTAATCTCCCTCACAAGAACTTGAAAGAACTCAAGGAGAAGAAGCTTCGAAGGCACAAGGCAATCAGCACTTGCAAAAACGAACTCTCGTTGTATTATTAATCAAAGAAATCTGATTTACAAAGTTGAATGAAGCCTCCTTTATATAGGGGCTGAATTCTAAAGGTCCTAAATAAATAAAGAATAAAATATTAATAAACTAAACATGTTTTAACTCTAATTCCTAATAAAATAATAATAACTAAAAATATTGTTTTAACCCAACCTTAATTCCTAATAAAATAATAATTCTGATCCTAAAAGATAATTAATCATCCTATATTAAATTATATTACAAATAATCAATATAAATATTGAAAATTCGTAATATTTACAAAATAACGTATTAATCCCGTATAGGATTTCCTGCATGCACCGTCTTCAGTAAAATGGTCATATCTTGAGTTCCTGATATCGGATTGATGCGATTCAAGAACCGTTGGAAAGATAAGAGATAGACGGTTGTATCTACAGAAGAAATGTCGACCGGATAACAACTGGATACCCTTCAAAAAGTTGTTGCAAATCTGCTGCTATTAGACCCTTACGGATGAATGCTTGAACTGCGATTTGAAGCTTGTCTTTAAGAAGTTTTGTCCGGCCTCATGTGATAGGGCCAAGTGGTATAGTAAATTCATCATCCTTAGATTTAGGGCATGTGGTGCATGTATCATCTCCCCCTTCCTTAAAAGGATTCGTCCACGAATCTAAAATATCAAAAGGAGATAAGTCAGAAACATTAAAGGATGCACTCACGTTATACTCACTGGGAAGATCAATGCGGTAGGCGTTGTCATTGATTCGTTCAAGGAATTGGAATGGGCCATCACCTCGTGGGTCTAGCTTGGATTTCCTTTGTGTCGGGAACCTTTCTTTTCTCATGTGAACCCATACCCAATCTCCTGGTTCAAAGGTGACATGTCGTCGACCCTTGTTAACTCGGTTTGCGATTGCCTCGTAGGTTTTCTCCATCTTGAGTTTGGCTTTGGCGTGAATTTCTTTGACAAGGGCAGCCTTCTTTTCACCATCTAAACTGACAACCTGATCTAAAGGTAAGGGAATAAGATCCAAAGTAGTTAATGGGTTAAAACCATAAACTATTTTCGAATGGAGAATAACCTGTTGTGGAGTGAATGGATCGATTATAAGGAAACTCAACAAAAGGTAAACATTCTTCCCAATTACGGGTATTCTTACCTACCACAATTTTTAGCAAAGATCCTAGAATCCGATTTATTACTTCGGTTTGTCCATCGGTTTGAGGATGACAAGAAGTGGAATAGAGAAGTTTTGTGCCAATCTTACCCCACAATACCTTCCAAAAGTGGCTTATAAACTTAGTGTCACGATCAGACACAATGGTGCGAGGAATGCCATGAAGGCGGACTATTTCTCGAAAGAATAAATCAGCAATATGTGTGGCATCGTCCGTTTTATGGCAAGGAATGAAGTGTGCCATCTTTGAGAATTTGTCCACAACCACAAAAATACTATCTCTTCCTTTCTTAGTGCGGGGTAAGCCAAGTATAAAATCCATCGATAAATCGATCCAAGGAGAAGAAGAAATTGGTAAAGGCGTGTACAAACCATTAGAATTTATCTTTGACTTTGCTTGTTTTCACGTAATGCATGATGCACAAATCTTTTCCACTGTTTTATGCATATGCGGCCAAAAGAAGTGTTCCATGACCATATCAAGTGTTTTGTGAATACCGAAGTGTCCCATAAGTCCTCCCGGCATGTGACTCGTGAACCAAGAACTCTCGCAAATAGCCTTGTGGTATACACAACCTGTTCATGCGAAAAAGAATGCCATCTACAAGATAAAACTTGTTAAAAGCACCTTTTACACATTGTTTATAAATCTCAGAAAAATCTGGATCGTTAGGATAAAGTTCTTTGATATGTGCAAAACCCAGAACAGTAGCATGCATTCGAGTTATAAGTGTGTATCGTCGAGATAATGCATCAGCTACAATGTTATCTTTCCCTTGTTTGTATTTGATGATATAAGGAAAAGATTCAATGAACTCAACCCATCGAGCATGTCGTTTGTTTAACTTACCTTGTCTATTTAACCATTTGAGTGATTCATGGTCCGTGTGAATGACAAACTCTTTAGGGAGAAGATAATGTTGCCACACTTCGAGTGCTCGGACGAGTGCAAGAAGTTCCTTGTCGTAGGTAGAGTAGTTCAATTGTGCACCTTTTAACTTTTCACTAAAGTAAGCGATAGGTTGTCTTTCTTGCATGAGGACGGCACCAATGCCTATGCCTGAAGCATCACATTCTAGCTCAAAGGTGTTAGAAAAATTGGGAAGACGAAGAATAGGGGCAGAACATAACTTATCTTTAAGAAGTTCAAAGCTTTTGTTGTAGTGGTCCCCATTTGAATTCAACTAACTTTTTGATGATTTCGGTTAATGGTGCAGCAATGGTTGAGAAATCTTTGACAAAGCGACGGTAGAAACTTGCTAAACCATGAAAAGATCTTACCTCAGTGATGGAAGTAGGCGTGGGCCATTCTTGAATTGCCTTGACCTTCTCTTTATCTACATGAATACCCTGTACACTAACTAAAACCTAAAAAATAAGCTTATCACTGCAAAACACACACTTATCCATGTTAGCATATAAATGTTCTCGTCGAAGAACTTCGAGAACCATTCGAACATGAATGACTTGAGAATTAAGAGAATATGAGTATATAAGAATGTCATCAAAGTAAACGACAACAAATTTACCTATAAACTCTTTAAGAACATGATTCATTAATCTCATGAAGGTGCTTGGAGCGTTTGTGAGTCCAAAGGGCATAACAAGCCATTCATACAAGCCGAACTTTGTCTTGAATGATGTTTTCCATTCGTCTCCTTCTTTCATTCGAATTTGATGGTAACCACTCTTCAAGTCTATTTTGGTGAAGATACTTGCACCATGTAGTTCATCCAACATATCATCTAGGCGTGGAATAGGATGCCTATACTTGATTGTTATCCGATTGATAGGTCGACAATCTACACACATTCGGAATGTGCCATCTTTTTTTTTTGAACTAGAATGACGAGAACTGCACAAGGATTAAGACTCTCACGGATGTGTCCTTTTTGTAATAATGAATATATTTGTCGTTCCAATTCCTTCGTTTCCTCAGGATTGCATCGGTAAGCGGGGCGATTTGGTATGGTTGATCCAGGGATAAAGTCGATTTGATGTTCGATTCCTCTTGTAGGTGGTAAACCATCCGGTGGGTTGCTTAAGACATCTTGAAACTCCTGTAATAGAGAAGAAAACACACTAGGCAAATCTGTGATGTTAGTGATAGTTGATAAAATGGAGTCCTTGAAACGGACTAGAATGCACGGCCTATTTTGAAAAATGGTCTCTCTCATATCTTTTGCACTCGCATAAATGTTTTGAGACACTCATTTATTTTCACATTGAGGTTCACTCACCACCCGTGGGTCATTTGTTTGGCTTTTATCGGTTGTGACCTCTTTTGCCTTTTGTTTCAAATTCCCTGTTTCCTTGAGAATTCATTGTTGATCTTTGAGAATCTCTTTGGGGGGTAGGGGGTTAAGTCGGAACGGTTTACCTTTTATTGGAATTGTGTAAGTGTTCTTTCGACCATAATATGTGACGTCGTTGTCGTATTGCCAAGGCCGTCCTAGGAGAATTGGGATGCTTGCATCGGAATTACATCACACCATACATCATCACAATACTTTCCCATCTTGATATTAACGAGGCATTGTTTAACCAGCTTCATCTCGACACTCTCATTAAGCCATTGTAAGCAATAAGGTTTTGGATGTCGTTGGCAAAGAAGTTTGAGTGATTCAACAACGTTGGAGCTAATGACGTTGACACAACTACCATTGTCAATGATGATAGAGAATGGTTGTTCCTTGATTAGGCAGCGTGTATGGAAGATGTTGGAACGTTGTATGTCAGACTCGTCGGATGCTTGGATGTTCAATGTATGACGGATCACCAAGATTGTGCCATTGTACTCATCGCTTCCATAGTCATCACTATATTCTTTGGCTTTGACATGTACTGGTATGTCGGCGATGTCATCATCAGAGTCAGAATTGTAAGATTCATCACCTAGTATGGTTAAGGTCCTCGTGTTTGGACAATTGCGGCTGATATGGCCTCTTCCTAAGCATTTAAAACACTTTATGTCTCTTGCTCAGGTGTCGTCTTTAGGGGCTGGAAGTGTCTCATTCTTTGCTGGTCGTTGTTTCTCTTTGTCGAGTTTGTCATCTCTCGATTTTTTTTGAGAAGATGGAGTAGAAGATGAGGAAGGATTTGAAGGATTACCTTGGTAAGAGAATGAAGTACCTTGGTAATGTTCTCTGAATCAGAATCTCCTTTGTATTTGTGCTTCGATTTTCATTACTTTCTTCAGTGTATCTTCGAGGTTTTCGTACCCATGGAGGTCAAGAAGATCAGTGATGTTTGAGTTCAAGCCGACGACGAATCTTGACATGGTGTTCTCTTCTTCTTCAGTTATGTTAGCCCTATTGAGTAAGGATTGCATCTCCTTGTAGTAATCTTCAACTGAACTTCTACCTTGTCGAAGTCGGTGTAGTCGTTGTTTAACTTCTCGTGTATAATGTGTCGGTAGGAATCAGTTCCTCATGGCATGTTTGAGTTCGGTCCAAGAAGTGATTGGTTGAATTTGGTAGCTGTCGATCTTTTTCCTTGTTTGCATCCACCAAGTGTGAGCATATCTTTCGAATTCCAAGGTGATGAGGGGAACTTGTTCAGCTTGGGGGTAGTCATGGTATGCGAACAAGAGATCAACTTTTCCTTCCCAATCGATGTACTTGTCTGGATCGTAGTCTCCTTTAAAAGACGGGATCGTGAACTTTGGTTTTGCAAAGAGTTCGGGTGTTTGAAAACGTGGTTGTGCTCGCCTAGGGGCTAAAAGTTCAGCATTGTTTGGCCTTGGATTCTGGTTTAGTAGATCCAGTTGTAGTTCTTGTCGTTCTCTCAAGGCATTGTTAAGTTGATCAAATTGAGTTGTGAGTCGTTCAAGTGCGGCTAAGATGACCGTAAGTGTCTCATTGTTATTGTCGCCCATCCTGCAATTATAACACTCAAAAGAAGATTTAAAGTAGAATAAAATAAAAGAAAATAAATTTAACAAAGCAAGAAACCTCACAAGTCACTCCAAGAAAGTAACACAACGAGAGGCAAATAAGCCGATCTTGTACTCTTTAAAACTCACTTTACCAAGTAGTCTTTCACAGTTCGTATCGGAGTTTGATTACTAGCAAAGGCGATAAGAAAAACCTAAAAGCTCTAAGAGGCCAAACAAAGGTTAGACTCCAAGAGAACAAGAATGCAAAGAAGGAAGAAGTTTGAAAACTCTTTAGTCCTACTAACAAAAGGAAGATAATGTGTTAGATAATGCAAAAGAACAATAACAGGGAAAAAACAAAAGAACCTAAAGCACTAAGAGTTAAAGAAAAAAAGGACCAAACCAGAAAACCTAGAAAACGCTGGATCAACTTGAGAAATGTTTTTGAGGGGGTTACCGGTATCCAAAAATTCTGGAAAAATTCTTGAATGTCTTTCGATGCGTCAAGAAACCACCTGTAAAATTTCAGAATCAAATACCTTCAGTAGTATCCAGTAGACTCTGTTGAATGGTGAGTCCTCAAACAATCTGTTTTTCTTGATCGCTTTGTTCGAAGTTGTTCTTGATCTCCACAAATTCTGATTTTTTGTGTGAATGATCTCCAATATATGGAGTTTTAATCTGGAAATTTTCACCACAAAATTCCTCCTGTATAATTTTCAAGAAATTCGACAATATTCTAGATCGAATCTGCCGATAAAACTTGAATGATGTATTTGAAGGATATAATGAACTCTGATCGAAGTGAATTTTGGACTGACGATTAAAATTAATACGAATATGATATCTGGAGAAAATAAGCCCTAAATACCTTCGTTTGCAATTATTTTTGAAATTTTGGCTTTTTTGTTTTTTTTTTTTAAAAAAAAATAGCAAACTAACAAGAAAGATTTGAATCTAAATTAAAATTAAATAAAAATAACCTGAAACGATGAATCTTCTCTGAACTAGATCCGTTGGGGTACCTTGACGGTGTTGTGTGCAAGAAAAAACAAGATTGCTTGCTTCTTTCCAAGAATCGGCCCAAATCTGATACCAATTGATAGGGAAGCGGTGGCGAGTTAATGAACGTTGCTCTTGTTGAAGAATCAAACCTAGAAAAGATCTAGACTCGATGAAGAACAATAAGGGATGAATCGGCAAGGTGGCGGCAATAGATAGGGTTTCTTTTTAGTGCTGGAAACAAGATAAAAAATAAGATTAAAACAAGATAAAGAAAAGATAAATGAATTGCAAATAAAATAAGATAACCAAGAAATCAAAAGATCTCTCTTATGAAGGTGAACGATAAAGATGATTGATGACGTGGATGGATATGTGGAAAATCGATGGATAATGTCCTATCGAGCCCTCCTAGTCGCAATGAAAAGGCAAACACGATAATATGGCTCTAACCAACCCTCCTAGTCACGATGAAAAGGCAAATTGGAGTGTGAAGATTAATCTCCCTCACAAGAACTTGAAAGAACTCAAGGAGAAGAAGCTTCGAAGGCACAAGGCAATCAACACTTGCAAAAACGAACTCTCGTTGTATTATTAATCAAAGAAATCTGATTTACAAAGTTGAATGAAGCCTCCTTTATATAGGGGCTGAATTCTAAAGGTCCTAAATAACTAAAGAATAAAATATTAATAAACTAAACATGTTTTAACTCTAATTCCTAATAAAATAATAATAACTAAAAATATTGTTTTAACCCAACCTTAATTCCTAATAAAATAATAATTCTGATCCTAAAAGATAATTAATCATCCTATATTAAATTATATTACAAATAATCAATATAAATATTGAAAATTCGTAATATTTACAAAATAACGTATTAATTCCGTATAGGATTTCCTGCATGCACCGTCTTCAGTAAAATGGTCATATCTTGAGTTCCCGATATCAGATTCATGCAATTCAATAACCATTGGAAAGATAAGAGATAGATGGTTGTATCTCCAGAAGACATGTCGACCGGATAACAACTGGATACCATTCAAAAAGTTGTTGCAAATCTGCTACTATTAGACCCTTACGGATGAATGCTTGAACTGCGATTTGAAGCTTGTCTTTAAAAAGTTTTGTACGGCCTTGTGTGATAGGGTCAAGTGGTATAGTAAATTCATCATCCTTAGATTTAGGGCATGTGGTGCATGTATCACTAGCTATGATCGAATTTCACAAATAAATTTCTAGATGATTTTAATCAGCACACATGCTTGAAAATTAATCTACAACACCAATAACATAAAAACCATCCTTTAATTCTTCATAATTCAATAAGTTCTTTATGAACCCTAATCATGGTTTTCATCATTCAAGCATGTTTTCCATGAACTAATTATACCAAATGATAGAGAATTTCAAGTAGATTTATTCTCTATCTAATAGCTTAATCCAAAAATCAATCGAATAAGCTTAAAATCAAATTGAAAATCCTTACCTTAATGGATATGGTGGTTCACGACCAAAGAAGAAAAAAGCTGAAAATTTCTTGAATCTTCTATCATTATCACTTAGTACACATGGCTTTAACTTAGTATAATTGAATTTAAAATTCAATTATTGTGAAATTATCATTTTGTCCTTATTGAAACTTGATAATTTCAACTTTTCATTATAATATTTTTCATTTTAATATTCTAAAGTCAAAGATGAACCAACAAAATTGACTTTCTCCTTTTATACTTGGCAATTTTAAAAACAATTACAATTTAGTCACCTAATTTCACAATTTCGATTTAACATAGAAAATTGACCTTAATTCCATTAATCCATATTAAATTTCATTGTTCTAAATTATGAAAATAATATTCCCAACCTTTTCTTATGATTCTTCAAAATTCCTCGAAATTTTGATTCGATCCAATTATTCAAATTTTTCTAGACTTTATTGCTTTTTAGCTTTTTATACAATTCCGAATCAAAATTATAATTCCACTAAATCCTTAATTTCAGAGTAAACTATTCATTTATGGTATAAAAATTCTTTTTAGAAAAATTACAATTTTAGTCCCTAAACTTTTCTTAAAGTTTTACTTTATCCATTAAACTTTTAAAATTTCATTTTGGTCACTAACCAAAATTTGGGGTATTACAATATTATTTTTGAAGAGGCTCCAGGCCAAATGGCTGCACGAATCAAACAACTATTAATTATCTATGGGAGTGTTCGAGTTAATCAATTAATCTAGATTTCAAACTGCCCTATTTTTCCAAAAAAAAAATCCACCCACGATATTTAAAAGAATTTAAACCACGTAGATGCATAGGATAAAGGAAATTATTTCATGGAAATTTCAAAATGAACACTGTAAGCCTTAAAAAGTAATAAACTATTTGAAATTATAAAACGACCCTTTTAATTTACATAAATTAAAGGCTTAAATACATCATTGTCTCTGTACATCATTTGTACCGAGTTGTCTCTCAAATGTATTTTTCGGGATGTTTTGTCCCCTAAAATTTGAATTGTTACCTCATTTGCCTTAAACTATTAACTTTGTTAAAAACATGATGGGTAAATTACATATTTAGCCATTCAACTATTTTCACGGTTTTATTTTGATCCTTCAACTAATATTTTTCAAAATCATCACTAAATTTAAGTTTTTATTCCTTTTCGGTCTCCCAATTTCATTCAATTTTTTTTTTAATTTATAATATATAAGAATTTATTTATATCATATATTTTTTACATGACACAAATTTAATTTATAATACTAAATAATATTTATTAACGGTTAAAGAGAGTAATCATGAACACTTCTTGGCTACTGTTAGGGACTCTTGGCAGCAACAGTGTGGAGGTTCTGCAATGAATTGCATGTTCAACAAGTTAAGGAGACTTAAGCCTTTGCTTAGGGAGTTTAATAAGCTGCTTTTTTCTGACATTTCTGGTAGAGTGAGGCTTAAAAGGGCTGAACTGGAGCATATTCAGACTTTTAATCTTACTCACTCAAATCAGAGGAGGATTGATGATGAGAGAAGGATTCATGCTGAGCTTGTTGATTTGGAAGTTGCAGAATCTGGATTTTATAGGCAGCAAGCTAAGGTGCACTGGCTTAGTGAGGGTGACTTGAACACCAAATTCTTCTACCAGAGGGTACTAGTCTCATTAGTTCCCATAATCCCCTAGTCAAAGGTTGCTCTACTGAAATTTTGAAGGACTTGCTTAGTTACTCCCTTCCTGAAGGTGTTGCCTCCTTTCTCACTAAGGAGGTAAGTGATAAAGAGATCAAATAGGCCCTTTTTAGACAAGGAAAGGACAAGAACTCTGGCCCTCATGGCTTCACTGCTGGTTTCTTCAAAGCCGCCTGGGACATAATTGGCAGTGATTTCATTTCTACTGTGAGGTATTTCTTTCAAACCACTTGTTTATTGCATGCCTTTAATGCCACTGCCTTGGTCTTGGTCCCTAAGCCTCTTAATGCTAGATTTGCTAAGGAATTTAGATCCATCTCCTACTGTTCAGTAGTTTACAAAACCATCACCAGAGTACTAGTTGATAGACTCACTCCTTATTTCCCTGATATGATTTCCCATAACCAGTTAGCTTTTGTCAGGGGGAGGAATATTGTTAATAATACTCTTTTAGCTCAGGAGATTGTGAAAGGTTACTCTAGGAAGAGAATCTCTCCTAGATGTGCAGTTAAAATTGATCTTCAGAAGGCTTTTGATTATGTTAATTGGGACTTTCTGCTTTCTGTGCTTGGGGCTATGGGGATTCCTGATGTCTTTTATAACTGGGTCAAGGCCTGTATCACCACTCCCATGTATTTTGTTTGTCTGAATGGCAATTTAGTGGGACATTTTAGGGGGCTAGGGGGATCAGGCAGGAGGATCCTCTATCCCCTTATCTTTTTGTTATTGTGATGAATGTGCTATCTTCACTGTTGAATGTTGCTGCCAATCAAGGGATTTTCAGATATTACCCTAAATGTAAAAGAATCCCTCTTACTTATCTTAGTTTTACTGATGGTCTATTGTTTTTCTGTCATGGGTCCCTTGAGTCCATGTTGGGTGTACAAAGTACCTTAGAGCTATTCTATGAGATCTCACGACGTAAAGCCTGTTGGAGTAAAGACTGTTGTCTGCTACTCATTAGGAATATTTTGGAAAATAAGGGTTCTCTTTGGATTGCCTAGATCCATGAATATTGTTTCAAATCAGTGAGCTTCTGGGAGGTTGAATTTTGAACCCACTTTAGCTGGATTTTAAATAAGCTTTTGAAGATTAGAGATGTGGCTAGGAGCCTATTTCTTCCTTATGCTGACTGAAGCCTAGTTAAAGGAAAGTGGATTTGGGAAAAGGTTCGGGTTTGCAGGCAAAAGTTCAGATGGCACATGATTATTTGGTTCCCTGCTCATATTCCAAAATTTTCTCTTATTTCCTGGATGGTCATCCTTGATAGACTGCCTACCAAGGATAGGCTAGTTCGGTTTGGTTTAACCATGGATACTGGATGCGTTTTGTGTGGGACTGGTTTGGAGACCCATGACCATCTGTTTGTGGATTGTCCTTTTGCCAGGGAAGTTTGGAATGTTGTTCTTATTTCATGTGGATTGCGATCTGACTTGTTCACCTAGGATGATCGCCTCAACTGGCTGATCGATAGCTTGAGGGGTAACTCCCTCCGTGTGTGGATCCTCAAACTTGCTTGACGGGCTACTTGTATTATATTTGGGAGGAACACAACTACATAAGCTTCAGAGGTTTTTCTCGTTCAGTCGATAGCATTGTAAATAGTATCAGGGAGTATGTTAAAATCAAATTGTATAGTCATTGCATACATAGGATTGATGATGTTAATAGGCGTTTGTTCATAAGTTGGGGACTGTTATAGCGATAAAACTTGTCATGTATTGTTACAGCTAAGCTGCACTCTTTTTTTTGGATGGAATATAAATTACTTATCCAAAAAAATATATTTATTAACGGTTCCTCCTGAAGGATTTATGGAAGAAGAGGGGAAGTGAAGCTAGGTTTCCGGTAACACTGCAGTTCAGTTTGGTTTCTTACTTTCTTTTCAGAAGATGTTCAAAACAAGAACCTTATAATTCCAAGAGCGATTAAGGACAAGAGAAAGATGCCAAGAACTATCAAAACAAGTGGATAAATTGCAAGTCAAAGGATGACTCACATGGCTGTGAAAAGAAGTTGAAGAAAGCAAATGATTGGGCATCTTTGCGTCCTGGGATCCCTTATGCCAGGCTCTTACATTCAAAGGGTAATCTCTCGATCGAACACAATTATTTCATGAATCGATCTCTTATTTTTCATTATTTTAATGTGTCGGATGATTTTTGCTGGGAGATCAAGCCTCAATTATTGGCAGAGCCATAGAGTTTGTGAGAGAATTAGAGCAACGCCTTCAATGTTTGGAATCTCAGCAAAGAAGTTGATTGTATTGTATGGTGAAGCTTCAAGGCAGATTGAGAGATACATCCATGGGGACTAAACATCATCAACAACCACAATCATTGTTGCTTCCTCTCATGTCGACTCTCACAACCGATGAAATCAAGCTAATGTAGTATGGAATTGGACTTTGTGAAAAAACGATCGAAAACAAATCAAGCTTGGTCGATGTTGAAGTAAAGGTTTTAGGGTTTGATGTAACGATTAAGATCCTGTATAGGAGACGACCAGACTAACTGGCTAAAACTATAGCTGCTCTCGAAGATTTGTAGCTCAAAATCCTTCAAACCACCATCACCACCATTGAATAAACAGCTCTATATTCCTTCAACGTTAAGGTATATAATTAAAATATTTGTTATCTTTATTAAGTTTTATCATTTAATACAAAAAACAAATAATTGCTTTGAGATTTGATTCCTAAAAGCATCTGCTTGTGCAGATATCGGATGAACCAGGGTTCGGCGCAGATGATATTGAAAGCTCAAATTAATCCAACAAATATTCAGTTTCATTCATGCAAACAGCAGCGTGTAATTCAATGAAGAGAAAATAACCTCAGTGACCAAAAATGCCTTATAATATACGAATTTAACCAACTTTTTTTGGATTTGCCAAAATGGCCAACAAATTCGCAACGCGGTCTCAAATTCGCAACGTGAATTCCAATTTCGCAACACAGTTTCCAATTTCGCAACGCGAATTTGTAAATCACAACATAGAAGTCAAATTCGCAACGCGATAGTCAAATTCGCAACGTGAAAGTCAAATGTTTTTACGCGAAACACAATATTAATTTCGCAACACAAATCTAAACAATATTATCGCAAATCATCTCTAACCTAAAACCCTAAAGCATAACTCAGTCCGATCTCCATCTCTCACTCTCTACGGCGATATCTGTCCCCATCTCTGACAAAATCCGTCCCCATCTCTGACGAAATCGATCCCCATTTCTGACGAAATCCATCTATCTCCATCTCTCAGATCAACCCTCACAACCATTCACGGTCATAAATGGAAAATCAACCACCGAGAGTTAGTTTTTTTAATCTCTTATTTTTATTTTGAAATTTTTGTATTATTATTAGATTAACCATTTCACTGAGATTGCTAATTTCATTCGGTTGCTGCCAATACTGCTAAACTATTTAGTCTTTAACCCTGTGAAGTTAGTATTTGTCTTTGTTTTGTCTTTTTGTTGAAGAAACCCTAAATCGCAACACCAAAATCGCAACGCGAAAATAAAAATCGCAACGCGAAACTAAAATCGCGTTGCGATTTTAAGTTTAAGAAACTTCTTTTATTCTGCAAATTGAAACTTGAATGAATTGTATTACTTCAACCAAAAAACAAAGACAAATACTAACTTCACATCGTTGCTAATTTAAGTTTCAAGAATAAACTACTACTCTTTATGTTGTCCTTGAACCTGCACTAAACCTATATATTGTCCTTTTAAATATTTATATAAGTGCTTACTTCTGGAATGTTATCTGATGCATTTTGTGAACTATGATGGAATAATGACTTGGTTGAATACCGTGCTAGTTTGAAACATATTTGGCTTTGTTTTCACTGTTTAATATCATGTTTGTTTGTAGTGTATAATTTGTAGTTTTTGGTATATCTAACTTGGTATGTTTATTGTTTTTGTAGAAATTTTTTTCGGCTCAATTGACCTTAAGGAATAAATTAAGCATAGCCACTAAAATTGCATCGACGCTTACACCTCTACAAAGAAAATTGTTTGAGGATACTTGCTTCGGGCCATGGCTGAAAGTACAACATCCGGGTGGAGATGCTATGTTGACACATTTGTTTCTTCAGACCATGACTAACGATCAACTCGAGGGGGTACAACGTGGTGATGAAGAGATATGGTTTCATTTTCCTTCGGCACCAGCGTATACTTGTTTTGGGCGGGAGGAGTTTTGCTTAATCACCGGTCTACGCTTCGGACACAATGATGTAGGTCGGTACACTAGTCATATCACCAGCCCATCATGGTTATATCGGGTTTTTCATGAGCTGGCAAAGTCGAAGCCGAGTATACATGTCGACGACTTGAAGAGATTATTTGATAAAGATGGTTTTACTCAGATGGATGACCTTTATGTTATCCGAGTATACCATTTACTACTTTTGCATGTCGACTTTTTCGGCAAAGAGGGCAGACAACCAATCTCCGAGGACCTAATATTATTGGTAGATGACCTAAATGCATGGAACATGTTTCCGTGGGGTTCATATATATGGAAAGCTATCTGGAAGAAGTTGTCGTCTGCCTTCGAGGACCGAAAAAGTTTACGGGGTGATGGTTCTAAATACACTTTGACAGGCTTTACTTGGGCCTTTAAGGTAAGAATTTCTATATAATGTTTCCAAAATTATAATTAATTATTTAACAATTACTAATGTTTGTGTATTATATTGTTTGTAGATTTGGATATTTGAGGTTTTCCCCAGCATGCAGACATATTCGATAAAAAGGTCAAATGCTATTCCTAGGGCTATTACCTGGAAGAGGATCCGCATGTTGGAATGGGAAGACTTACTCTCATATACGACGATTAATGATGTAAGTTAACACACAAATACTACCATATATAAACAAGTTATTACTAGTACACGTTTACCTTTGTTTGAGCTTTTATATTGTTAGGAGGCCAACTACCCATTACAGAGGTTGACACCCTCAGATGCTCAGCTTGCCACTGATTGGTGGCAAGCTAGTAAGCAGTTTTTTGATGGGACGGATGATGAGCACCCCCCACTTCGAGAGCCATCACCCCATCGGGCCGATTCTATATATCGACACCCAGAGCCATCACCTGGTCGAGCCTCTTCTCCACCTCCACCATCACCTATTCCATCACATCATTGAGCCTCTTCCCCACCATCACCTCATGATAGGCGATCGGCAAAGAGGCTCTGTCTATCTCCATCTCCCTGTTCTCCACCTCCACGGGATGAGTTAGGGGAATTACGTGATGAGGTCGGTGCTTTGCGTCATGAGGTCGGTACTTTACGTGAAGATAATGGTGCATGGCGTGATGAGGTTCGATCTTTACATGGTGAGGTAGATTTTTTACGCGATGACAATGGTACACTACGCGGTGAGGTATCTACCTTACGTGATGAGGTTGTCGCTCTACGCGAGATTGTTTCATTGTTGTAGAATGAGGTTAATACTCTACGCAATGAGGTAAATTTGTTTAATACTATACTAAAAATGCAAATAACTTTTTTTTGGCATTATTTATTTATTTATTTATTTATTTACTGATTTATATATTAATTTATTTTCAGCGGCCCGTTAAGGTAGGTGCTTTACGTCGGGTTTTTCTTGCACGACGGGGTTCACGCATCAGACGTCATGCACGTGCCATTACGTCTCTGTTCACCCCACTAGTGCCAAGACTCCGTAAGAATAAGCCCGATGCACCTATCATCATTCAAGAGGCACCTCCTATCGTTCAAGAGGTCCCTATCATCATCGAAGAAGCCCCTCCCACCGTTCAAGAGGCCCCTGTCATCGTTCAAGTGGTCCCGCCCGCCGTTCAAGAGCCCGATTCATTTGGCATCATATGTCGACATATTGATAAACCACCTCCCGTACCCGATATGATGGATACGTGTTGGCTTTCATATGAGTTACCGACCAGTACCATTCCTCAGAATGAGATGGAAACACTACCGGACACAATTACGGATAATACCCTTTGGGCTAAGACCGCAGTTGATTTTTATCTACATGAGCGGAGCAAGGGGTGTTATTCTGACCTATGCCAAATCGACGATGCTATTCATTTGTTTCTTGATCGGTCTTGGTGGGGTATTTTATTAGGGGTTGAAGATAATGGCTACCTCGAAGGGGGGTAAGTATTATATTCTTCTTATATTGCATTTTGATTATTTTTTTTAAATTATTAATAAATTCACTAATATATTTATTTTTTTATAAAACAGCATATTGATGCATGGGTGTCATGTCTTCTAATAATAAGGAAATTGAAGAAAAGAGGTATTCGATGGACTATTATGCCGACGTCTTTTCACGCAGCTCACTTGAAGGATCAGAGAGAATCTTCATATAAGTTGGCTAATGGAAAAGCTAAACTTTATCTTGCGTGGTGGGAGGTCGATAAGGTTAGTATTTATTTTTTGAATATTTTAAAGGTTTTCATAAATTTTATTTGATGTGCGCAATTATTTATGATTGCAGGTGTTTATCCCTGTTTTGGAACATCGTCATTGGCTTCTCGTCGAGCTTCAACTCCCATCCCTGAAGACAGTGGTATATGACAGTATGTTGAATTACATATCATTTTCTAATTTGAAAGATATTATTACAAAGAGATGGAGCGATCATTTGGCTAAATACTTGAATGCGATTGATTATTGGACAAAATCTGAAAACAAGAAGCCAAAGAAGTTCAAAATTACAATGATCAGAGACGAGATTGCGCCACAACAAACGTAGAGAGCCAGAGGGGATTGTGGTCCTCTCGTATGCTTGTGCTTGGAACGTTTGACGACAGGAAGTATACAATATCTACCTCCCACAGATAGAGATAGAGCTGTAGTAGGCTTGTGGTTTTGGTATTATATGGCCAGATCGATATATACGAGACGCTGCCTACCTGCATCCGCGTGCTGAAAGTTATACATAAACAATTGGTAAGTTTGAATTCAGTACTCTTTAATTGGTTTGAAAATATTTGGTTAAGCACCTAGAATTCAATAATTTGTTGTTTGTTGGTTTTAGATGTGTAGAAAGTGTTGTTTGAGCAAATGTTTGGTTTCTGCAGGTTAATCCTGAAGTGAGCTGCGTGAAATATATTTGTGTATAAACAACAGTCTGGGGTACACTTTTTTTATTTGTAAACAATTGAATTTTACATTGAAAGTTGATTTGTTACAATTGATGAGGAAATAATATTTATTTTTTGATTAATTTATTTTTAAAAGTTGATTTATTTAATTTGATTTGTAAATAAGAATTATTTTGTGCTTGTTTAATTGATTTGTAAAAGTTGATTTGTTGTTTCTAAAAAATTCAATCTGCATTATGTTTGAAGGCAAAAAAGACCTGTTGAAGGTACAAATTCGCAACACGAAAGTCAAATTCGCAACACGAAAGTCAAATTCGCTTCGCAACGGGATTTTCGGTTTGCGAATTTGAATTTCGCAACGCTTATTTCGCGTTGCGAATTTGACTTTCGCGTTGATCGCAACATACAACATCAAGGTATATACAACATCAAACACATTCCAAGCTATAAAAACAAGCTAAGGACACTTGAAGAAGCAAGAGAACAACTATCCAAAAAATCAAACAAGAGAAAATCCCAACATGATAACAACTGAACAGATCATATCAATGTTCAAACTCAAGTTGTAGATTTTGATTTACTTTTGCTTGGCACCATACGAGATTTGGATTTTGATTTTCTTTTGCTTGGCACCATATGAGCTTTGGATTTTGATGAGCATCGGAAGCATTTTGGACTTATGATTTGGGTGGTACTCAGAAGCATTTTGGACTTATTATTTTTGTTATTATTACAAGTTGTAGCCCTCAATTATCGGGATTTTTAGTTGCCATTTGTTGCATTTCTCGTATACCACCCAGATCATATGCCCGAAACGTTTCTGACGCTTTAAAGTTGACCAAAAAATACGATGGTCGGGATTTCCCTCGCGTTTAAAGTTGAAAAAAAACAATGGAAATTAGGAATAATCAATGATAACATGCATATTGGCTTGGGCTAATATTTATAGTGGAGCCAAAATTTATATTGAAATTAAACTCAATTTGAAATTTAAATTCAAACTCCAATTACATATGAAATGAATTTGAAATGCAGTGTTAAATTGAACATGGAAATTGCATAATTGATTCATATTGTTCAAGTAACATGCTTTATGAACCATCAAGCTAAAAGACAATATTGATTGAGTTCAAAGCTAAGTTGTGAGTTAATGGGATTGTCATACTTGTCACATGGTTGGAATAAAGTACTCACATCGAAGAGATAGATTGTTTTGTTATACACAACCCATCTCATCTGAATGAAAATATACATACAATATAATCAAACCAAAACATACATATACAACAAATTTATACATAACAATGTTCAAATAATGTACCCAGAAAAATGAAATTAATCCGATGAAAAAGGGTTATTTCTAACAAAGTCCAGAACATTATTTTTCCAAATATTGTACCCATAACAATGTTCAAATAATGTACCCACAACAATGTTTAATTGATTTGTTGTTTAATTTTCAATCTGAATTATGTTGAAGGTAAAAAAGACCTGTTAAAGGTAAATTCGCAACGCGAAATAAGCGTTGCGATAGTTAAATTCGCAACGCGAAAGTCAAATTCGCTACACGATAGTCAAATTCGTAATGCTTATTTCGCATTGCGAATTTGACTTTCGCGTTGATCGCAACATACAACATCAAGGTATATACAACATCAAACACATTCCAAACTATAAATACAAGCTAAGGACACTTGAAGAAGCAAGAGAACAACTATCAAAGCAATCAAACATAAGAGAAAATCCCAACATGATAACAACTGAACAGATCATATCAATGTTCAAACTCAAGTTACTAATGAATGTCTAACTGAAAATGTATGTATTCACACATAAAATACACATAATACAATGTTTGCATTTAAAATCACCTAAGTTAATAAGTCCCAAAAGGTGAAGCCGATTGTGATTGGGATTTTGATTTTGATTGCGATTTTGATTTCCTTTTGCTTGGCACCATATGAGCTTTGGATTTTGATGAGGATCCATTTTTTGGTAGAGGAAAAGATGATTTTGATGGCACTGGTGATCCACAGGTCAACCTTGTATGACCACTCTCCTTGCACCGACTACATGTCGATATCCTCTTCTCTTCACTCTTAGACGGTATACGATCGTGATTTTTTGGTCGGCCAGGTAGCCTGCTGTCCATGACTGGTGGCAAAACTGTTTGTAAGTCATCTGGTATGTCTCTATCAAAATGATGTGGACATGGGTAGACATTCTCGGCATAAGTCTTTCGATATACTTATGTAGTGTAGCAATCCATAGCGTATGCACTTGAATCATCTTGGTTTAGATGAAGAGCAACTTTATAACATGGCCACACGGATAACCAGATATTTGTGATTTCTTACAACTACACGTCTTTGCATTTAGATCGACAAGCCCGTTTAAATTATTATCCAATACTTCAAACAAAGTGTTTGAACATGGTTCAACTCTCCAGAACGTTGACTTCACAACACGTTTCGTTATCTTTTTTCAGTCCATGGTGTAACACGATGTTCCAATGTTCCTGTAAATTTAAATAAATAATACTTAGTAAAATATATGATAAGTTACGAATTTAAAGAAATAATACCTGCATGGTTTTTTTTCTTGTAGTACTACTATTGAATAGAGGCTCGAAAAAACTCCATTAACATAGTAATGGGTAATTTCCGGGAATGACGACTTAGAGCGTTGATTGATTCTGCACTATTAGACGTCATGAAACCATATCTTGCTCCAAGTTGATGTACTCTTGACCATATTTCAAACCCGACATCTTCTAATGTTTGAGCACATTGAGGCAAAACACGTCTTAAACAATTTATATGCTTATTAAAATCCACTTCCCGATAAGCTTTTACAGCCTTCCAGTATGTCCATTTGTGATTTTTTATACCAGTAGACCTTGATTTTAGATTTCTATACAAATAAACACCACAAAGTCCATGAAAAGCATCTGGGAAACACCTTCTAACAGCATTGTCAATTGAGTTTTCCCTATCGGATATGATTGTCAGATTGTTAGTAGGACCTATGCAATCCCTAAGATGCCCCATAAACCATGTCCATGAATCAGAGGTTTCAGATTTGCCAACCCCGTAAGCTATTGGCAGTATCCCATTATTAGCATCCATGGCTACTGCTAATAAGTTTACTCCAAGGTATCGACCTTTCAAATGTGCTCCATCAAATTTAATAAATGGGCGCATGCAAGTAATAAACGAACGAATCTATAAAATCATATACACAAGAAATATAATCATTTAAATGTGAAATGCATGCAACTTGTAACAACCCGAATATTTACAAAATAATATTTAATTGAAATTAGACGTTAATTGTGAAAAAATTGGTGAAATTTAATGACTGAACTAAAATTTATGAAAAGTTATAGGCCATTTTATAAGTTGAAGGAAATTCAGGGACCAAGCCCTGAATTCCTCCAAGGAGTGTCGGCAGGCTTATAATTTAAGCGTGGTTTCTGATTGTAAATCAGAAAACACAATTGAGAATTTGCTCAATTTTCCTTCTCTCGTACCCTTACTTCCAAGCCCGATTGCGACGCCGTCCAAATTCCGATCATCGTTTTAAAACCACCGTTGTGTTCATCATCGAGCAAGGAACAAACCCTTCAAATTAATTGAAGCGAAACGCGGCCAAACGTCGGGAATTTCCAGTCAAAGTAGCGACGGTTTTGTTAGCTCTATCGCCGAGGAAAATCTTAAATTCACCGCTGATCGTTGCTCTGTTTACGACACCTCCCGCACCATCGTGTTCCTTGTGCCGTTCCGAGTTCACCGGTGTCAACCTTGTCCGCCGTAGACGGCGGCGCATGAGGAGGTGGTGCAGTCAAAGATTCGGCCGATTTGAAATCGAGCTCTCCGCCGTTCAAAAATTTGAACCGATCGTTGTAAGTATCTCGAAATCGCTCAAAATAATTTTTAGAAATTTTTTCGGGATTTTTAGGGCCCCGGAAGACGCCTCACGTGCCACACGCGCCGCCGCAGGGCGAGTGGCTACTGGAAACCGGTTTTCAACCGGTTCTGACCGGTTTGACCGGTTTCAACCGGTTCGAACCAGTTTGACCGGTCTGAATCGGTTTGACTGGTCTGACCCGACCCGATCGTTGACCCGACCATTGACCGTTGACCGTTGACTTTCTTTGACCAAAACTTAAAATGGCTTTGACCGAGCATTAAACGACCGTTAATCTTTTCTGAGTATACCTATCCTGATAGTTTTCGACGTGCCGAATCCGTTTCCGTGGTCCGTTTTGTCAAATTCGAATCCGAAGGTCTCCAAATCTACGGTCAAAGTGGTTGACTTTGACTTTGACCAAGAATTTGAATTTTCGAAAAGTCATACTTTATGTTTTTCGACGCCCTGATTCCGATTCCGCAATCCGTTTGGCCAAATTCAGACTCGAAATACCTCAAATTGATAGTCAAACCCAAAAAATGCTTATATACTTAAGAAGTTTAGCTTTGAACAATTAAATAGGATTTGGGACTGATAAATATTATTGTTTGAAGGTACAAGAGACTCTCCGGATCGTTCGACAGCTCGACCCAGCTCTTCTAGATCAGTTAAACCACGTGTACCAGTATTCACCCGTTCGAAAACTATAGCAGAGCGTGGTGAAACCAGCAATCAGTAGATTTGTTATTTGAATCTATTGTCGAGGTGTGTTCCCTACTTATTACTGAACTGTTTTATTGGTTTTAATATGTGGTACACCGAATTCATTGGTTATTGTTTTATTGATGCACCAATTTAATGTGACAATTCATGGAATATGGCTGCTATCTAATTTTTGTTTTGAACTGGTATATGATTACCATGTTTTTGGATTTATGGAATTTGTGTCACGGTGCAATTGAATTTTGGAATTGAATTACGATGGAATAGCTCTGATCAAGCTAACTGGGCCTAATGTGACTCTTGAGGGCCCCAAGATGTTTCATTAGGTCGGCTTTCCTTTGCTGTGTGCTTAGGGTAAGCTATATGGACTTATTGACTTGGGCTTAAGGATACAAGCTTCAGAGCCTATCCTTAAGTCGGCTTTCTTTTTGCTATGTGCATAAAGTAAGCTATATGGAAAATAATTTTGGGAACTACTGATGGTGTACCGGAAAAGGGTTTAAACTATGATTTTCAAAAAGTTAAACTCTTTTACGAATTTGTGAGATTACTGGACTATGATTTGTACCTATTGTGATTTTATGGAAATGTTGGGACACACTGAGCCTAGCTCACCTTTCGAAAATGTTTTCCCCTTTCAGATACCGTTGGTTAGATACCTCGGTTCGAGCACTTGGAGGATCAACATATCTCTTGAAGTATATCTGATTGTAATATTTTTACCTTGCAAGTTGACTTTATTTTGTTGACATGGACCTTATTTTAAAGTATGGGATTTTAATATGATGACACTTTTGCTATTATTATTCGGTTTATCGTGATTTGATTTTTAAGATATGTTTTAAATTAATTTATTACCTATTGGTATTATATTTACAAGTTGGGTTTTGATAGTATGATTTATTATAATTTCATGTCATTTATAATGTGATTTTACATTGATTTAATAACGGTTTCGGAAAAATGTCTTTAAGAATCATAATGTGATCCACTAGACTTAGTCGAAACGCATAGGCAGGGTCTAGGGGGTTACATTTATTGGTATCAGAGCTTTTGGTTTTTAACCCTCGGACTGTGTATGAGTCCACATTGAAAATACGGTTTTGAAATATTTACAAAACGAGTTACTAAGGCCATGTCACAAAGTTATTAAGATTTTAACTATGTTTGAGACTCCAAGTGCTTATCTAACCCTAAGTTTATCTTCTGTAGTAAACTTGAGATCCATCAAAATGAGTGCTAGACGTGGTCGTCGAACTAGCCGTGGACGAGGTCGAGTGGCTAGATTCGCAGATCCGATCGATGAGATACGGGTAGATCCCCCACCTCCGATAGGTGATCATGCTCCTACGACCCCAACGGATCTGCCTCCTGCCGCTGGTATTGGCATGACTACACCGATAATAGGAGCGACCGATATTGAGTCAGAGTCTACCAGAGTTGCTTTGGATGAGAATTTTGGTAGACAATTTCTGCAGTTAATACAGGGAGCAGTCAGAGCTACTGGTGTTGTAGCTGAGGTTCCTATTTCGCAGACTTTGATTGCCAATGGAGTTAGAACTTTTGGGGGACAAATAGGTGGAGCTCCTACTGAAGCTGAAGATTGGCTCTAGGATACAGAGAGACGCATGGATCAGTTGGGTTTGGACTCAATTAAGAGATATCAGGGTGCTGTGGCGATGTTAGATGGCAATGCCTACACTTGGTGGGAGTCAGTGACCAGTAGTGTTCCTACCGATCGTTTGACCTGGAATTTCTTTAAGGATCGCTTTCGGAGCCGTTTTCTGGGAGAGCGCTACTTAGCTCAGAGACGACAACAGTTTCAAGATCTGGTTCAGGGAGACATGACTGTTTCTGAATATGAGATCGAGTTCCTGAAGTTGCTGAAGTATGGATTCAGTATGGTACCTACGGAGAGAGATCGATGTCGTAAATTTGCCCTTGGACTCAGATACGAGCTACGTAGGCAAGTTGTAACCCATCAGGATGAGATATTTGATGTGCTGGTGGGCAGAGCCAAAGATGCGGAAGAGGTGAAGGTTTTAGCTTCTGGTAGAGAGCGTGTTGATCAAGATCGATCTAAGAAATTTTCAGGCCCGATGGAGTCATCAGCACAGTCCGGAAAGAGGACTCGTACTTCAGCCCCTCAGAGAAGCAATACATGTTTCAGGCCTGCAGCATCGTCACCTTTAGCTGTCAGTCGAGGCGGTTCCTCGTCATATTATAATGGGCCCCTTTGTGAGTATTGTGGTAAACATCACTCAGGAGAGTGTCGTAAGAAGATGGGTCTTTGTTATCAGTGTGGATCTAGTGGTCATTATCGGAGGGATTGTCCTCAGTTAGTTTCGTTTGAGCAGACCACTACCCAAACTCCTGTGCGTTCGCAGACTACAGTACAGACCCCAATTAGAGATTGTAGTCAAGGAAAGACTCGAGGATCAGCGTCCAGGACAGACAGTAGAGCCCGACCTCAGCAAAATAGAGGGCCAACAGCTTCTGAGGCTAGACAGCCAGCTTTAGTTTATGCAACTAGACATCGTGATGACAGAGATGAGCCTGAGGTTATTGCAGGTACATTTACTATTAATTCTACCCCATACTTTGCATTATTGGACAATGGCTTCACTCACTCCTATGTATCGAGCTCAGTATCTCGAAACCTTCAGATTCCGATCGAGAACACAGAAAATACTGTTACAGTTACAAGTCCAGTAGGACAAGCGGTATTAGTGAATAAAGTATTTCGGCGTTGTTCTCTCGAGGTTCAGGGAGAAATTTTTCTCGCTGATCTTATGGAACTTCCTTTAGGGGAGTTCGATCTAATTCTTGGGATGGATTGGTTGACTAAACACAAGGTAAATCTGGATTGCGAGTACAAGAGAGCTACTCTGAAAACTTCTGATGGTCGGACCGTTGTGTTAATTGGTGAACGTCGCGGCTATCTCTCCAATATAATTTCAGTGATGGAAATTGATCGTATGATCCGGAAGGGATATGAAACTTTCATTGCTTGTATTTTGAACACTAAAGGTTCATTGTCCACGATCGAGGAGATTCGTACAGTTAGCGAATTTCCTGATGTTTTTCCGGAGGAGTTGCCTGGGTTACCTCCTGATAGAGAGGTAGAGTTCGAGATTGAGACTTATCAGGGATCTTCACCTATTTCTATGGCACCTTATCGCATGGCTCCAAAGGAAATTAAGGAGTTGAAGGTCCAATTGCAAGAATTATTCGATAGAGGATTTATCCGACATAGTACTTCACCATGGGGAGCTCCAGTTCTATTCGTGAAAAAGAAGGATGGGTCGCTAAGATTATGTATTGACTATCGGAAATTGAACAAGATGACAGTCAAGAATAAATACCCATTACCCAGGATTGATGACTTATTTGATCAATTGTGAGGAGCTACTGTATTCTCTAAGATTGATCTTCGTTTGGGGTATTATCAATTGAAAGTTAAAGGATCTGATGTTGCAAAAACGGCCATTCGCACTAGATATGGTCATTATGAATTTTTAGTGATGCCTTTTGGTTTGACGAACGCTCCTGCAGCTTTTATGGATTTGATGAATCGGGTGTTCCGACCATATTTGGATCAATTTGTGGTGGTCTTCATTGACGATATTCTGATTTATTCTCGTACTGAGGCAGAGCATGACGAGCATTTGAAGATCGTTCTGCGGACTTTGAAAGAGCATCGTCTATATGCCAAACTAAGCAAGTGTGAGTTTTGGCTTCAAGAAGTGTCATTTCTGGGGCATATTATTTCTGCGCGAGGTGTTCAGGTTGATCCCAGCAAGATAGAGGCTATTATGAATTGGAAACGACCTAAGAACGTATCTGAAATCCGCAGTTTCTTGGGCTTGGCTGGTTATTATCGATGTTTTGTTGAGGGCTTCTCGATCATTGCTTCTCCTTTGACAAAGTTGTTAAGGAAGAATGTGTTGTTTGACTGGGGCGAGGCACAACAGGAGAGCTTTGAGAAATTAAAGGCGGTTTTGACTCAAGCACCGGTGTTGATTCAACCAGAGTCCGGGAAGGATTTTACAGTGTATAGTGATGCTTCACATTCAGGACTTGGTTGTGTTTTAATGCAGGAAAGTAAGGTGGTGGCTTATGCATCCCGTCAGCTGCGGTCGCATGAGTGTAACTATCCTACTCACGATTTAGAGTTGGCAGCAGTAATTTTTGCCTTGAAAATTTGGAGACACTATCTTTATGGAGAGAAATGTCACCTTTTCACGGATCATAAGAGCTTAAAGTATCTTCTGACCCAGAAGGAGCTTAATTTGAGACAGCGTCGCTGGTTAGAGCTTCTAAAGGATTATGATTGTGTGATTGATTATCACCCTGGTAAAGCTAACATTGTAGCGTATGCTTTGAGTCGAAAGACGATATCGGAGTTGAGATCTTTAATGGCCAGGATGAATTTATATGACGATGGCACTTTATTAGCAGAATTACAAGTTAAGCCGACCTTGGTTGATGAGATCAAGGCTAAGCAGCCCCTTGATAGCTCCTTGCTTTCCATCTTTGAGAAAGTAGAGCAGGGGACAAACTCAGATTACGCAATTGATCAGGATGAAGTTTTATGCTTTAAAGGTAGATATTGTGTGCCTGATGATGCTGAGTTGAGGCAGACTATCCTTACTGAGGCTCATAGTAGTCCATATGCTATACACCCCGGAGGAGATAAGATGTACCAGAATTTGAGGGAGAGGTATCATTGGATTGGGATGAAGAAAGACATATCTAATTTTGTGGCTAGGTGTTTGACTTGTCAACAAGTTAAGGCAGAACATCAACATCCATCAGGTTTGTTACAGCCTATCAAGATTCCTGAATGGAAATGGGAACGAATTACTATGGATTTTGTTACTGGCTTGCCTATGACTCCTTCGAAAAAAGATTCAGTTTGGGCGATTGTTGACAGACTTACAAAGTCAACTCACTTCATTCCTGTGCGAGTAAATTATACTTTGAACAAGCTGGCAAGATTGTATATTTCAAAGATTGTCAGATTGCATGGTGTTCCATTGTCTATTATTTCTGATCGAGATCCGAGATTTACTTCGAGATTTTGGAAGGCGCTACATACGACTTTGGGAATAAGATTGGATTATAGCACATCCTTTCACCCACAAACTGATGGTCAATCTGAGAGAGTGATTCAGATTCTTGAGGATATGTTGTGGGGTTGCGTAATCGATTTTCCTGGTAGCTGGGAGAACTTTTTGCCTTTGGCTGAATTTGCTTACAATAACAGTTATCAGACCAACATTCGTATGGCACCCTATGAAGCATTTTATGGGCGTAAATGTCGCACTCCGATCTGTTGGACTGAGTTGCGTGATAGGAAAACGTTGGGACCTGAGTTAGTGCGAGAGACGGAGGACACAGTCAGATTGATACGTGACCGTTTGAAAGAGGCATTTGATAGGCAGAAGTCTTATGCAGATCAGAGAATGAAAGATATACAATTTGAGGTTGGTGATCAGGTCTTCTTAAAAGTTTCACCGTGGAAGAAAGTATTGAGATTCGGGCGTAAGGGTAAATTGAGTCCACGATTTATTGGGTCGTATCGTATTCTGAAGAAAGTTGGACTTGTTGCTTATCAGCTTGAGTTGCCTTCCCACCTCAGTCGTATTCATGATGTTTTTCATGTGTCTATGTTAAAGCGATACCGTCCAGATCCAAGTCACATTATTCAGGTTGAAGAAGTAGAGCTGAGACCGGATTTGTCATATGAGGAGGAGCCCATTCAGATTTTAGAAAGAGATGAAAGAGTTCTTCGGAATAGGCGAATTCCAATGGTCAAAGTTCAGTGGAGTAATCGAGGCCCCTCAAAAGCTACTTGGGAGACATTGGAGTCAATGGAGGCTCAGTTTCCTCAACTATTCTCATAAGGTAAATTTCGAGGACGAAATTTCTTGTAGAGGGGGAGAATTGTAACAACCCGAATATTTACAAAATAATATTTAATTGAAAATGGACGTTAATTGTGAAAAATTGGTGAAATTTAATGACTGAACTAAAATTTATGAAAAGTTATAGGCCATTTTATAAGTTGAAGGAAATTCAGGGACCAAGCCCTGAATTCCTCCAAGGAGTGTCGGCAGGCTTATAATTTAAGCGTGGTTTCTGATTGTAAATCAGAAAACACAATTGAGAATTTGCTCAATTTTCCTTCTCTCGTACCCTTACTTCCAAGCCCGATTCCGATGCCGTCCAAATTCTGATCATCGTTTTAAAACCACCGTTGTGTTCATCATCGAGCGAGGAACAAACCCTTCAAATTAATTGAAGCGAAACGCGGCCAAACGTCGGGAATTTCCAGTCAAAGTAGCGACGGTTTTGTTAGCTCTATCGCCGAGGAAATCTTAAATTCACCGTTGATCGTTGCTCCGTTTACGACACCTCCCGCACCATCGTGTTCCTTGTGCCGTTCCGAGTTCACCGGTGTCAACCTTATCCGCCGTAGACGGCGGCGCGTGAGGAGGTGGTGCAGTCAAAGATTCGGCCGATTTGAAATCGAGCTCTCCGCCGTTCAAAAATTTGAACCGATCGTTGTAAGTATCTCGAAATCGCTCAAAATAATTTTTAGAAATTTTTCCGGGATTTTTAGGGCCCCGGAGGACGCCTCACGCGCCACACGCGCCGCCGCAGGGCGAGTGGCTGCTGGAAACCGGTTTAACCGGTTTTCAACCGGTTCTGACCGGTTTGACCGGTTTCAACCGGTTCGAACCGGTTTGACCGGTCTGAATCGGTTGACCCGACCCGACCGTTGACCCGACCCGACCCGACCGTTGACCCGACCCGACCCGACCGTTGACCCGACCCAACCCGACCGTTGACCGTTGACCGTTGACTTTCTTTGACCAAAACTTAAAATGGCTTTGACCGAGCATTAAACGACCGTTAATCTTTTCCGAGTATACCTATCCTGATAGTTTTCGACGTGCCGAATCCGTTTCCGTGGTCCGTTTTGTCAAATTCAATCCGAAGGTCTCCAAATCTACGGTCAAAGTGGTTGAATTTGACTTTGACCAAGAATTTGAATTTTCGAAAAGTCATACTTTATGTTTTTCGACGCCCTGATTCCGATTCCGCAATCCGTTTGGCCAAATTCAGACTCGAAATACCTCAAATTGATAGTCAAACCCGAAAAATGCTTATATACTTAAGAAGTTTAGCTTTGAACAATTAAATAGGATTTGGGACTGATAAATATTATTGTTTGAAGGTACAAGAGACTCTCCGGATCGTTCGACAGCTCGACCCAGCTCTTCTAGATCAATTAAACCACGTGTACCAGTATTCACCCGTTCGAAAACTATAGCAGAGCGTGGTGAAACCAGCAATCAGTAGATTTGTTATTTGAATCTATTGTCGAGGTGTGTTCCCTACTTATTACTGAACTGTTTTATTGGTTTTAATATGTGGTACACCGAATTCATTGGTTATTGTTTTATTGATGCACCAATTTAATGTGACAATTCCTGGAATATGGCTGCTATCTAATTTTTGTTTTGAATTGGTATATGATTACCATGTTTTTGGATTTATGGAATTTGTGTCACGGTGCAATTGAATTTTGGAATTGAATTACGATGGAATAGCTCTGATCAAGCTAACTGGGCCTAATGTGACTCTTGAGGGCCCCAAGATGTTTCATTAGGTCGGCTTTCCTTTGCTGTGTGCTTAGGGTAAGCTATATGGACTTATTGACTTGGGCTTAAGGATACAAGCTTCAGAGCCTATCCTTAAGTCGGCTTTCTTTTTGCTATGTGCATAAAGTAAGCTATATGGAAAATAATTTTGGGAACTACTGATGGTGTACCGGAAAAGGGTTTAAACTATGATTTTCAAAAAGTTAAACTCTTTTACGAATTTGTGAGATTACTGGACTATGATTTGTACCTATTGTGATTTTATGGAAATGTTGGGACACACTGAGCCTAGCTCACCTTTCGAAAATGTTTTCCCCTTTCAGATACCGTTGGTTAGATACCTCGGTTCGAGCACTTGGAGGATCAACATATCTCTTGAAGTATATCTGATTGTAATATTTTTACCTTGCAAGTTGACTTTATTTTGTTGACATGGACCTTATTTTAAAGTATGGGATTTTAATATGATGACACTTTTGCTATTACTATTCGGTTTATCAAGATTTGATTTTTAAGATATGTTTTAAATTAATTTATTACCTATTGGTATTATATTTACAAGTTGGGTTTTGATAGTATGATTTATTATAATTTCATGTCATTTATAATGTGATTTTACATTGATTTAATAACGGTTTCGGAAAAATGTCTTTAAGAATCATAATGTGATCCACTAGACTTAGTCGAAACGCATAGGCAGGGTCTAGGGGGTTACACAACTACCAAAAATAAGTCAACAAAATTATAATTATTTACTAACTGCAGCACCAATGGCGATAAACAGCAACTCAAAACGTCCATCTTTATCTGTTTTGATATGAGTTACCGACCCAGGATTTTTCAACTTTAAATTGTGATAATAAACCAGCAGTTGGGCAAACGATGCTTCTGGCGACCCCCTCAACAATTCCAAGGCATAACATTTGGCTCTCCAAGCTTGAGAATATGAGATACTAATCTTGAACCGAGCATTCATGTCAGTCATAATTTCATGTCCCCGATATACCCTTCCATTCAAAAACATTAACTCAGCCAGAAAACCACCCAACACCTTTTTGTTTGCCTGTCTATGGTGAGGAAAAACTTGGGTTCTTGAACATGTATGTTTATCAATAAAAGTCCTAACTTGAAACATTTCACAATCTTTTATCCTCTTAGCAATCATACGCTACGTACAGTTTTTTTCAATCATACACCTTGTTTCGAAACGATCTTTGCTTGATTTGTTAACTCTTAGTTGATAGCCATCTTCCACACATTTCGTATACAAAGCTATCTTCAAGTCTTCCTTTGTATCAAAACAATCATCTTTCTTGATACGAATAACTTTTGTGTAACAATCAACTGATATCTTTACCAACTCTTCTTCTGGTATCTGAAGTAATTCTGGAATATTCCAGTTATACTCTCGTGGCATTTTCTTCTTTTTCCTTTCTTCGGGGACTTCTTCTTCTTCTTTTTCTTCTTCCTCTTTTTCTTCTTCAGGGTTATATGAATTACAGAATGGATGTTCAACTTGTTCATTCACAGTCGTAACTTCCTCCTCATTATCATCAACAACATCTTCCTCGGCAGCGGCTGTTTCATCATCAAAATTTGGATTTTGACCAATATCAAAATCATTACATGCAGGGTCTGTTTCTTCTTCCATCACATCATCAAAATCCGAGTATTGACCAAGATCAAAGTCCAGGTATTGACCAAGATCAAAGTCCGGGTATTGACCAAGATCAAATTTCGAATACTGACTAGTACTCACAATTTTTTCTGTTGACTCATAATTGTCTAACTGGTCAATACGAAAACCGGAATTTGGTGCTGAAAGTTGATTGGATTTGGATTAGGAAAAGGTTGTGGGTTTTGAGATTGTGTTTGATATTGTGTTTGGTATTGGAAATGTGGTGAAATAAAATTTGCTTGGTGATGAAATTGTGGTGGAACCATTAAATTTTGGGTTGAAGAACTTAGTTGATTACTACCCGCTACTGACCCAACTTCACTACTTCTAGGTTCAACAACATATAATGTAACATCATCTTCTTGCAAAACACTAATGTAAGCAATGAATCGTTCCCCATCTTCATTGTCGGTTAACAAATAAACTTTACCTTTTCTCAGATAAGATAGCCTAAATCCACTTAGAGGCTCTAAATTCAATTTCTTTGCAACACGTAACATTAGAGTTTCATAAGTTAACTTTTTTATTGACAGTTTTAGCTGAAGATTCATGGGTAAAGGCACATATTATAAAACACCATGAACATTCTCCCATGACCCTCCAAAACATAAATCTATCCAAACATGATCAACATTAGATGATTTCATTCTAAAAATTGTAAATTAATTTACTAAACAAACGAGCTATAAACTAGATATCATCACTAACTTAGAGAAAAGCATACCTTTATTAAGTTGATAGTTGATAATTTGTGAGAGAAATCATTGAAAAATTATATAGAAATAAAATTATGTAAAACAAATAGAGATGGGGAAGGATGTCGTTGGATATAGGAACGGATGTCGCCGGAGAGAGTGATAGATGGAGATGGAATGAGTTGCGATTTAGGGATTTAGGTTATGAGTTGTTGCTGCTGTGTTGTTATATACCCAAAATATTTGTGTTGCGAAACTAAAACCTATTGCGAAATTAAATTCGCGTTGCGAATTTGAAATTCAGTTGCGAATTTGACTTTCGCGTTGCGAATTTGGAATATTGCAACGCGAATTTGGAAAAACGCAATGCGATTTACATATTCGCGTTGCGAAATTGGAAACTGGATTGCGAAATTGGAATTCGCGTTGCGAATTTGTTGGTCATTTTGACAAATCCAAAAAAAGTTAATTAAATTCGTATATTATAAGGCATTTTTGGTCACTGAAGTTATTTTCTCTTTAATGAAATAAAATGAAATCTAGGAAGCTAATAAGTTGAAGGGAAATGAAATCTAGGAAGCCTAGATCAGTCTCCTCACGTCCTTGCCGTTAACCAGTATCTTTTACTTGCTCTAATCAAAGCTAAAACTCCCTTCTTGTGCGTAGATCTACAGTGTATTTGATTTCCAAATCTTTCGCAATTCTCTTTATGTACTCAGATCTATTGATTTTAGAGCTCGATCACTATTCATCGTTATGTTGTCGATTGGATTTATGTTAATTTTTAGGGTTTTGAATGATTTTATGTTCTTTCTGCTTTAAGTTTTATACAAGGCATTTTCGTGGAAAATAATTTTTTCTAAGGACTTGTTTTATGTTTTATATACGGTGCAGATTCTGATGGCGTCAAAACTGCTGCAGTTGCAATCGAAGGCCTCTGAAGCGTCCAAGCTTGTAGTCAAACACGGAACTTCTTACTACAGGCAGTTGTTGGAGCAGAACAAACAATACATCCAGGAGCCACCAACAGTTGAGAAGTGCAACGAGTTGTCTAAGCAGCTCTTTTACACTCGCCTTGCTAGGTATTTTTACTTGCCTTTGAGTTTCTATAAAGATTAAAATGTTTCATTTAATACATGAACTTTCTTTTTCCTTTGTTGCCACAATGTATCATTGTATTTTGCTTACCTTAGAGTCGGTCAATTTGCCTGCACAAAATTTGGTTCTGAAATGTATGTTATCGCACCTACTTTTAATCATATAAAAATGAGACATTGACATATATGGTCTATTGTGTGTGCAGATGTTATATACTATATTTCTTACGCGTGAACCAAGTGAATTTTTGTTCCTGATAGAAGTGGTACATATGAAATTTTATATGGAATTTCAGTTGCGAAAGCGAGAGCATGCAGAGGCAACATCTTTGGTCATGTAATTTTAAGTTGTCCACATGAAATGAAACTACTGTTGTTATTATTAGAGAATTGGATTAATTAGTAGTGGTAGAAATCATTTTTAATCCATGAACGGAGAAACCATTTTGTGGAGAATTCCTAGGAAAATATATAATTTTGTTACCCATCTATATCAGTATGAGGCTCATATTTGGGATTTCCCTAGTTTCATCTGCTGGACAGAGACCAAATGGAAGCTGTCACACACCTTACTAGGAAACTATTGAGTTCATGAGAACAAAATTACAAGACTGCATTTTCTTTAACATCCTTGTGATTTCTGTGACCGCATATGACGTGCTGTGAGCTTCAGAACAGAAAAATAAAAGGACAAAACAATGTGGTTGTGTTGCTTATGATTTTGCGTGTTACAAATAATCAATGATTATACTCATTATATTGCAATTTACTTGTTTTGTGCTGTACCATTAGAAACAAATATTAGTTTACTCAGTGGAGGCAGTAATACTTGTTAAAATCAAAATCACAAGGATATGTCAAATTAACTCTTTTTTATGCAATTTGTGCAGTATCCCTGGTCGTACTGAGTCATTCTGGAAGGAGCTTGATTATGTGAAGAATCTGTGGAAGAACAGGAAAGAACTGAAGATTGAAGATGCTGGTATTGCAGCGTTGTTTGGACTGGAGTGCTTTGGATGGTTCTGTGCAGGTGAGATTGTGGGAAGGGGTTTTACCTTCACCGGCTACTACGTCTAAGTGAATGGATGGTATTTGAGGGAGTTTGATGTGAGTGCCTTTATCACTGTTCACAGAGTTGGATTGTGGCCAACCCCTTGATGAGTATTCTTTTGTTGTTTTCATGAAATTTTTGAGGTGAGAAATCAGTGGTTAAAGAGAGAGCCTAATAAATTTTATATTTGAAATGGCTTAGGTTGATAAGCCTTGCTGTTCTCTTGTTATCTTATCAGAATTAACTGTATCCAAGATTGATGGTAATTGTGCAAATTACTCGAACTTTTCTCATCTTCCTTTCTGTTTCTGTCCCGATTAATAATAATCCATAATTGGAGGGCATTGGTTCATGGTTTGCCAGCAGTGACTTTTTTTTTATAAAGATAAGAGGTATAATTAAAACCCCTTCATAACCAGTGTCATAACCATTTTTTTTAACAATTAAATTTTAAAAACAATTATGACTTTATTTGAAAAATTGGCGGTTTTAAATTGATTTGAAAATTTTAAATTGGAATCGTCATCGACATTTGGGCTAGGTAGGTTGAATACCTAAAAATATCTTTTAAAACAATTTTAAGAAAAATTATTTTTTAAGACAAAAATTGCTCTGTGTTTACCAAAACCCTAACTTAATAGATCCGGGAGTTGATTACGTGTGGGGAAGGATTAACACCCCTACAACGCCCAAAATTGATATTTAGTCGCTATATTATTGCAAATGGTGAAAATTACAAATCCAAATATAAAATTAGAATATGATTCATTTATTAAAGTTTAATTAATTTATTCCGAATTAATTATTTAAAGAAAATTCATTGACTTTATAAGAAACTTCGAGATTTACAATCCTCCGTCAGGGAAAGCTATCTCAACTATTTCTCGTTTGTAATAAAAGATTCTATCTTTGAATTATTTAAAACATTGAATTAATATAAAAAATTTGCATGAAATAAAATTGTGATTCATTTTTCAAAAACATGAATTATTAATATCAACATTAAATAAAACAAAATAAAAATAAAATGAAATATTATATTATATAAAAATTTACCATTAAAAAATGCTCGAGTTTTCAAGCTCATATTTCGTTTGAATGTCATATAGGATTACACTACTTCGATCGAGTAGTGCTTTCCACGTCCATTCTACAAATAAATGTTCTTGAAAATCTTTGAGTAACATAACAAATTATTAAATAAATAAGCATAAAAAGTACGTAAATATACTACACGAAAAAATATACACATGTAGACATACACGTATAAATATTTAACATGGCATCGAATACATCGCAATATTTACAGCAAAATAGGTACACACTAAGTTAAGGGCTAATATACGACAAGTAAATAATACAATGATCAAAACACATGAATACAGAAATACAGGAAACTAATCATACAATGATCCGAATTTTCAAACATAAGACGGTGATCAAATTGCATATAAACAAAATTTCGAGGAACTGAAAGCACAAATAGACCGGTTTTTAACAACATTGGAGATGGGGAACTAAAATAATAACATGGAAAAAAGAGAGTCAAGAACAAAAATATATCAAATTTCATATATAGCAGCAGTAAGTACCAAAACAAAATGAAATAAAAGTCACAGACCCTATTATGTAATAATTACATGAATTAAAACTCAATATAGTCAAAACAACAAGGACTAAACTGAAAATAAATTCCAAGTTAACACCCAGTCAAAATTAGTGACCGAAAAGTATACATAACCAAACACAAGACTTCAAAGTATGAATCACACAATTTTAAACATTTGTAAGTACAAAGGACCAAAATAAAATGAACCAAAAATATTCGAAAAGGTAAATAAGAATTATACCTAAGAGCAACAGGATACAAAGCAATGACTGAAATGAAAGATTTGCAAATATTATGACCAAAGTCTAACAATAACGAAATTGGTATAATACATATGATGGTGACTTAAATATAAACATTGAAAGATAAGAGCTCAAAAAAAATAATATAACACTTCAATTAATGGCCAGAAGGTAAGATTACAAAACCAGATAGACTGAAACAATTATTACCCGATGCACGAAAATACAACACTACCCCCTTCTAAAATTACATCGTTTCACAGGTGATATATATGTTTGAAACTAAACCCAAACCAGCCATTCCCCTCTCATTTCTCATTTCTATTTTTTTTCATTCTTTGGAGAGAGAAAACTCTCTCAAAACCACTATTCCCACCATGGGAGATGAACCATCGAGGCTCCCTGACCACCGAAGATCGATGGCCATGGGGAGTAAGCCTCGTCGAGAACCCCCTTTCACTCTTTTTCTCTCTTTCTTCTCTGTCTCTCTCTAAGAAAACTCAAAACCTAAACCCCAAAACCATATTAAAAAAGGGAAGATACCTTTACCTTCGGAGATGGGTTCTTTTATCCGATGAAACGAAGATTGACGATCTGGGTAAGGATATTTTTAGTCTCATTTTTTTTGTTCTCACTTCTCTCTATTTTTTTATTCTTTTTCTCTCTTTTTTTTGTAAAAATCTAGTCCATTTTTCTCTTCTCTTTTTTCTTTCTTTGTTTCCCTCTCTCTTATGGTTGTTGCATGCTCCATTTATAGCGATTTTAGGGTGAAATGATGAGATCTACCATAGGGGAATGATTTCTCTGAATTTTGGTAAGTAAAATCCCTGATTTTTTAGGATTTAGGATTTTTTAAATGGGGTTTTAGATTTGGTGATATATAACTGTTGGGGTTGATTTGTCCCCTTTTTACTATTGATGACGAGTTCTTGTCATTGTAGGTAGAAAATGACAGCATCAATAGGAGACAGCGACGATGGGGAATCCCGATAACGGTTCACGCGACGGGGAGAACAGAAGGTTGGCGCGTGTATTGCACGCACACCATCAAACGGTCTGGATTTTTTGGTGGCAGCGGCAGTTTCTCACTTAGGGTGAAAAACCCTATTGTTGATGTTTATGGGTCGTTGGATCTCAATCAGATCCAACGACTGAGATTGGGAGGCGACTGGAGAGATAGGGTAAAACCCTAGTCGGTATGGGCTCTGAAGTGGATTTTGCTCCTGTTTGGCATGTTGGATCATCCAGGTGAGTTGAATCATTGGGCCTGAACACTTGTATCGAGCTTGGATCTTCTTGGGCTTCAATGGTCCTATTCTTTTGTACTTAATGGTATTTGGGCCATTTTGTATTGTTTTGGATCTGTCCATAACAAATAATAATTAATTAATAACAATTAATAATAATAATAATAATAATTAAAACTCAAACAAAAACGGGTGTCTACAACCATCGTAAAACTAAGTTTTACGACGGACATTGGAAGGAGGAAAAGAGTACCTCAAAATTTTATTCATTAGAACCAACACAGAGCAATATTACAATTCAACTGAGAAACCAAAAGCTCAACAAGACCCCTTTAAGTACACTTACTCTCTAGTTACAAAAACTCCCTTTAATTATCCTATCTCTGCCTTAGCTAAAGCATCTGCCTCCTAGTTTGCAGAATGCTTAATATGTCTAAAGATCACATTACGAACCAATGCAACATTCATAATTTCCTTAACTAACTTTAAAAAAAAGTCATAGGTCAATTTCCAGGATTTTGTAACAACTCTAACACTATGGCACTGTCACTTTCCAAAATCAACCGACTTTTATCACACCATTCAGATTATATAAATAAGGAAAAGCCCACTTGGATGGCTTTCAATTCAATAAAAATTGGAGGTCCTAGGCCAGCAGCATGGGAGAACGACCCCATTAACTTACTCTCTTCATCTCTCAGTAGACCACTAATACCACTTCCCAACCAATCTTTATTCACATCCCCATCCATATTTACCTTAAAGAAACCCGAGGGCAGAGGAGACCAGGAGAAGGGGGACGTAACTAAGGCCTCGATGGTTGGGTAAGAATCAACCAAAATAGGATTCCCAACCAGACAATCAAAGGAGATATGATGGTTTGGAAGCTTTGCCAAGAACCAAGAAGCCAACCTGAAATAAATTTAAAAAAAAGGTTGGATTGATATAGCTTCCCATTCTCAATGATCATGGGAATTTCGAAATTTCTAGATGGTCCATAAGATGGCACTAGGGATGAAGTTCCAAAAATACAAACTTTGGACATAAACTAGGCCATTCTTCCAGGAAAACTTTTTTCGAATTAGAAACTACCGAAGAAACATTCCAAAGTCGTAGAAATTGAACCCAAAGACCCCAAGCTACACTGGAAGTAAAGAATAGGTGGTGAACAGACTTTACATCCACACCACATAACGGGAAAAGGGGTTCCACAATCTCATTTATGCCTCTCCTTATTAACTTCGATTTAAGTGTCATTTTTTGATTAAAAACCTGCCACACAAAAATTTCAACTCTTGGGGGCATAAGACCACTCCCAATATTCTTCAACCAGATCAATGGATCATTTTCAGACAACCCTACCACTAATTTGACACAAGAGTTGACCGAGTAAATTCCTTCTCCGTTTTTAGTCCATACCCTAAAGTCCTCCACCGACGAGTCCAAACTAACATTATTCAGGATCGACATGAGTTCCATTCAACTTTTTAGTTCTCAGTCCAATAGACCCATTCGAAGTAGGGGAACCAAACTCTGATATTTTTCTCGCCTTTTATTTTCGTAGAGAATAAAGAGCCAGGTAAACTGAACTTTCAACGGAATATTACCTATCCAACTATCATGTCAAAAGAGTATCAAATTCCCATTCCTCAATTGTACTTTTAGACGACTCCGAATAGTAACACCAAATTCATCATCTTTCCACTAATTATTTACTATCATCTCCACAGTCACAAGGAGTTAAAAGGCATAACTTTATTAAGAACAATCTACTGAGCATCAACATTATACTTGCTGCACAACTTCATCTTCCACCACGACCCTTTTTCAATAACAAATTTCCAAACCCATATCCCTAGTAGAGCCCTATTCACAAGTTTTAAATCATGAATGCCGAGGCCCCCAACAATTTTTGGTTTACACACCTTTGACCACTTTACCCAATGTATCCTATTCCTCTCATTTGATCCACCCCATATGAAGTTTTCCATGATAGAGTTTAATTTTCTCAACACTTTCGACGGCATTTTGAAGGATAAATAGTAAATTGGTAAGGATCTCAACATTGATTTAATCAGCACCAACCTCCTCGCAATAGATAAGGTAGCCACTTTTCAGCCAACCAATTTCTGATAGAAACGCTGCACCACCAGTTCCCATAGTGCCGAGGAATTCTTTTTTTCTCTCCAAGAGGCAGCCCTAGGTACTCGGTCGGGAAAACTCCAATAGAACAATCAATAGATGTTGCCTACCCCCTTAGCGTGTCGTTTTCCATATTAATTCCAAAGATTCTGCTTTTATTTAAATTTAATTGCAACCCCGAGCACAATTCAAAGATTAGTACCCTTTTATATTCTTTAATTGTTTTTCTAAAGCATTGCAGAAAATTAGGAGAACGTCCGCAAACTGCAGGTGAGTCAAGACGAACAGATGGTCTGAGGTGCCAATCTGAAATCCATCGAACAAACCCCACTTCACCGCTTTGGAGAGTAATAGACTGAGAAATTCTCCCACCAAATTAAATAACATTGGCAACAATGAGCAACCTTGTCGTAATCCTCTAGATATCCTAAAATAATCAGTAGGTGAACCATTTACTAAGATAGAAATGGATGTTGTTGAGATGCATTTTAGAATCCGGGGTCGCCACCTTTGTCTGAAACCCATGAGTTCCATGATCTTCATCAGTATGGACCAATCTACCGAGTCATATGCTATCCTAAAATCCACTTTAAACGCCACTCCCTTCAACCCTTTCTTCCTCCAATAATCAATCCCCTCCTTCGCTAAAAACGCACAGATAATTAATTTGTTTGTTAGACTTATAGGTGTGCTAGATTAAAAATCACTTTTCTACCAATCTTTTTGAAAAGCATTACCAAATTGGTATTAGTTCTAAAATCAGAATTGATTGATTGCTTAATTTGTTTGTTAGACTTATAGATGTGCTAGATTGAGTTTTTTGATCCCATTTGAGGTTGAAGCTGCTCCTCAGACTTCTGTTGCAATATGCTGCCTAAAGTATAGTGAAAGCTCGTAGTAAATACCCAAATATTCTCTTTTTCTTATATATGGGTATTTTATTTTTTTTAAAATGTTTATAAGCTTGGTATTTTAATGAATTCGAACATAGTTCTCCTTCATTTGGTCAAAAAACTGCTTGAAACAGGCAGATGCCATTCGAACTAATTGATTGAGGCCAGCAATTGGGGTTAGGATGTTAGCGCCTGCGTGAACCTGACGTATATATCACCAATTAGTTTATTGGCCCAAACAAGCCTTACAAGTTATTACGTGGAACTTTAGCCTTTAATTTTAAATTGATAAATACATGGCGTAACAATAAATAAAGTAAGCTCATAAAATCTTCTAAAAATTTAAAGCTAAATGATGAAACAATTAGTAAATTTAATACAAATAAGGGATTTATATATAATAGCGTGTAGATACTATTCTGAATGAGAGATCTAGAAATTCTAGAAATTTATGTACCTTTGAGAGGCGTTTTGGTAATTGTCGTTGAACAGTCGTTCATTTATTCAGTGTCCCCTCCTATCGAATTTGACTCCACACGTTTTCTTACACTATTCCCAGAAATCGAGTGCTGTGACTTCTAATTAGATTCCATTACCTGACCATCACAAGAAATTAAGGTTTTAAAAATACGACATTTCAATTTCCGCGAAAACTCCAATCAGACTCCTTTATCCTTCTTCATCGCGAAGAATCCCAAATCCCGTTAACAACTACTCATCCGACCAAATCAAAATCTCATTTTTGGTAACCCCCCCTTTCTAATTCCTTTTAATTCCATTCTTTAACGAATTATCGGACACCCCATCGAAGAAATATGCTTCACCGGAGCTTCAAGCCGGCCAAATGGTAAAATACTTCTCTTAATCTTATTTCTATAACTGTTTATTAATCGAATTGTTTTTTTTGTGTGTGTATGAATCGAAGAGGTGGTATGATCTTTTGGAATTTTTTGTGAATTTTGATTTGATGTAGCAAGACAGCTTTAAAGCTAGCGATACCACGAATAAAGCTAATGAAGAACAAGAGAGAAGCAAATGTTCATCACTTAAAGAGGGAATTGGCTCAATTACTGGATTCAGGACAAGATCAAACGGCCAGAATTCGGGTATTAAAGTTCCATCGAAGTTTCTCGATCATGCTTTGTTTTGAGTTCAGGTGGTACTAACTAATTTTTTAAAATTTTCAGGTGGAGCATGTGGTTAGGGAAGAAAAGACTGGCAGCGTTTAATCTTCTCGAGATATACTGTGAACTTATCCTGGCTCGCATGCCCATCATCGAATCACAAAAGTGTGTAAATTTACTTTCTTTACTATTCATATATTGTTTTTAATTGCCTTTTATGGAATTAGGGTAATTTTACTGAGCTAGCGTTTGAATAAGTAGAGATAAAGAGACCTTCATTGTTAAAGCAACTCGAATTGGTTAAGCTTACTTGATACCTAGGGAATTCTTGGGGGCATTTTGTTGTTTCAACTTTCGTTTTTCTTGAAATATTTATGTCCAAGACTTGTGTGCAATGCATATATGGACTTAGGTACTGGGATATGACGCTGCAAAGGCCCTCCTAATATATGGAAAGAACTTGCAAAAAAATTGAATATACATATATCTGCCACTCACACCCATCCGAAGTAATATAGCTAGGGAAAGTGATATTCAATTCACATACCGAAAAACTACTTTGATTTGAACTTTTAGTAGATTGGCAACTTCTGCCAGAATTTGGGGTGCCTGGTTATTGCATTGGCTTTACATGGCTGGATTTGTGTGTTAAATGCATAGATAGGTAAGCATGTATTGATGGATAAATAATAAACGTATCATTGTTAGCTTATAGAGAGCAAGATTTTATAATTGCTGTTGGTCTTTCTACAAAATTAAATTGTGTCAACCGCTACTTCTGTTAATAACTGAGTTGTGTTTTTACTGACCTTAATTATTCAGAAACTGCCCCATTGATTTGAAGGAAGCAATATCAAGTGTCGTATTTGCATCTGCAAGGTGTGAAGAAATACCAGAACTCAAGGATGTTTCCAAACATTTTACGGCAAAATATGGAAAAGAATTTACTTCTTCTGCGCTTGAATTGCGTCCTAATTGTGGTGTTGGTCGCATGGTTAGTATGGAACATCTACTATTGAATAAAATGTTGTTGAAATTTACTCAAACATATGAAAATTAGGTAGCCCTAACAAAATCTTTTTGTTTCCTTTAGTTGGTTGAAAAACTATCTGCTAATGCACCTGATGGTCCAACTAAACTCAAAATTTTGACTGCAATTGCTGAGGAACATAAGATCAACTGGAATCCTGAATCATTTGGAGCGAAAGAATCAAAGATTTATGATGACATGCTGGTAAGACTAGTAGAATATTTGGTTATGAAGTGGTTAATTGATTTTCTCGATCACTAATTCTCTCTCCATATGAATTTGCTCCTGCAGAATGGACCAAATACTTCTATGGAGGCCACCAAAATTTTGGCAGATCCTCCAATTATCCAAGCTTCATCCAGTCATGAGCAGAGACCTCCCAGTGTTCAACTTCCTAATAATGATAGGGAGCCACCTCATGTTCAAGATTCAAAACACATTGGAAAAAGTGACGCACCAACACGTTTCTATGAGCACAACTCAGGATCATCTCTTCATCCTAATAATTTTGATTAGTCAAATACTAGTACCAATAATTCGATGTCCTCTAGAACTTATCCACCAAATTCAAAACATGGTATGTTAATTATTAGATTTAAACTTGCTGTCGATTTCCTTTCAGTAATTTTTTAATCATTTGTTCTGTGTTAATTGTTGGTAAATATTTGGGTATTTGGTTTTTCAGGAATTGAGAATCATGGGATGGAATTTAGGAATTCATATTCTGGTAATGAGAGACCTTCCTCATTATCAAATCAACATTGGCAAATGGAATTTAAAGATGCTACTGCTGCCGCTCAGGAAGCTGCAGAATCTGCAGAGCGAGCAAGCATGGCTGCCAGAGCTGCTGCCGAACTTTCAAGCCGTGGTAGTATCTCACAACAGCATCCAATGGAATCACACATGTCACCTCCTCATAGTATGAAAGATGAGGAACTACAAAAGTATACCCACTCATCGTCTCAAAATGAACATCATGCCAGACATCCGGTTAATAATTCCCATCATGGAAGGAATTCAGGGGGTTATAAACATAGTAGCGTTGCTAGGAGCAGTGATAACTCCACTCACAATTCCTTTAAGTCAACTGCAGCTTCCTACAGTGAAAAAGCATCAGTGAATAATGAAACTGCAGATGCTTATTCTCAAATAAACACGTCTGAAGGCAGGCAGATGGAGCATTTTACTGAACCGAGTATCAATAGAAACTCGGGCAAAAATGGGATGCAATCTGTGAATGAACTGCATGATATTAAGAATACTCTGAATCTTGATCATCATGAAGTAAGGGTCGGAGACCAATCAAGCTATCCCTCTTCTCATTTTCAATCAAACACTTTCACTGATGATCATAATCTTGTCTCTAAATTAGATTGGCAGAAGTCTGATAATGATCAGAAAAACTTGGATGAAAGCAGGATGGAATTTGAGAATGAACTGCATGATACGAAGACCCATGATGATCATGTTGTTGTATCAAATTTAAACCGTCAGAAGTCCAGAAATGATTACGATGAAGATTTATTTCTTCCCAATGATAAAGGAAGCCTTCCAAGAAGCACAAAAGAAACAACAGATTCTTTCGACAATGCCTCAGCAGTTTTTGATGACTACAGATCAGATGATTATGAAGATAATTTTGGTTTGGAGGAAGAGCATAAAGTACGTGAATATAACATTAACTTTTCTTCTCCAGGTCAAAGATCTCCTACTCATCCATTTACAACTGGAAATTCTTGGAGAGTTCAGCAGAACAACAGTTCACCTGAAAATTCTATTTCAAAATCGCATATTTTCTCAGAGGAGTGGACTACACAGGCCTTCTTTGAAAGTTCAAGCAGCTTTTCAGCTCCTTCCAATGTGGTTGACTTGCCTGCAACTTTTGATGATTATGGCCCTAGTTCAGAAAGTGAAGAGGTGGTAGACAAATCTAAGTTTGTCAGGAGTAGCTATTTTAGTGAAGGTAAACAGAATATGGGTTCCAACAAGCCTGAAAACAAAAGTAGTTTGACTCCACAGTTGGCTGAAGGCATTGAAGAGATCGAACATTCCAATGAGTCTAATCTGGAAGAAAGTAAGGAATTGAAATTTGGAAACTTGACAGGTGGCCTACGAAATAAGGGTTATAGGTACCCAACGTATTCAAAAATCCCACGAGACAATGTGTTTTCCTATGGAGAAGCTGCCAGTGATACATCAACTGGAATGACGAAATCTTCTCCCGCAGCAGTGGAAGCTTCGGTTAATTCTGGAACTTATGATCAAGAGCCATACAGTAGGAAAGGGAATGATGAAGTGAGTAGAAAGCTGGGCCCGAGAGCATTGGTTAATCAGGTTGACTCTAGTGATGATGGTTCTGAGGAACAACCAAAAGATACTTCTAGTAGCATTGATGGCCATAACAACATAACTTCAATTTTTGAAGAAAGTAAAAAATCAAGCTCAAGGGGCACTGTCCCATATTTTAATTCTGGGAATAATGATTCTGATGAAGATTTTCCTAAAGCAAGTTTGAAGGCTCACTCAAACACAAATTTATCTCGAAGGACAAAGGCCTCTCTTCCACATTCACGTAGAAGTTCCAATTACAGAACTACCGTTTCCTCTGAACCAGCAGTAGTGTTTGACCATGGTGAGAAGAAGAGTTTAACCACAAGGAGTACTGATGCTGATGAAGAAGTTCCGAAGAGACAGCCTGACAAAAAGAACTCAGATAACCGGGAAAGTTCTCAGCATTCTCGGTTGGCCCCTCAACCAACTTCAAGGCCGGTTTCAGAGACCAAAGGCTCTTCAGTTGGTGTAACATTGAAGTCATCAGTGAAAGAACAACAGTCTGCCCATGTCTGGAAGAGTACAACATCGGGTAGTGCCAAAAGTTTGAATGCTAAAACTTCAGATGGGGAGGTATCATCTAAGGAGAGTGCTAATCATGTTCATCCAAAGCTTCCCGATTTCGATGCCTTGACTGCGCACTTGAATTCTCTCAGGCAGAATCGCTAGTGTACAGATACTTCGTGCATTCTGATATGCCGTGTTCATGTTATTGGTGACTTATCTTCGATTTGCATGTTAACAGATTCTTTTTTAAACTTTATAGGGATGTTTTACCAAGTAGAGTTGAAATATTATTTGTTTATTATTTGATTTGATACTTGCGGCAAAACAGTTCCTTTGAGATTAGAGAATTAAGAGCGCAATAAGTTTCTCAGGCTGAGTGCGACATAGTGAAACGCCATTGTTAGCAAATTACCATAGGAGCAAACAATATAAAATTCCAAAGCAATTAAATTTGAAGTTTGCTTTTGTAGTTCAATTATTACGAAAATAAAAACAAATCAAGGCATGAAGCCAAAATTGTTATTACTGTGATCATACTGTTTTAATGATACCAAGTTCTGATAGATATCGATTAGAAGTTTAACACATAAAGCAGTGCTTAAAGAACCACCCTTCTCCATTTCACATCAGACAGTGATAAAAAAGATAAACGAATCTAATGAAAATAACCCAGAACCTGCCCACCAACATTCCTTCTAATAGCTTCTTCATGATCCAAAACACCATCTGGAGTTGAAATCACGACATAACCCCACTGCATGTCATAAGAACAATAAGCAAGGTCAGTATCAAACCAGAAGAGGTCATCGTTCCATGACTTAAAGATTCTACTAACATAGCTGGAATGCTTGCATTTTATAATCCCAAGCACTTTCTACATTAAAATGGCAATGGGTAACACCAGACACAAGGATTTTCAACAAACCTGTCGTGTTGGAAGTTTAACTGTTTTGTATTTTTCGATATCCTTTGCTTTGATGTCCTGCCTGTAAGTGAGTGCCCGACAATCATTTACCCTGCCTTGCAGTTCAACCGTTATCCTCCCCACTCTATGAGGATCATGGACCTCGAAATTCTTTATGTATCCTTTCAAAATAAAAATTACAAAGAAGTCAAAGACCCAACAATAAGCAATAGATTCAAAAGTAGCAGTTGCCACAAGTCTAAACACACAAGACAACTAGATTTGTAGACGCTTAGTTCATGAGATTATGACTGCGCTAATGCATCAAAAAGAGCATGATGCCTAACGGTTTTCAAAGCTTAAAAAACCCAAAACTAAGATTGATAAGAAGAAAAAGAACAAACTTTTCATAGTTCTTTCTACATCATATTGATAAAATAACCTGGCAACTGAAGATAGAAGCATGAATTCTGGTAATCATTTAACATCTAAACACACGTGTTTCAAGCAAAAGTGAAAATAAACCATAAGAGTGAAGGAGAATGCACCACTTTCGTATTACATCATCAGCTGCAGAATAAATCCCCATTGTCCTTCAATTTTTTAACAAAAAGGGATTCATATTCATATGTTATGGATACTTGTACAGTCTAAATATGAACCAGCAGCTTCCAACATTCAAATTAGCCAAAAAAAAGTGCGTCACCAAATAAGCTTATAGCTCACTGTTAGCTGGATCACTTCAATTTAACCAACTCTTGAGATTAATCAACAAAATATAAAATAAATCACAAACCCTCGATTATTACCCTAAATAATCAAAAGCCATAATAAAAAACAATGTAATAAAGAATAAAGAACAGAAAAAAACATCCTGAAAGCCTCACAGGTTACAGGTCTAATTGCATGTTGTACAGTTTTCTACAAGGTGTTACCAAGATTTTAACTGGTGGATTAGGGCATATTCTCTCCAGAATTAGTAACCCTACTCAATCTGCATTTGTGCCTGATAGAAAAATTGTTGACAACATATTGCTTGCTCATGAGCATGTAAGTAATTATCTCAGGAATGATGGGGTTGCTAGATGTGCTATGAAGATAGAGCATGGGAAAGCTTATGATTCCTTGCATTGGGACATTTATAGAAGTTCTCCTCGGTTTAAATTTTCCTCACCAGCTTATTGACGGGGTATGAATTGTGTGAGAACTCCTTGGTTTTGGTTATGGTGAATGGATGTTTAGAAGGATATTTCCTGGTAAAAACAAGTCTAAGAGAAGGCGATCCTAAGTCCCCTATGCTTGGTCAGTGCCCTTAAACACTTCAGAAATGTCTTAGGACTCCAAATCAATGAAACAAAGGGCTCCATTTTCCGTTGCAGTATGCAAAGAGGGCTTAAAGATCAGATCCTTCAGTTTCTAGGGTTCGGGGAAGGTACTCTCCCAGATACTTATCTCGTTGTTCCTTTAATTTCCTCAAGAATAACTAAAGAGATGCACAAAAGCTTGTTCAGAAGATACGAACCGAATCAGCTCTTGGATAGTGAAGCACCTTTCTTTACAGGAAGAGTTCAACTGATCAACTCTGTTTTGAGTATCATGCAGGTATATTGGTGTTGAAGTGTTTTTATATCCATAAGTTTCTTATGGAAGGGTAATACTAATGCTTCTGGGAGAGGAGTTGTTGATTGGGACATTCTATTGTATCCACGTCTAAGAAAGAAGGCGGGCTTGGTATTAAAGATATCATGATCTTTTGGGGCTTAACTAAAACACCTGGTTCTAACTGGATATGGAGATATCTCTTTGATTTGAGAAAGTCCTTCAAAGTATTATTCAAGTATAAATTGGGAAAAGCTGATTTCAGCTTTTGGTTTGACTCAATGGTTAAATGGAAAGAGCTATTTGATCTATTTCCTGGGATTTTAACATTTCTGATACAGATGTCCCTAAGACTCCTATTTCCATGAAAACACAGACTAGCTACGAAAGATAGAATGTTGCGTTGGAAAATCATTGCAGACGACTCTTGCAGCTTTTGTACCACTCATAAGGAAGACTATTGAGCATCTATTGCTCTTTCTCTGGAGATGTTTGGAAACAACTCTGGTATAAATGTTTAACCCTGGGGGAGAGAAATCAGCTAGTTTACTAGGAAAGCCAAGGGGGAAAGTCAGACAGCTCTATTAGAGTTGTAGCTTTTCTTACCACAATTCATTGCTTTCCTAATTTTCAAAATACCAACGTTGAAGTAGTTAGATTCATTCAGAAAGTTTGGTATAGTGTCAAACTGCGTGTTTTGCTTAGTTTTTCTTCTAATTACATAGATGGTTTTTGTTGAATTACTTCACTGTATGGTTCTTTGATGCAATGAAATACCTTTATTGATAAAAAAAAGGGGAAAAAAAAGAGTTCACCTTGATTTTTCATGATATTAAGAAAGGAAGATATAACGGTGGAGATTGGTTTCAGTTCCACCGACGCTTTGCCTCTCTTCTCCGCATTCACTATTGACCTCAACGCATCGTTCAGTATCCTCCTACCCATCTCTCTCTCTCACACAACCACTTCCAGAGCTGACGGCTAAACCCTCAATTTCGACTAACGAAACTGCTTTAATATACCAGTCGAATCAGCAAAAAAAAAAAAAGGGAGTTCAAGAATCGAACTCGGGACCTCTCGTACCTAAAACTAGAGTTATAACACCAGACAAAACACCAAAATCTAGAGGTTGGCTTTAATATACTTTTATTTGTAATAATAATCAAAACGAAAATACAGACTTTTAAAATAGGTTTTTACCAAATTAACCGAATAATAAAAAAATAATAAATATTTAATATGTATTATTTATAAATTTTGATTAATTCGATTAATCAATCAATTAATCTAACTTATTTCGGTTCAGTTAAATTTTTTTAAAATTCAGTTCGATTAACGATTAATAAGAAAAAAATCAATTAATGAAATTTGGATAATTAAATTCGGTCGGTTAACCGAATTATCTATTTGAGCACCCTTATTCACATCAAGAATCATCTACTAGTCAAAGGCCTAAAATTATTCATATTATTGCATTTATTGTATTGTTTATTTCATTTTACTTCATATTTTTTAAAAACTAATTAAATATATTTCTTTTGAAACGAATATACCCACTATACTCTACTTATTTTAATTTGTGGTTCGAGAATTAACTTACTTATTTTTTTAACATATAATTTGCATTAATTAACTAACGAACATAATCCAAATGGCACGCAGACAAACAAAATGAATGAGCTAAAGCTTAAATCCCGACACATAATAACATAGGGGCTAGGGTTAGGGCTAGGGCTAGGGCTAGACCAAGATGGTAATGGGGTAAAATCTTCACAAACAATAAAGCACAGAAAAAATGCCCATAGATTTCACGTGGAACCCACGCAATTAGAAAAAAGAAAATATATCTTAAAGGTTACTAAATTGTATTTAAATAGTTATTTTTATAATTATATTATTAAAAATTATAAAATATTCATTAAATTTAAATTTAAAGATATATGAAACTTTAAAACCTTTCTAAAAATAAATTATATTCAAAATTTCTTTTTACATTCCATTGAACCTCCAAATCAAGAAATTAAATCAATTAAACTTTTAAATTTAAAAATCGAATCAATTAAGTTATTTGATCAATTTTAACATTACATTTTAATAACTTTTATGATATATTACTACAAAGAGAACATCGCGATTCTTCCACGTAAATTTTACAGGTTGCTTAAAGAAAAATTATAAAATATATTAAACTTCTAAAAATATATATTTTTAAAAAGAAGTATTAATAAAAAAATTGGAAATACACGTAAGTAGGACAGTAAGTGATGAGACATATTGTAAGTTATTCGATATTAATTCGATCAAAATTCGATCAACTTTTAAATCGAATTGACTCGACTTGAGTTCAAACACAACTTAAATTCTTAACGAGTTGAAGTGAACTACTTGATATTTGATTTGAAAAGCTCATGAGCAACTAGAAAAATAATATATTAAATTTTTAGTTTTTAATTAAATTAATAATAATATTACCATTTATATTTTATTCCTTTTAAAAAAATATAATATAAAGTTTTTATGTACTTAAGATTTTTGTTAAAGTTTAAATTTAAGCTTTAATCGAGCTAAGTCAAAAAATATTCCAAGTTTAAATTTTTGGAGCTCGAGTCGAACTTCAATTTTTTAATTTCGGTTCAAGTTTAAAAATTTTAAACTCATAAGTTTTCGAGTCGAGACGATTTTCAATTTTGTAATTCAAGTTCAAACTGAACTTGATAATTTCAAACTCGTAAATTTTCAAACTAAATCAAACTCAGTTTTACACTTTTTTAATCAAGTCGAGTTCAATACTATTCGAGTTCGGCTCGACTTGTTTACAATCCTACCCTTAACAACACTGTGATGTGACATATAATATTACATGGTCCAAGTAATATTTGATTTAACTGTCAATATGGATCAAATGGACGAATTGATGTAGTTTCAAAGTATAAATTTTTAGTTAGGTGAAAATCTTAAGGGACTTAATTTTTCTAAAAAATAGAGATTTCATACAAACTTAATCCTTAAATTTATTAAATTATTATAAAATAATTATTAGTTTTATCAAAATTTTAAATTTATTATAATATCATATGAATGATTTTATATAATATCGATAAATTTAATAAATTTATAATATTTAAAAATTTAATAGTCGAAATAATTATTTTAGTATAATTCAATAACCTCTAGTTTATTTTTTCCAAAGAAAAAGAGAAGTAAATAGGATAGAAAGTACGATTCAGTTGCAAGCCCAGCCCCATCTTGAAAATGAACAAAATTTCCGAGATCAAGATTTCAAATTTTGCAACTACTAAAACAGATTGCCGTTAGCAAAGTCGGTATAAATAAATAGATAAACAAAGAAAATTACAGAATACGGAACATCAAACATTTCCTTCTCCAATTCCCCCGTCCAGAGAGATGGATTTGCTCCCAATCGAGAATCCGCAGATCGCGAAGAAGCACCGCTTCAGGTCCTTGAAGCTGGTAAACGTGGACTTAGATCAAGAGTTCGAACACCGACCCTTCGGTGTGGACTACGGCACACTCAACAATGGTCTCACTTACTATGTTCGTTCTAATCCTAAGCCCCGCCTGAGAGCCGCTCTCGCTCTGGCCGTCAAAGTTGGGTTAGTAGTCCCTCTTCCGCCTTTTGCTCTCTTTCGTTCTTTGTTTTTTAATTGAAACAAAATTGATTGACTTATCAAAGACCTAACACGACCTAGCTTCTTGTTTAGGGATTTTTTTAAAGTGCTGTAGAAAATCTTTATAGGTAATTGTCTAGTATGCTTATTTTAATGGCGTATGCTTATTTTAATGGCGTTCTTGGCAGCTCAATTTTGGAAGAGGAAAATGAGCGTGGAGTTGCTCACATAGTTGAGCATCTTTCTTTTAGTGCCACCAAAAAATACACAAATCATGATATTGTGAAGTTTCTTGAAAGTATTGGAGCCGAATTCGGTGCTTGTCAGAATGCCGTCACTTCTGCTGATGAGACGGTATATGAGTTGTTTGTTCCAATTGATAAACCTGAGCTGTTGTCTCAGGCAATCTCGGTATTGGCAGAATTCAGTTCAGAGGTATTATCCCTTATCTTTATCTTTATATTTTCTTTTCTTTTCCTTGTTTATTTTTCATATGGCCATCTTCGTTTTTGTTTTTCCCCTTGAGGTTGCTTACTTGTTTTACCTTCGAGCATCTTGTGCAGATTCGAGCTTCGAAAGACGATCTGGAAAAAGAAAGAGGGGCTGTTATGGAGGAGTATAGAGGAAACAGAAATGCTAGTGGAAGGATGCAAGACGCCCATTGGGCTCTAATGATGGAAGGTTCCAAGGTATTACTATTCAGTCATTTTTGTACTCTGTAAACATTAGTTATTGAATTAATTGATTTGTAAGGCCTTTACCGACGAGATCTTTAGCCTACTCATAGCAATTGCTGGATCTATTTATTTATCAAATCTTTAACTCTACTTCTGTATTAATTTTTAGAATGGAGAATGTTGTATCGGCAAGTGATGGGGATAAGAATTTTGTTCCATTTATTGTCTTTAATGAAGTCATTTCATTTTGCTTATTGTTCAGACTTGAAATTAAGCTAGCAGTTTAAAGTTGTAAGAGTGATTTCATCAGTACATTTTGGTTGACATTCTAACTAGTTGATCCTAATTTTATTTGGAGTACATTTTACATCTAAACCTGGGTTGATTGCAGTACGCTGAGCGCCTACCAATTGGATTGGAAAGAGTAATTCGAACAGTGTCTTCTGAAACAGTGAAGCAGTTTTATAAAAAATGGTACCATCTGCAAAATATGGCAGTAATTGCTGTTGGAGATTTTCCTGATACAAAGGTTAGTATTTGTTAGAATGGCAGCTCTATTCTGAGTTACAACGTAAGTCTGTTTATCAGTCAAGATTTCTTAACAATTTCTTATTGTTTCTCTGTCTCTTCTAGAGTGTTGTTGAGTTGATAAGGACTCATTTTGAGGAGAAAATCTCTGCATCTGAACCTCCAAACATACCATTATTTTTAGTTCCTTCTCATGAGGAGCCACGTTTTTCGTGTTTTGTGGAGTCCGAAGCTGCCGGGGTTAGTACACTTCAAGTCTTGAACATATTCTAGCATATGGCTTTGGAGGAAATCTGACAATTAATAATTCTGCTTTCTTTTCATTTACGTAAAAGTCTGCAGTGATGATTAGCTATAAGATGCCAGCGGATGAGCTGAAGACAGTTAAAGACTACAGGGACATGCTTGTAGAGTCCATGTTTCTACATGCTCTGAATCAAAGGTTCTTTAAAATCTCTCGTAGAAAGGATCCACCATATTTCTCATGCTCTGCTGCCTCTGATGCTCTTGTTCTCCCCTTAAAAGCTTATATTATGAGCTCGACTTGTAAGGAAAAAGGGACTTTACAGGCCCTAGAATCAATGCTACTCGAGGTTTGCTATCCATTTCTTATCTCTGGACTTGTATATATTCCTTCTTCCTCTTTCTCATTCATATCATCTTGCGCATGCACTGTTCTTCAGGTTGCAAGGGTGCGGCGTCATGGGTTTTCAGAACGTGAAGTGTCAGTTGTCCGAGCTTTATTGATGTCGGAGATTGAATCTGCCTATTTGGAGCGTGATCAAATGCAATCAACTAGCTTACGAGATGAATATATTCAGGTATGTTATTAGAGTGGCTACAATCTTTCCTATTTATCTAACTTGAGGTTTGTGCATTTAGAAAGATCCGTTATCTTCTTCATTTTCATATGGCAGCACTTTATCCACAATGAACCTGTTATTGGCATCGAGTATGAAGCTCAACTCCAAAATTCTATTTTGCCGTGTGAGTAAACAATTTTCTCTTGTTATATAGAAATGAACAAGGTTCAATGTCATGTATTTGCACTGATTATGATTGTGCATACATAGGTATATCTGCATCAGAGGTGTCCAAATATTCAGAGAAATTACAAACATCATGCAGCTGTGTCCTGAAGACAATTGAACCCCAAGCTTCTGCTACGGTTGATGACCTTAAAAATATGGTGTCCAAGATCAATAATCTTGAAAACGAAGGGAGCATTACCCCATGGGATGAAGACTACATTCCGGAAGAAATCATCAATATAAAACCGGCTCCAGGGTAAAGTTGGCTTTCTACTTTTAAATGTCCTTGTATTCTGTATTTGCAAGTATTTTACCTCGATAAATATTTACTTGTGCCCTTCCTTTTAACTTAATTTTCTGTCGATCATAAATGTAATGCATGTTGTTAGGAATTAGGAATAACAAAACTTGATATCATACCTCAACTTTCCCTCTTTGGATGATTTCTTTTAAATCGTTTTAAATTCTCTCTTTCATGAAAGATTGACTATCTGCTTTGGTTACTTAGACTAAGTTCAATCAAATAATTCACTTCAGGTACGTTGTAGAGCAGAAAGAGTACTCAAATATTGGAGCTACTGAATTGACTCTATCAAATGGCATGCGGGTTTGCTATAAGTGTACAGACTTTTTTGATGACCAGGTATAATTCCTTTGATCATTGAGGCATCTTTATTGGTGTTCAGTTTCCTGCCTGAGGCAACATTTGAATCTTAACTCTAGAAATTTAGCCCTAAGACAGCTTTATGTCTCTTTTAATTGTTTTCAAGGCATCTTATTCTTTCTAGAGAAGCAGTACATGTTCTTATGTACCATTTCAACAGGTTCTTTTTACAGGGTTCTCATACGGGGGGTTATCGGAACTTCCTGAAAGTGAGTATTTTTCATGTTCAATGGGATCAACCATTGCCGGAGAAATTGGTGTATTTGGTCATAGACCATCAGTGCTGATGGAGATGCTTGCTGGAAAGAGAGTAGAAGTTGGTACAAAGCTTGGGGCCTATATGAGAACCTTCTCCGGTGATTGTTCACCTTCGGACTTGGAAACTGCCTTGCAGGTTTGTTTCACTGGATAATGTAAACATATTGGGTATTATCAGTGTGCTTATTTTTCTAAATTAATCCTACTCAACTTGCAGTTTTATTTTTCTACAAAGGATTAGCATTCTTTCAGGAAGAAAACAACTCTGCTCTGATTTACCAAAATTAAATGTGCTAATATTATACCTTTGCTTATCTTTTCTGACTTTATTGTAAAGGCAAACTATTTAACTGTTCTCGCAGCTTGTCTATCAACTATTTAAAACGAATGTAATTCCTGGGGAAGAAGAAGTCAAAATAGTGATGCAAATGGCAGAAGAAACTGTCCGTGCTCAAGAGAGGGATCCTTACACTGCATTTGCAAATCGGGTGAAAGAGCTCAACTATGGGAACTCTTACTTCTTCCGGGTATGCATGATATCATACTTTATATATCATTGACTTTTTTTCTGGAATCTGTGCCTTTTGACATTCTTTTTGTTTCTTCCTTTGCAGCCTATTAGAATAAGTGACCTTAGGAAAGTTGATCCAGTAAAAGCATGTGAATATTTCAACAGCTGTTTTAAGGACCCATCGACGTTTACAGTTGTGGTAACTGGGAATATTGATCCCTCAATTGCAGTTCCTCTTATTTTGCAATATTTGGTAGGTTGGGAATCTTTTAAGGTACGTTGGTCTATATTCATCATTTCTTATGCTAACAAAGGTTCGATTATATGCACAGGGTGGAATACCAAAGTCTCCTGAAGCCATATTCCATTACAACCGTGATGATCTCAAAGGATTACCATTTAAATTTCCCACAACCATAATTAGGTAGGTACTTCTGTATTTGGTGGTGGTGATAGACAATTTCAAGATGTTTGTATAAGAAGCTTTAGGTGGAGTCAGTTACGGTGTCAATAGATTGTCATTGACATCAAATTTTAGCACCCTGTAACACTTGTACATACAATTTTGTATTCATGAGTGTGCATACTGACTGACTTTTGGTATAGGCTAATATATAATTTCTATTGGCATTCAACAAGTCTTTCTAATGCATTGTTGTCATTGTAGAGAGGTGGTACGCAGTCCTATGGTAGAAGCACAATGTTCAGTCCAGCTATGCTTTCCTGTGGTGTTGAAGAATGGAACAATGGTGTGTGAGGTTTTTTCCCTTTCTTTTTTCCTCTTACAGGTCCATGTTATCTGGTAAAGGAATAAATGAGAATCTTCACTGATATTTTCTTTAATTTTGTGCACCTTGCTGTTGGAAACTAAAATGCCAGGTAGAAGAGATTCACTGTGTCGGTTTCTTGAGCAAACTTATTGAAACAAAAATCTTGCAGGTTCTTCGTTTTAAGTATGGGCAGGTATGCACTTCTCCTGAAATTTACATTTATCTGTTTAATTATTCTTCTACCAATGTTTTTTTATTGCTCTTTATGTACCAGATCTACTCTGCATGTGTTTCTGTGTTCCTTGGCGGCAATAAGCCTTCTAGAAGTGGTGATGTTCGTGGAGATATGAGTATTAACTTTTCTTGTGATCCAGAAATTTCCTCAAAGTTGGTATGTATCTCCATTTCTAACTTTCCCTGGTTGTAATGACTTAGTAGCAGTGATCTCATAAATTCAGTCGTGGAACAGGTTGATCTTGCTTTGGAGGAAGTAGTACGCCTTCAAGAAGAAGGGCCTACAGATCAGGATGTTGCAACCGTACTTGAAATTGAGCAGAGAGCCCATGAAAACGGACTGCAGGTTGAACTTTTTATGAGCTGTTTTATAAATTTTTTGTGCTAGTCTTTGCAGTTTCTAGGATGGTAGCTTACATCTCCTTTTCCATCTTAAGTGCTTGACCTAACTGCTTGGCATTTGCTGTATATAAAGATTTATGAATAATTAAAAATACAGCATTACTGAGTTCTGAATGTTAGTTTCCATCACATTGTCAGGAAAATTATTACTGGCTGGAGAGAATTTTGAGAAGCTACCAATCAAGGGTCTACTCTGGTGATGTCGGAACTTCCTTCAAGGTGGTTCGCCTGTCTGTTACCTTAGTTTTATGCCTTTAATTTTTCATCTAATCTAAGGGACAAGTTTATCCGCAAGTAACTATGTACACCCAGTTAATGGTTTTGGCCATAAAGTTAGTTAAAAAGTGCTTTGGGAGAACATTATATGTTATGTGTGGATGACTGTTAGCTATTGGATTTGTAGATGCTGAAGCTCAAGCATTTAGTTATCGATCTTCTTTTCTCTCTCTTTTTTTTTTTTGATAAGTAAGGAGTTTTATTCGATTCAAAACAAAAATAAAGCATTAGCAGGGACCTCGTTAAAAAGCCTCCCTAGGCCTAAATGGAAGAAAAAGAGTACACCTTAGCCAATGCGTACAAATTCAAGGAGCATCCTGGGAGAGAGTAACTGGAAAACCCTGAGAAACAAATAACCCCCGTGAACTATACAGCCATCTGCTTAAAAGAACCATCATAGCTTAAGGATAAGCCGGCTTCAAAACTTCAGCCCTCAAAATCTAACAACACGCTTAGGCACATCTCCCCCACCCTTCCATCCCAGCCATCTTTTCTTTCTCTTGAATAGAGTAGAACAAGTATTTACTCATTTTGATTCTTTTTCCACTGCAGGTTCAAGATGAAGGAAGATCCAGGATTAGAGAGTCTCTGACACCTTCAACTGCCCAGCCAGCACTGCAAAGGATATTGCCTTACCCTTGCAAAAACCAGTACACTATTGTGATTCTTATGCCACAAGCTTCTCGGTTTAAGTTTCTGAGATCGCTTTTCCAGCGAAATGATTATGGTAGAGATGCAAAGGTCAGTTATCTTCTCATTTCCTTGTGTTTTTGAAATATATATTCAAATACAATGTCATTATTTGGATTTCTGTAGCACTTTGGTCCAAGCTTTTCTGTAGAATTAAGTGTTTGCTGGTGAGAATAAAAACTTTATTCACCGTATGTTTTCAATAGAAGCTGTACAGGGAGTTTTATACAAAAGGTGTTAGAGTTCTAGTTGATCGAAAGAGTCCTAACTAAATAAACTTTATCCTTATTTACAAATAAGGTTAGAGTTAGAGATGAACTCAAATACTAATATTTACAATATCATTAGATGACTATATCTAGAGATGGTTATAACTTACACTCCCCCTCAAGATGGGGAGTAAATATTGTGAGTTTTAGAGAAACTAAACTGATTTTTGAATTTTATTCTCTTTCACTATTTTTACAAAGTAAAGACTATTATAGGTCTCTGCAACAGATAACTCTTAACAAATTATTTAAAATTTAAAATTTAAAAACTAAAACTAACAACCTACTATTTAGGGATCTCTAACCGATAGAATCTATAACCAACACTCCCCGTCAAGCTGGGGAGTATACATTGTAGAGCCCTAGCTTGGATGTAAGCTCATCAAAGGTGGTTCTTAGAAGCGCCTTGTGAGTATATCAACTAGTTGTTGGTGAGCAGATACGTAGTTAAGTTTAACAGTCCCATTTGTAATCTTCTCTGAAATGAAATGAAATGACGATCTATCTATACATGCTTCGCCCTATCATGATGCGCCAGATCCTTTGCAATACTGATTGTTGAATGATTATCACAATTGAGGTCAAAACTGGTGCCATGATTCAACCTCAATTCTGCTAACAATCATTGTATCCAAATTCCTTCACAAAGCCCTTGTGCCAAGGCTCGAAACTTAACTTTTGCATTGTTCCTTGAGACCACATTATGTTTTTTACTCCTATATGTCACTAAATTGCCCCAAACATGAGCACAATACCCAGTTATTGACCTCCTGGATGTAAGTTTACCAGCCTAGCTTGCTTCTGTAAAGACTTCAACCTTTCTGCTCGAGGTTTTCGCAAAAAATATTCCATGACTAGGTGTCATTAGTATCTTAAGATTCTGATTACTGGCTCTAGATGTTCCTCCTTAGGGCACTCATAAATTGGCTTACGATGCTCACCGAGAAAGCAATGACCTTTTAAAATGAGCTTACCTACTAATCGCTGATAGTGTCCCTTGTCAACTAGAGGATCACCACCATCAATTTTGAACTTTAGGTTGTACTCCATGGGTGTCTCAGTAGGCTTGCAGGCCATCGTACCAGTTTCAGATAACAAATGCAAAACATACTTCCTTTGATTTATCACTATACCACTACTTGTTCTAGCCACTTCCATACCCAGGAAATACCTTATAGAACCAAGGTCCTTAGTTTCAAATTCCTTTGCCAAGAAATTCTTCAACCTCAAAATTTCAGAAGAATCATCACCAATGACGATTATATCATCAAAATAGACTATTAGAATAGCCTTCTTGTTTTCGGAAATCGGAAATTGTTTTAACCGAGTATGATCAGCCTGGTACTGAAGATAGCCGAAGTATAAAAAAAACTTTGGTAAACCTCTCGAACCAAGCACGTGGTGACTGCTTAAGGCCATATAAAGACTTTAGCAGTTTGCAAACTTGCCATGCATTAGAAGTCGAATATAAGCCAGGTAGTTTATGCATATACACTTCCTCCTCCAAAGTACCATTGAGGAAAGCATTTTTAACATCGAGCTAATGAAGTGGCCAATCTAAATTTGCAACAAGAGATAATAATATGTGAATGGTGTTGAGTTTTGCAACTGGTGCAAAAGTTTCTTGATAATCAATCCTGTAAGACTGAGTGAACCCTCTTGCCACCAACCTAGCCTTGAATCGTTCAATGCTTCCATCCACATTATATTTAATTGTAAATAGCCACTTGCAACTTATAACTTTTTTTCCGGAAGGTAAACCAGTCATAATTCAAGTTTTTGTTTACCTCCAATACCTTAATCTCTTCTTCAACAGCCTTCCTCCACCTAGTATCCTTTAAGGCCTTATCAACAGTTTTAGGAATGGAGCAGGTATCAGCCTTGGCTGTAAAGGCCTTGAATGCAGGCATAGGCCTCTTATATGCCATATACTTCTGAATTGGGTGCTGAGTACAACTCTTGACACCTTTCCTTTGAGCAATAGGTAGGTCAGAATAATCAATTAAAGGAGCAATAGTTGTATCATTCAAAGTTGTCATACCTTCATCACCATTCAAGGAATTTGGAACCGGATCAAGCTCATGAGCGGTCCTAAATTGTGTAGTAGGTCATTTCTTCCTCTTCATATAGACATTGAGTTCTCTTGCTTTAGCCTAAGAAGGAGCAGTTTTGGGTAGGGGTATGATTCAATTGGTGGTTATGGTAAGCTGGTTTAAAAAATGTAACATCTCTTTCGATGTTTGAAATATCAAAATACGGTTAGGTAAGCTGTTTGAGGTAGGTGGCAAAAAGTAAGGCCTCGCCCCAAAATAATTTAGGTACATTGGCTGAAAACAACAAAGAACAAGTTACCTCCAGAAGGTTCCTGTTTTTCCTCTCTGCCACCCCATTTTGTTGGGGAGTATCAACACAAGCTAATATGAATAATGCTTTTTTTATGAAAGGAACCCAAAGTGTTGGTAAAAAAAACTCACTGCCATTGTCTCTCTTGAGGATTTTGATGTGGCTATCAAATTGGGTTCAAACCATATGATAAAAGGTTTAAGAAATACTCTCAGTTTCATATTTGGTTTTCATTAAATACGTCCAAGTTGTTCGAGTGTGATCATCAATAAACGACACAAACCATTTAGCCCTTGTTACATTAGGAACAAGAGAAGGACCCCAAATATCAGTATGAATAAGTGAGAAAGGTTGGTACGGTTGATAGATTGAAGATGGAAAAGATGACCTTTTATGTTTTGCAAGTTGACAGATATCACAAGTAAAAGAAGCTATTTTTTTATTGATAAATAAGGGAACAACTTTTGCGTGAAATGAAAGTTTGGGTAGGTGACCAAGGTGAAAATGCCATATTCGAATTTAAAGATTGTAAAGTGGAAGAGAAACAAACAGAAGAAGTGGAAGCACAGTCTGATCGAGCTTGCCGTTGAGGATAAGAACAACCTTCAAGAAAGTATAGACCACTACACAGTTCAGCACTGTCAATCACCCTCTCCGAGTCCATTTCCTGAAAATCACAGCCATGAGAACTGAAATTAGTGAGGCAGTTCAAATCAGTGCACATTATTCTTAGTCATGATCACTGTGCTAATGCCTTCCACAGCCATTAAAGAGCCATCAGCAGTCTTAACAAATCGTTGAACCATAGGCTGCATGAAATCAATGAACAATTTTCGATTTCGTGTCATATGGTTAGTAGCACCCGAGTCCACAATCCAAGAGAACGGAGAAGTATTGGTTAGGAAGAAAGCACTACCAGATGAATTCATGGTCGCAAGAGTTTGGTCAACACAAGACAAATTTCGTTAAATCAGATGGTTTAACTCTTCAAGTTGCTGTTAATTGAAATTGAGAGATGAGTCTGATTGCGCAACATTGGCGGAAAGAGTCTGTTGGGGCCATTGGCGTTGGGGTTTCCAATAAGTAGGTTAACCATGTAGTTTCCAACAATTTTCCTTTTGATGGCCCACCTGACAACAATGATCACACCACAGCTTACCAATTTTTTTTTCTGGAAGTGGCAGAAGAATCAACAAGGACATCGTTGCTATGATTACTGTCGCTACCAGAATTAATTTCCGAGGAAGAGGATGGAGCCATCGGAGAGAAATAAAAATGGTAATCCTAGACTAATACCATGCGAGTTTTACAGAAACTAAACTGATTTTTGAATTTTACTCTTTCACTACTTTTACAAAGTAAAGACTATTCTTACTTATAGGTCTTTGCAACAGATAACTCTAACAAATTATTTCAAATTTCAAAATTAAAAACTAAAACTAACATCCTACTATTTAGAGATCTCTAATTGATAGAATCTATAACCAACAAATATTATAAAGACCCAGCTTGGATGTGACGTCATTGAAAGTTGATCGCGTATAAATGTGTGTGATATGACACGCAAATCTATGCAAGTATACAGAATCGATGAAGTAATACAATAGTGAGTGAGTATCGTCTGCACAGGGATTGGGGGAATCTTTAAAGATTGCTACAGTTAGGAATAGGCGTCACTAACTAATCCTAAGCGTTTAAATCTAATATTTAAACAAATGAGAAATGTGCTATGGCAGATGGTATGAACAGATGGAAAATTTTGTTGAGGCAAGAAATGTGTGAAGTGAAGTGAGTAGATAATTTTTGTTGTGACAAGAAAATTATGCAAGAGTAAACATGTAAAAAATATCTAAAGCAAAAATTAATTGCAAGAGTAAGTAAATAAAAGTTGTTAAGGCAAAAAACGTTCGAGTTCTGAATATAGACTAACAACCTCACACAATCAGACTTCTAACGGAGCACTTGGGTTGGATTTGCTATGGCTAGAAATTATTCTATGCCTAAGATGAACCAAGAATGTTGTGCCTATCTGCCCGACAATATTTACTAAAGTGTTCCTATCTCTAGTGAGGAACTTGATACAACTATTGACACGACAATACCTCTCAGCATAAACGATGACCCTGGCCTATCGATTAAGTATTATCCCTTTTAGTTGCTTGAAACACTCTCCTTATCTCTATGGCGGATCAGAACCTCACCATCCTGGATTAGTTCCCTTATTCACGTAGATCTAACCTAAATCTCTCGATATTAGGTATCAACTCCTAGAAAAACGACTATCTCTCAATATCTCTTACAAAGACTAGGAATATTATGCCAATGCATCAGACAATCTCTCAAAAGCTCTTATAGTGCTAAGGCATAAGATTAAAACAGTGAACAAAACAACAATAAAACATAAATATACTTATAATCCATTAAACATAAAATAAAGTATCATCCAAACAACTCTAACACAAAAAAAAACAGTTCATAGTGTGGCTAAAATCATCCAAAAATATTCATTAAGTACAGGCCCTTAAAAAATAAGAAATGAAGAACAAGGAGAAGTAAACTCCCAAAAAACAAAGCTGTTGTTGTGACATCAGACCATCGCCATGCTTGCTCCAGCTCGCTAGCCTCTCTCAAGGGCCTAGCCGTTACTCCAACGAAGCCCGACTATGGAGGACACCAAGGAAAGACGAGAGGGGAACGGTGGAGAAGTTGTTGTAGCCGCCTTTTCCAAAGCTTTTAGGGTAGGTGAGAGTGGGCTCTTTAAAATGGTGGGCATAGTGTGCTATTTATAGTGTGGAATTTCTAGGGTTTAGTGCCCTTGAAATTCCCCTAACTACCCTTGAGTTCATACCTATTTTGTGAAAAATACGACAGTTGGTAGTGGTCCCAAATCATTAGCAGGGGTTCACGTGAGGTGCATTGGACAGTTGGCCACATGACGTTAGCAATTTTATCTCGTATTGTGTCAGATTTGCAAGATAAAACTTGTTGTGGCGAAAAATTCCTCACGATCATCATCTTTAGTTCCTTTGGCCCTCGCACAATATTTGTCTTGGCAAATAATTTCCTCGGTCATTTTCTATCACCTGCATCATCACAACCAACACACAACCCTTCTCATCAGCAACATCAGTTTTATAAAAAAAACTAGTCGAGGCAAAACTTTTCCATCACATGCATGAAATGTCCTAAATGCAACTAAAATGCGATGACAATGTCTTTTAGACAAACAATAACTTAAGTAAAAAGACCTAAAATATAGTCTTTTTACAGAGTTATCAAAAGTCACCTTTGGAAGTGCCTTGGTCAAAATGTCTGCTAGTTGATTTTTTGAAGGAACATTAGTTTTACTATACCATCATTCACCTTTTTGGAAATAAAGCGTCTGTCGATCTCCACATGTTTCATTCTATTATGATGAATTGGATTCTTAGCAATGCTTATAGCCGACTTGCTGTCAATTTGAAGTTATTTTAAATAACTGCTAACACATATCTCCAACTCGGTTAATAATCTTTGTAACCAAACTGTAGGTTATGTAAGGTTGTAGGAATTATAGAAATGAGCTGTTCAATCCCTTAAATTAAGAGTTTCTGTAATTATTCTCTGTTTTTCAATCCCTTGTTTCAAGGGATTACATCTTCTAGGATTAGTATCTTTCCTAACTTAGAGTTTCCTAGTTTAGAGGCATAATTTGTATATAAATATGTAATACGTCCTACTGAATGAATTAAGAATAAAATAACAAACTTACTCTATTTTCTACATGGTATCAGGTTAGAACGATCAATCCGATTTTCGCTTCTCTTTAAATCAATTCCTGTTCAACTCTATTTTTTTCATGGCTAATCTGGATCCCTCAGCATCCGAAATCACTTCCCAGATCAACCCCTATCAATCTGATTTTCAGATTTCAGATTCCTCTCTTTCACCGATAATCTCCTACAAACTAAATGGAAACAACTACCTACCATGGTCCCAGTCCGTACGACTATATATCACAGGAAAAAGGAAAATTGCCTATCTTTCTGACTCAATGCCGATTCTAGAAGAGACAGACCCAAAGTACAGCACATGGCAAAGTGAAAATACCATGATAATGTCATGGTTAATAAATTCCATGATTCCTGAAGTAGGGGAGAATTTCATGCTGTACCAAACTGTTGCAGAAATTTGGAATGCAGCGCGAGATACTTATTCCAGTGCTGACAATACGTCGAAGCTCTTTGGGGTTGAGAATCACATTAAAGATCTCAGACAAGGAGACCTTACTGTCACACAGTACTTCGGAATTCTCAACAAGTATTGGCAGCAAATTGACTTATATGAAAAGAATGAATGGAAGTGCCAGGAAGACAACAACTTCTACAACAGGCAGATAAATCAGAGGAGAGTTCGATGGAGCAAGAGGAAGGATTCTTGCCACCAAACCCCATCTTTTGGTCCGAGAAGTTTTTTCAGAAATTCGAAGGGAGGAAAGCCGAAGATCTCTGATGGTGCCACCAGTTCAGCGAACATATGCTTCTGCACTTGTCACCAGTTCCACCTCTAGGAAACAGCAGAGGAAAAATCGCCTCTGGTGTGAACATTGTAAGAAACCAGGCCATATGATAGATCAATGTTGGAAGCTGCACGGAAAACCAGCCGATCGACAGCCCACAAGGTCCAGGTTTCAAAAGGAGGCCCATATTGCCTCTCAAGATGATTCCTCCAGCAGTTTTAGCAAGAAATAGATAGAGGAGCTGCAGCAGATTTTGAGCAGCATGACAACCAAACCTACCAATGTGGCTTATACTGCTACTGAAGGTAATCATCCATATACTTCCTCTATCTTTCCAAAATGTTACCAAACTTATTTATAAATAAAGATCCATCTTTGTTTTCCTGTGAAATTTGTCAAATAGCCAAACACACCAGAAAACTATATATTGCAACCAAATTTGAACCAACAACACATTTTTCCATCATCCATAGTGACATTTGGGGCCCTTCTCCTGTCAAAAGTATTTCTGGGTATAAGTGGTTTGTGTCTTTTATAGATGATTACTCTAAGACAACATGGATATTCTTAATGAGAGAAAAGTCTGAGGTTGAGTATCTCTTTAAAAGTTTTTTATCAAAAAGTTGAAACCCAATTTGACACAAAAATCAAAATTCTAAGGAGTGACAATGAGAGTGAATATTTGAATAAAACTCTTGGGCATTTCTTTAAGGAAAAAGGCATTGTTCACCTTACTTCTTGTATCAACACACCTCAACAAAACGGGGTAGCAGAAAGGAAAAATAAACGTCTTCTAGAGGTTACTGGGTCTCTTATGTTTGCTGTTAATGCTCCTAAGTATCTTTGGGGGAAGCTCTTCTTACAGCCACTTACCTCATCAATAGAATGCCAAGTAAGACTTTAGATTTCAAAATTCCTACTAAGGTTCTGTTTCAGCTTTTTCCCCATTTTAAACATTTAAACTCAAGTCTTTCTCCTTGGGTGTTTAGGTGTACAGCCTTTGTTCATTCCACAACAGAGGGAAATTAGATCCTAGGTCCATAAAGTGTGTGTTCTTGGGCTATTCTTCAAGTCAGAATGGTTACAAGTGTTACTCACCTTCCATAAAAAAGACCTGTGTCTCCTTTGATGTCACATTTTTTGAAAACCAACCTTATTTTTCAGGAACATAAATTCAGAGGGGAGAGTTACAAGGAATTTCAGCATGTTCAAACCAATATTTCTTTACAGCCTATCATTTCGTTACCCATTACTGTCTCTCCAAAGTCGGCTAGCACTGTCCCAATTCCTAGTGAGGGTGATGGGAATAACCTAAATAACTCTGATGAATTACCTTCCTCCTTATCTCAACACTCTAGTCCGTGCAAAACACCTTCCACCACTACCAAAAATGTACCTAACAATGACCTTGAAATCATAACTCCCCAACCGAAACAATTCAGTGTTTACTCAAGAAGAAGGAAAGATGTTGAAGAAATCAATAAACTTAGCATTTGCCAAGAACCAGATTCGAATCTTGTTGCAGCTGAAACTGAAGGTAATGATGGTTCCCAAGAGGCTACTACTGTTGATTTTGATGATTTTCTTATTGCTATTAGGAAGGGGGTAAGAAAATGCACTGCTCATCCCATAAATAAGTATATTGCATATGGGAAATTATAGTCTAATTTCAGGGCTTTCACTGCCAACATTAACAGTGTGAAAATCCCAAGAAATGTGACATAAGCTTTTCAATCTCCTGAATGGAAAAAGGTCGTGGGAGGAGATAAAAGCGTTGCAAAAGAATAAGACATGGAGTTTGACAGATTTTCCAGAAAGGAAGAGAGCTGTTGGATGCAGGTGGATATTCACAGTCAAATATCATTCGGATGGGAGTGTGGAAAGATAAAAGGCAAAGCTGGTTGCTAAAGGTTTTTCTCAGTCCTATGGCATCGACTACGAGGAGACTTTTGCACCGGTTGAAAAATTGAATACCATCAGAATATTGTTATCAATAGCTGTTAACATGTACTGGAAATTGCATCAGCTGGACATAAAGAATGCTTTTCTGAATGAGAACCTTGAAGAAGAGGTATACATGGAGGTCTCCCCGGATTAGAAGGAAAGGTTACTAAGAAAACTGTGTACAAGCTCAATAAATCTTTATATGAGTTAAAACAGTCTCCCATGGCTTGGTTTGATCGATTTGCTAAGGCTATGACACATAATGGTTTCAAACAAAGCCAAGCGGATCACACATTATTCATAAAAAATTGCACCGAGTGGTAAGATAACCCTCCTAATTGTCTATGTAAATGATATGATTATAATTGGTAGTGATATAGAAGAAATAGAAAAGCTAAAGATGAATCTTGCAAAGGAGTTTGAAACCAAGGATTTAGGTATGAGGTATTTCCTGGGTATGGAAGTTGCAAGGTCCGAGGAAGGGTTGGTCATAAACCAGCGCAAGTATGTTTTGGATCTTCTTGCAGGAACTGGGATGCTCGACTGCAAACCAGTTGAAACTTCAATGGAAATCCAGTAAACAAGGAAACCTACCAAAGGTTAGTTGGGAAGTTGATCTACCTTTCACTGACCAGGCCTGATATTGCATACTCAGTGAGCATTGTCAGCCAACATATGAGTGATCCTCGAGAAGAACATTTGGAAGTTGTTAACAGAATCCTAAGATTCTTGAAGTTTTCCCTAGTAGCTGGACTTATATTTAGAAAAAATCAAGGCAAAACAGTGAAGGTTTATACGGATGCAAGCTGGGGAGGTAAATTAACTGATAGAAGGTCAGTTAGTGGCTACTGTACCTACGTTTGGGGTAATTTGGTGACTTGGAGAAGTAAGAAACAAGCCATTGTCTCTCGAAGTAGTGCCGAGTCAGAGTTTAGAGCAATGACTCTCGGAATATGTGAAGGAATGTGGATTAAAAGACTGCTCACAGAACTAGACCTAGATGACAAGAAGAATTTTGAGATTTTTAGTGACTGTCAATCAGCTATGAGTATAGCAAAAAACCCAGTGCAGCATGATAGAAAGAAACACATTGAGATAGACAAACATTTTATTTAAGAGAAGGTCAAAAAATGGAGTTACAAAATTGCAATACATTCCGATGAAGAAACAACTGACAGATATCTTCACCAAAGCCCTTCCACGGATGACTTTTGATGAGTTGTCATTCAAACTGGGTATATACAACATATATACACCAATTTGAGGGGGAGTGTAGGTTATGTAAGGTTGTAGGAATTATAGAAATGAGTTGTTCAATCCCTTAATTAAGAGATTTTGTAATTATTCTCTGTTTTTCAATCCCTTGTTTCAAGGGATTACATCTCCTAGGATTAGTATCTTTCCTAACTTAGAGTTTCCTAGTTTAGAGACATAATTTGTATAAAAATATGTAATATGTTCTTCTCTAGGATCATTCATGTATTGACACAAGATTCGATACACAATCTCACACGCTCCCTTGGATTTCAGACTTAGTGAAAAAAGGCTTAGTTCAACGAAGGTAATGTCCATAGAAAAAAGACTTTCTTGGTTTAAGGACAATTGCAACGATAACCCTTTTGATGAGAAGAATACTCAATAAAGTCACACTAAATCGCTCGAGGATCAAGTTTAGACTTAGAGACAGAATGGTCATGAACAAAGACCGTGCAACCAAAAACTCAAAGAGAATTCTAGAAGTTAAAAGTTGAAAATGGGGGAAAACTGAGTAAAAACTTCCCAAGGACACTTAAAGTGAAGAACCTTATTGGGCATACGATTAATAAGATATGTAGCTGTTAAGAGAGCCTCACTTCAAAGATAAGGCGTAACGTGAGTAGAAAAAAAAGTGACCTGGTAACCTCAAGAAAATGACAACTTTTACGCTCAACAACTCCATTTTGTTGGGGGAATTGACACATGAAGTCAGATGCACAATGCCCTTATCCTAAAAGAAAGACCCCACTGAGTGAGAAAAATATTCACTACCATTATCAGAAAAACCCCAATAGAACTATGAAATTTAGTTTCGACCATTTTGTGAAATCATTTAAAATTATCACTCGCCTCAGATTTATGGTGCATAAGAAAGGTCCATGTAATACGGGAATGATCATCAACTAATGAAATAAACGAACATACCATGTTTAAGCTTTTAATACGAGAGGGACCCTAAATGTCACTTTGTATAATTGTAAAAGGTTTGGAAGAATGGTATGAAGAGTGGCGATATGTATTGCGGGTTTGTTTGGCAAGGTGACAAATATCACAACAAAAAAAAAGGATTTTTATTAATGAATAGTTTAGGGAACAATTTTGCTAGATAGGAAAAACTAGGATGACCTAACCTAAAATGCCACAAATATCTCTGCGGAAACATCGTTATGCAAAGGGGAAATCGAAACAAAAGGAGACACAATACTAGAGTTGGCATGGTTATAAATAGGAGAGGCTTCAAAGATAAAGACCATCATAAAGCCTAGTACTGCCAATTAATATCCCTGAGCTCGAATCCTGAAATTCCCAAACGATGGAATTAAAATGAGTAGTGCAGCATAAGTCAGCAGACAATTTACTCACGAAAAGAAGATTGTAAGTCAAATTCCGACGAGAATAAAATTTAATAGAATATTTGAGTTTAGCCATAGTGTCACTGTCTGCAACAGCCGAAACCAAACCATCAACAGTCCGAACATTAGAAGAAGAAACTGCACTAAAATTCTGAAATAATTTTAAATCCTGGGTCATATGATCACTGGCCCCGAAATAAAAAAACCATAGTGTAAAATCAGGCGAAGAAGACGATGGAGCTAAATAGGGACTACCTTCTCGCATAGTACAAGCGTGGTAGGGTTTGGGTGAAGGACTTAGCTGGCCAAATAAGTACTTCAGCTCCTCCATTTGCTGTGGGCTAAACGAGTGACTGCCTGTACCAGTAGCCACAACAGATTGACCTGAAGAGAATGCAGCTGTTTGGAAGAACGCTAGTCCGCCGGTCCCCCATAGAGTTTCCAGCATTTGTCTCGAACATGACCAACCTTTTTATAATGATCACACCAAGGTCGGTCTTTCATAGGGCGAGATTCTCCAGGAGAACGAACAATCAAAGTCGAGCCCTCCAAGTTTGCAATGGCTGGTGCAGGAAGCATAAGTACAAGCCTGCTTTCCTCGTGATGAACTTCAGAGAAAACTTCCCGGAGCGACGGAAGAGGTTCAATGCGCAAAATACGGCCACGAACTTCATCAAGATCCGCCGTTAAACCAGACAATTTTGAACACCTGTCGTTTCTCAATCAATTGCTTGAAAAGCTTGGAATCCTCACCACAACGCCACTTGTGAGATTCAAACAGATCAAGCTGCTGCCACAAGCGAGATAAATGAGTGAATTACGTCGTAACACACTAACCGTCCTGCTTGAAATCATTGATTTGACGTTCTATCTCGAACAGCGCAGTAGAATTGTCAAGGTTGGAATAGGTTTTGCGCACCGCACGCCAAATTTCAGAGGCTGTTTGATACAACATACAGTTCTCGCCAACTTCAGGAAGCATGGAGGCAGAATTTGGAATCATCATATTTTTTTTTAGGTAGTGCTGCTTTCAACGACCTGTGATGTACAGCCAAATAGATTAAGACTAAGGAATGTAGTTATGGCCGTTCAATCGATGAAAAGTGATGGAGGCAGCAGAGGAATCGGCTGTAGGGTTGGAAATAATAGAGGAATGCCGCCTCAGGGACAACCTCGGAAGAGGCTGGAAGGACCATCGTGGCCGAAGTAGGAAAAAAAGTGTTTGTCGATCTCAACATGTTTCGTTCTGTCGTGATGATCTGGATTCTTAGCAATGCTTATAGCTGACTTGTTGTCAGTTTGAAGTTTAAAATAATTGCTATCACATACCTCCAACTTGGTTAATAATCTTTGTAACCAAACACCTTCATAGATCCTAAGTGCAATCGCCCTAAAATAAAGAGTCCTAACTAAATAAACTTCATCCATATTTACAATATCATTAGAAGACTATATCTAGAGACGATTATAACTTACATTTTCTTTTTGACTTCTTAGATGTTTCTGAGAAAGGTTAAAAATAGATGATTAATTATATCTTGGGTTGTTAATCTCAGAACTAAAACTGACTTTTGTATGGGACACAGATTTTAGCGGCCGTTGCTGGTATAACAGTTCTGGCAGTCTGCTTGTGGAGATATTCGCGGAAGTCGTAACGCACCTGTATGTATAAAACATTTGATTGCTTGCTGACCATGGAACTTGAAGCAAGAACTAAGAGGATCATTGTTGATTGATGTTCAACAATACAGCTCCATCAAGCTCTTCATATTACAGGTGGTCAAGGGAATTCAGCCACTAGATCTGCTTCTGGGTTTCGATGGATGCTTGGAAAAACATTGTATACTCATTTTTTTTACTTGCCCAGATTTTACTTGCTAAAATTATTTTTTTCCCTTTCATTTGTAACGTTTTCATGGTTTCACGGTAGAGAATGATATGCCTATTCATAACTAATTTGGTAAGACACATCCAAACATGGCCGTTACTACTGCAGTTGGCTCGACTCTGGGCAGTCTCAAACGTTCTTTATGATACATCGCATAAAATGAAATGTTTTGTAGATTTGTACTAGAAAAATTATGGTTACTTCAATAGCCACCATCCGGAGATATCAGGCTGAGACATTTGGTGAGTGGGTTTTAGGGTTCTCGGTAGGGATGGGTCAGGTTTTTAGTCCACCCGACCCGATCTAAAAATTTTAAATCCTCCATCCGACCCGAAAAATATACTCCTGTAACTAGACTCGATTTTTTGAGATAAAATTCAAACTTGACCTAACCCGAAATAATATATTTATTAAAAAATAATTTTTTATTAAATAAAAATAAGGATTTAATTGAAAGAAAATAATATATAGAGGGATATTATTTTACTCAATTATAAATATATAAGGTAAAATTATAATTTTTTTCATATCGAGTATTTTTCACCCTAAACCCGACCTGATTCAAACATAACTTTAAAATAATTCGACCCAATCCGAACCTGAAATTTTTTTTAAAAAAATTCTGATTTGATCGGTTTGAGTCGGGTCGGATCAGAACCTATCGTATTCAGGTCCCATGACCATCTCTAGTTCTCGGCACATTTTGTATCTGCTCGAGTGTAATGGTTGAGCTTCATGCTATAAGAATTGGATTGCATGGAAATATGATTATAGAGCAATTAAATGTGAGGTAGATGCTCGTGTCTAATAGATCTTGGTGACGTTTATTTACACCCTTTAAGGGATATTATCAACGATAACCGAAGTTTAAACGCTCACAATTGGGAAATCAGTTTTTAACATGTTTATCATGAAAGGAGATTTTATGTTGATGTTCTCTAGAAAATGAGATGCTATATAGAAGAGAAATTTGTGATTTTTGGCTTGCCGTTTATAAGTTCTTTCAATTTTTAGATGCTGATTCTAGGGGTGTTTCCTTCCCTAGAGGTTTTGTAGTTAGTTTCTAAATTTACTGTTATTTTTCTCTTTTGTAAAAAAATAACACCTAAAATCCGAGTATAAAAAGTTTCAATAATATTTATTTTTTTAAAAATGGGTTTAAATTGGTTTCTGTTATTCTAATTTTCTTTTAGTAACAACCATAAATAAGTAAAACAAATTGAATAGTACATGAATTTTGTATTTTTCATTTACGAATTCGAACTTTTGATTTTATTCAATATATATATATATATATATATAATAATAATAATAATTATGTGGTATAATAAAGTTAGAATACTAAATATTTAAATTTATAAATTAAGTTAAAAAATCAAAATTCAAGATTTTTTTTATCCTTTATTTATGTGCTATTCTGAGACTGTCATGGAAAAAGTTAAAATTCAAGGATTGACATGAAAAATAAATTTTTACTGATTAAATTGATAAAAATTGTGAGACATAATAGATTCTGCCCCGGATGAGACTGAGACCTTCTACGGATTTTGATTTAATAGCAAAGGCCCAGACAAAGTTGCGGTCCATGATCCATTAATATTCATAAACGACGCCGCTGCAATCTAGGGTTTTTTGTATTTCGTTTTTAGCTGAGCTACCTCCCTCCCCTCCGCCTCCCACTTCTCTTTTGTAGCTTTTGATTTCCTTCATACACACAACCTGGTCTGGGTCTTTCTCACCCTTCACTTCCGTTTGGTTTATGAGTAAACCGAACCACAAAATTCTCTCGTTTATTTTATTTATTAAGAGTTGATTTTGAACTGACAATGGGTGACTGAATGCAGTTAAGGACTAACACAAGAGAGAGTGAAAATGGTTGAGAAAAACAAGGGGAAGAAAAGACCAGAGAGTACACCATCATCCTTCACAAGCGCCTTCATGGCTGGTAACTCTTCTTTCCCTTTAAATTCCCTCGTTAATTTGTTTTACCTTGTGGAGGGTTTAATTTTAGTCTGGTTGCAAAATTAGCTCTTGGCTGTATGAAGTTGGTTGCTCGATTATTATTGTTCTCAGTATTTCGTAGATGTGTATTGATCTTATTGCTAATTTATTTGGTTAAGTTTTAGCTTTTCGCTAAGCAATTGCATTATTCAGAATTAGATGTGCAACTGATTGTAAGGTTCATGATGCTGTGGATGAAATGTTTTTCCTTTGTGGATGAAATTTGAGTTGTGGTGGAACCAAGAAAAGCTTGGTTCTGTTGCAATGGTAAACGAGGCCGTAAATTTATTGATGCACAGTGAACAGTTGGATAACGACTTTTGAATTATCATGTTGTTGGAAACAGCACGTTCAAGAAGAAAGCTCCGAAGGCTATAAAGGAGATCAGGAAGTATGCAGAAAAAGCCATTGGGACCAAGGATGTGAGAGTTGATGTCAAGCTGAACAAGCACATCTGGAGCAGGGGTATCCGAAGTGTTCCAAGAAGAATCAGGGTTCGAATCAATCGCAAGAGAAACGACGATGAAGATGCAAAGGAGGAGCTATATAGTAACCGTTGCTGAAATCCCAGCTGAAGGATTGAAGGGTTTAGGCACCAAGGTCATCGATGATATGATGATAGTAACTTATCAAAATCTCTTGTTTACTAAAAAAATTTGCATTTTGTTCACCGCCCAAGCTTACATCAGAGTTTTGGGATATTGGATTTCGTTGAATATTTGTTTTTTTTTCAACTTCATGAAATTTAGCTAAGCTACTACTTAAATCTAAATTGTTTGTTGAAATTGATTTAGTTCAGTTGACATTGTGTTGGTATCAATTATTTGTTTAAACATTCAAGATACATACTTTGATTTAAGGGTGGGGAGAAATTTGGATATATATATATATATATTGATTTGGATACTACAATAGAGTGCAATCAAAGATACTACAACTTTTCAGGTTAAAATAACAAGCTTACATTTCTAGTGAGAAAAAGTCTTCAGACCGTCGTAAACTTTAAACTATTAAACCCTCCAAAATGATGCAAAAAAGAGAGGAAAGAAAAGAACAAGAATCGCCAACTCTGGTTTTCATTCGAGTCTGTCCAGAGAGAATAACAGGTGAACATGCAGTTCTCTTTGTAATACAGACAGCAAACAAGTGGGGATAAGTTATCAGCTTCCAAACTGCAGCAGCAGACATACTTTCTTCAACCACCTTGACTCAATCCAGCTAAACAATCTAGTTGATGCTAGCCGGCTTTGAAAGCATACATATAGCTTCTGAGTTTCCTTACTTCTTCTGATGACTCGGAAAGGACATGGTCAACATAGAGACATAACCCAGCTCCGCTGCAAGTTCATTGTACAGGTAAGAATTTGATAAGCATTATGAGAGGAGGTAGAAAGATTGGAAAAATAGCCATACCATAAGGGCCCAAAAGGAAGCCAGATAACATCCCAACGGAATTTTGGCATTCTAACACGCAAATTAGCATTCCAACAGTTGGCACATGAAGGGACATATAAGATATTAGAACTTCCACGTTGATGAATCAAAGAATAAACTTAAGCGAAACCAATAAGATCTCCAAAACAAATCTCAACTACGAAGGAAAATAAATGGGAAAGAGAGATTCGGACCAACTTTCAAGAATAACAAATGCAACCTAGAGACTGAAATCCAAATGTTTTAATGCAACACAATTTATCTAATTAAAAACGACAGGATTCCAAACGCTTGAATGCACTGACCGCACATTACTTCATTTCAATCATCCTTAGATCACATCAATTCCCCTCCTCATCATAAGGGGAAACTGCTTTTATTACATGTGTTTCAATGTTTCATAGAAACCAACACAATTGTATCTGATTAAAAATGACTGGAACCCATCATTTGAATTTGCTGACCACGCATTGCTTCATTTCAATGCTCCTTAAATCACATCAATCCCCCACCCTCATAACCTGAAACTGCTTTGACTACATCTATTTCAATGTGTCATAGGAACCAACACAGTTGTATATGACTAAAACCGACTGGAATCCAACGTTTGACTAGCGCTGGCCACGCAATGCTTCATTTCACCCCCCCCCCCCCCAACACACAAAAAAAAAACCTAAATTAAGCACCATAAATTATTCATACAAAGTTCCATGGCACAATCAACAAATCAACACAGAAAACAAGAATCGAACATGGGAATCAAAATTCTGAGAATGTGATGTACCTCAGCATATAATATACCCAGAAAACTGCAAGCACAGTAGCAAGAGACCATGAGTACCATATCCACTTTCTGTGAACCTTTGAATTACTGAATAGACCTATAATGGCCATTGAGCAAGCCAATACAGCTAGCCATTCTGTTAAAATACAAACTTTATAAATTTACTATATATAACAGGTATAAAACCATATCAGATATGTTGAATGTAATGAGGAATGGAAAAAATGGGCAATGACTAGCAATTTAAGAACAAAAGGAAAATATTGTCAAACAATATGGCTATATTCCACCATAAGAGTAACCAAAGTCAAGAGCTTTTCAAAATCAACTATCTACAATTTCTGTGAAAATGTTAACAAAATGTAACAAGCAAAGAAGCCAATAAATGAATACATATCAATGAAGATAAACAAGCAATCAAACCTGAAGTTATTATCATCCATGAATCAACATCTTCCATGAAGTAAGCATGGTACCGCTGATAATATAAGTGCAACAATTTATATTTGTTGATTGTGATAAGAAAAAAAAGAGAGGAAATAAATGGTATAAAATTTTAAAGCACAGTGCATCATGGACCTCGACACGGTCCAATTACATTAGCAGTTACATGATCATACACATGAAAAGTTTTATTAGAGTAACATGATCCGAAATGGAAACAACCTTTTAGGTCCTATTAAGGAATTGGGTATTGAGTAATTCATACCAGTTCCCATGGAAATAAGGTCTGGTGGTAGATGGAGTATAAAAGAAACGCCGAGTAACAAAATAGAAGTGCTGCAAACACACTCTGCAGATTTAAGAAAACCAATGATTACAAAGTATATATATAGAAATAAGGAGAAAGATATAAGTTTAAAAAAAAAGATTATGGAACAGTAAAGAGGAAGACCCTCCATTGAAGACTTTGTTGAGCATGCATCTTTTCGAGAGAACGAACCAACTCCTCTTGTTCTGTAAATTAAAAAAAAAAGACCCAACAAAAATAAGTTTTTTTTTATAATCATTAATCAAATTGCCATTTTTTATTTCTGGGGAAAAGGTTAAAGAGAGAGAAAGTGACCGTTGATATCCATGGGACGATCGTCGTCGAAGGTTGGGAGAGAGAACTTCTCGTCTTCAGAACTTCGAAATTGTCTCGCCAGTTTCCTCATTTTCAAACCAAATTGGTACGCCGTCTAGGTCGAGAGGCCAAAGGTGTTGAGCTTGAATTTCGAAGCTCCAAATTAGACAAGGCAACTATACGATGTCGTTTCAGTGCTAAATCTTCAACGCTTTGTTATGAGGTTCAAACACGACGCTTTACGAGCCCAATTATGAGACGCCCAAATTGGCCCATTAGGGCAACCGGATAAATAATTTAGCTCATTAGGTACCAAACATTTAATTTGAGATATACGGTAAATTGAACAGTGCCCATGGAACTCGTCACGCCAGCGTGACGAGTTACATGAGATATAATTTTTTTAATGGGCCCTGTCAAGTGGACCCCATACTCGGATTAAAAAAAAATTCTTTTGGGACTCGTTATACTGGCGTGATGAGTCCCAATAAAAAATATTTTTTTTATAATTTTTTAAAATAAAATTAAAAAAAAATATTTTATTCCCACTGAACTCGTCACGCCGACGTGACTTCCAACGGGTATAATTTTCAAATTTTTGACCGTTGTTAAACGTTCGAATTTTTGTTAAAATTTTCAATAGAACTCGTCGCACCGGCGTGACGAGTTCCAACGGGAAAAAATATCTCTTCCCTTTAAATTGTGCACATCATCTTCAATCTCTTACTTTAGACACTACTTTCATCTTCAATCTCCTACGCAAAAAAAAAAAAAAAAAAAAACTCTTTTCATCTAACCAAAACCATTTCAAACAATGAGCAACAAATTCTTCACAGTTGTCCATTATAATGACGAAATTCTACAAACTGATGTTGGTGGTGTGTTTGAGTCAGACATGCCGATCAATATGATGTTCCCTGTAGATGTATCGCATCGCTAAATGAGGCAAAAAATTAAGAGAAAAGTTGGAGCTTCTGTTTCATGTTTAATTTATCGACATTTGATCTCCTTAAATCCAATGACTTATGGAAAAGTTCAGCTTGATGATGATGACGATGTTGCTATTATGGTTGGACTTCATCAACCATCAGATAATAATATGGTGGAGATGTACGTCCAAACGACGAATGCAACTGATATTTCGATGTCATCAGTACCAGCTCGAAGACATAAGAAGCAGAACACTCTTAACCACATGGAAGTTATGGTGATGAGAACCTTGTTGGACGGTTCGGTGAACACCTTGCTGAATTTAACGAGGATGATGAAGACATTGTTCCGTTGGTAGACGATGACGACACAACATTAGTTGATGAGTCCGTTATTGTTGAGGCTGCTTCAGAGGGACAAGGTTTAGATGTTGAGACGGATATATGGGAGGCAGCTGTTTCACGATGTAAAGGATTGCAGAATGCTCCAAATGTTTGGGCAAGGACAGAAATCGAACTTGAATTCAATCATTAGGATTTTCCTTGGTATCATCATACAGTTGCAAGAAATTAACTATGATGCTATGCGGAATCCTGAAATATTTGATATACCGGAGTTATGTGTTGCCCACTGGGGTTCTTCAGACGAGCGGTCATCTGAGTTGGCTGTAGGGTCTCAGTTTGAAACAAAAAAAAATGGCAAACTAGCAATCAATGAGTATTGTATCAAAGCTCATCTTCAATTCTATGTCGCGGAGTAGGATAAAAAAACTTATTTCGTAAGTTGTATACACCATGATGTTGGTTGTAAATGGAGGATACGAGTATCATACCTACAACGGAAGATGTTGTGGGAAGTCACAAGGTTCAATGCAGAGCACGCATGTACAATGACCTCCTTGACACAAGACCACAAACATTTAGATTCGGATGTCATATGCTCTTATGTGAAGCTATTAATGGAAAAAAATCCAAGAGTGTCTGTTTCTGTGTTAGTGGCATCCATTCGAAATTCATTTGGTTATATTCCGACTTATTACAAGGCATGAATGGCTAAACGACAAGCAATGACCTTGTTGTATGGTGATTGGGATCAGTCATATAATGAGCTACCCGTCTGCTGCAAGCAATGGAATTTTTCATCCCTGAAATCATTGTTACGTATTATACTCATCCTGCAGTCACACTTGAAGGAGAAGTTATCTCCGAGAAGAGAATTTTTGGTGGCTTGTTCTGGGCGTTTAAGCCAGCTATCGAAGGGTTTAGATTTTGCAAATAAATGATTCAAGTTGATGACACTTTTCTGTATGGGCTTTGGCCATATGACTACTAACCTTGCTGAATGTATCAACTCAGTGGCTGAAAGGGACTCGACATCTCCTAATAGCAAGTATTGTTAGGGAGACTTACTTTAGGTTGGGTAAAGTATGGGTAGACAAAAGTGCACAAATTGATGCCATGATCAGCGATGGGATAAATTGGGCTCCAGACTTGGTTCTGATTTCGTTGTCCAAGCTCTAGTTCGACCACGTGAGGGAGGTAATTCTACAACATACACTGGTAATCTGAATAGAAGATGGTGTGATTGTTGTCGATTTCAAGCTTTTAGGTTCCCATGCGCTCACGTTGTTGTTGCATGTATGCACATCAATGTTAACCCATACTTATATGCTAATGACTGTTATAGCCTGCACACTATGCGTAACATTTACAGTTGTGACTTCAAGTACCTCCCAAATGAAGCATACTTGCCTACATGCACAATTTCTGAGGAATGATAACCTACATGCATGTGTAGGAAGTTATGGGGTAAACCTGAATCTAGCTGAATTCATATTGATATGGATGATCCTCAAAGAGAGCCAGGTCAACGAAAACTTTGTGGCCACTGCAGAGGTGAAGGCCATAATAGAAAACATTGTCCACATCTTCCAAAATATCGTATTGGATGCTAAAATAAGCGTTACAAAATATTGAACTATATTTTGATATAACAATTAAGGCATAATGTTTTTGGACTTGAATTGAATTTTTCAAGAGTTTTCAAAGTTTCGAAAATAATTCAAAGTTCATTTTACTTGTAATTGAGCACAAAATAAGTTTTTGTACACGTAGTACATATATTGTTCATATGTTATCGATACCAAAGGCATCAGAAGTATCGATACGCACAAGGTAGTATCGATACTACCAACAATGCTCAAATTCCAGAATACAAAAATGGTACTGATATCCAAAGGGGCACCGATACCAAATGTAATGGAAGTATCGATACTCATAAGGTAGTATCGATACTACTCGCATTGCTCAAATTCCAAAATGCAAAAATGGTACTGATACCCAAAGGTACGAAAGTATCGATACTCACAAGGTAGTATCGATACTACCAACATTACTCAAATTCTAGAATGCAAAAAGGTACCGATACCAAAGGTAGTGGCAGTATCGATACTCACAATGTAGTATCAATACTACCAGCATTGCTCAAATATGGGAATACAATATAATTTTATTTTTTTAATTTTCTTTTAAAAAATACAAAATTAAAAAAATATTTTTTATAGTGTGACGAGTCCCTAAAGAATTTTTTTAATCCGGGTGTGGGGCCTACCTGATAGGGTCCATTAAAAAATTATATCCCATGAAACTCGTCACGCCGGCATGACGAGTTCCACTGTTCAATTTGTCGTAGATCCCAAATTAAATGTTTGGATGCCCTAATGGTCTAAATTATTTAGACGGTCGCCCTAATGGGCTAATTTGGCCTTATGAGGCTCTCTTGGCATTTTTTGGCCCATTACAACAAATAAAAATAAAATTTAGGTTTTTAGGGCACATTGGTTTTTAATTAGGGATTACAATATTTACTACAGTGCAAGGGAAACTCGTTACCTTGATATAATGAGTTTTATGGAATATTATTTTTTATTACGTACGTATTATTTTATTTATTTTAAGGAACTTATCACCTCGAAGTGACAAGTTCTTTTAAAATATTATTTTTTTTTCCAATAATATACTTAAAATTAGATATGGAAAAAAAGACGTCAAGTTTCGTTGAATTAATTCCTGGTAAGGTTTTTTTGTGCTTGTTTTTATGTTTAATATTATATTTAAATAAGAAAATCGTTATGTTGGTATATGGAGAAAAAAATGGACCATGAGAGATGCACATTAAGAAGTAATATTACAACACAATTAATACATTACCTTAAAGACGTAAATAGGACAAATCTTACATATACGCTAAACAGTAAATCAAATCATAAATTTATAAACATCTGTTGCATTGATCGTTTCGATGTTCTACTATTCGTAATCAGTAGACTCATCAAAAGTAATATTAAGTTTTTTCAATTCTCCATGCTCTTTCTTGTTGTCGTTCACGTACATATTTTAACCATGCTTTTGGGTCTCCATCATCTATGTTTGTTGCTTCGTCAATTGTTTAAGTTGTTGGGATGTTCAAGGTAGAAACAACATCCTCAATCGTACGATCAAGTTCGAGATGTTCGAACTCTACAAAAAAATCAACATTAGACAAAGAATAGTTGAAGTATGTCTCAATCATACCAGTAAGGTCGATATCACCACTTAGATGAAACCTCGTGCATGATAGTGGAATTCTATAATATAACAAAGATATTCTTCTACTACTTCCCAATTGAACCATCTTTGTATATTGAACTTCAACTCGTCTAGTTGAATATTTTTTTGAAACACATGGTTTAAGATTTGCAATCATAAAAAATAGTTACACAGATAGTTTCCATATTCGTAAAAAAACTCAAGATTTGGAAGTGACAAATTGAGGTTGTTTTAGACCGGTAAAATAGGTTTCACCAAACTTGTATTTATAGGATAAAAAAGTTTGTTAACATAAAATTTTATAGTATGGTGCATTATATTAGATATCTGTTGAAATGCAAGTTGTTCATGATATGAAGTGATATATCAGTAGTGAAAATTTTCATAAATGAGTTGACATGTAACTAAAAAGTTGTTGAAGATGATTGATGGGGCAATGAAAAGTTACTGACATTTTCTGGCATCCTGTATTATTAATGGCCCGTTTTGACATTTTCGAACATGATGCATTATTAGAGATGACATTTCACTGAAACGTTGTTGAAGATGATTGATGAGGCACTGAAAAGTTGCTGACATTTTCTGGCATCCTGCATTATTAATGGCTTGTTTTGAAGATTATTAATTGCTCGTTTTGACATTTTTTTGGCATGGTGCATTATTAGAGATGACATTTCACTGAAAAGTTGCTGAAGATGAGTGATGGGACACTAAAAAGATGTTGGCATTTTCTGGCATCCTGCATTATTAATGGTCCGTTTTGATATTTTTCGGGCATGGTGCATTATTAGAGATGACATTTAATTGAAAAGTTACTGAAGATGATTGATGGGGCACTAAAGAGTTGCTGACATTTTCTGGAATCCTACATTATTAATGGCGCATTCTGAAGATTATTAAAGGTTCGTTTTAACATTTTCAGGCATGGTGCATTATTATAATTGACTTTCATTGAAAAGTTGTTGAAGATGATTGATGGGGCACTGAAAAGTTGCTGACATTTTATGGCATCTTGCATTATTAATGGTATTTTCTGAAGATTATTAATGGCACGTTTTGACATTTTCGGGTTGAAGCTTATTAAATTGGCTTACATCAATTGTATCTTCAGCAAAAACCTTTCTCCAAAAACCTTTTTAAAAGCAATGGCTACCAAAATTTTCACTGACGTTCACTTAAATGGCCAAGTGACCAAAAATTAGTTTGGTGTTCTGTTTGTGTCACAAAAGCCTGTAAACATGATGTTCCATGTTGATGTATCACATCAGCAAATGAAGAAAAAAATTGATAGCAAACTTGGAGCTTTTATCTCATGTTTGAGTTATCGACACCTACTTTGAGAGAATTCGATCAAATATGGAGCAATCTTGCTTAATGATGACGACGATGTAGCTATTATGGTTATCATGCATCAATCTTAAAATAATCAATCGGTTGAGTTATACGCTGAAACTGTATATTTTCCTACATTTTCAACTGCTGCACCCGATGAAGCAGGACCATTAGAAGATCTAGATGACCTTGGTGGGTGATTCGGTAAAACCTTTGGAGATTTTAGAGAGGACGATGAAGCTTTTGTTCCACTGATGATAGATGATGACACATCAATAATTGATTATTCTGATATCGCCGAGGCTACTTCAGATGCTAAGGTTTTGATATAGAGGGTGATGTCTGAGAGGTAGTGGTTCCTTGTGGTCATGCACACCCGAATCCTGACTGAGGTTGGGTATATTCAGCAACACACAGTCAACCTGAGATGTCACAAACCCAAATGCCTCATTATCATCATCCAATTGACAATGCATCATATAAGCTATGATGTCATAAAGAATCTTGAGATTCCTGATATACCGAGGATATGGTAGCCCATTGGGTTACATCAAGAGAAGGATCAACGGCGTTGACAGTTTGGTCGTAGTTTGAAACTAAGAAGGATGTCGAACTAGTAGTTAAGGAGTTTTCTCTAAAAGCTCATATGGAATTCACTGTTACTGAGTCTGGTCAGAAAACATACCTTATCAGGTCTATAAACTATAATGTAGAATGTAAGTGAAGGATACATGTTTCATACCTACAACATAATATGTTGTGGGAAGTCACAATGTTCCACAACTAGCACAATTGTATGTTGACATCCTTGATACAAGACCAGAAACACTTGGATTCTGATGTCATATATGCATAAGTTAAGCTTTTGGTGGGGGAAAATGCAAGGATCCTAGTTTCAATGATAGTGGAATCAATTTTGAATACATTTGGTTATATTATGTCTTACTACAAGGTGTGGATTGAAAAAAAATATAGCTATGAAACCATTGTACGGTGATTGAGATTAGTCGTACATGAGCTTCCACATCTGTTGTGCGAAATGGAATCTTTCATCTTAGAAACCATTGTTCACTCTTATACTTATCATGCGACCACGTTTTATGGACATGTTATCCAAGGGAAGAGAGTTTTCGAAGGCTTGTTATGGGCTTTCAAGTCATCTATTTAAGGTTTTCGTTACTACAAACAAATGGTTCAAGTGAATGGTACTTTTCTGTATGACGAATACACACACGTCCTAATGATAGTTGTTGCACAAGATGGTGATAGAAACATTGTCCCCATTGTCTTTGCCATTGTTAAAAATGAGTCATAAGAAACATAAAATTTCTTCCTATCAAACTTGCACTCTCATGGTGTCACTCAAGATGGGGTTTATATGAGCTCTGATCATTCATCTGGGTTGTTGGCTACGATTGATTGGCCATAAAGTAGGTGGTCACCTCCCCCATACATTCCCGGCGTATTACATATGTCATATTGCATCAAATGCTACGACGAAGATCAAGAAAAAGATTATCAACATGGGTAACATATTGTTTTTTCATTATGTTGAGTTAATCGATCGGATTAATCGGCCAAGAGGGGGTGAATTGGCAATTAAAATTTCGGTGGAAGCTTTTGCAGAAAATTGAAAAGATTTGCACAACGATTTAGAGTGGTTCAACTTTCTCAAACAAAGTCAATGTCCACTACCTTAACTATCCACACTAAGGATTTTCCACAAATTCACTAATTTGTCTTTCTTTTGAGGACAAAGAGTAACCTTACAACTCCCTCAAGAATTATACCCCAAATTCTTAAAAAAACTCTCTCCCAAAGAGAAAATTACAAATTCGCAAACTTTACAGAAAAAACTCACAAGGTAGATTGTTTGCACAATTCTAGAACAAGAAAATAACACTCAAAGATGAATACAATAGAGCACAATATGTGTTCTAGAAAGCAAAATGAATATTGAATGAAAATTGGCTTGAATTTAATAAACTTGATGTTTGATGCTTTCTCTCTTTATTCTTTCTCAATTCTTATTGATCAATGGCTTCAAGAATTGTTTAAATACACATTGGATCAATTTTGAACGTTGAGGATCATTGGTGAAGTAAATAGGGTCGTTGTTGTATATTTTCCATTTAAAAAATCTGTTGGGGGCGTAGGGGTATCGGTACATCTGCAAAGGGTATCGGTACACCCAGTGTAAAATTCAAATATTTTGACCGTTATTTGACCAAGTGTATCGGTACCTCCCAAGGGTATCGGTTCACTAATTGCATTCGATGTTTCTCGGAGCCAGAGGGGTATCAGAACATTATACTATGTATCAGTACCCTTACTACATTCGAAATTCAGGGGTATCAGTACATCCGAAGAGTGTATCGGTACACCCCTACTTAAAATTCATTTTTGGCTCGATTAAGGTTCGAAACTCTTTTGAGGACAAAGAGTAACCTTACAACTCCCTCAAGAATTATACCCCAAATTCTTGAGAAAACTCTCTCCCAAAGAGAAAATTATAAATTCGCAAACTTTACAGAAAAACCTCACAAGGTAGATTGTTTTCACAATTCTAGAACAAGAAAAGAACACTCAAATATGAATATAATAGAGCACAAAATGTGTTCTAGAAAGCAAAATAAATATTGAATGAAAATTGTCTTGAATTTCATAAACTTGGTGTTTGATGCTTTCTCTCTTTATTCTTTCTCAATTCTTATTGATCAATGGCTTCAAGAATTGTTTAAATACACCTTGGATCAATTCTGAACGTTGAGGATCATTGGTGAAGTAAATAGGGTCGTTGTTGTATGTTTTCCATTTAAAAAATATGTTGGGAGTGTAGGGGTATCGGTACATCTGCAAAGGGTATCGGTACACCTGCAAAGGGTATCGGTACACCCAGTGTAAAATTCAAATATTTCGGCCATTATTTGACCAAGTGTATCGGTACCTCCCAGGGGTATCTGTTCACTAATTGCATTCGATGTTTCTCAGAGCCAGAGGGGTATCGAAACATTCGGCTGTGTATCGGTACCCTTATTACATTTGAAATTTAGGGGTATTGGTACATCCGAAGAGTGTATCGGTACACCCCTACTTAAAATTCATTTTTGGCTTGATTAAGGTTCAAAATACTTTGTAAAAATTATTTCAAAAATATTTTAAGATTGAAACACAATTTTACACTTAAGTAATGAGTAAAATTGACATTTAAAAACTTGGAGTAATATTTTTGATATTCGATTATTTTAAATCAAATATTAATTTTGAAATCAAATATAAAATATTAAATTTCATTTACACTTTATTTGTTATATTGAAACATCAAAATGTTTTCAACAATCTCCCCCTTTTTGATATAACAAAACATTTTAGTAATTTTAAGATTTTCTTTTTGAAAATTATTTTTGAAATTAATTTTGAAAAATTAATACTTTATTCTCCCCCTTTTTGTTAAATCAAAAAGACTCTCTGGAAACAGTTTTAAACAAGTTTTTAAGGAAAATAACCAATAGATTTATATAGATATAACTGCTAAGATCACAATCAAGAGAATTGTTAGCCATTAGTCCATAATCAATATTCATAAACTATATGTAAATTGGGAATTGGTCATAATTGATCTAAGATGTGCATAATGTAAAATAAAAATTCAATTTAAGTGCAAATAACTACTAATCATTCAAAATCAACCAAAGTCAAACAAACAAATCCAAACATTCAAAATGTTTTAACAATATTTCAAGTTCAACTTCAACCTATGAAAACAAGCAAGAAAAGGTTTAGTCATCCATCGGTGGATCGAGAGGAGTAAAATATGCTCGTATAACAGCCATATTGAGTGTAAGCGTATTGAGCCTTTCGTCCATAGCATTGAATCGATGATCCATTGCTTCTCGGTTAGCTCGCATCTCCCATTGATTCTCCAATTGTTGAGCCCCCATAGCGGTTAAGTGGGACTCTATGGATGCAAACCTCATGTCAAATGTCTCCATGAACGATCAAAAATATGGAGGCATATGACTTTCTTGTTGGACTGGATCGTCCTCAGCTAAGTTAACGGGATGAACAACATCCTGAAGAAGATCTTCAAGTTCTGGATCATCAGCAGTCGGTGCCGAAGCAGCTCGTGAAGAACTAGCACCCGGTGTTTTCTGGTTTGATCAAACCCATTGATCTTTATCCCTAGACCATCCCGATTTTCGCAAAGTTTTAAGATTTATTTTGCTTTTAAGAGGGATTTCTACATCAAGTTGAACCCTAAGCTTGGATTTGATAAACAGATTACTAAGAAGACAACCGTAAACTAAGGTTTCTACGTGTTTAGACGGGACGTTGTTTACGGTTTCAACTAGTTCAGCAAAAATAATTTATGGCAGGTTTATTTTCTTATTATTTTGGATACAATGTATCCACCAAAGGTTAAGTGCTCTAAGAGTTGAGTATCTACCTCCAGATGGTCTAAACTACCAGGAGATGATTAAATGAAGAAAACGTTCATGATGATTTGACAACGTACTTGCACCAGCCTTGGCTCTATAAGGAGTAGACACAATTTCTCTCTCGTTATCTAAGCCCTCATTATCTAAACCAAAAGTTTTAGCAATTGAGTCGAAGTCAATTTGAATGTATTGGCCTAAAAGATCAGACCGAATACTGACAGTGGCAGTTTGGGACTCGTTTTGTACACAAACTGCATTGGAATAGAAAATGTGGACGAGTTGGTGACAAACGATAGGTTTAAGCTGAAAAAGTTTATCAAGTTTCCAAGATTGGAGGGTAGGAAGATATTTAAATTTCATATCGATCATAACATGAATAGAAGGGATATGTTCTTCCGAATATTATAAGACTCAAATAAGTTAACAAACCTAATGTAGAGATTTTCATGACGGCTAGATTCATTAAAACAAGAATTTCATATAGTCATTTCGGGATCATTTGGGTTTGGATTTGGAGGTGGAATAGCAGTTCGGTTTGGAGGTTGGTTTGACCGACTAGACGATGACCTAGGGAGCTTATACATGATTTTAAATCAGAATAGGACAAAGATACCTGCAATTTAAAAGCACATGTATGCAACAATATCAATCCCAAAACTCAATATGAGTCCTCAATATTTCAAGGTTCTCTAAAAATAATCATAATGGGCAATTTTGAAAATTCTTTGAAAAATTAAGTTTGAAAATTATATAGTTTTCAAAACAACATAATTAAATAAAAAACAACAATTTAAAACAAAACATTTTTTTATTTCGAAAATTAACAAAAACTTTGAAATTTTGTGTTTTTGATGAAATTAGTTGTAGAATCTAGTTTACAATCAAGATATAAGCAATGCACGTTCTCTATTTCGAACTAGAACTAACTAAAACTAGTCATATGTTCAAAAATCAATAAAATAGTATTTTTGAAAAGTTACCTTGAAAATTTCAAATTTGAGTGGATTTTATTATTGATTGCACAAATTTTATGACGCTAGCAGGATTAGGAGTTGAAAAATGAAGAGATTCCAACTTGTTTTTGTTGATTTGAGAAAAAAAGGAGATTTGCTGTGAGAGATGGACGAACGGCGAGTGTTTTTGGGTGAGTAAGGGTTTGGCAAAATGATATTTTAGGGATTTAAAGCCTAAACCCGACAGAGGGTATCGGTACCCCCTATAGGGGTATCGATACACATTCAAGGAATGTATCGGTACACATTCAAGGAATGTATCGATACATAGCAAGGGGTATCGATACACTTTGCACAAAAATGTCAAAAATCTATTTTTAAGCACTTAGAATGCTAAATTAATCAGCTCTAATGATATTGACAACTCATATTTCTAAAATTAACTATGTTCAATCAATCAAATCTACCCTTAAATTTTATTTTAACATTTTATTAATTTTCATCAAAGATCATAAACTCCCCCTAACTATTAGCATATAATGCAATAAAAAATGTCATTTTATAAGCATTTTTCACTTGCTAATTAAAAGTGCTAAAATCATTTTAAACACTAAGTCAATGTAGGTCAGTTAAACCTAATTCTCTCCTAAGTATCCAAAATCTTTCTTTATCTAAAGGTTTTATAAAAATATCAGCTATTTAATGCAAAGTATCAACAATTTCTAGAACCACATCTCCTTTAGTGACATGATCTCTAATGAAATGATGTCTAATTTCAATGTGCTTAGTTCTAGAATGTTGGATGGGATTTTTAGTGAGACAAATAGAACTAGTATTGTCACACTTGATAGGTATGGTACCAACTTCAATTTCATAGTCTAAAAGTTGTTGTTTCATCTATAAAACTTGTGCGCAACAACTACCCGCTGAAATGTATTCCGCTTCAGTGGTAGATAATGCAACACTATTTTGTTTCTTTGAAAACAAAGAAATCAGCATATTCCCTAGGAATTGACAAGTACTGGAGGTGCTTTTCCTATCTATTTTGCATCCTCCATAATCTGCATCAGAGAAGGCATGCAAGCTAAAGCTAGAGTCTCTAGGATACCAAAGTCTTAAATTGGGAGTGTCCTTAAGGTATCTAAAGATTCTCTTAATCTCTTGTATATGTGATTCCTTAGGGCATGATTGAAATCTAGCGCATAATCAAATACTAAACATAATGTTCGGTCTATTTGTAGTTAGATAAAGCAAAGAGCCAATCATAAACCTATATAATTTAACATCTACACATTTACCTCCTTCATCTTTTTCATGCTTTGTGGATGAGCTCATTAGAGTGGCTTGGGGTTTTATATTCTCCAATCCAAACTTCTTGAGCATATCTTTGACATATTTTGCTTGATTGATGAAGATGCCATCTTTTCTTTGCTTGATTTGGAGCCCCAAGAAAAATGAAAGCTCCCCCATCATGCTCATCTCAAATTCACTCTGCATTAGCTTAGAAAATTCTTGGCAAAGAGCATCATTAGTAGAACCAAATATTATATCATCAACATAAATTTGAACTACTAATAAATCTTTACATTTTCACTTTAAAAACAATGTAGTTTCAAGCTTACCTTTTGAAAAACCTTTTTCTATTAAAAAATTTGACAATCTTTCATACCAAGCTCTAGGAGCTTGTTTTAAACCATATAAAGCTTTTGTCAATTTAAAAACATGATTTGGAAATTTTGAATCTTTAAAACCAGGAGGTTGTTCAACATACACTTCTTCTTTTATAAAACCATTTAAAAATGCACTTTTAACTTCCATTTGATATAATTTAAATTCATTGAAACGTGCAAATGCTAATAACATTCTAATTGCTTCCATCCTATCTACGGGAGAATATGTTTCATCATAATCGATTCTCTCTTCTTAAGTATAGCCTTGGGCAACAAGTCTAGCCTTGTTCCTCACTATATTACTACTTTCATCTAATTTGTTCCTAAACACCCATTTAGTACCTACAGTAGATTTATTACTAGGCCTTTCAACTAATGTCCATACTTTACTTCTCTCAAATTGATTTAACTCTTCTTGCATAGCTTAATCTAATTTTCATCGGTTAATGCTTCTTTAACATTTTTAGGCTCTATGCATGAGATAAATGCAACATAATTGCATATGTTCCTAAGAGAAGATCGAGTAGTTAGCCCTTTGGATGGATCACCTAAAATCTCACCATCCTTTACATAGTTGAATTCTCTTGGGTATGAGATTTCCCTTTCTTAAATGGTAAGATTCTTGAAGGCATCTTGAGTTTCCTCATCCTTCACTTCTTTCTTTGATGATGGTTCTCCAACGTCAAGTGCTTTTATAATAACTACGTCATCATCAACACAAGAATCCTTCCTCGGAAGGGATTATCATCTAAAACAACATGTATAGACTCTTCTACCACCAAAGTTCTTTTATTAAATACCCATAAGCTCTAGAATTTAAGGAATATCCCATAAAAATTCCTTCATCACTTTTACCATCAAATTTGCCAAGATTATCTTTATTGTTGTTTAAAACAAAACATTTGCATCCAAAAGGATGAAAAAAACTAATGTTAGGCTTTTTATTTTTGAAAATTTCATATGGAGTTTTCTTCAAAATAGGTCTAATCATTACTCAATTAATTATATAACAAGCGATATTTGTGGTTTCCGCCCAAAAGTATTTTGGCAAATTATTTTCACAAAGCATGGTTCTAGCCATTTTTTCTAAAGTTCAATTTTTCCTCTCAACAACTCCATTTTGTTAAGGGGTCCTAGGTGCTGAAAAATTATGGCTAATTCCATTAGAATTACAAAACTCGGTAAATCCAAGATTTTCAAATTCAGTACCATAATCACTCCTAACACTAGAAATGGAGTAACCTTTTTTGTTTTAGATTACTTTTGAAAACATGATGAAATTTTCTAATGCTTCATCTTTAGTACTTAAGAATAAAACCCAAGTATATCTAGAATAGTCATCTATCAATACAAAACCATATTGTTTTCCACCCAAACTAGTAGTCCTAATTGGCCCAAAAAGATATATATGGATCAGTTGTAATACTCTATTATTTTATACATCATTAATGGATTTAAAGGAAACTTTCTTTTGTTTTTCTTTTGAGCATCCATCACATATTTTATCTTTGTCAAATTTTAGTTTTGGCAATCCTCTTACTAAATCTCCTTGAATTAGTTTTGTAAAACACTCATTTTAGTGTGTCCTAGTCTCCTATGCCATAACCAACTATCATGTTCATTCTTGGCAACTAGGCATAAATTAGTCATATTTATTGAATCTAAATGCACAATGTAAATGTTTTCTATTCTATGACCAATGAGCATAATCCGATTAGATGCAATGTTAATAACTTTACAACCATTTGATTCAAATAAGACATTGTATCATTTATCGCATAATTGACTAATACTCAGTAGATTACGCTTTAACCATTCACATATAATACATTTTTTATTTGTATGGAAGAGGTATTACCTATAGTACCTATACCTTCAATGTAATCTTTTGAGTTGTCACCAAAGGTTACCACTCCTCTATTATTTTCGTTAAGCTCTATAAATCGGCTCTTGTCCCCGGTCATGTGTCTTGAGCATTCACTATCAAGGAACCATAAATTTGAACTTGTATTTTGAGCCTTGTAGCAATGCTCCTTTTCCCACAAACATAGATTAATTTTTTATTTTTGGTACCCAAATTCTTTTGGGTCCATATTCATTAGTCTCTAAAATCCTAGTCCCCTTGGGTATCCATTTATTTAGGATATCCTTATCTTTAGTAGTATTGAATCTTTTAGGGACCCATATACTTCTAACGATTTTTCCATTAGAGGTTCTTTGGGGACCTCTATGATTGTAGTTTTTAAAACTTTTTCTAATATAGTTGGATTTTAATTTTTCTCTTTTTTCAAAATGTTTTGGTCCAACTCTATTGAAAGAAGTTTTAAGATCATCAATTTTCTTTTGATGATCATCATGAACTCTTGAAAGTAAATTATGCAAATCAGAAATTTTCTTTTCAAAATCTTCGATTTTGATTTGCAATTATTTAATTTTACTTTCAAGATCATTGTTGGTCTTGGATTTGAGATTATTTTTGTTTTTAAATTTTGAAATTTCTTTCTTGTATTTCGAAAATAATTTATCATAATCCGAAGTCAACCCATTGTATTCCTTTAATAACTCATCATAAGAATAATCTTCTAAATCAAATGAGCTAGAGGTTACCTGAGAATCTTACCCCGGTGGCCATCAAGCACAGGTTTACTACTTCTTGTTTCTTTTCATTTGATGATTCATCATCGCTCTAAGTAGCCACGTGTGCTTTATGTTTCTTCTTAGGATGACCCCTCTTTTTTAATTATGGGAAATCATATTTGACATGCATGGGCTTTTTGCATTCATAGAAAATAATCAGGTCCTTCTCCGTTGGTTCATTTTTGAAGCCTTCATTTATTTTGAATTTTCTTCCTATGTTGGGCTTTATTAATTTTTTGAACCATTTGGCAAATAATGTCATCCATTCATTATCGTCATCATCATCAGAATCACTCTCATCTTTTGTGGTTTTTAGAGCAACTCCAACGTTCTTCTTTTTCTCCGTCTCCTTCTTTGTCTCGTCCTTATTCTCGAGGTCTACCTCATCTTGAAACATCATTTCATGCGTGAGGAGAGAACCGATGAGTTTATTGAGAGTTAAAGACTTTAAATCTTTAGCTTCGATAATCGTCATCTTCTTTGATTGCCAAACTTTTGGAAGAGAATAAATTATCTTCCTTATAAGCTTCTCATTTGGAATGATTTCTCCATATGCTTTGAGGCCATTGACAATCATAGAAAATCTATCCGCCATAGCTTTGATGTCTTTATCAGGTTTCATCCTGAAATTTTCATAGCTATGAGTAAGAAGACTAATTTTGGATTCTTTTACCTCGTTGGTGCCTTCATGAGTGACTTGTAGTTTATCCTATATCTCTTTGGCAGTTATACAAGTTGAAACTCTCCAGTATTCATATAGTCCAAGTGCACAGAAAAGAATATGGATAGCTTTTGAGTTGAGCTGGAACATTCTTATCTCTTCTTCACTCCACAAATTTGGATCTGTGGATAGTTCAGAGTATCTGTTCATCATGATTTTCCATGCTCCCATGTCTCTAGCTCTAATGAAGTACCTCATCATATTTTTCCAATAAGCATTGTTAGCTCCATTGAAGAAAGGAGGCTTGTTGACGGGCAAAGACTCAAGAACGAAGTCAAAATTTGATGTGGATGCCATTGATGACTTGAATATCAATATAACTTTTCCAGAATTGACTCAAGAGGTGGTAAAACCTTCAAATGAGTGTAACTCTGATACCAATTATTGAGTTAATCGATCGAATGATTCGGCCAAAAGGGGGTGAATTGGCAATTAAAATTTCGGTAGAAGCTTTTGCAGAAAATTGAAAAGATTTGCACATCGATTTAGAGTGGTTCGACTTTCTCAAACAAAGTCTATGTCCACTACCTTAGCTATCCACACTAAGTATTTTCCACAAATTCACTAATTTGTCTTTCTTTTGAGGAAAAAGAGTAACCTTACAACTCCCTCAAGAATTATACCCCAAATTTTTTAGAACACTCTATCCCAAAGAGAAAATTACAAATTCGCAAACTTTACAGAAAAACCTCACAAGGTAGATTGTTTGCATAATTCTAGAACAAGAAAATAACTCTCAAAGATGAATACAATTGAGCACAAAATGTGTTCTTGAAAGCAAAATGAATATTGAATGAAAATTGGCATGAATTTCACAAACTTGATGTTTGATGCTTTCTCTCTTGATTCTTTCCCAATTTTTATTGATCAATGGCTTCAAGACTTGTTTAAATACACCTCGGATCAATTCTGAACATTGAGGATCATTGGTGAAGTCAATAGAGCCATTGTTGTATGTTTTCCATTTAAAAAATATGTTGGGAGTGTAGGGGTATCGATACATCTGCAAAGGGTATCGGTACACCCAGTGTAAAATTTAAATATTTCTACCATTATTTGACCAAGTGTATCGGTACCTCCAAGGGGTATCGGTACACTAATTGCATTCGATGTTTTTCGGAGCCAGAGGGGTATCAGTACATTCGGCTGGGTATCGGTACATTCGGCTGTGTATCGGTACCTTTATTACATTCGAAATTCAGGGGTATCGGTATATCTGAAGAGTTTATCGGTACATCTGAATAGTGTATCGGTACACCCCTACTTAAAATTATTTTTTGGCTCGATTAAGGTTCGAAATACTTTGTAAAAATTGTTTCAAAAATATTTCAAGATTGAAACACAATTTTACACTTAAGTAATGAGTAAAATTGACATTTAAAAACATGGAGTAAAATTTTTTATATTTGATTATTTTAATCGAATATTAATTTTGAAATCGAATATAAAATCTTAAAATTCATTTACACTTTATTTGTTATATCGAAACATCAAAATGTTTTCAACACATTCATTTATTATTATACTTGAATCTAACTTTTTTCAAGATACGCTTTACTTCAACTGAACTTTCGATCAAGGCTGGAAAATCTGAGGAAATATGGACAAGAGGTTTATAACTTTGTAGCTGAAATACCTTGAGAAAGATGGTCACATGCATATAATGATCCGGGTTGATGTTACATTCATATGACAACCAATCTTGTCGAATGTATCGATTTAGTACATAAAGAGACTAGACATCTTTCGGTGGCAAGTATTGTTTAGGAGACTTACTTCATATTGGGTAAACTATGGGAAGTTAAATTTGCGCAAGTGGAGGCAATTATCAACGAAGGAAGAAATTAGGCTCCATATCTGGAGAAAACAATGAACAAAAATCAAACACGTACAACATCAATGTATCTCCATAATTTCGCTAGACTCGATTCTGATTACATTGTCCAAACACTTGTTTGACCACAAGAGGGTAGAAATTCTGCCACCTACACTGGTAATTTGAATAGAAGATGCTGTGAATGTGGTCGATTTCAAGACTTCAGATACTCATGTGCTCACGCGGTTGATTTATGTATACATGTCAATGTAGACCCATACTCATATGTTGATGATTGTTATAGCTTGCATACTATGCGCAACATATATAGTTGTAAATTTAAGTATCTCCCAAACGCTGCATATTAGCCACCAACTATTTTTGAGGAATGATTGCTCAATCCACAATTACGAAAGAAGTTAAAGGATCGTCCTAAATCTAGTTGAATTCATACTGATATGGATTATCTGCAACGAAAGCAATATATACCAAAGCTTTGCGGACACTACAAATGTGAAGACCACACCATAAGAAATGTATGCATCTTCCAAAATATCGATTGGGCCGATAAAACTTCGTATTTGTATTGCTTCAAATGTTGTACGTTGTATTTGTTTTGGATAATTTAACAATATTATTAACCTTATATTTAACTAAAATCAAATTCATACATGTATTTAACTAAAATCAAATTCATACATATATTTAAAACATTTTTTTCAATAAAATAAACAACTTTTCCTCCTATTCTTTTTCCTCTCGATAAGTCATTTGCAACATCGATTTTCTAAGTATTCATTCTTCTTATTCTTCTTCCTCTTCTCCTCCTATTATGTTTTCATCTTCTTACATTGATCAAGAATCGACTTTATTGACTATTTCACCCACTTCTCATATGAAGAAGAATCTTGAATCTGAATCATCATTATTAGAGTAATCATAAGCGAAATAATCTTTCGAAAATTGCTTGAAATATTCTTCTCACAAATGCATGTTTCGGTTCCCATATAACTCTATCAAATAATCCAACTCCTATTTATAAATGAAATATTCTCAAAATGATCGTTGGAACTCGTCACTCCCACAAAATGTGTTTCAACAGAACTTGTCACTTCGAGGTGATGAGTTTTGACATCTTTTTTCCAATTTTAATTTTAGAATATTACCGACAAAAAATTTTAATAATATTTTAAAGGAACTATCCACCTCAAGGTGATGAGTTTTTTAAAAAATAAAATAACACTCACGTAATAAAAAATAATATCCCATGGAACTTGTCACATCGAGGTGATGAGTTTCCCCTGCACTGTAGTATATATCGTAGATCCCTAATTAAAAATTAATATTCCCTAAAACCCTAAATTTTATTTTTAATAGCGATAATAGGACAAAAAGTCAGCTCTCTTCGGATGTCCAAATTAAACTCTCGGACTTCAACAAGACTTAAATACTCAACAATTCTACATAAAAGTACCAAAACCCTAACCACTCTTCTTCCATAGATCAACAAGCCAGCAGCACCACAACCAAAGAGTAGTAATTTGACAATTATATTGTAATACTGCAAATTTTGGTCAGTGACTAAAATTTAAGTTTTGAAAGTTTGGTGGTCAAAGTATAAAATTGGGAAATTATAGGAAACAAAATGGTAATTTTCTCAAAAACAAATTTTATTCCATAAATGAGTATTTCATATCCAAGAATGGTGTTTGGTCGGGATTAGTCAATTGATCCGGAATTTATGTTAAAACCTATAAAGAGATAAAATTCGATATAAAAATCAGATGATGAAATCGAACCAAAATTTTACAAAACTTTTACAAAAAATTGAAGGATGTTAGAAAATGGTTGGACATATTATTTTCATATTTTATATTAGATAAATTTAGTTCAGATCAATGTAATTTTCCAGATTTAGCAGAACAATGGGATTTTAGTGACTAAAATGAATTTTTCAAAAATTTCAAGGTCAAAGTCGAAAGTCAAAGTCAAGTTTATACATCTTTGACTAAGGAATATTTTATTCGCATAAAATTCAATGGAATTTTGTAATTATCAAGGTTCATTAATGGTATTTTTGTAATTTCTCATTAATTGAATTATGAATTCAATTATATTATTAAGACAAGTGTAAAGGTGGACAAATACTAGAATAATCAAGGATTAAACATATTTTTCAGGTTTGTTTCAATCTTGGCCGAACCCCTCCTTGTTCTAAGGTAAGATATATTTTTTTATTTTTGAAATTACATACTTGATTTTTGAATTAAGCTATTAGATAATTAATATACATGAAATGCTCTATCATTTGGCATAAATATTTCATGGTGAATATGCTTACATGTTGAGATTGAAAGTTGGGTTTTATGCAAGGTTTATGGATTTCAAAGAATTGATAAAAGATTTTTAAGTTTTTGAGGTTAAAGATTTATTCAAAGACATGTATGATGATTATTTTGATGTGTAAATGTTTGTATACCATTTGGTCTAATTAGGGTTTTTGAAAATGTTGGTTTTTTGATGTAATTTGATGTTGTTATGGTTAGAATAGCATGAAGTTAATCTAAGGAAGTTTAATTCATGCTTGAAATTGAATGAAAAGTTCACCCTATGTACATGGTGATATTCGGCCAATTGGGAAAAATTAGGGAAAATTTCCTATGGTCTACAATTGATATTAAAAGTGTTATATGTGACTTGGAGATCAATTTGGATCATTTTGGAGCCTTGAGTTAGTAAAGGGGTTAATATACAAGTTTTGAGGATTGTATGATATATTTGCAAGAATGTAATATTTGAAGGGTTAAAACTGCTTTTTGATAGTTGAAAATGCTGGAAATTTAAGTTGGAAAGTTGTTTGGAACCAAATAGCAAATTTGGTAAAATTTGAGGGAGGAATTCGAAAAGTTTCAATATTATGGGGACTTATTTTAAGTTTATTAAATGTGGAAGTATCATTTGAGTAAATTATTGAAATGCTAGAAATTTATTTAATATGCTTATTTTTTAGTTTAATTCTTAAGTTGAGATTTAATTTCAAGTTTATCAAGTTTTGTGGTTGAATTTGGAAAGTTTAAGAAAGTTTAGGATGAAATTGCAAGCTTTTGAATATTTAAGTGTTGATTTGAATATTTTATTGAGGTGCTGGAAATTTTATGCAATTAATGTTAAATGATCATAATGGTGAAGGGTCATTATGGATTAAATAGGAAAGTTGATATGAATTCTAAAAAGAATTCATAATTAGTAGTTGGATTATGAAATTTGTAAAAGTTGAAGAGTTGATAGTGAAACGAAATATTCATGGAATTTAAGAAATATTTTGAGAAGTTTGAAATTACGATGGAAGAACAATTTAGTTTTATATCAATTAAGTATCAGATTTATTTGTATCGAATTTTTATTTAATTTTAGATTATGTTAGTTTGAAAGCGAAGGAAAATGTGTGTGATCGAGAAGATTATCGTGGAGAAGATTGGACAGTGGAGAAAAAGGTGAGTACATTTCATATGTATTTATGTTTTGACCAAACATTGGCTTACAATGAGCCAGTGTCGGGGTTACGTTAAGAAGTGATATGTGGATAAGATTATCGTAGAGAATATTGGATAGTGTTATGTGAAGTGTTATTCAAGTTTATATGTTTATTCAGTAAGCTAATAGAACTAGTGAATAAGTTAAGGACACTAATTGGTAAAATATGCCTATAAATTATGTTTTGAATTGTAAGTTTAGAAAATCATCATAAATTCTAAAAATTATTAGAGGATGAATCATATATCATTGGATTTATATGTCAGTCTAGTTTTGTTTAGAACAAACGTAAACTGTTGAACCATGTTTTATAATATTTTGATATAAAAAATTTAAGGCAAAATGTTTTTGGACTTGATTAAATTTATTCAAAGTTTTTCAAAAGTTTTCAAAAACAATTCAAAGTCTATTAACTTAGAATTTGAGCTAAAACAATTTTTCGCGTACGTAATACCGATATTGTTCTTACAGTATCGATACTGCATGAACAATATTGATACTGTTCATGGCACTGATACAAAAGGTAAGAGAAGTATCGATACTCTCAAGGTAGTATCGATACTACCAACTTGCTTAAATTCCATAATGCAAAATAGGTACCGATACCCAAAGTGGTATTGATACTACTTTATATAGTAGTATTGATACCATAGTCACAGTATCGATACTGTCATGCCCAACGGCTAGTAACGACTAGTTTTATTTAAAAATAATAAAACAAGTATCAATACTCATTAATGGAGTACCGATACTCCCTATCCTGGGCAGTTTATGTTTGCAGAGAAAACATCCCCAAATGGCTAGAAATCATCCCCAACAGCTAGAAACGGCCGGAACCTCATTCCAACTTATAAATACAAGTTCAAGACACTTGAAGAAGTTTAAGAACACCTATCCAAGAAATCAAACACAAGAGAAGAGCTTTTCACTCTTTATTTTCTTTCTCTTGTAAATAGTTGTGTTTTTGTGAGCTTTAATTTGTAAACACCGTACCTTGTAGAGGTTTTATTGTTTACATTATTTTCCTTTTGTAAAGGGGTATTGGTTCTAGCTAAGCCTTTGAAAAACTAGGGAGTTTGTAAAGGTTATCTCTTTATCATTGAAAATGAAAGAACAAATAGCTTCCTTCAATGAACTTTGAAAAATCGCTATAAATTGTGCAAGTGGAACTAGATAGAGTTTCTTATATGATTAGATTCTTATTTGAGTCTAGTTATTATTGGTGCAAATGGAATAATTTTTAAGTATGTAGATTAATACAAAATAATATTTCTTTGAAGATAGTGCAAACTAGCAGAATATGAAATTTCAATAAATTATGTAGTGAAAGCAATTTTTAAAGCAAAGGATTAAACTTAAAGCTTAGTTAGTGAGGGTTATATTTGATTTATAAGCAAATTTTTAAAATGAATCTAGTTTATTTATTTAATTACTCCAATCGAGGATGACTTGTGATAAGTCAACCTCATTTTATTTTCCAGTATGATTTATAAATTTTCAATTTGGAATGTTTCTATAATATTTTGAATTAAGTTTTATGAATAATTTTGGGTATGAACTGCCCATGTATGATATTTATGATGATGAATTCTAAATGTTTATAGCTATCATACATTTCATAGTTATCAGATGTTAATAGTTATAAGATGTTTTATATTTATCATACGTAGATTAATAAATCAATATATGATGATAAATATAAGCCCATTATATGTAGCATTGAGAGTCATAGGTACATTTGGCATGCCATTAAGTGAGTGCTTATCAGATATCAGTTATCAATTTAGCTTTGGTACATTCATGTACTAATGTTCAACACCGATGGTGCTCAGGTTATTATTGCACTGAAGTGCATCATATCATAGTTATAGTTATGATTCGGCATCGTGTTGTGCCTAGTGCACACCTTATACTCACGTACCTTGTATTCTTTTACATATATATTGGGCTATAACAATAAGTATGAAAGTTATGAAAGTAAATAAAAGAAAAAGAACATAGAATTGAAAAGAAAATTATGAAATATGTTCGAATGAAAATAACAAAAGTTATTTATGATATTTGATGATAACTTACATGATTTTTGATAAAATCATGAGATGACGATTTTTAGGTTTTCAGAAGGAAACGGTCTGGCTAGCCCAGTTTGAAGTTTTAATTATTTTTATTAAATTTTTTAGTTTATTGTTTATATTTTATGGATTTTATGTTTTAATTATACTTCTGTCTCACTAAGTTTTACTTAGCACGTGATGATTTTCATGCGTAGGTTCGAATAAAGTAGAGGACGTGAAGTGAGGAGCTTGGCTAACATCTTATGGAAAATCAAACCTACCGACAGTATCAGTAAGGCATCCTAACTTTGACTTATTAGTGGTATGTACATTATATTTGTTGGGTTGCTTTATCATATTTTTTTTAAAAGGGTTTATAATAGTAATTAGAATTATTTTCTTTAGTTTTATATAATTTTAGTATTAATCGTATTTATGAATGGATGATATAAATGTTATATTTTAAATGGTTTAAAATCAAGCGGTATTATGCAGTTGTGTATGGATATGAAACAACACTGAACTACCTAATTACTAATTGAAATCATATTTGTTTTCAATTATCAAACAATATTTTATGAATTTATATGATTAAGGAAAACGTTTTTTAAAGTTAAAAAGGAAATTATTAAATGAAACAAAATTTTAAGCATTTAAGTTTAGTGAATATCGGTTGAGTTGATGTGACATCTTTAGCTCGTATTACGAGATATATACGGGCTAAGGGTGTTATATTTATTGGTATCAGAGCATCATGTTTAGTCGATTCTCGGCCTAAACCAAGCCTATGTTGTGTTAGAAATATGTACATGCCACTAGGATGTCAAAATTTATTTATCTGGTATGTTTTATGATTTTATTTGTAATGCTACTTCTTACAAATGATATAGAAATATATGTGTTATATAATGAAAGGTTAAGAATTAGAGTAAAAACATAGATAATACTACAATATAATCGAGATTAGAACCGATTCAATTCGATTCAAGGAGATTTTAGTATCTCGCCCTAGTAAGGTTAGGGTTGTCAAGGATTTTTCTCTATTTTATGGAAGATATACTCTAGTGTTTAATAAGGTAACTGGATTAGAGGAAACTATCAGAAAGTTTGGAAAGTATATAAAAGAAATCGAGAACTAAAGAGGTACCGGGATTATTCAAATTACCGATGATTTTGGAATGTCTATAGGTAAGTAAATTGTCTGTTAAATTTTAAAGAAAGTTAAGTTTTTAGTGAAATTGATGATAATTATGTTATTCTTAGAAATGATTTAAAATAAGATTGAAAAAGAGTAGTTGTTGATTTGAAGGATTGAAGGATTTCACTATTATGAAAATTGGAGTAAGATATAGAAATAAGAAGTATATGAAGAATGACTTCAAGTGATAGAGTAGTAATTTATTGTTAAAAATAAAATTCTTGAATAAGTTGTGTTAATAAAGGATTGTCTTAAGTAGGCAGTTTCTAAAATTTATTTATAGTAACAAAATCACTAGGTCTTAGTGTCAGAGTAAAACAGATAAATAGGAATTTCCTGGTAAAATTGAAGGAATGATATTCCCGATGAATTTAATGGAATTATGATTTGATGAATTTGAGATCATCATGGTAAGTGCAATTGATAGCTGAACAATTGAAGATAGATTAGAGGATATTCTGATAGTTTGGGAAATTCTAGATGTAACCTCGATGAATTATTTGGATTATCTCTTGATCAAGACGTGGAGTTTAAACTTTATATTTTTCAGGTACAATGCCAATTTTCGTGGTCCCATATCGAATAGCTCTAAAAGAATTCAGAGAGTTAAAGGTACAACTACAGGAGCTATTTGACCATGATTTTATCATACCAAAAGTATCTCTGTGTAGCATAATGGTACTCTTTAGTAAAAGAAAAATGAATAGATTTAGTTATATATAGATTATGGTCAACTAAATAAAGTGACAGTAAAGAATAAATACCCTTTTTCAAGGATTTGATGAATTAAGTGTTTCAACCATACTTGGATTAATTCATAGTAGTGTTCATTGATGATATTTTAGTTTATTCCAAGATTGGAGAAGAACACGATGCACACCTTCACATTGTGCTTCAGATGTTATGGAATAAAAGTATGTATGTCAAGTTGTCAAAATATGAATTCTGGATATTAGAAGTTGCTTTTCCCTTGGTCACATGATTTCAACCGAGGGAATCTGAGTAGACTCTAAGAAAGTATAAGTTATAGTAGAATAGAAAACCTCGAAAAACATATTTGAAGTTCGTAATTTCTTGGGATTAACTGGTTGTTATCAAATATTCGTGAGGAATTTCTCGATGATTGTTTCTCCACTGACAATGTTTTTTTAGAAAAGATGTACTAATTGTTTGGACTAAAACATGACAAGAAAAGTTCGATACACTTAAGAAGATTTTGATAGAAACACCAGTTCTAGTGTAGCCAGAATCATGTAAAGATTATGTGATTTACAATGATACATCCCTTAATAGTTTGGAATGTGTCTTGATGCAAAAAGGTAAAATAGTATTTTATACATCCAAATAGCTAAAGATGTATGAACAAAATTATCCGACTCAGGAATTGGAGTTAGTGGTTGTGTTGTTTGTTTTGAAAATATGGCACCACTATCTATATGGTGAGCGATGCTATATTTACACAGTTCATAAAAATTTGAAGTATTTATTTATTCACAAAGAATTAGATTTAAGGCAAAGAAGATAGACCGAACTTCTAAAAGATTGATATGATTAAGGATTATCATCTTGGAAAAAGTTAATATGGTAGTTGACACACTTAGTCAAAAGATCTTCTTTGCGTTGACAACTTTAAATACATGATTTTTGAGTAGACCTGATGGTGTACTTTTTGTAGAGTTGATGTTGATACCTATATTGTTAGATTTGATTAAAGATCTTTCCAGAAAAGATAAAAGATATTCAGAAAGGATCGAAAAAGCGAAGAAAGGAAATCAAATATCAAAGAGATGATAAAGTATTTATCAAAGTTTTACCTTAGAAAAAGGTTATGAGATTTGAGCGTAAAAGAAAGTAAAGTCTGAGATTTATCAGTTATATGAGATTGTAAAGAGAGTTAGTCTGGTAATTTACCAGTTGGCATTACCTCTGGAAATGGATAAGATTTATAATGTGTTTCATATATTGCTGCTTCAAAAGTATAGATTGAATACTTTACAAATGATTACACAGAGAAAATTGAGATTCTATAAAAAAAATTATATGAAGAGAAACTAGTAAAGATTTTAGTATATGGAAACAAAGAACTGAGAAATAAGAAGATTTCACTGGTGAAAGTTCTTTAGTGAAATCATAAAATTAGAGAAGAGACTTGGGAACGAGGAAAAAACACGAAAAGACAATTTCTATATCCCTTTACTTCAAGCATGAAGATACGTATAAAAAATTCAAGAAAGATTTCCTTTAAGGGGGAAAGAATCGTAATACCCCAAATTTTGGTTAGTGACTAAAATGTAAATTTTGAAAGTTTGGTTTTCAAGTATAAAATTGGGAAAGACATAGAGTCCAAAGTGGTAATTTTCCCAAAAAAGAATTTTTATTCCATAAATGGGTAGTTCATCTCTAAGAATGGCGTTTATTCCAAAATTTATGTTAAAAGTTATAAAGAGATAAAGTTCAATACAGAAATCGAATAATCGAATCAATCCAAAATTTTACAAAAATTTGAAGGATATTAGAAAATGGTTGGAAATATTATTTTTCATATTTTAGATCTAAAAAATTTAGTTTAGATCAATTTAATTTTGCAAATTTGGCCGAACTATGGGATTTTAGTTACTCGAATGGAATTTTCAAAAATTTCATGGCCAAAGTAGAAAGTCAAAGTCAAGTTTGTTCATCTTTGACTAAGGAATATTTTATTGGAAGAAAATGCAATGGCATTTGCTAATTATCAATGTTTATTAATGGCATTTTTTAATTTCTCATTAATTGAATTCTAAATTCAATTATTTTATTAAGACAAGTGTAAAGGTGGATAAATACTAGAATAATAAAGGATTAAACATATTTTTCAGCTTCGTTTCAAGCTTGGCCGAACCTCTCCTTGTTCTATGGTAAGAGATTTTTTTTTTTTTGAAGTTACATACTTAATTTTTGGATTAAGCTATTGGATAGAGAATTAATCTACATGAAATTCTCTATCATTTGGTATAAATATTTCATGGTGAACATTACATGTTGAGATTGAAAGTTAGGGTTTATGTAGGGTTTATGGATTTCAAAGAATTGATGAAAGATTTTTATGTTTTTGAGGTTGAAGATTAATTCTAAGACATGTATGATAATTATTTTGATGTGTAAATATTTGTATACCATTTGGTCTAATAGGGTTTTTGGAAATGTTATAATTTTGATGTAATTTGATGTTGTTATGGTTAGAATAACATGAATTCAATATAAGGAAGTTTAGTTCATCCTTGAAATTGAATGAAAAGTTCACCCTATGTACATGGTGATATTTGGCCTATTGGGGAAAAATTAGGGGAAATATTGAAAATTTTCGTATGGTATAGAATTGATATTAGAAATGCTATATGTGACTTGGAGATCAATTTGGAGCCTTGAGTTAGTAAAAGGGTTAATATACAAGTTTTGAGAATTGTAGGATATATTTGAAAGAATGTAATATTTGAAGGGTTAATGCTGATTTTTTATTGTTGAAAATGCTGGAAATTTAAGTTGGAAAGTTGTTTGGAACCAAATTACAAATTTGGTAAAATTTGAGGGTGGAATTCGAAAAGTCTCAATATTATGAGGACTTATTTAAGTTTTTTAAAAGTGGAAGTATCATTTGAGTAAATTATTGTAATACTGGAAATTTATTTAATATGCTGATTTTTTGGTTTAATTCTTATGTTGAGATTTAATTTCAAGTTTATCAAGTTGTGTGGTTGAATTTGGCAAGTTTAAGAAAATGTAGGATGAAATTGCAAGCTTTTGAATGTTGAAGTGTTGATTTGAATACTTTATTGAGGTGCTGGAAATTTTATGCGATTAATGTGAAATGATCATAATTGTGAAAGACCATTATGGATTAAATAGAAAAGTTGATACGAATTTTAAAAAGAATTCATAATTAGTGGTTGGGTTATGAAATTAATAAAAGTTGAAGAGTTGATAGTGAAATGAAATATTCATGGAATTTAAGGAATATTTTGAAAAGTTTGAAATTACGATGAAAGTACGATTTAGTTTTATATCAATTTAAATATCGGATTTATTTTTATTGAATTTTATATTTAAGTTTAGATTATGATAGTTCGATACTAACGAATAATTTGAATATTATGTTATTATATGACATCGTCAGTCCACGGTAAATTTAGTTATTCAAGTAGCTTGAAAGGGAAGGAAAAAGTATGGGATCGAGAAGATTATCGTGGAGAAGATTGAATAGCGAGGAAAAGGTGAGTGTATTTCATTTGTATTTATGTTTCGACCAAACATTGACTTATGATGAGCCAGTGTTATAGTTGCGTAAAGTGACTCCTAGTGCTATGTGAAGTGTGATTCAAGTTTATATGTTTATTTAGTAAGCTAATAGAACTAGTGAATAAGTTAATGACACTAGTTGGTAAAATCTTCCTAGAAATTATGTTTTGAACCGTAAGTTTAGAAAATCATTAGAAATTCTAAAACATTATTAGATGATTAATCTTATATCATTGGATTTGTCTATCAGTCTAGTTTTGTTTAGAACAAACAGAAATTGATTTCAATGAATATACAAAAATATATGAATTTTTAATCAGTGATAAGTCAGAAAATAGGACAGCAGATTCTGTCTAAAATAGCTTCCGTCAGTTAACTTTAAAAATTCGCTATAAATTGCACAGATGCATCTGCTGAAAACGAACTCGTTCCTGTTTTTCCACAGCCTCCACAGCAGTATACCAAAGAGGTGTCGCCAGTTCCATTCATTGCAATCCATCACTACATCATTAGTGAAATTAACACGTAGCCATTCGGTTAGAGGGAGGGAGAAAAATTCCGGTAATTTAATAGGTGGAAGCAATTGATTCCAAATCGCTCTTGCTTGGTGGCAGTCTCTTAAAACATGAAGAATTGTTTCTACTGCATGTCCGCATATGGGACGGCTTGGATCGGGAGATATGCCTCTTTTCATGCGTTCGCCATTAGTCATGAGACGACATCGGAGAACCAACTAAATAAATTGCTTCACTCGTTGAGGGCTGTCGAACTCCCACGCAATGTTCCAGTTTTTGTCTCTCGCATCCTAGCCCTCCTTTTGAAGGATACCAAAGGAAGATTTTACGGTGCATTGGCCATTTTGCTCTCAACGCCAAATTGGAATATCAATTCTATGGTCCGCTCGATGAGGAGGCATGCCAAGAACCCATTGAACCAACTCTTTATCCAATTCATGTCGAAGCAAATGAATATTTCATTCTCCACCAGTAGTAAAGTCACACAGTCTCACATGCGGGTTTGTGATATTGCTTGGATTGATACTATCCGAGAGAGTCTTCGAACCTGGAATCCAGGAGTCAAACCAAAAATTTGTACTCCTCCCATCTCCAATCGACCAGCACACACTATGCCGAATGTCACCCCATACTCGGCCAAGGGATTTCCACCAAAAGAGCCATTTCGAGTCTCTAGGTGTGTGGGTATTAGTTGTTGGACGTTAAACTTGGCTCGCACGATATTAGACCACAAGGAATCCGACCGCATCAACAAGTTGTAGCCTAATTTGATAAGAAAAGCTTCATTATGAGGTCGAAGAGGTCTAATGCCAAGCCCACCGTTATTATACGGTTGTCAACAAGTTTCCCATCTAACAAGAGTTATTTTATGGGTGCCCTGCGTTCCACCCCAAAAGAATCTACGGGTTATTTGCTCAATTTGGTCGCATACACCTTTCGGAATTGCAACAGTTTGCATGAAATAGTTAGGTATGGCTAAGAGCGTTGACTTACCAAGGGTAACTCTCCCTGCCAAAGAAAGTTTGGTCGCAACCCAACTACTTATCTTCTTACAAACCTTATCAATGACAAATTGAAAGGTATTCTTAGTAACGCGACTGTGGAATAAAAGAATGCCCAAGTATTTTCCAAGGTCTACGGAATACTGAAAACCTAAGGAATTGCACATATTTTCTGCTTGCCCGAGAAAAAACACCCTTGTTTTATTCGAGTTAACTTTATGTCCCGAGAATCTGCTGAATTGATCCAGGATTGCCCCAACAAGGTTCGTTTGATTGGAGTTGGCCCTATAAAATAAAATTAAGTCGTCAGCGAAAAAGAGATGTGAAAGAGGTGGACATTTACGGGAGAGAACCATAGGTTCCCAAAGTCCAACATCCATGGTGTACCGCAGACTATGCCCTAGCATTTCCATGCAAAGCTCAAAAAGGTAAGGGGATAGGGGACAACCCGTCGTATTCCTCTAGTTGGTTTAAACTCTTTGGTAGGAGATTTGCTCCAAAGAATCTGCATCAAGGATGATGATATGGATTCAATGATAATACGTCTTAAATTCTACGGACATCCCATATCAATAAGGGAGTCCGACAGTAAGTCCCAACCAACACGATCATATGCTTTCTTGAAATCAACTTTAATAGCCATCAATTTAGTCTTCCCTATTTTCGTTTCATTGAGTAAATTGCCTCCTGAACCACTAGAATATTATATGTGATGTTACGCCTTGCAATAAAGCTAGCTTGGTTCGGAGCAATAATTTTTGGGAAAATTGCTTTAAACTTGTTAGCAATAATTTTCATGACCAATTTATAAAGAACTGAACATAAGCTAATCGGTATGCAATCAGAAAAGGAAGTAGGGTTATTATTTTTAGGAATAAGAACAATAAGAGATTTGTTAAGTTGAGGCTCAATTCTATTACCATTGAAAATACCTTTAACCCAGTCACAGACAGAGTCTCCCACGGTCTCCCACTGACTTTGGAAGAAAATGGCATGAAGGCCATCCTTACTCGGAGCTTTGAGCGGGTCCATATCAAAGAGGGCCCTTTTAATTTCCTCATTCGTAACAGGGGCGTCAAGAATTTGGATATCATCAGTCGAGAGTTTGGGAAACATCCCTCGAATTGGGAATCGACCCGCTCGACCACCCTCATCACGGTAAAGTTTGGAAAAGAAATTGACAGCCTCCAAACGGAGTTTATCATCTTCAAAACACCAATCACCATTTATTTTCAAAGCTTGAATACGGTTGGCCCTTCGACGAGTCATTGCACGACTATGGAAAATTTTGGTATTTCGGTCTCCTTTCATAACCCAATTGCTTCTCGATTTTTGCTGCCAGAGTAGCTTTTCATGATCCAGAAAATCTTCTAACTTATCGAGTATCCAATTCTTCGGCACGAAGTGAGTCACTTATGTTCCTGTCTAGCTTGCCTTGAATGTGATAGAGTTGATTTTTAAGCACCTTTCTCTGATGCAAAATGTGGCCATATACTTCTTTGTTACAAACTTTGAGAGAGTTAGTCAATGAATTCAAAGAGTTTGTGATATTACCTGTGGCGCACCAGCTGTTCCGGTAAACTTGCTAAAATCATGGTGTTTTGTCTAACCAGCTAGAAACCGAAAAGGTCTTGGATGACTCATAACACAAGGAGAAGAAGAGTTTAGAAGCAGTGGTCTATGATTCGACTTGATGTGGGGAAGGTGCATCACCGAAGCGTGTGGGGCGAGCTCGGTCCAGCCAACGTTGGCAACAATTCGATCTAGTCGTTCGAAAAATCCACCAAGCGTCCAAGTGAACTGTTGTGGAATTCGGGTTAATTTCCACCAATAATAACAAATTCACCTTGAAAACTATTATCTAGGTGACTAGTGTGAAAACGATTGTACTAAAAATCACCCCAAGGTAGATTCCCAGGAAAGAGTTGAGGGGTCACAATGGTCCCTCTTAAAACTCGCTCTCCTTAGACAGAAATACCAAGACAAGTAATTTTAATAGGACAATAATTAACAACAACTATACCCGACACTAGCTATTAAATAGACATAAAAGAGAACACCAAAATTTAACGAGGTTAGGCCAAAATTATGCCTACGTCCTCGAACACTACTAAAATAATATTTCACTAATAGAGGAAATATTACAAAGAGAGAGAAAGAGTACAAATAGCCTTTAATATAGAAGAAGGCTTATATTTTTGGGATGCTAAACTAAGGAGGAGGATGACTCTATTTATAACAAAAGAATTTCTCCTCCTCCTCATACAAAAGCAATGTGGGATTCAAAACTTGCCAAAAAACCAACAAATCTCCACCTTGGCAAATTCCACACACATCTCTCAAAAATCCAATCTTCAGTAGTCTCCGCAAATTCATCTTTTAATTTGTAACAATATTGACCAAGTCTAAACAATGTTTAAACTTGAACACAATCACCACCTTTGTCAACATATCAGCAGGATTTTCAGTGGTCCGAATCTTCTGGATTATGACTCCACCTTCTTCTAGAATCTCTCGTACAAAGAAATATCGAACATCGATGTATTTCATCCTTGCATGGTAAACCTGGTTCTTTGCTAAATGAATAGCACTCTGACTGTCATAGTGCACTTTGATGTGCTTCTGTTCCATTCCCAATTCACCAAGCAACCCTTGAAGCCAAATTGCCTCCTTCATAGCCTCTGTAACTGCCATATACTCTGTCTCTGTAGTAGACAAAGCCACTGTTGACTGTAAGGTGGACTTCCAACTGACTGGTACTTTTACAAATGTAAACACATAACCAGTAGTTGATCTACGCTTATCCAAATCACCTGCATAGTCTGAATCACAATGCCCAACTACACACTGACCATCTTGTTTGTCCTGCTGAAAGACCAAACCAACATCTACGGTGTTCAGAATATACCTCAGAATCCATTTCATAGCTTGCCAATGCTCCTTTCTAGGATCATGCATATACCTGCTCACAACCCCAACTGCTTGTGAAATATCGGGTCTCATACAAACCATTGCATACATCAAGATACCAACAACACTTGCATACGGAACCTTTGACATGTATTCCCGTTCTGCATCATCCTTAGGTGACATGGATGCACCGAGCTTGAAATGAGGAGCAAGAGGTGTACTAACTGGTTTTGATTTCTCATTCATGCCAAAACGTTTTAGTACCTTCCTCAGATATTCTTTCTGAGACAAACAAAGCCTCCCCAATTTCTTATCCCTTGATATCTCCATTCCTAGAGTCTTCTTCGCTTCACCAAGATCCTTCATCTCAAAATCCCTGTTCAATTGAGTCTTTAGTTTCGCAATTTCTGTCTGACTCCTGGAAGCTATCAGCATATCATCAACATAAAGAAGAAGATATATATAGGATCCGTCTTGTAGATTGCGTAAATACACACAATGATCATATTTGCTTCTTGTGTACTTCTGTCCTATCATAAACTTGTCAAATCACTTGTACCACTACCTGGGAGATTGCTTCAATCCGTAAAACAATTTTTCTAATTTGCACACCATCTCTTCTTTTTCAGCAACTTTGAATCCATCTGGCTGAGTCATGTAGATTTCCTCATCCAAGTCTCCATGTAAAAATGCAGTTTTTACATCCATCTGAACTAGTTTCAAATCCAACTGCACTACTAAAGCCAACAAAATTTTGATGGAGAAATGTTTTAACACTAGAGAAAATACTTCATTATAATCAACTCCCTCCGTTTGAGTGTAGCCTTTAGCCACCAATCTTTCTTTGTAGCTGATGTTATTCTTGTCAGGAAATCAATCTTTCTTTGCATATAACTACTTGCACCCAATTGCCTTCTTTTCCTTCGGAATACTAGCTAGTTTCCACGTCTGATTCTTTTGAAGGGATTTTATTTCTTCATTCATGGTGATCCTCCACTTTTTATGTTCTGAACTTTGGACTGCTTCATTAAAAGTGGCAGGAACGTCATCAATTGCAATTGGTGATGCAAAAGAGACCATATCAGCATAACGAGCAGGTTGTCTAATGGTCCTCTTTCCCTTTCTGAGAACAATTTATTCATGTTTCTGTGGAGGTTCTTGGGTCTGAACCACTTCTTCATCTGACTCTTCTTCTACCATAGGAGAGTCAACATCAGTTTCTTTACTGGTTGGGACAATTCTGCTTCCTTCAAACTCCACCTGTTTGGGAGTTCCATCTATCTGCTCCAATTTTCCTGAAGTCACCTTTCTTAACATGGTAGATTCATCAAAGGTAACATCCCTACTGAAGATTATTTTCTTTTTTTCTGGACACCAAAGACGATAGCCTTTCACACCAGAGGTGATCCCCATAAAGATCGCCTTCTTTGCTCTTGGATCCAACTTTGACTCCTTAACATGGTAATATGCAGTGGAACCAAACACATGTAAGGAATCATAATATGTAGCAGGTTCTCCAAACCATTTCTCTAATGGTGTTTTACCACCAATAGTAGTCGATGGTAAGCGGTTGACAAGGTGACAAGCATAGACCAAAGCCTCAGCCCAAAATTCTTTGCCTAACCCAGCATTAGACAATATACACCGAACCTTCTCCACTAATGTACAGTTCATACACTCTGCCACCCCATTCTATTGTGGTGTATATCTGACAGTCAAATTCCTGACAATACCTTCTTCTTCACATACTTTCAGAAATGGATCATTTTTGTACTCTCCACCATTGTCTATACGGAGACGTTTGATTTTCTGCTTGTTTGAATCTCCACCATCTTTTTCCATTTAAGGAAAATCCTAGTACCTCATCCTTTGTCTTCATTGTATACACCCAAACTCTACGAGAAAAATCATCAACAAAGGTGACATAATAGTGTGTTCCTCCCAATGAAGTTGTCTTGGAAGGCCCCCATACATCTGAATGAACATAATCCAAAATACCTTTAGTATTATGGATTATTGTTCCAAATTTCACCCTCGTCTTCTTCCCTTTGATGCAATGCTTACAAAAAACTAATTTGCAAGCCCGAGCACCCTTCAATAATCCTTGATCTATCAGCAATTTCAAGGATTTTTCCCCAACATGCCCCAAGCGCATATGCCATAACCTGGTTGCTTCTGACTCCTATTCATCAGTAGAAGCTGCCACTGCTACTGTCCCAACAATTGTACTACCCAGAAAGTAATACACATTGTTTCTTTTCTAGATTCCCTTCATTATCACCAGTGCACCAAAGATAATCCTCATAATCCCATCTTTTTCCCTCATTTCTAAACCTTTTGACTCTAAGGTTCCCACAGAGATGAAATTTCTCATTAAATCTGGTACATAATGGACACCTGTTAAGGTCTGATTGATCCATCCTGATTCCTCAAGCGAAATGAACCAATCCCAAGTGTGTCAAGAGGGGAATTATTTATTGTGTAGACAATTCCACCTTTTAGTTCTTTAAAATCAAAGAACCATTCTCTATTGGGGGTTATATGGTGGCTACAAGTTGAATCTAACAGCCATGAACTGGAACAACTGGTTGATGGCGTAGCAACGAATGCGAAATCTGAATCTGCATCATCATACTCGACCACATTTGACTCTGAGACAGCCTTTCCCCTTTCAGGTTTGCCTTTATTCTTTAGCTGTGACATTCTTTCTTCTAGTGCCCTTTTTTCTAGACAAAATGCACATTCATCTTTGCTTAATCTGGACTTTGACTTCGATCTCCCTCTTTTTCCTTTATTCTGACTCTTCGAATAGCCTCTAACAAAAGAGCTTCTTTTTCGACTCTTGTATTTTCTTATTTGTCTTTCTTTCTCGATTCATAACTATACAAGGCAGATGTTACTTCACTAAGAGACACATCAACCTTCCCATGAAGTAGAGTAGTTTCAATATACTCAAACTCATCAGGAAGTGATCTCATCAACATCAGAGCCAGATCTTCGTCTTCAAAAGTCACGTCCATATTCATCAGATCAGTCACCAACTGATTAGAGCTAGTAATGTGATCATTCATAGTGGTACTTGGTACATAGTTGAAGAGGAACAATCTCTTTTTCATGTAGAGCTTGTTCTGACCGCTTTTCTTCAAAAATTTCTCCTTCAGTTCCTTCCATAATTTACTTGCAGAAGTTTCCTTAGAAAATGCATACTTCTGCTCTCTAGAAAGACACGATCGAATAGTACCACATACCAATCTATTGATCATCTTCCATTCTTTCTTCTCAACATCATCTTGTTTCTCTCATTCAATAGCAATCTCTAGACCCTACTGAAATAGGGTATCTAGAACCTCACTTTGCCACATATCGAAATGACCGGTGCCATCAAAAATCTCCACTGCAAATCTAACATTTGTCACAGCATTTCTTGCCAAAATTGAAGATGGAGAAGCTATTGACGACGATGTGGATGTTTTTGTGTTGTCTGCCATTTCTGCTACAATTTCTATTTAACAGCTGTCAATGCGGAATGTCAATTAGCCCAAGGAAATTTTTTTGATGTGGAAGATCAGCCTAAGCCGCAACCACAGAGTATACTAAAATAAACCAAGAGCTCTGATATCAATAGTTGTGGAATTCGGGTTAATATCCACCAATAATAACAAATTCACCTTGAAAACTATTATCTAGGTGACTAGTGTGAAAATGATTGTACTAAAAATCACCCCAAAGTAGATTCCTAAGAAAGAGTGGAGGGATCACAATAGTCCCTCTTAAAACCCACTCTCCTTAGACAAAACTACCAAGACAAGTAATTTTAATAGGACATTAATTAACAACAACTATACCCGACAATAGCTATTAAATAGACATAAAAGAGAACACCAAAATTTAACGAGATTAAGCCAAAATTATGCCTACGTCATCGAACACTACTAAAATAATATTTCACTAATAAAGGAAATATTACAAAGAGATAGAAAGAGTACAAATAGCCCTTAATATAGAAGAATGCTTATATTTGTGAGATGTTAAACTAAGGAGGAGGAGGACTCTTTTTATAACAAAAGAATTTTCCCTCCTCTTTATACAAAACCAACGTGGGATTCAAAATTTGCCAAAAAAACCAACATGAACTTCGAACCTTTAAATCTCATGTCAATAAGGGCATGCACTTCCATAAAACCATGAAAGAACTTGCACCCAATACCTTTCCTGGAGCCTCTCATTTTGTCTTCACTGGATAAAATGGTGTTAAAATCCCCTGCAATAATCAATGGGGAGTCCTTTGTGACTCGAATAATATCAAGGTCCCTCCAGAGGGCCCTACGCTTATGCTTGTCAGGACTAGCATACACAATGGAAACATAGAAATGTTTAATGCTCGAAGAGTCAGTAACACAGCACGGATATATTGAGGGTGAGCTGCCACCACAACCACCGAGAGAAGACAATTCCAAAGTAACCAAATTTCTCCCGAAAAGTCGGTCGCCTCGACTCTATAAGAATTCTCAAAGCCAGTACGAGTGATTACTTTGTCAGCTTTGCACCCGCTAATCTGAGTTTCCAAGAGAGCCACCAAATGGGGTTTATAATCATGAGTGTATTCTTTCAAAATTTTGGGGAACCTATGGTCACCGCATCCTTGACAATTCCAACACATTAGTTTAAAATCCATTTAAGAAAAAGAAAAAGATACCTTTAATGTTCTCTGTCCATGACAGCGTCAACTTGAGCAGCTTCCTCGCTAGAACTCTGAAGCTGGTCGTGTATATTTTGAACTACACCGTTCATGGCTTCACTTAAAGAATGCGAAGCTTTATTATTGCCGATAGTTTAACACCTTTGTTGCGGATCACATAAGGAGCAGCTCTTACTTTCGAAGAAGGAATACGACGACTATTACAAGAGTTATGAATAGAGAGAACTGGCGATATGTCAAGATTTTGGTCTCCATTAAAAGTAATGGCAGCATGCTTAATGGGGTTTAAGGAAGTAGAAGACAGTTACCCTTACCCAAGAAAATTATCAAATATAGGATTAGAACACGTGGGAAAGTTTGTCCCTTTTAATCTTAAAGTTTCATTAGCCTCGCCCCGATTAATTTGCATGGAATTGGTAACGTGCATGGGGGCATTAAGGTTTTCACCTGGCTTGGATGTTTGGACATGGTCAACGTTCGAGAATTGGGCTTGGGCGGTTGGGTTATCCTTTGACAGGATCTTCGGTAAAGTGGAGTCAGACTGCATGGGCTTCTTCCCTACGTACGTGAGAATGTTTTGTGCCACGAATATTTTCCTGAAAGTTAGGTCTTCGGCCTTGGATACCGGCTGAACTTTTGTCCATTTGCTTAGAAACAGAGGTAGCCGTTGGAAGGGATTTAGGAGAGATAATTTCTTCACCCAATATGGTTGGCGGATCATTTGAATTTTATCCTATATTATTCTCTTGTTTATTAGGCATATTCCCATTTCTTTGGAAAGAATCATTTAGGACCTCAAAACGTGATCCCAAGCTTTTAGCCTCCTTGTTTGAATCCATCTTTTTCGCTCCACCGCTGGCCTGCTTCCTGCGCCGCCGTTCCACCATCATCCATGATCCATACGGTGCAATATTGGAATATTCTGACTGATTTAAAACAGCAGGTTCGGGTTCTGCCACCACCTCCGCAGATTGTGTTATGGGAGATGCGTACGTAGCTCGGTTTGTTGGTTCTGATCCGGAGTTACGTTTTGTTGATTGTTGTGCGTACAGGTTTCCTTCATCTGTCCAAACCGACCACATGAAAAACAAATGAGGGGGAAATTCTCATATTCCATTACTTGAATCTTATTTCCCACAACCACTTTAGAGACCAAAGGCTGCGTTAGATCAACGTACACGGCTATCCTAGTGAACCTCCTCCTGTTGCTAGTGTCCTTATGAAAATCAAGTTTAGCAACTTTACCGATGAGACTACCTATACTGCTAAGAATTTTCCTGTTGTATAAGTACTCTGGTAATCCCGGAAACCTAATCCAAGCAATAACTGATGTTGGATAAGGTTGAGAAGTTTGAAAATCCATGCTCCATGGTTGAACTGTTAAATATTGCCCATAGATAATCCAAGGTCCTTCAGCCAAAACCTTGGCGTAATCTTCGTTACATTGGAAACGAGCGAGGAAGTAACCATTTTCAAGATCCATGAGAGTAAATGGACGACTAGGCTTCCATAAAGCATAAGTTTTGTTGTTTAGAATATTCAGACCAATGTTTCTGCCGAGAAGCTTAAGAATCACCGTGTTTGCCATACTTTGTTCCATAAGTTTATAAGCTCTATCCGAGAATTGAATGGATGGTAATCCGTATCGGCTACAAGTGATGATATCTTCATCAGCGAATTCAATGTCCTCACTCAAGTCAATTACCTGCTCGTTATTTATACTCATTGCGATTTCTTTACCCGTTAAGATTGCTGCGTACGAACGTTCCGGCACCATCGCCTCATTCAGTTCCATTTCTGTATCTTGTATGGGATCATCCACCATCGGTTTGAATCTAACTTTTTTTGTGTCCTCAGAGTCCGCCTGAATAGCACCGGGAGAAGCCAGAACCTCAGTATCGCTATTAGGAATTTCAGAGCTCGTTACTTTTTTTCCTTCGAGTGTCAGATTCTAAATCCTACCTTTAAATGAAACAAAATTTTAAGCATTTAAGTTAAACAAATATCAGTCGAGTTGATGTGATATTTTAACTCGTATTACGAAACGGGCTAAGGGTGTTACATATACACCATGGGTAAATCCTCAATTAGCTTCTCTTCGTTCTCTTAGGTTGTTTTCGCCGTTCTGTTGGATGTTCGATCATTTCGAATCCTGTTGATTAATTCAGGCAAGGTTCACGGATCTCTAGCTCGTGCCGGTAAGGTGAGAGGTCAAACTCCCAAGGTGGCAAAACAAGATAAGAAGAAGAAGCCTTGTGGCCGTGCTTACAAGAGGATGCAATACAACCGCCGCTTCATTACAGCAGGTGATTACTTTTCTCTACCTTCTGGATTTCCTTTTTCTTCTTTAGGTTATTGATTATCTACTTGGATAATCTCTGAGACCAAATGGTTATAAAGAATATGAATGTAAAGTAATTTCTTTTATATTGTGGTTTTTACAGTGGTTGGATTTGGCAAACAGAGGGGACCTAACTCATCTGAGAAGTAAGCGAGCTATGTAGGTGAAGAAGGCGAAAAGCTTTTGATGGAATTTAAGTCTTTGTTTTCTTTTGATAATGATTTTATGATAGCTATTTTGAGCTACTGGTTTCAAGGATTGGAATGAACTTTTACTTTTAGCTACTATCAGAGAATGTTAAAACTAATATGACCTCACGCATCTCTATTTTTCTTTCCATGATCATTAAAGGTTTAAACATTCGTAGTTATGGTGTTGCCAGTTTTGTTCCTCTGGAAGGGTTCAAGTATATTTATAGGTTGTCTTTGAATTGATTATTTTGTGGCTCTGCAATGATATCATGTTATTCAATCCTCATTTTAATCAATAGATAGATGATGCTAGAACAATCTTCATCTATATATGAAGAAATGAGACCGATTTGGATGAGCTAAATGGAAAAACTACGGTTTGTGCTACGAACAAAACAGTGAGAGCAATTTAATCAAAAATTGATGGCCAAACTTTAGTCTTATTATTGATTCAACAACAAAATTCATGTTGGAAATAGGGACAAAAGAACTCAAAAGAGACATGAGTAGTAGCATGCTTGTAATAGAGTCACCATCAACCTGCTTACTTCTATCTGCTCCCAAGAACATTCGATATGTTCATATAATCATGCAAACTACTTAACAAAATTTACCAGAAAAATGAAAAAGCATTCCCCGTTGAGAAAGATGCCATAAAAGTTGGCATTTTCCTAGCTTCATTTATCCATAAAAGGTTCAAACAAGAGTCTGATGACAGCATTCTCAAATGATAAAGCTCAATACCATATAAACTCACAGAAAGGGTGAGACAACTACAAACGTACTTGACATCATAGAAGTTTATCTGCTCAGAGTTCATCATGAGAACTTCCTTCTGGTGATGGAATACGCTTGGGTGTATTTTCCACGAGGTAAGTTATCGCCAATGATGCATGTAGAGCTGCGCCATATGGAAATACGTCTTCATTAACTCTATAGTGGGGTGAATGCCCCGAATGAAATGGTCCCTGAGTTTCATCCTTTATTCCAAGAAAGAAGAAAAGTCCTGGAATTGCCTCTGAATAGAATGCAAAGTCCTCTGCTCCCATTAAAACTCTTGCTTCTGCAACATTCTGAACACCCACCATTTCCCCTGCAACCTGTCTGAAATGTTCATGCAACTCTTTGTCGTTGAACACCACAGGGTAAGTATACTTTTCATCGAATGTCACTTTCGCGGTGCATCTCTGTACACTTGTTTGCTTCGTAATAACCTGTAACTTTGCATTGTAAGTGAACATCCAAGACGGAGCAAATGGAGAACTCCTCCAAAAGACAAATGCAAAAGGGGAAAAGATAAATGGAAAAGGAGTAGAATCATCTTAAGCTTCCAACAAGCAGTTCTTGTCATCAAGAAACAAAGTTAGGCAGATTGGATGTAGGAAACAAGAATAGTACCTCCTCAATCCTATGTTTGAGTTGAACAAAGCTTTCTTTCGAAAATGCCCTAAAAGTGCCACCTATTGTAACAGAATCTGGAATGACGTTAAATACTCCACCGCCTTGGAATTTTGCAACACTAACCACCTGCAAAAAGATCATATTTTTTAAGCAAGTTAAATAGAAATGTATTTTCATTTCAAGGAGAAAGTATCTCAAATTTACACAAGGCATCTTTAGTAGAATACATTTAAAACCGTAAGAAATAGAAAAAACGACATTTAAGCAATAACAGAAATGAAATCTGCAATGATCATGAACATAAGTGAAATCCATTAATATCAGTCCTAGAAACTGACATAATATCTACAGCATAACATACAAGTGAATGTATTTTCTATGTGGTAGAAAAGAAATGAAAAAAAGCAAAGGAAGTTCAATCACACCAAACCATAAATTGCATTACACTAAATTTTCCAAGAGATTATATATATTGACCATGTTCAAATAAATATGTTTGTGTCCAATACAATTTGTAGGTGATGTTACCTTGAGAAAACGAGGATGGGGGAGATAACACATTTCAGTGGAGTTTGGTGAAAGATTCAACATAGCTTTCCAAGGTGACATTTTCAACACTTTTCCAATTAGCAGGGAGAAAATGGAACACGTACAATGGGAACTAAAGCTAACACTGACTGTTGGAGCGCATAACCAAACGAGCTGAGCATACCAAAGAATCCAAGGGATCAGCTGCACGTGAAATTAGATGTTGCTAACTAACAATCACATTGTAAGCTGCTAAAATGGGTCTGCTGTATGCTGAGGAAGAGCAGCATGTCCCCCCGTTCCATTTATTACAGCCTCGAATAAACAGGTTGCAGCTAAAAGCGGGCCGGGCCGGGACGCCACAACACCAGTTGGGTATCTAGGAGATATATGGAGTACAAATATGGCATCAACGTTATCTAAAGCTCCAGCATCCAACATTTTTTTGGCACCCCCACCTGCTTCTTCAGCCGGTTGAAAAATAAGAACCATCGTTCTCTATTAAACAACACTTTTAAATTTAGCTCAAAAAGCAGATGTAGCTAATCATATGCAACTGGAGTTTGATTAAGAATGCATCATTATCGATACCAACTCCTATAAAACAAAGTATTTCTAATGCACGAATTACTCATTTTTTGCAAAGAAAAGGTTTCAGATTATGCTTACACCAACATTCTAGCGTAAAACAACCTAGAGAAACATAGAAGCCGTGGAATCAATTTATGCTACAAGTTAGTGAAAAAGAACCCTTAATATATATTAAAGAAGTTAATAATTTAGAGAGGCCACATCAATTAACATTGAGAAAAATCGCAAGGAACCTGCAAATCATTTTGATGTTCTTGAAGCATCTTTGCAGCACCAAGAAGCATAGCAACATGAGAATCATGTCCACAAGCATGCATCTTTCCAGGAACCTTGCTCTTATGTTCCCACTTTACCAGTTCTTGTAACATCAAAACCCAATAACTCCCTTTCATATCAATCGCATATAAAACCAGCTTTAAATAGTTAATTGCTAATCTAACTTAATATTTAATCTTTGTTCGTTCAATAAAAGAAAGCGTAATAGTATATTTATCTCAATTACAATTTACAAGCTCATAAACACAGCAAACTATGCTACATGATGAAAATGATGTGACTGACTATAATCCACAATATTAAAACAGACTACCTCCATGGGAAAAGAATCCATATATGCTCTAAGTGCGACAAAAGGAGTGCCAATATAGCCAATAACACCAGTAACAGCAACTGGGTATTTGTAAGGAATCCCCATCAGATCAAGCTCAGATCTTATAAGCTTACTAGTCTTAAACTCTTCATAACCGAGTTTAGGATGCTCGTGTATTTTTCTTCTAATACCAACCATCCAATCCATAATCTCTGGTTTCCTGGCAAATTCAAGGAAATCGAGTCGAATTCTATCCAAGTCTTTTATGTTTAGTGAAGGGTTTGAAAAAATGGGCGTTGGCATAAATGAATGGAGAGTGAAAATCAGTAAAATCAATATGAGAAAAGCCATTGAAACGAAACGAATGTGGATTTGAGATTTGGGTTTGAAGACGATTAAGTGAATGAAATCAAATGGCCTTTGTATGGGGATTGCGCAATAGAGGAGTTGCTAATTGCAAAGCAGAAACAGTGTTGTTCGGCTTTGGTTGAACTTATTGGGTCAACGTACGCTAAAAACAATCTATTAACGTCGTTGTTGTTTACGTAAATAAATTTTGAAACTTGCACGAACCAAAGGACCATCGTTGTTTTTTAAAGGTGTGTTTGAAACAAGGGTCAATATATACTACTTTGTATTTATCATCAATTAATAATTTTTTTTGAAATTTAGTTAAATTTATCCCAAAACATTAGTTAAATATTTTATATTTAAAAAAGTTTTTATAAATTATTAAAGATTATAACATTTTAATCTTTTAATAATTTTTTATTATTATATGAATAGATTAAAAATATTTTATTTTTGTTTGAGTAGATTAAGAAAGCATTATATTCTTACTCAACCATTTTAAAATGTTAACACTTTATTTGAGTTGATTAAGATTATTAAATATTTATTTGATTGTTTTAATATATATAAAGATAAAGAAAAAAATATTTTAAGTACAAAAATATTTTTCAATTAGACTAAAGTTTAGGGTAAACTATGTCAATAATTGATTTTGATCACCAATTTTTTAATTAAGTGTGTTTTGTCTCTAACGTTAACCCATTAATGGAAGTGTGAGTTAGAAATTAAAAAATCAAAAAAATCAAAAACCCAACCCACATGTTTCTTCTTCTTACTAGACCTGCAACTCATCCCACGTTTCTCCTTCTTCTTCTTCATGGACCCTCTATAATTTCTCCAACTTTCTGAAAATGTTTTTTTTGGGTAAGTTTGAATCTTCTTCTTCTTCTTCTTCTTCTTCTTCTTCTTCTTCTTCTTCTTCTTCTTCTTCTTCTTCTTCTTCTTCTTAATGGTCCCTCTATAATTTTTCTAACTTTCTGAAAATATTTTTTGGGTAAGTTTTGAGAACACAATAATCTTTTCTTCATGGACCCTCTATAATTTCTCCAACTTTCTGAAAATGTTTTTTTTGGGTAAGTTTGAATCTTCTTCTTCTTCTTCTTCTTCTTCTTCTTCTTCTTCTTCTTCTTCTTCTTCTTCTTAATGGTCCCTCTATAATTTTTCTAACTTTCTGAAAATATTTTTTGGGTAAGTTTTGAGAACACAATAATCTTTGAGTGTTTTAATGTCGATCTGTCCATCATCAAGTGAAGGTGTTGGAGAAGAATTTTAAAGTAGAAAACAAGCTCGAACCTATTAAAGGTAGAACTTGCATAGTTCATGTATTTGCATGTGTCATGTAGTTGAGTGAGGGAAAACGGTAACCAATTATGGTTAGTCTGTTGTAAGCAGTTTGAGTTGTCAGTCTTGGAGTTTGTGCATATGTGCATGTTATATAAGCATGTTACTGTTGCAACCTAAAGACAGAAAAGTCAATTTATTTTCTTAAATACCTTTAGTTTTCATCATGGTATCTTTCGCTGATGGTCGTGGGCTTCCTTTCTTACTTTCATTGCTCGGCTAAGTGGAGGTTCTTTCTATTTTCTTTTTTGCTTCGTTTGTTTTTCTCAATAGAGGTTACATCCAAAAATGGAAAAAACTTCATAAACAAGAAGGTTAATATTGTTCTTGATGAGATGAACTTTCTTTTGTGGAAACATAAAATATTACTCACTGTGCATAGTCATCGGATTGAGAAACTATTAACCGGTGTTCTTCAATCACCACCAGAGACAGTAGTAAATGCCGATGGGGTAGTAAGTCCAAATAAGGCTTACGAAGATTTTGTGGCGCAAAATAGTGCACTTGCATCATGGTTGTTATCAACTATCAGTACTCATCTTCTTCCTCAGTTTGTAAGGGTTGAGTCTGCAATGGAGGTATGGAGCACGGTTCTTTAGTTCTTCTCTAATAGGTCCACAACTGTAGTTGTAACTTGTAAGTTTAAACTACATGTTGCAGTCGCTTTAGAAAGACAGTGACTCAATGAGAATTTATTTTACTCGAGTAAAAGAAATTTGTGATGTTCTTACATCATATGGGAGTTTGATTTCTCATGTACAACATGTTGCTAGTATCCTGAAAGGTTTACCCAGAATATCAGCCTTTCATGGTAGTTATAACGGTGTTACAAGACACTCAATCTTTAGATAGCATTTATACAATACTGATAAATGCTTAAACACAATTGGCAAGCTTTGATTCTCAATTTGATACATTGCCTATGAGTGCTAAACTTGCTCAAGGTCATTCGGGACGGAGTTCTGGTTCATCGCACATATCGTCTCACTCATCCATTGGTTCTGGTGGACGGAATGGTGGCAGAGGTCTTGGTCATCCAAGGGTGCAGTGCCAGCTTTGTGGGAAGCTTGGCCACTTGGTTGATCGTTGATGACATCGTTACGATGAGGATTTCACGTGTGTCAAGTTCAATAATCGTGAAACCTATAAAGAGAAATCTGGTAGTTCTCATCTTGCAACTATTAGTTCTACTAATATGGAGTGTGAATGATGTACTAAGCACTCTAGTTTTAGAGGGAGTGCTCAGGCCAATGTAGTTGTTTTAGACAGGTGGATAGTTGACTCCAGGGCAATACACCATGTTACTCCATATACAGAGAACCTTGATCACCCAAACGACTTTCATGGTCTAGGTAAACTTACCATTGGTAATGGAGTTTCGCTTAATGTTAATAAAGTTAGAACCTTGGTTATGTCTTCTGCATCTAAAGTTTTACTTCTCAATGATCTTTTGTTTGTTCCTCATATAATAAAAAATCTTTTATCTGTCTCTAAGCTTGATAGGGATAATAATGTGTTATTTGAATTCCATGTGAATCGATTTTGTGTTCGGGATGAGGTTACAAAGGTTAAATTGCTATGGGGAGAAGAGTATGTTGGTTTATATTAGTTTGTGTTAGATATGGGGACTTGTCAGAAGAGGTCAGCCGAGGTTAATCTTCCTGCATCTAGTCCGTTGTGTTGTTGAGAAAGAGTTTTGGCACAAGCGTATTGGTCACCCAGCCCAAGACACTTTAGCTAGGCGTGCACAAACTCTTGATGTAAAGATTTCAGCTAATATAAATAAGAATTGTGTAGCTTTCCATATGGGAAAAAGTCACAAGTTACCCTTTGTTCAATCTACTACTTTATTTTCCAGTTCTTTTGAGCTTGTGCACATTGATTTGTTGATGGTTTTACGCTACACACTTGGATATATTTACTTAAAGACAAGCAAACTATCACAGCTTTCATCTGTTTCAGCAACTGGTAAATACTTAACTTGGACTACCTATTAAAGTTTTACAAAGTGATTAAGGTGGTGAGTTCAGGAATTGGATCTCAATTTTGGCTAAAGCGGGTATTGTGTATCAGTTAACATGTCCACACACCTTGGAACAGAACGATGTCGTTGAGAGGAAACACCAACATGTGGTCAAATTGGCTCTAGTTCTCCTGCTCAATCATCTTTTCCCCTTAAATATTGGTCCTATGCAGTAACAACAGTTGTTCAAGTTATTAATCGGCTTCCAACTACGGTGCTAGATGGGGTTTCTTCATTTCAGAAGATGTTTGGCAAAGAACATGATTATCGATCCTTGAAAGTATTGGTAGTTTGTGTTTTCCTTATTTAAGGCTGTCAACACCGTTTTTCGTTCGGGCGGGGGAAAATTTTGTACGATTGGGGGGTTTTCTTGAAAAAGGTTTTGAAACGTTTTGGAGTCGCCATCGACCTTTTGAGTTAGGTAAGTCGAATACCTAAAAATTTTCTTTTAAAAGAGTTTTTAAGAAAACATAATTTTAAAAGATAAATCAGTCTACGTGTAACCATATATTTATTCTTTTTGTAATAAAAAAGGGGTTCGGGGATCGATTACGTGTGGGGAAGGATAAGCACCCTCACAACGCCCAAAAATTGGTACCACATCGATTATAAATTGTCTTTAATAGTAGACATCTAAGAATTCGAATACAAATTTAAGTTAAGATCCTATTATTCCAAATTCAATCATACAATTTTATTTAACGAGAAATTCTAAGGAGAAATGAAAAATATTCTAATATTTCTAATCGAAGAGAAAATAATCCCTAAAATACTTTATGACGAATATTTCTATTTCCGAATGAAATAAAAAGAATATAATAATTTCTCCCAATAACTTGGTATTAAAATAATTTGATTCGACCAAAGAAGCCAATTTATCCAAATTATATATAATTAGAAAAGATAAGGGATATTCAATTATTTAAAAATATCGAGACTAGCTCCCTAATAAAATTAGGTGAATTGTCTCGATAAGTTTAAATAAGAAAATATTTCCTTTTCCCTTCAAACTTGATTAATTTTAAATGCATCAATTTTTTTAGGTTTTTCTAGTGGGGTATTTATTTATTTTAAAACATCGAAAAATGACATCTAGTTACTTTAAGACCGTCCATTCTTAATATTTTAAAATAAATAAATACTACCCTTAATCCAATTATGTAATCGATTGAGTTATGCATATGAGGTTTTCATATATATATATTCGAAATGTTTATATCTATATGCACGAACAAATTGACATGGAAAAGGAGGAAAATTAAGAATTAGCAAATTAAATTTAATATTGCAATCTATCTACTATGAATATAACTAAAGTAGGCATGGATAAACATATTTCAGAGCTTAAATATATTAGACAATGTGAAAAAATATTTTGATAAATTTAATTAATCATGCAGATGATAAATGTTTGGACTTTAATGGAAAAAATATAAACACAATAAAAAGAAAAGGCCCACAAATAAGTATCACACAAATATAAGTGCTTTAATAAAATAACATCATAAACATAAGGACCACAATGCTAGATAGCAAAATAAAGCATTCAATATGATAAAAACATGGAACATGCATATATATATATATATATATATTCATGGGACTAAAATAAAATAAGCAAAAACTAGAGTGCAATAATTAAAGGACTAAATTTAAAGTATCAAAAAATAAAGGAAAAAATTAAAATAAAATAAAAACAGTAACCAAATTATAATTAAACAGTGACCAAAATATAATCAAACAAAAATAGCAACTAAATTATAACAAATAAAATAGAAAAAATAATGACCAAATCGAAAATTAATAAAATGAATATGCATATTCGAAACAAATAACAAAGTACATAAACAGAGTGTAAAAGAATATAAAATACAATGAGTTTAAAGATAATTTTACCCTGATAGTGACCAAAGTGTAAAACATGCTAAAACTGGAAGGACATGTACTGCGATTTGACCAAAATCTAAAAATAAGAACTCTCATCCCATTTTCAAACCCATTCTACCCAATGTCTTCTAAGCCCTAGCTCTCCCTCTCCTTTTCTTCTTTACTCAATACCCACGGTGGTCGATCCCCAAAGAATCGAAGCTCACTGCCTCTACCACCCTTCATGGGTGGCCATTCTACTCCGACTGAGAGCCCAAGGCGTGGGGGAAAACACAAAGACAAACCCTCTTACTTCCTAGCCATCCCCTATCCTCTACCGAGAAACCAACCTCGGACCACCATACCCGGTGGTCCTTCGACCTCCAATCAATACTCCCTTTATTACCTCTTCCCGACGACACTACTACTCCCACGAACACTCAAGGCAGCAAGGTAGTCTACCCATATATCTCTATTTTATTTTATTTTTATTGTCGAACTAGCATAAAACTAACGAAAAAAATCAAGAACGAAACTAAAATCTTATTTCTAATCACATTCCAAGAATCCAGCAAAATCAATCGAAGAAAAAAAAAATAGAATACCTCTTTCTTAGAATTTTTTTTCTGTGCTTTTGATTCCCCAGTAAAATTCCTTTACATTAGTTTATCTCTCAGGTTATATACCCCTTACAGAAAATGTCAAATAGAAAAGAAAAGATTTGGTACATTTCATCGCGTTCGGTGGTGTCATGCTCTGTAGGAGAGACCGACCTTGCTGCTGGTGTGGAGGCATGGGCACGGGATGGGGCTGCTGTTTGGTGGTAGGGTATGGGGCTAATGCAGCAGGTATGGTTTTGATGACTTCTTTATTTTATTAGATAAAAAATTGGTGTTTATGACTGCCCCTCTTTGCTCATTACTGTGAAACAAGAATATAACCTAAAGCACCAACTTTTATCTGTTCGGCCCATCAGTGAACTTCGAACTCTAGGTTCTTCTCATTATGAACTCTTCACTCATTTTTAAAGGCAACAATTGAGGTTGAGTAAACTCTTCTTTATGAATTCTCTACTGGAAATGTTGGTCCCCCATGTGAGGCGTGGCTGATTCAAAGTATTGTGAATCGAGCACAGGAATTGTCATCCCCTCTGGTGGGGCATTGATGATTTGAAGTATTGTTAATCGAGCAAAGGAAATGGTGGTCTCTCTAGTGAGGTGTTACTGATTCAACACCATATGTGATGAATTCGAGTTAAGGTTGAACAAGTTCTTCTCATTATGAACTTCTTCTCCCTCATCGGGTGAGTTTTTCTCATAATGAACTCTCCACTGGAAATGTTGATCGCTCAAGCGAGGAGTTTCTGATTCAACTCCATATATGATGAATTGAGCTAAGGTTGAACAAGTTCTTCTTATTATGAACTTCTTCTCCCTCATCGGATGAGTTCTTCTCATTATGAACTCTCCATCGGAAACGTTGATCCCTCAAGCGAGGTGTCACTAATTTGAAATACAGTGAATCGAGTGATAGGTCGAACAAGATCTTCTCGTTATGAACTTCTCCCTTTGTCGGATGAGTTCTTCTCATAATGAACTCTCCATTGGAAATGTTGATCCCTTGAGTGAGGTGTTGCTAATTCAAATCCAAATGCGATTAATCGAGTGATAGGTCGAACAAGCTCTTCTCATTATGAACTTCTTCTCCTTCATTGGATGAGTTCTTCTCATTATGAACTCTCCATTTGAAATGTTAATTCCTCAAGCGAGGCGTCACTGATTTGAAATACCGTGAATCGAGTGATAGGTCGAACAAGCTCTTCTCATTATGAACTTATTCTCCCTCTATCGGATGAGTTCTTCTCATTATGAACTCTCCATTTGAAATGTTGATCGGTTTATCTTCTCTTTGAAAAGTTTTAAACCTGCAAAAGATTATCATATATCAGTAATAATTGTGTTTAAAGTACCCAAAGGTATTGGCCCAAAGGTCATCGAATCATTACTGAGATCCACATTTTCAAAGATTGAAAAGTGGACTAATTTTTTGCTGAAATCTTTTTCTTCAACATGGAATTATGAACCAAAATCTTTGCTATCCTTTTTTCTTTTTTTTTACTTCTTGTCAAATATTCAATATTTGTGAGGGAAATAAATGAATCAAAAGAAATTTGTTTGAAGAGAAACTATCTCAGGTGAGATAAAATTTGTTTCGAGTAAGAATTATCTCAAGCGAAACGAAGTTTTTTTTAAGAAAAACAATCTCAAGTGAGATAAATTTTTGTTTCGAGTGAAAACTGTCTCAAACGAGATGAAGTTTGTTTTAAGAAAAACAATCTCAAGTGAGATAAATTTTTATTTCGAGTGAAATTGTCTCAAGCGAGTAGAAGTTTGTTTTAAGAAAAACAATCTCGAGTGAGATAAAATTTCTTGTTTCAAGTGAAACACTTTCAAAATTTATATTTCAAGGGAAACTTTCTCAAGCGAGATGAAATTTGTTTTAAGAAAACAATCCCGAGTGAGATAAAATTTCTTGTTTTGAGTAAAAATTTTTCTCAAGCGAGACAAAGCTTGTTTTAAGAAAAACAATCTCGAGTGAGATAAAATTTTGTTTCTAGTAAAACTGTCTCAAGTGAGACGAAGATCCCTCAAGTAAGGCGTCGCTGATTCAAAATGTCGTGAATGAAGTAAAGGAAATGTTGAAAGCATCATGTCCGAAAGTCTTATGGATGGTCCGAAGGACTTATCATCTTGCTCGAAAGACTTACAGATGACTCGAATGATTTAAGCATCGCGCTCGAAAGACTTATTGATGGCCCGAAGGACTTACTCATCAAGAAACACTTGAAAATCAAGCTTAGTTTCTTAACATTTTAGTTTACATTTATCATCAAGAAACCCCTAAAAATTAGGGTTAGCTTCTATAAAATTCATTTGAAAACATCAAGAAACCCCTGAAAAATTAGGCTTAGCTTCTTTCAAATTCATTTGAAAACATCCAGAAACTCTTGAAAATCAAGCTTAGCTTCTTTAAAATTTATTTTGTCAAGAAATTTCTGAAAATCAGAGTTAATTTCTTTAAAAGCTCATTTAAAAATCGTCAAGAAACTTCTAAAAATCAGACTTAGTTTCTTTAAAAACTCATGTTAATCGAGTAACTTCTGAAAATCATATTTAGTTTCTTTGAAAACTCATTTAAAAATAATCAAGAAACTTCTAAAAATGGACTTAGTTTCTAAAAAAAACGTTAATCGAGTAACATGCCCCACTTCAAAAATGATGATTGTTCTGTGTATTGAGTTCCTCAATTCTTGAGGTTATGTCGCTCTTAATGTAATTCCCTCAATTTGAGGCTTGAATTCTATTTTTTCTTTTCCTTCTTTTATTTTCCTAGAAAATCTGTAAAATATGCCTTGATGCATGAAATGTGAATGCAATAGATATGTATCTATATGTAATGTATGAGGTTCTTGAATACAAAAATGTTGATCATCAATTCTTCTTCTGGATCAAAGTAGAGAACTCAATCTTCCTTCACTTGATCATCTTTGAATGGATTATGCCTTAATGGCAACTTATCAGCTTAAGCTTGCATCTTCCGAAAGTTAATCTGATCATCTTGTGGAATCATGTCTTTTCTATCTTCTATATTTGGTCTTGATGCCTCTTTCTGGCTCTAATTCATTGGTTCTATCAGGAAAGTTTTGAGGTAAACTCTTCTTGTCCTCATTTTTCCCTTGGCACTCCCAAATGGTGAGGCTCATTCACCATGTTTGTTTGATTTAAATCTTGTTATCTCAGCGAGATCTGGTTTTGGTAATGCCCCAATGTGGGTACTTATGGCTCTCTTCATGCTAAGATCTTAATCTCGAATGGTCTCACTCTGGTATCACAAAATAGAAATGTTATCGAATAACTTTATGGATGATGCCACAATCAAATGGAAATTTAAGAAGTGGTCAATGCTTCTAGCAGAAATGTCCTGAATATTTTCTATGAACTGAGATATGTGCCCCTTTTTAACTAAGCCAATCATATGCTTAGGGGTGTAAACGAGCCGAGTCGAGCTCGAGTATTGCTGAGCTCGACTCGACTCGAAAACTCTGAAATGAAGCTCGACGACTCGAAAACTCGCGAGCTTAAAATTTTTAAGCTCGACTCGAACTCGAAATCCTGAACTGAAGCTTGTGAGCAGCTCGAAAAGGCTCGAAATGAAAAAAAAATCTTAAACTTAACAAGATTGAATCCTCAAATTCAAACTCGAACCTGAACCTTAAATACATGAAAGCCTTATTGTATTTTTTTAAAACAAGCAACACATAAATGTTAATATTATTAATAATTTATTTTTTTAAAAATAAAATCTTAATATATTATATTTTCGAGTTACTCACGAGCTTTTCGAGTCGAGTATCAAGTAGCTCGTTTCGGCTCGTTAAGAATTCGAGTCGAGATCGAGTTCGAGTCGAGTCCATTCGATCCGAGTATTTATCGAGCCTTGACCGAGTCGATCTCGAGTAGCTCGCGATCTGTCTCGTCTCATTTATAGCCCTACATATGCTTCTTGATGAATTACCGACAACGTCACAAAGAAGTGTTAGAAGTTCTATCCTCCAGTCTTTATGATCTTTCGAATTATATGAAATGTCTTCAGTACTCTAGCATCGTTTGTTCTTTTCTCTGATTGAGGCAGAATGAGCCTCACCAGTTTCAATGACCTTTTTCACTTGAGATTGTCTTATTTGAAAATATTTTCTCCTTTCTTTTATTTTAGAAATGTGAAAAAAATGTAGAATAAATTTCAAAAATGCTGTCATTTTCTTCAGGCTCACAATAAAAACAAATTGTAACACAAGAGTTCATTGAATATCAAAAAAATCAAATACTATTTTAATCCTTCAAAAATTATATACATTTGACAAGTGTAAAGATTAATGTTGATATAATGCTTAGGCTGACTTGGGAAGGTAGAGCGTTTCAGATTAATTTGGGGAAGTAATGTATTTCTATTGCATCTTGCGTCCTTGATTATGGTGTTTATCGATCTGATGCAGTAGATGTTATGCTTATTTTGGAAATGTCCATTGGTTCCAAGCCCTCGTGAGCATCTTTGGGTTGTGTAGTTCTTCATCAAAAGATGTATAAGATCGTCTTTTGTGCAGTAGTTGACAATCTTCATATTTGAGCCGTCTTTTCAGGTTTTCAACTCGAATTCTCCTTTAGTTTCAAGACGTAATCTACAATTTTATGTCTTGAACCCTCCTTTTATCATTTTTCCCTATCATGCATTAAAGATTTTAGAAAATTAATTTTGTAAATAAAATTAACCCTGAGAGGCGGAATGAAATTTGAAGATAATTTCTCTACTTAAAAATCCATGTATGACTAGAAGGGACTTTTTAGGCACGTAACGTAGGCTAGGGTTCAAGGGTATGAAAGAAATGGATAAATAGGCTCAAACAAGTGTTTAAGGGTTATCAAACCAAGGATCAATTCGTTCTGATGTTTTAAATTGTGTCTGCTTTATTTGAATCTGCTTACAACAGTTTCATTTTCTTTATTTTCTTAGATCCCTCTAGATTACCCATTTTTGGATTTTCACTTGAGAGTTCATCTCCATCTCGCTATGCCATCGCATTCTTGATCTTCTTATTGAATCTGGATCTTCAAACTAGTGCTCGATCAACCTTGTGGTTTGAGGATTACTGAGTCAATCGTCTTGAAGTATTTTCTTTCTTTTTCTTTTTGTCTTTTTTTTTCTTTCTCATTTTTCTTTCTTTTCCTTCTTTCTTTCTTTTCTCTCTTTTTTAGCTCTTTTTTCTTCTTTTATTCTTTCTTTTCTTTTATGCTTTTTCTTTTTTTTCTCTATTTCTTTTATTTTTTATGATATATCTTTTTTCTTCTCTCTGTGTTGTCAACTCAATTTGATCTTTGAGTGCTTCGTATTTGGTCTACCTCGCAGTATCTTGTTATTTCTCACTTTATTTCATCATGACTTTCTTCTGTAGCGAAATATGGATTGATGATCTTCACTCATGCGACAGATGTCTTTTACCTTTGCCCTCCAGTGTGGAAGGTGATCCTTGGTTAGGGTTAAATCAGAAGAAACAATATTATAGGCTCAAAAGATGATAACAAGGGATATATATATATATATATATATATATATATTTGAAAGGCTAAATGAAACAAAGCCATTCATCATCTCATACATGAAAGTCTTTGTAAAAGAGGTATCCCAAGGGGACGAGTATTCAGGATTAACCTTATTTACATGAAAACAATGTAATTAATGCATGATAGAATTATTTCAATGATTTTCTTTATTTATTCTTCTTCCATTCGCTCCTAGTATGCCCCAATTATTCATATTATCAAAAACGCGATGCGCACCACTCCATCTTGCCTTTCTTGCAAGAAAGGTTCTCATTATGCCCCCATGATTTATTGAGGTTGGGAAATGAATGTTGGTTCAGTGTATAGGAAGAGAAATGAATGACTTTAAAGTCGTACTTCTGAAAAAAGGTAATATTATGGAAAGATTATTTATGGCTGGGAAGGTAAAAGTACAGATTTTGGGGCCTCGAGGAGGATAAGTGCATGATGTCAAAGTTCGGTCTTTTGGGAGTAAATGTGTGTTATTTTGGGTAAGGAACCCATCAATGGTTATTTCGGATTTGGATGGGGTATGGAAGGTCTAATATTGCCACTTGTCAAATATCTATAATTAATGAAGTAGTCAAAGAACCTTTAATCCATTTGATATTCAAAGAACTACAAGATTAAAACTTGATTTATTGCTCATAACATTGGAAAACGACATAAGTTCAATAAAAAATTGATTAAGTATACAAAGAAAGAACAAAAGCACGTTCAAACAAGATAATGCCAGTGCAATATGGTTTCACTATGAATGGATGAATTTTTTTCTGATCGGCACCAAAATGTCTCATGAAACGTTAAAGGTCAATACCCCTGGTCAAACAAATTATGGACCTTGCTCTTCGGTTCCCCAAAGATCTCAATGATGTGCCTCGAACTTCAGACGGCGATAATATCACATTCATAGCTCTAAATTCTTTTCTAAGTATGAAGGGGTGACTTCAATTTACCTCAAAATATTTCACAGGTTACTCTAAGGATCCGTAATTAATGCACATTGAGATGCAATGTATATCATGCAATGTACTATATATAGATGCTAATGCAAAGATGCGAAGATGCACATGCAAATGCAAAGATGCAAAAATAGGAATGCAAAATGTAAATGCAACAAAAGAATTGATCCCAAATTAATTGTCATAAAACAACTTCCAAAGAACACACAATGTCTCAATACACCGAGGCAGACGGAAACTACAAATAGCGTCATATTGCTTGATTCCATACATTTTCATCGAATGTGCAAGGAAACATCATTCTTCTATTTCCCGGCTTGATGGAAAATTCCAACTCTTTGACTTCTTTTCCAGAAATGCATTTGTTGAGCAACCATATGTGACTGACATCATCCACTGTCTCGTGTTGGCTATCATTGTTGCTTGATGACTTCAAACATATTATTTCTTTTCGGCTAGTTGTATCAACATCGTCGTAGCACCATTGAAAAGCTTGTTTTACTGCATCATTTGAGCTTCATGTATTCCAGCTTGATGTGCCTCTTCAGCTGTTTCTTGGAGAACCCTTATGGACCATTGATGCGTTTTTGTATTTTTATTCTACCTCTTCAAGTGACATTGTCGTATTGAAAGCCTTCTAATGTGACTATTAACTAGGGAATTAATACTTTATATGACATGATATGTATGAAACATGTATTAATCCCAAGGTAATTATCCTAGAACAACTTTTAAAGACCTCACTACGTCCCAACATGTCAAAGCAGATAAAATATTTACCCCTTCGTGTGGCGTTGTCGTTTTAAAAGCCTTCTAATTTTGATAAATAACTCAGGTATTAACATGTTTATGAACAAATAAAGCAACGGGATAAAGAAAAGATGTTAGCAAAAATAATAATCAAAAAGAAGAAATGTATGTTAGTGAAATAGGAACAATATTAAATTCAACTGGTAAATGAACCATAAAATACAGTGAATAAAACACATAGAAGAAATTAAAACCCTAATCGCATAATTTCTAGTTCACATGAATTTATTCAAAAATAATCTATCGAATAAATAAAAAGGTGAAGGTTAGAGTTTATTTCTCATTTATGTACACTTATTTGGGTACCTATGGACAGAGTTTCGGCATGGTCTTAGATTGGGTGGGTTTCTACAGTTTACTATATGCAGAGTTTTGGTTCTAAGAGTAAATGTACTCAAATTGTCCTTGTCGATGCCCCCTTAGGCGAGTCAGACCCTCAATCCTCACCCATTATAGGCTTATGCGGATTGAGTTCAATTCAAGAGGGCACATTTCCCTATGCCTGACACGGAGAATAAATCCTCGCGAAGACATAGGGCATATGAACCTCGAAAGCTACTTGCTAGGTCTGACACAGAGAATAAATTCTCACAAAAACGTCGCTTTCACTCTCACTTAAAGGTGAAAGAGCTCGAGTATAGAGCTTATGTTATGCAATGCAAGTGTCATGTGTGAGGATAAATTCTCAAACCTTTGACACACAACCACACTAAAATCGAGCTAAAACGAATCGAAAATTTCAATATCTAAAAATTAATCAAATGCAAACATTAATATACAAGGATGTAAAATAAAAAAAATTAAAAAGAATAAAAAGAATCGTGAATTAAATAAAATCAAATTCTCAATTTCCAACTATAGAGACAATATATAATCGATTTAGGGCTTGATCCACTAAGTCCCCAATGGAGTCACTAAGCTGTCGACATGGTTTTTCGTCCGGGCGGGGAAAACCTTTGTACGACTTGGGGGTTTTCTTTGAAAAGGTTTTGAAATGTTTTAGAGTCGCCATCGACCTTTTGAGTTAGGTAAGTCGAATACCTAAAAATTTTCTTTTAAAAGAGTTTTTAAGAAAACATCATTTTAAAAGATAAATTAGTCTACGTGTAACCAGAGATTCATTCTTTTTGTAATAAAAAAGGGTTCAGGGATAGATTACATGTGGGGAATGATAAGCACCCTCACAACGTCCAAAAGTTGGTACCACATCGATTATAAATTATCTTTAATAGTAGAAAGCTAAGAATTCGAATACAAATTAAGTTACGATCCTATTATTCCAAATTCAATCATATAATTTTATTTAACGAGAAATTCTAAGGAGAAATGGAAAAAATTCTAATATTTCTAATCGAAGAGAAATAAACCCTAAAATACTTTGAAACGAATATTTCTCTTTTCGACTGAAATAAAAAGAATATAATAATTTCTCCCAAGAACTTGGTATTAAAATAATTTGATTCGACCAAAGAAGCCAATTTATCCAAATTATATATGATTAGAAAAGATAAGGGATATTCAATTATTAAAAAATGTTGAGACTAACTCCGTAATAAAATTAGGCGAATTGTCTCGATAAGTTTAAATAAGTGAATATTTCGTTTTCCCTTCAAACTTGATTAATTTTAAATGCATCAAGTTTTTTAGGTTTTTCTAGTAGAGTATTTATTTATTTTAAAACATCGATTAAGGTTGGTGTTTGTCAAGGCGTGTTGAATCATTCGACTAAGGATCCATTTGCTTCATTGAAAATAGTTTATGTAAAATGAAATCTGGAAAATAAATGACATTTCTAGAAAATATTTTCGAATGTTTGGATACTACATTATAAAATAATTTATATTGTTTGGTTAATTTTTCTAAAAACAATTTTCAAAATCTGTTTTTAATAAATAAACATACATATTCGATATGTTTTTTTTATCTTAGTTTTAAAGGTTCATTTTATTTTTTATATAAATATATTTTATAAAAATCTGTAATTTTATAAGTACGTCAAACTACATTTTTAAATAATATTTATAATTTATGTTGATTGTGTTATAAATACACTATTTTAGGTTTAAAATCTTTATGATTTATTCATTCGTATAATTAAAATTATGTAGGTTTATTTTATATAATATTAATAATTGATTAAAAATATATTATAAAAGTTTATAAATATTATATAGGTTTAATTAATAATACACCACATTAAAACAACAATAGTATATAACATTGTTATAATAATAATAGTGTCAAAATATATAATTAAAGAATTTATCACATTAAAACAACAATAATATCCAACTGTAATAATACAAAGTCTACAACACATCAAACTAACAATATTGTTGAAGTCTATAATTAGTACAACATATTAGAGCTAAAATATTGTCCAAGTCATAAATAATATTACACCACATTAAAGTTCACATCTTAACCTTGGATAAACTTTTGAAGTCAAATTTTCCTCTATTTTTTTAGCCAAGAAAGCTTTGGCCACCAGCTCATTCTTGGCTAGAAAATCGAACACCTCATAAAGAAAGTCGTCACCAAATCCTTCTTTCTCCATTGACAAAGAAAGTCGTCACCAATGACATGGATTACAAATAATACATGAACTAAAACGTATCTAATGTCAAGAAGTAAAATATTAATCTATTTTGGTACCTGAAATTCCATCTGAAGTGGTGGCCTAGTCCAAGATTTCTTCTCTGCCATCGTCAAAATTAACTCCACTTCTGCCCTCAAGGTTGGTTCTGTTTACCCAGGGAATTTTCTTATCCTAAAATACCACACAAATATAACATTGAGCAATTGCTTTAGTCAATCTAGAGATGAAGCATAAGTAGAGTGAAAACTACTGATTATTGGCAACCAGTAGCAATCTTTTCAATACATCAGTAGGTTTACACTTTCCACAATGTCCAAAAACACCTGAAACAAACAAATGTTAATACCACTGAACAGCCCCACTCAATATAGAAAGGAATCTGGCAGAACTCCGAAGCAAGACCACCTCATTCTTTTTATAAACAAGTCCCTCTCTTCGCCAGCCAACATCACCTGTGACTTGTAAAGTTGCATTTGCAACAGGCTTATCTGAAGGCTAATGATTTATTCCACACGGCAAATGGAAATGATTAGTTATAATGTAACTTTACTTAAAAATAAAAGCACAAACTAAATCTACATATGCCATATAAGCATCGCCTTCGTGCATCAATCCTCAAATACAATAATCCATAACTCACAAAATATAACTTACCTTGGATAAAGCTTTAAAATTTCAGAAGAAAGATATTGTGGGTAGCCAAAGTCCATGATCTCTGCAATGGAAATCAATGAATCAAACATTTAGTAACTCAAATGAACTTATCATTAAATGGTTTTCTCTTTCCTTGAGCCCTTTCTACAAAACAAATGCCTATATTAATTATTTAATTTTCAGTTTTTTTTTATCAATCAAGTCTACAAGCAATCTTCAATCTTTCAGCAGCTACAACTAGTAAAAACAAAGTCAGCCAATCTTACTATTGCAATCCATAAGACCAAAAGTCAAGAATCATAGCTAACCAGCAAATGCACAATAAAGCACTGCAATAGAATATTATAATTCAAACCAAAAGAAACAGCGTCTAAACATACTAGAAGCCAAGCAAGACAATGCATGCTGAAGGATACCCATTCATCTGTCATTGAATACATACCATCCAACAATTCATAAATCAGAACGAAATATTGCGATTAGCATCTTCATCAAAAGCATCACCGAAATATGATTTAAACAAAGCAACAGCTTGCAAAAATGGAGGAAAAAAATGTAAGTATCAATTGTGACAGATGATAAGGATTGCACATTTTTCTAGTGGAATACGAGGCTAATCTTTTCATATTAAACATAAAGAACAAGAAATCTTCCTCTACCTCAACAACGAACTTGAAAGCACAAGCTACATTAGTATTACTGCTGACAACAATTACAATGTATACATTGCTAATTCTCATATAAAAGAAAGAGCACCCTCCAATCTGTCGCACGGGACAAGTTCCGAGTTCTTTTGTCTGCATAATGTGCATTCGGAAGGCATCCACCAGATTTCCCTTAAATGAAAAATTATACGAATCAAAACACTTACAAAATAATAATAATAAATGCAACACAACTTCGTCATCTCATGGAAAAATATAAACCTAGCTATTCGGAGAAACCTTGATGCATTCACGGCCATATTAAGCGTATCTAATTCTAATAATTTAATAGTAGCTAGAACTGAAAAGGAGAAAAGAAAGAATTACCCGACATCGTCACGGTAGAGACGATTGATGAGGACATCACCGCGAAGATTCATTTCAGTAGATTACAGAAGCAGCCACCGGCATCTTTGATCCAGTGGATCGCGTAACACACTAAATGAAATAAATTCAATTGGTGAACTGATTGGATTGGAGGTTGCTAAAACCAGAGAAGGGACCGGATCTGGAGAAATAGAGAGCGTTCGCGTTCGATTTCAGTTCAATGATCAAAGCCTCGGCCAAGGTGATAATTTAGAAGGAAAAAGGAAATAAAAAATTAATAAAAGAGCAACCACTGCCTAAGAAAAGGGAAGTTCTACTGTGCTTAATATTCGGTTAAAAAATATATCGGTTTTGTTATTATTTTAAATAATAATACTTTTAGTAAAGTATTATCTAAAATATTATTTTTTATCAGATTTTTTTTAATTGTGTTTATCTATATCGATAATAAAATCAATAGATATAATAATATTTTAGGTTATTTTTTACCGATTTTATTATTTAAATAATAACAAAACCAATAACGTTTTTTTTAATAGTATGAAACCTGCCGCACGAAAGAATTTCCCCTAAAATAAAGTCCATGGAATCAGTAAAGTTTCAATTCAGACACCAAAATCTCTTCTAAAGCTTTTTGAGATTATAAAGAAGATGAAAATGGAGAATATGAAAAGAGAGATATCTAAGGTTCTTCTCGCCGATGAGAAGAAAGCTACTAGATTGCTAGAATTTTCGGTGTGGAAAGAGGGAAGGGAAAATAAAGCACTGTGTGAAGGGAAAATGATTTACCCTTTTCTAAACTATAAGTCATTTTACGGTGGAAAGAGATGAGTTTTACGTTGACGAAACATATAAAATCGAGGAAAATATTTTTCGTAAAATGTTTTCTCTCAACCAACCGGACCCTAAGTTGGGTACACCTATTCAGTCTGTTCATTGTCAACAAAATAAAGATTCAACAAGAGTGGCTGTCAGTCCAACAAATAAAGTTGATGACACTGGTCATGTTACCTCTACTGCTCCTTCTGCAGTTCCTTCTACACCTAGCACGGTTGCACTTAATCTACCTAGTCCTAGTGATGCTTTAGATATCAATCAACTAGGAGTCAACACGAGATGTGAATAATCATCCTATGGTAACTAGAAGTAAACATGGAATATTTAAACCTAAGGCCTACTCAACATTCTTTGAAGAAGAAATTCCATCCAATGTCTATGTTGCCTTACAATCACCACAATAGAGTGCTGCTATCCAGGAATAATACGATGCCCTAAGAAAGAATAAAACGTGGTCCTTAGTTAAGATGCCTTATGATCGAGTTTCAATTGGTTGCAAATGGTTGTTCAAGTTCAAGTGCAACCCAGATGGTACGGTGCATCGTTATAAGACCCGGTTAGTGGCCAAGGGTTTTACACAAGTGCCGGGACATGATTTTAAGGACACATTTAGTCTTGTAGTCAAGTTTTCAACCCTTAATGCCATTCTAGATCTTGTTTCGTCCAACGCGCTGTAGATTCTGCATGTTGATATTAACAATGCTTTCTTTCATGGGGATTTAGAAGAAGTGTTCATGCAGCAGCCACTAGGGTTTGAACAGCTAGAAGAAGATGGTAAACTATCGGTCTGTAAGTCACAAAAGGCAATATACAGGTTGAGGCAGGCTCCCCAAAACTGGCATAATAAGCTTAAGAATAGTCTTATAGAGATGGGGTTTAAATGTTCACGACCAGACCTGTCGTTGTTTATCAATAAAATTGGGGTCAGCTATATGTATGTATTAATCTACGTTGATGATATCGTTTTAACTAGGTAATCAGCAGAAGCAATCCAGGAGGTTGTAAGGCAGCTAAGGCTGTTACATGAAAGGTTCTCCCTTAAGGACCTAGGGTAGTTGTCCTGCTTTCTAGGAATCAAAGTTAAGCACAATAGTGGAGCTGTTGTGCTTAGTCAGAAGAAGTTCATCCCTGAAGTACTGGAGAAAACATATAAGAAGAATGCTGCCATATGTCCTACACCTATGATTGTTGCGTCCAAGCTATCTATAAGTCATGGAGAGCTGTTAAAGGATGCGAGTGAATATCAAAGCATTGTTGGGTCATTACTCTATTTATGTCACACCAGGCCTGACTTGAGCTTTAGTGTAGGGAAGGTAGCTCAGTTTATGCACGCCCCTCGTGAAACTCATCTTGTTGCAGTTAAAAGGATCTTGAGGTATTTAGTTGGAACTTCGAACTATGGGTTGTCATTTACACCTAGTGAGTCTGGGTTATCCGTTGCAGCATTTACAGATGTTGATTGAGGGAAAATCTAGATGATCAGTGGTCTATCACATGCTATGGAGTGTTCATTGGTCATTGTCTCGTGTCTTGGAACTTCAAGAAGCAAAAGTCAGTTTCTAGATTAACCATGGAGGCTGAGTATAAAAGAATTTACTTGGGTGAGCGCTCTTCTTACTGAACTCGGGCAGCAACAACGGGTTCAACTTGTGGTGTGGTGTGACAATACGGGAGCAATGGAAATGGGTGTCAACCCTATCTATCATGCACAATCAAAGCACATAGATCTCGACATTCACTTTGTTTGCGAAAAAGTGGCAGTCAATCAACTTCGCATTAGCTATGTGCTAGTTACTCATTAAGTGGCAGACAAGTTCACTAAACCATTTGCCAAGAGAGCGTTTGAACAGTTTCGCGACGAAGTCTGTGTTCGAGCATGTTGAAGAAGAATATTGAAGGAAGTAGAGGGAATATTAAAGGTAAAGCTCACATAGTTATGTATTTGCACGTGTCATGTAGTTGAGTGATGGAAACGGTTGTAACCAATTATGGTTAGTCTATTGTAAGCAGTTTGAGTTGTTAGTCTTGGAGTCCATGCATAAGTGCATGTTATATAAGCATGCTAGTGTTGTAACCTAAAGACAGAATAATCAATATATTTTCTTAAACACCTTTAGTTTTCATCAGAACCCAATAGGAAAATGAAACTGGCTCGAGAACTCGGCTTGCAACCAAGACAAGTTGTTGTCCAGTACCAGAACCGACGTGCCAGATGAAAAACTAAGCAATTGAAAAAATATTACGATGGTCTCAAAACCAGTTATGAATCTATTAAGCTCAATTACAATACCCTCTGCCATGAAAATGAATCTCTTTTCAAGCAGGTTTCAAACACGTAATGGTGTCAACTCCACATATGAACCCATTGTTTGGTCTGGTGTGACACCTCCAATTTCCAACATACAAAAGTCCAAATTAGCTTCCATCAAGAAAGAAAAAAGAAGACAGAGAACCACCAGGATCTCTTTAATGGCAGGCAGTCACTAGGAATGGCAGAACGACCCGAACCTGACAGGGAAACCCGAAACCCGACTAAGTTCGGGTCGGGTCGGATTTGACTAATATCGGGTCGTGTCGGGTATCGGGGATTTTTTCGGGTTCGGTATCGGGGCAAGGTATCCCCTCCCCGATCCGATATATATATATATATATATATATATATATATATATATATATATATTATTTTATTATTTTATATATTATATATTTAAGTGATTTAACCTAGGTTTCTCACCTGATCCTCACTTTACTCTCTTATCTTCGGCTGGCGGCTGCTCTCTTCTTTATCCAGATCCAATTTTCTCACCATCAACAAATCTTCCTTTCATCGTTCATTTTCATTTACGAACTACGGTTGTAGGTGCTAATTCTTCCATTAAACTGAAGTGCACTGCAGACTCTTATAACAGTCTTTCTTCTATTTTTTTCTGGCATTTGTTTCCTTCTGCTAGGTGTTCTTTTTACCCTTAACGAGCAAAAATATTATTTGATCACAGTTAGTGCTGTAAACTTCTGTAACAGCCTTTTTCTGTAGCAATTTTTCTCTCCTGTTACATTGATTTTTTTTTAATTGGCAAAAATATTGTTTTATCACAGTTTTTCTATTTGCATTTTCTTTGTGCATATGGACTTCTTCAAGGAGTAGTTGGATATCAATATTTTTTAATTGACTTTTACTTTTCTATGTCATACTTTGGTTTTCAATGTTTCTGCAAGATGATGATTTGATCATCGGCTGCATGAGTCAACTTTTTCCTTGAATTTAATGTATTTCCTTTGACTTGTATCTTTGTAGGGATTTGTCAAATAATCAATTCTCAGATTTCATACCAGAGTTTAACATCTTCAAATCTGCAGCTTGTGTACGTCTCGTCCCTATTGTTTTTAGAGAATTTAACACATTTTCATTTTCTTGATGCATGATTGTTCTCTACATGATGCGTATGATTTCTTTATTCATACAATTTAAACTTTGTATTAATTGCAATTATCTTAATATGATTATGAAAATATTATGGGCTAAGCATTTTCTGATAATGTGGGGCACGCTATCTGGATATATTGCATGGTTGTTCTATTGTTTATGGCCATATCTTTAGTAATCCATGTAAAATTGAGCTCCATGACTATAACTATTTAGATGTCCAAACTGCATTAAACATGTTTATAAAAATATTACTATTTTGGTAACATGCTTTTATAATTATTAAAGTAAAATTTGATTGATTTATTGATAAATTCCTCAATGTAGGGAGTTACCAAAGAAAGTGATATGGAAATTATGATGTTTGGAACTATTGGTTGAGGAATCACATGGCTGCATTCAACAAAAGAAGATGAGAAAAAAAATCTAGTTGTTGGGAAGGGTATCAATTTAAGTGGAAACACTATATTTCTTTGTCAACATTACTACTTTGACGTGAATGATTGCTAATATGATTTGATGTGGTTATTTAATCTTATTGAATTTAATAGCTAGTTGTCTAATCTCTGCAAAATTACAAAGGCACTAACTTAATAGAATAAACCAGAGAGCAATTTACACAATGTAGCAGATTGGGAACTTTAAAATGGACTTTTAATTCACAATTACTTCAGCAGGTTTGATTATGGATTATCTAACACCAACAGTAATCCACTTTTGAAATTCGATTAACCATCCTTAAACAATAACATAAATTACGCCAATTTTTGTAAATGATTGGCATACAGTACTCGGGTCGGGTTCAGGTACGGATACAACATTTCGGGTAGGATTAGGGGTCGAGGCAAAAAAAATCCCCGACGAGGCGCCCCGATAAAAACCCTGACAGGGAACGAGATAGGGATGGGGATTTATTTTGGGGACGGGGACGGGGGGAGCAAAACCCGCCCCGAACCCGCCCTGTTGCCATTCTTAGCAGTCACTACTCACACCGTCCTTTTTGTTTTTATCTTATTTTATTTTCCATAATTTTCTTTTATACACATTACCTAACCTAGGAGGAACCAAAACTAGAAACTTAAAAGATATGTTTCATTTAGATTTCATGGGTAGAGAGAGAGAAAATTGAGTCTTGAATGTGTTGACTCTTCATTTTTCGCATCCATTAACCCCATTATTCTCTTTTGATAGAAGAAGAAGAATGTGGATATTTATTAAAGTAGTGTTTGAAAACTACATATATGTTTGTGTGATTAAATGCATCTTCATGAGATCGGAGTTATAGTATAACCGATGAAGCAAGTTTATGGAAGAGGAAGAAAAAGAAGAAGAAGAAGAAGAAGAAGAAAAACTACATATATGTTTGTGTGATTAAATGCATCTTCATGAGATCGGAGTTATAGTAGAACCGAGTTATAGTAGAACCGATGAAGCAAGTTTATGGAAGAGGAGGAAGAAGAAGAAGACTTGACTGTTTTACACATGGATTTTTTATTTTTAATTGTCACATAATATTTCCGTTAATGGATTAACAAACATTAATGCCTAAGGTACTTAAACCAGTAGGATCGATAACGTAAGAAGAAGAAGAAGAAGAAGAAGAAAAAGAAGAAGAAGAAGAAGAAGAAGAAGAAGACGAAGAAGAAGAAGAAGACTTGACTGTTTTACGCATGGTTTTTTTATTTTTAATTGTCACATAATATTTCCGTTAATGGATTAACGAACATTAATGCCTAAGGTACTTAAACCAGAAGGATCAAAACGTAAGAAGAAGAAGAAGAAGAAGAAGAAGACTTGACTGTTTTACACATGGATTTTTTAATTGTCACATAATATTTCCGTTAATGGATTAACGAACATTAATGCCTAAGGTACTTAAACCAGAAGGATCGATAACGTAAGAAGAAGAAGAAGAAGACTTGATTGTTTTACACATGGATTTTTTATTTTTAATTGTCACATAATATTTCCGTTAATGGATTAACGAACATTAATGCCTAAGGTACTAAAACCAGAAAGATCGATAACGTAAGAAGAAGAAGAAGAAGAAGAAGAAGAAGAAGAAGAAGAAGAAGAAGAAGAAGAAGAAGAAGAAGAAGAAGACGAAGAAGAAGAAGACTTGACTGTTTTACACATGGTTTTTTTATTTTTAATTGTCACATAATATTTCCGTTAATGGATTAACGAACGTTAATGCCTAAGATACTTAAACCAGAAGGATCGATAACGTAAGAAGAATAAGAAGAAGAAGAAGACTTGACTGTTTTACACATGGATTTTTTAATTGTCACATAATATTTCCGTTAATGGATTAACGAACATTAACGCCTAAGGTACTTAAACCAGAAGGATCGATAACGTAAGAAGAATAAAAAGAAGAAGAAGAAGACTTTACTATTTTACACATGAATTTTTTATTTTTAATTGTCACATAATATTCCGTTAATGGAAGAAGAAGACTTTACTGTTTTACACATGGATTTTTTATTTTTAATTGTCACATAATATTTCCGTTAATAGAAGAAGAAGAAGAAGAAGACTTGACTGTTTTACACATGGATTTTTTATTTTTAATTGTCACATAATATTTCCGTTAATGGATTAACGAACATTAATGCCTAGGCTACTTAAACCAGAAGGATCGATAACGTAAGGAACCAAGCACATTTAATTAAAAAACCGATGACCAAAGTCAGTCAGACTGAAAGAACTATTGGTATAGTTTACCCTAAAGTTTAAGTGTTCTAATGTTGACAATTCATTGTTTGTGTACAATGCTACGAATGTTATTGGTTATTGCGGTGCGTTGATGATATTTTGGTGATATGAAATTCAGGGAATTCATTAAGTGATCCATGGGATGTTTGGTTTGCAAAATATATCATTATTAAAGAGAACGATCTTATTCGAAATTGTATTTTCATATTTAGTACGCAAAAAATAATATTGTCAAGTAATAATTTGTTACCAATAATACCAATAATAATACTAATAATAATAATAATAATAATAATATTTTTTTTTTGGTTAAAATGGTTAACAATCAATCATCAATTGTTGTATCTAGTTGGGTTTTGTTATTAGGTCGTTCATTAGTTGAGGTCGTTAGGTCTGTTATAATTAAATTCAGTTATAAGTCCAATGGTCATCTAAGTTATATAATGCACTGGGCCTGAGACTCGTCACATATTTTTTACCCATTAATGAGTTACACATTATTTCTTAATCTGAACCGTAATTACTTTTCACCACTCTATTTATTTCTAGGTGATCACTTATGTTTGTTTTTTATCCACTTTTGGTCATTGATTTCAAAAAATATAATATATGTTCACTTTCGTTTTATTTAATTATGATGTGGTCACCCGAGTTAACAGCCGTTAATAACAGTTAAATATTTTAATAAAATAAAAAAATTGGTCCTTATTATTTACATATCCTCTCAATTTAGTTCTACTTTTAATTAATTAAAATAAATTTGACCCTCCAATCGAATGATACCACGTGTCACCATTTAGTTGGAGGAATAACTTTATTTTAAGTTAGCATATTTATTTCCACCAATTAAAGAGTGACACGTGTCACCCTCTGGTTGAAATAAAATAGATGAAAGCAAATTGAGGCAAAAAAGATTTAAACCTTGGTCTAAAGAAACTAAACATGTATCCAACCATTAAGCCAAGACCATTGCTTGGTCTAAAGTAGATAACATGGTGTATATATTTTGTATCTTAGTATAAATACTTAAATTCATAATATTATTATATATATATTAACTTCAAAATATTTTTATATTAACTTATTAAATATATTTTAGTATTAACTTAATTTAGAATTTTTATTTTCATTTAAAAATAAATATTTTATGTTAAATTTTATTTAAAAGTATGACTAATAATTGTTAACAGCAATTAACCCGTGATGACCACATCTTAATTAAATAAAAATGAAAGTGACAATATCTTAATTAAAAAAAACAAAAGTGATCATATCTTATGTTTTTTTAAATTAGTGACCAAAAGTGAACAAAACATAAACATAAGTGATCATCCGTGTAGTTAACCCTTATTTCTTTCTTCCTCTAGCTTTGTCTTTCACTTGTTCAAACTATCTCTTCATGACTTGATCATCGTCGGTCATGCCCCCGTTGGTCTAACACGGGACATGATATATACACCTTATGACTTATGGAGCATTTACATATACAAGAATATCAATCAATTAGATGGCGAACTATTATTATTAAGGGTAAACTATATCAATCATCATTGAATTTTGTTCTCGTTGGGAAATAAACCGAGAACGAGTAATTTCTCTATAACCAGATTAGTGAGAATGTGAAATAAAAGCGGAAAAATAATACTCGAAAAATTGATAACGGAGTTCAACCAATTGTGCCTACGTCTCTGGACTGCTGCAGATCTTTTACTAAGAGAGAAAATTTACAGGTGTTTACAAAACACTAACTACTCACAAGAAAGCTCTCTAGTATTGGTAGAAAGAAATGATTTGGGATGATTTTGAACCTAAATGAGCTAGGGTATTTATAGTTGAAGCTTAAGGACTAAACTTATAAATACCCTAAAGTTCAATTACTCAATTTTGTAATTATTCCTTGCCAATTTCAACTAAAATGGCTACCTAAATTTGAATTTTAAGCAGCCCTAATTGTTGAAGAAAAACAGCTGCCCATTTTGGTCTTGCCAGCCATTATAGAATGCTGCCATGCCAACTTTCAACAATCTCCCACTTGAAGACTGATTTTAATCTGTCTTCACACCTCGATCGATGCAGCAGCATTTATGGTGTTATTATTCTAGCATACCAACTAAAGCTGAACACAACTTCAAATTGTTCGTAGTCTTTGTTAACATATCTGCCGAATTTTGAGCTCCACTAATCTTTTCAAGTTTCAAAATCCCATCTTCCAAAAGAGACCGGATAAAATGATATCTCAATTGTATGTGCTTCGTCCTGGAATGAAAAGACGGATTCTTTGCTAGATGGATAGCACTTTGACTGTCGCAATACAAGATATTGTTTTCTTGTTTCTTGCCTAACTCTTCCAAGAAACTTTGGAGCCAAACCATCTCCTTGCTGGCTTCCGTAACAGCGACATATTCTGCTTCAGTTGTGGAGAGAGCAACTATCTTCTGTAGTTGAGAAACCCAACTCACTGCAGTACCTCCTAGAGTATATACATACCATGTAGTGCTCCTTCTGATGTTAACGTTTCCGGCTAAGTCAGCATCTATATAGGCTGTCAGTATCGTATCTCCACCTTTGAAACAAAGTGCTTTATTTGTAGTACCCTGTAGATATCTGAGGATCCATTTGACTGCTTCCCAGTGTACTTTGCCCGGATTATTCATGTACCTGCTAACAGCTCCCACTGCATGAGTAATATCTGGTCTGGTAAACCATAACATACATCAGACTTCCAATTGCTAAGGCATACGTCACCTTCACTATATGTGCACGTTCTTCCTCCGTCTTTGGTGACTGTTCTTTGGAGAGTCTAAAATGAACACCTAAAGGTGTACTTACTGGTTTAACATCTTTTATGTTGAACCTAGAGAGTACTTTACTGATGTACTCAGCTTGTGATAACATCAAAGTCTCCAAATTTGTGTCTCTCTTAATCCTCATTCCAAGAATCTGCTTTGCAGCGCCCAAATCATTCATAGCAAACTGCTTCGACAATTCTTGCTTTAAGTGTATAATCTCTTGCATGTTTGAGCCTGCAACGAGCATATCATCAATGTACAATAATAAAATAATGAAGCTGTTGTCGAACCTCTTGATGTAGCAACAATGATTTGCTTGACATCTGGTAAAACCACTGCTACTCATTAAACTATCAAACTTCTTGTACCATTGTCTAGGAGCTTGTTTTAAACCATACAAGCTCTTCTTCAACCTGCATACCAGGTTTTTCTTGCTTGCCTCTATGAAGCCTTCTGGCTGCCTCATATATATTTCTTCCTCCAAATCACTATGAAGTAAAGTTGTCTTTACATCTAACTGCTCAAGATGTAGATTTTCTGCAGCTACAATTTTCACACCAGTCTGATTGTAGACAGTTTCACGACTGGAGAGAAAATTTCATTGTAGTCAATACATTCTTTTTGCTGAAAACCTTTGACAACCAATCTGGCTTTGTAGCGTTTGCTCCCATCTTACTCTTCCTTGATCCTGTAAATCCACTTGTTGTGGAGCGCTTTCTTGCCTGGTGGTAATTCAGCTAATTCCCACGTCTGATTTGACATAAGCGAGTCCATCTCATCTTTCACGGAAGACTCCCACTTGACTGAATCCTCTATTTGCATTGCTTCATCATAGCACTCTGGTTCACCATTGTCAGTCAGCAACAAGTAGTGCAAAGAATGAGAATACCGCTAGGTTGGTTTAGGAATTCTGGAGGAGCGTCTTAGTTCCGGTGTGCCTGATTCTTCTTGAACTGCTTCAGGATTGATCTGAACATCATTTCCAGAAATCTCTTCGAACTCAGCAAATTCCTTTGTTTCAGCTTTGGTATTGGAGCTGCTTGATTCTATAGTTGACCTGTCTTTGTACATCATATTCTCATTGAAAATGACATCTCTGCTTCTGATGATCTTCCGATTTTCATAGTCCCAAAACCGGTAGCCGAACTCATCACCGCCATAACCAACAAAGGCATATTTGTTGGACTAAGCATCAAGTTTACTTCTTTCAGTAGAGTCTATGTGTACATAAGAAATACAACCAAACACTCTTAAGTGTGAAAGGTTTATTTCTTTCTTGCTCCAAACTTCCTCTAGTATTCTGCCATCCAAAGGAACTGAGGGCCCATGGTTGATCAGGTAATCTGCAGTGTTGATAGCTTCAGCCCATAGAAATTTGGGTAATCCGGCATGTATCCTCATGCTTCTGGAACGTTCATTCAGAGTTCTGTTCATGCGCTCTGCTACGCCATTCTACTGCAGTGTCATGAGAACTGTTGTCTCCATCTTGATCTCATTGTTTGCGCAGAAATCTCTGAATCTCCTATTTCTATACTCCCCTCCATTGTCAGATCTCAACCGCTTGACTTTCAAACCAGTCTCATTTTCCACCATGACCTTCCATTTTCTGAAGGTATCAAAGACTTCTTATTTCTTCTTCAGAAAATAAACCCACACATTTCTTGTAGAATCATCGATGAAAGTGACATAATATAGTGAGCCTGCAAGAGATGGAACTGGAGATGGTCCCCATACATCAGTATGAACCAACTCTAAATTTTCACCCTTGGGTGTCTTACCAATCTCTGCAAAGCTGACTTTCTTTTGTTTGCCAAAGATGCAATCCTCGCATAGTCCGACATCTACATTCTTTAGATCCGACAACTTCCCTTTTGACAAAAGTGTCTTCATCCCTTTCTCGCTCATATGACCAAGCCTTTGGTGCCTTAGGTTTAATTTTCGATCAACATCTGTTGTAGCAATGATATTCTCTAAGTTTGAGGTTACATAGAGATTATCAGTCTTCTTATCACGAGCAATGATTAGTGCTCCTTTGGTAATCTTCCATTCACAGCCTGAAAAGGTTGTACTATATCCTTCTCCATCAAGCTGTCCTACAGAAATCAAATTCCTTTTGAGGCCAGGAATATGTCTCACTCCTGTCATCTTCCAGGTGGTCTGGTTTGACAGCTTTAGTCAGATGTCTCCTTTTCCAACGATCTTCAAGGTTTCATCATCAGCTAGATGAACATTCCCAAAATCACCACTGACATAGTTCTCCATGATTTCTCGGTATGGGGTGGAGTGGAAAGATGCTCCTGAATCCAAGATCCATGATTCAATCAAACTATTAACGCTTAGAATCATGGCATTACCTGTCTTCTCTGTCATGTTGGCAGAATCCTGTGCGCCGGTATCTTTCTTCGGTGCTCGACAATCTCTTTTAAAGTGACCCTTCTTGCCACAATTATAACAAGTATAATCTTTCTTTCCCGTTCTTGATTTTTCCCTTCTGGATTTGGATCTGCCACGATTTGAATTTCTTTATGAAGTTCTCCCTATAGACTCCATGTGCAAGGCTGAGGAGGTTGATGCTTCACCCGATTCTCTTCGTCGAATTTCTTCACTCAATACCAGATCCCGAACATCGTCGAATTTTAATTTGCTATTTCCCGACGAGCTGTTGACTGCTGTAACAATAGCATTCCAACTGTCTGGTAGAGATAATAAGAGAATTAAAGCTTGAACTTCATCATCGAATTCAATTTTCACTGAACTCAACTGGGTTGTGATTGTGTTGAGTTCATTTAGGTGTTGAGCCACTGATGTCCCTTCCGTCATTCGCAAATTGAATAATCGCCTCATCAAGTGCACTTTGTTTGAGGCCGATGGCTTCTCATACATAATGGAGAGATCCGCCATAAGACCCGTCGTGGTCTTTTCCTTTGCTATGTTGAAAGCAACATTGTGGGATAACGTCAGTCCGGATAACGTCAGTCGAATAACTCCGAGGGCTTGTCTGTCGAGAAGAGTCCAGTCTTCATTCTTCATGCCCTCTGGCTGTTTTCCTGAGAGAGGTTGATATAGATTTTTCTGGTACAAAAAATCTTCAATTTGCATCTTCCAAAATCCAAAGTACGCACCATCGAACTTTTCAATTTTCACCTTCCCTTCATCTGCAGCCATCGCTCCCACTCGAATCTGGCTTCGTTTGGATCGTTTCTGACAATTCTTGCGAACCACCGTGTATTAAAACACCTCCGTTGACAAATTCGTATCGCTGATAATTTTTTTACTATTCACGAAATTCACTATTCACGTGAACAATAATGAATAGTGACCTCGTAAAAAAATTGACAAAATTCACAACCAAAAGCTCTGATTACCAGTTTTTGGGAAATAAATCGAGAACGAGTAATTTCCCTATAACCAGATTAGTGAGAATGCGAAATAAAAGCGGAAAAATAATACCCTGAAAAATTGATAACAGAGTTCAGTCAATTGTGCCTACGTCTCCGAACTGCTGCAGATCTTTTACTAAGAGAGAAAATTTACAGGTGTTTACAAAACACTCACTACTCACAAGAAAGCTCTCTAGTATTGGGAGAAAGAAATGATTTGGGATGTTTTTGATCCTATATAAGCTGGGGTATTTATAGTTGAAGCTTAAGGACTAAACTTGTAAATACCCTAAAATTCAATGACTCAATTTTGTAATTATTCCTTGCTAATTTCAACTAAAATTGCTACCTAAATTTGACTTTTAAGTAGCCCCAATTGTTGAAGAAAAACAGCTGCCCATTTTAGTCTTGCCAACCATTCTAGAATGTTGCCATGCCAACTTTCAATAGTTCTATCCTATTTCACTCAATATACTTTAAATCTATTCAATTTTCTCATTGAATTTAATACAATTAACATTTTTTTGTTACTAAATCGTTAAATTTTTAATGGCATTAAAATGACACCGTTTTAGAAAAACAAAAATTTCACCAAAACAATATCATTTTACATCTATGTAACAACTCATTTATAAAGTTGTTTAGTGAGAAAATGACTGACTGATCAAAAATGCTAATTGTGTTAAATTCAATAAGGAAGTTGAATAAATTTAAAGTACAATGAGTGAAATAAAAGATAGAGTAAAATCCAATGATGATTGGTGTAATTTATCCTATTATTAATGCCTCTTGAAGATCATCTTTCATTAGATATGCTGGGTTTTTTTCCCGAAAGAAGATAAGCTGTTAAACTTGCTTAACAATAATAATTTATCATATCCAATTATATAAAATAAAATAACAATATAATACCTTTTTATCTAACTTAGTAGTAGGGTTAAATTTGTATATAGACAAAATGATGGTAGTTGTTTATTAATCCAACTAAGTTTTGCATTTACGAACTGTACCAACGCTACAAGAATGTTGAACAGTGATCGGAAAAGTTACAAGGATTGAAACAACATATAAGAAAATTATAAAAACGCAACGCAATCATTTGTACGTATTACGAAACTTGAAGTCTAAATACGTAGCTTGGAAGCTATTTTTAACATCATTGGGTCAATTGAAGACCCCTTACTGTCAGAAATTCGTAACCATTTTTTCAAAGTTGTAATAAATTAACTTTTCACCTGACATGTCCCATTGTCCTTTGAATTTATGCACCACAACACTAATAATTATGCAGAGTAAAAGCACATGATTATGATAATCTAAAATCATGAGGCTCCACCACGATAAATACATGCATTTTGTTCACGAGATATAAAATTATTAATAAAAATAAAAAATTATCAAGAAATAAAATTACTGAGAATGTTGTATTTTATGTTTAGTTAATTTAGTAAGAATATAATATTATAATATTTGATTAAAGGAATAAAAGATTATTAGAATGTATATTTTATCAAATTATCATTATTATATATTTGTTTTTTAATAAGTTAAATTGTACTATAATATTACTATAATTAATTTATATATTTTTAAAAAAAAAAATAAATTCATAAAATTTATATAATTTTTTTTTACAAAATTAAAAAGATAAATAGGTTTAATGAAATGGTAAAATGTTATTTTAACTCCTGAACTTCAAATAAAATTCTAATTATGAATTTTTTTGTAAATCTAAAATAGTTTAAGGATAAATTTATAATTTAAACTTCGTATAAATTTTATTATTCAGCGACAGAAGAAAAATAATTTGAAGAAGATAATGTTTAAGGATATTTTAATCCAAAACGTTGATAATCTAACAATATTTAAGATAAAAGATAATCATATTTCTAATAATATACCTAAAAAATTTATTATTAATAATAAAAAATTACTGAGAATACCAAACAGAAAAATAAAGATTTTATTCGTCCAATAATATATTATGGCGTGAACAAAACGGCCCCTAAGGGTACAAATCAATGTCTGCTTGCTTGTATTTCAAAAAAAAAAAAAAAAAAAAAAACAATGTCTGCTTGCTTGTTGGAAGGGTTAATAATTAAGACACTCTTTTCACATATGATGTTACTTTCTGCACTTCAACACCCCACACCGCCATGTCCCCACCCACCTTCAGTCTTCCATCAGTAAGGATAAAATCAGAATAGCAGATATCAAAATCTTAAATTATTTAAAAAATATATAAAAAATTATTAATTATTTAAACTTAAAATTTAATATAAATAAAATAATCTTAATAATTAAAAAATTATTATTATCTTTAAAATCTTGAGTTTAAATATATATATATAAAATTATAATTATTTATTATCAAATAATTAAATTTTTTTATACATATATTACTTTGTATTTACTTTAAATTAAAAATAACTTAAAACTCAAAAGATAACTTTTCATTTATCTAATATTTAAACTTAATATAACTTATAATTAAAACAAAAATTTAAAAACATAAACTTATCATTCTTTATTTTGATTATTATTTAATTAAATATTTAATAAATTTTATATTTTTAATATTTTAATATTTATTTTTATATAAATTAAAATATTATTAAATTAAAATTATGTCGAATATATAAATTTTAATATATAGAAAACCCTTGAGCGATAAGAAAGCCCCGCCCCTATAGGGATGACAAACGGGTACAGTTTCGTGGATTCCGCACCGCATCCGCTCCAATTGGAGCGGGGATGGGTATAATTTTAGCGGGTAGTGGGCGGGTGTGAATTTATAAAGTGGTACCCGTCGTGGGTGGTGGGCGGGTAATGGGTTTGAAACATTACCCGCCCCGCATCTGCCAGCTCCACATCCGCCCACCCAACTAAATATCTATTAAATTTTGGACCATTATGAATTTAGGTGTAATTTTAGATACTAATTTATAAATTTTAATATTGTATAATATATAACATATAATTTAACCAAATATTAAGGATATTTAGTCTTTAATCTGGTCTTTAATTAGGGAAATATTCGGCTCTTTGATTAAACCCATAATCCCACTAACCACGTCATTTTCTATGTTCTTTAGCCCATGATGCCCATTCAAACACAAATTAGCAGTACTATAAACATTAACATAAAAAATAACAGTTTTCATGTTCTTTAGCCCCTCAAAACCCATATTAAGCGCACTATGAGCATTAACATCGAAAGTAACTCAACAATCCAGCTTTGAGACTATATGCTCTCTACAATATGTCTCCATAACATTCGTAGAGCCACTCCTCTGACAAATTAAAGCATGTGCAGCTACCCCATCACGAACTGTCTGGGAACCAACTCCAACATCCCATTAGTTTGCTTTTAGGCGAGTCTAGATGGGTATGTCGCTAGTGGGTAGTGGGTGTGGGGATGTATTTAAAAAGAGAAAATAACCTCAGTGACCAAAAATGCCTTATAATATACGATTTTAACCAACTTTTTTTGGATTTGCCAAAATGACCAACTAAATCGCAATGCGATCGACAATTCGCAACGCGATCTCCGGTATCGCAAATCAGTTTCCAGATTCGCAACGCGATTCTGACTATCGCATTGCGATTTCCCAAATTCGCGTTGCGATTTTCCTAATTCGCAATGCGAATACGTAAATTGCAATGCGATTACATAAATCGCAATGCGAATTAGGAAAATCGCAACGCGAATACGTAAATCGCAATGCAAATTAGGAAAATCGCAACGCGATTTTCCTAATTCGCACTTTGATTTACGTAATCGCCTTGCGATTTAGTAAATCTCAACGAGATTCTGACTATCGCAATATTGAATTTCAAATTCGCAACTCGATTTCTGAATTCGCAACAGGTTTTAATTTCGTAACACAAATGTTTTGGGTATATAAATACGCAGCAGCAGCAACTCATAACCTAAATCCCTAAATCGAAACTCATTCCATCTCCATCTATCACTCTCTCCGACGACATCCGTTCCTATATCCAACGACCTCCTTCCCCATCCGGCAACAGGTTTTAGTTTCGCAGCTCGTTTGTTTAGTAAATTAATTTACAATAATGAAATCATCTAATGTTGATCATGTTTGGATAGATTTGTGTTTTGGAGGGTCATGGGAGAATGTTCATGGTGTTTTACAATATATGCCTTTACCCATGAATCTTCAACTAAAACTGTCATTAAAAAAGTTAACTTATGAAACTCTAATGTTACGTGTTGCAAATAAATTGAATTTAGAGCCCCTAAGTGGATTTATGCTATCTTATCAGAGAAATGGTAAAGTTTATTTGTTAACCGACAATGAAGATGTTGAACGATTCATTGCTTATATTAGTGTTTCAAGTGATGATGTTACATTGTATGTTGTTGAACCTAGAAGTAGTGAAGTTGGGTCAGTAGCGGGTAGTAATCAACTAAGTTTTTCAACCCCAGTTTATGGTGCTCAAAATTTAATGATTCCACCACAATTTCATCACCAAGCAAATATTGTTTCACCACATTTCCAATACCAAACACAATCTCAAAACCCACAACCTTTCCCTAATCCAAATCCCAATTAACTTTCAGCACCAAATTCCGGTTTTCGTATTAATCAGTTAGACGATGATGAGCCAACAAAAAAAATTGTGAGTACTAGTCAGTATTCGAAATTTGATCTTGGTCAATACTCGGATTTTGATGATTTTTCAGCTGCGTGTAATGATTTTGATATTGGTCAATACCCGAATTTTGATGATGAAACAGCCGTTGCCGAGGAAGATGTTGTTGATGATAATGAGGAGGAAGTTACGACTGTAAATGAACATGTTGAACATCAATTCTATAATTCATATAACACTGAAGAAGAAAAAGAAGAATAAGAAATCCCCAAAGAAAAGTCCCCGAAGAAAATGCCACGGGAGTATAACTGGAATATGCTAGAATTACTTCAGATACCGGAAGAAGAGTTGGTAAAGATAGCAGTTGATTGTCACACAAAAATTATTCGTATCAAGAAAAATGATTGTTTTGATACAAAGAAGACTTGAAGATAGCTTTTGTATACGAAATGTGTGGAAGATGGCTATCAACTAAAAGTTAACAAATCAAGCAAAGATCGTTTCGAAACAAGGTGTATGATTGACAAAAACTGTATGTGGCGTATGATTTCAAAGAGGATAAAAGATTGCGAAATATTTCAAGTTAGGACTTTTATTGATAAACATACATGTTCAAGAACCCAAGTTTTTCCTCACCATAGACAGGCAAACAAAACGGTGTTGGGTGGTTTTCTGGCTGAGTTAATGTTTTTGAATGGTAGGGTATATCGGGGACATGAAATTATGACTGACATGAATGCTCGGTTCAAGATTAGTATCTCATATTCTCAAGCTTGGAGAGCCAAATGTTATGCCTTGGAATTGTTGAGGGGGTCGCCAGAAGCATCGTTTGCCCAACTGCCGGCTTATTGTCACAATTTAAAGTTGAAAAATCCTGGGTCGGTAACTCATATCAAAACAGATAGAGATGGACGCTTTGAGTTGCTGTTTATCACCATTGGTGCTGCGATTAGTAAATCAATATAATTTTGTTGACTCATTTTTGTTAGTTACATGCATTTCACATTTAAATGATTATATTTCTTGTGTATATGATTTTGTAGATTCGTTCGTTTATTAATTGCATGCGCCCAATTATTATAGTTGATGGGGCACATTTAAAAGGTCGATACCTTGGAGTAAACTTATTAGCAGTAGCCATGGATGCTAACAATGGGATACTGCCAATAGCTTACGGGGTTGGAAAATCTGAAACCTCTGATTCATGGACATGGTTTATGGGGCATCTTAGGGATTGCATAGGTCCTATTAGCAATCTGACAATCATATCCGATAGGGAAAACTCAATTGACAACGCTGTTAGAAGGTGTTTCCCAGATGCTTTTCATGGACTTTGTGGTGTTCATTTGTATAGAAATCTAAAATCAAGGTCTGATGGTATAAAAAATCACAAATGGACATACTGGAAGACTGTAAAAGCTTATCGGGAAGTGGATTTTAATAAGCATATAAAGTGTTTAAGACGTGTTTTTGCCTCAGTGTGCTCAAACACTAGAAGATGTCGGGTTTGAAAGATGGTTAAGAGTACATCAACTTGGAGCAAGATATGGTTTCATGACGTCTAATAGTGCAAAATCAATCAACGCTCTAAGTCGTCATTCCCGGAAATTACCCATTACTATGTTAATGGAGTTTTTTCGAGCCTCTATTCAACAGTGGACTACAAGAAAAGAAACCATGCAGGTATTATTTCTTTAAATTCGTAACTTATCATATATTTTACTAAGTATTATTTATTTAAATTTACAGGAACATTGGAACATCGTGTTACACCATGGACAGAAAAAAAGATAACGAAACGTGTTGTGAAGTCAACGTCATGGAGAGTTGAACCATGTTCAAACACTTTGTTTGAAGTACTGGATAATAACTTAAATGGGCTTGTCGATCTAAATGCAAAGACGTGTAGTTGTATGAAATGGAAAACATATGGTTATCCGTGTGGCCATGTTATAAAAGTTTCTCTTCATCTAAACCAAGATGATTCAAGCGCATACGCTATGGATTGCTACACTACAGAAGTATATCGACAGACTTATGGCGAGATTGTCTACCCTATTCCACATCCTTCTGAGTGGGACATACCAGATGACTTACAAACAGTTTGCCACCAGCCATGGACAGAAGGCTACATGGCCGACCAAAAAGTCACGATCGTATACCGTCTAAGGGTGAAGAGAAGAAGAGATCGACATGTAGTCGGTGCAAGGAAAGTGGTCATACAAGGTTGACATGTGGATCACCAGTGCCATCACAATCATCTTTTCCTCTACCAAAATATGGATCCTCATCAAAAATCCAAAGCTCATATGGTGTCAAGCAAAAGGCAATCAAAATCGCAATCATCTTTAAAATCCCAATCACAACCGGCTTCACCTTTTGGGACTGTTAACTTAGGTGATTTTTAAATGCAAACGTTGTATTATGTGGATTTTATGTGTGAACTTTTAACATTTTCAGTTAGGCATGTATTAGTAACTTGAGTTTGAAAATTGCTATGATCTGTTCAGTTGTTATCACTTATTAGACATTCATTTGACTATCGTAACACGGAAATGACGTTCGCAATCATCTTAATGTCTATCGCAACGCGGAAATGACTATCGCAATGCGAAATGAAAATCGCAACGAGAGAATCGCAATGCGAAATGAAAATCGCAACGAGAGAATCACAATGCGAAATGAAAATCGCAACGAGGGAATCGCAAAGCGAAATGAAAATTGCAACGCGAATTTAGTTTCGCGTTGCGATTTTGTCGTTGCGATTTTCATTTCGCGTTGCGATTTTCATTTCGCATTGCGATAGTCATTTTTGCCTTCAACATAATGCAGATTGAAATCAACAAAATCAACTATTACATTTCAATCAATTAAACAAGCACAAATAAGAATTATGTTCACATCAATTAAACAAATCAACTTTTACAAATCATCTTTTACAAATCAATTAAACAATCAAAAAATAAGCAATAATTCTTATTTCCTCATCTACTATTGAATCAACTTTTGCAGCCATACATCATTTTCACGCAGCTCACTTCTGAGATTAACCTGCAGAAACCAAACATTTGCTCAAACAACACTTTCTACACATCTAAAACCTACAAACAGCAAATTATTGAATTCTAGGTACTTAACCAAACATTTTCAAACCACAAGCCTATAAACTTACCAATTGTTTATGGACATTTTTATAACGCGGATGCAGGTAGGCAGCGTCTCGTATATATCGATCTAGCCATATAATGCCGAAACCACAAGCCTACTGCAGCTCTATCTCTATCGGTGGGAGGTAGATACTTTATACTTCCTATGATCAAACGCTCCAACGCCAAGCATACGAGAGGACCACAATCCCCTCTGGGTCATTTCGTTTGTTGTGGTGCGGTCTCGTCTCTGTTAACTGTAATATTGAGCTTCCTTGGCTTCTTGTTTCCAGAACGAGTCCAATAATTTATCGCATCCAAGAATTTAGCCAAATGAGAGCTCTATCCCTTAATAATATCTCTTAAATCAGCTAATGATATGTAATTTATCATGCTGTCATATACTATTGCCTTAAGGGATGGGAGTTGAAGCTCGACGAGAAGCCATTGTTTACGTTCCAAAACAGGGATAAACACCTACAATCATAAGTAATAATTCATTCATTTGCGCACTTATTTATGAATACCTTTAAACTCAATCTAAAATAAATACTAACCTTATCGACCTCCCACCATGCAGGATAAAGTTTAGCTTGTCCATTGCCCAATGCAAATGATTCATCTCGTTGATTCTTCAAGTGAACGGCGTTAAAAGACGTCGGCATAATTGTATATCGTGTATTTCTTTTATTTTCCTTAAGTTTCCTAATTATTAGAAGACGTGACACCCACGCATCGATATGCTGTTTTACAAAAAAAGACATATATTAGTAACTTACATAAATTTAAAAAAAATAATCAAATTGAAATATAAGAAAAATATAAGACTTACCCCTCCATCGAAATAGCCATTGTCTTCGACCCCTAATAATACGCCCCACCAAGACCGATCAAGCAACAAATAGATATCATCGTTGAGCTTGCATATGTCAGTGAAACACCCCTGGCTCCGCTCATGTAGATAAAAATCAACTGCGGTCTTAGCCCAAAGGGTGTTATCCAGAATTGTGTCCAGTAGTTGTCTCCTCTCCACTTCAGATACCGGTATGGTACTGGCCGGTAACTCATACGAGAGCCAACTCTCATCCATCGTGTCCGGCACGTCAGAGGGTTTCTCAAGAATCTTACATATGACGCCATGTGAATCGGGCTCTTGAATGGTGGGAGGGACCTCTTCAACGATGACAGTGGCCTCTTGAACGGTGGGAGGGGACTCTTGAGGAATGATAGGGGCCTCTTCAACGATAGGAGTGGACTCTTGAGGGATGACAGGCGAGTCGGGCTTCTTCTTGCTGTGTCTTCGCACTATTGGGGTGTACGGAGACTTAATAGCACGTGCACGCCGTCTGATGCGTGAACTCTGTCGTGCAAGAAAAACCCGACGTAAAGCATCCACCTTATCGGGCCGCTAAATAATTAAATACAAAAATCAGTAAACAGACATGATATTTAAACAGTGAAAACAAAGACAAATATGTTTCAAACTTGCATTGAATTCACCCAAGTCATTATTCTATCATAGTTCACAAAATGCATCAGATAACAAAGGCAAATATGTTTCAAATTTGCAACACTGTCAACTTAGTATTTGTCTTTGTCTATTGGTTGAAGTAATACAATTCATTCAAGTTTCAATTTGCAGAAGAAGAATAGTTTATGGAACTTAAAATCGCAACGTGAAAAATAACTATCGCAACGCGAAATGAAAATCGCAACGAGAGAATGAAAATCGCAAAGCGAAATAAAAATCGCAAAGAGAGAATCGCAATGCGAAATTAAAATCGCAACGCTATTATAGTTTCGCGTTGCGATTTTGTCGTTGCGATTTTCATTTCGTGTTGCGATTCTCTCGTTGCGATTTTCGTTTCGCGTTGCGATTTTCATTCTCTCGTTGCGATTTTCATTTCAACCAAAAGACAAAACAGTGTTACTAAAATATAGTTTCAAGAATAAACTATTTCTTCTTCTTCTGCAAATTGAAACTTGAATGGATTGCATTACTTCAACCAAAAGACAAAACAAAGACAAATACTAACTTCAGAGTATTAAAGAATACACAGTTTAGCAGAATTGGCAACAAACGAACAAATTTACTTTCAACCAAAAGACAAAACAAAGACAAATACTAACTTCACAGTGTTAAAGAATACACAGTTTAGCAGAATTGGCAGCAACCGAACAAATTTACTTTCAACCAAAAGACAAAACAAAGACAAATACTAACTTCACAGTGTTAAAGAATACACAGTTTAGCAGAATTGGCAGCAACCGAATAAATTTACTTCAACCAAAAAACAAAACAAAAGACAAATACTAACTTCACAGTGTTAATAAACAGTTTAGCAGTATTGGCAGCAACTGAATAAATTTACTAAGGAATCTAAGTGAAATGGTTAATCTAAGTGAAATTACGAGTAAATTTATCATCAAGTTAAATATGGAAAATCTTAAACTTACCTCGTTGCGTAGAGTATGAACCTCATTCTGTAACGATACTACCATCTCACGTAGAGCGGCAACCTCACCACGTAAAGTAGACACCTCCACATGCCATGCACCATCGTTATCGCGTAGAGTACCGATCTCCTCACGCAAGGCATTGACCTCATCACGTAACTCCCTTGACTCATCCCGTGGAGGTGGAGAACAGGGAGATAGAAGTCGTGGCATCTTTTTCGGTCACCTATCATGAGGTGATGGTGGAGAAAAGGCTCGATGATGTGACGGGATAGGTGATGGCTCTCGTTGTAGAGGTGTATAGTCGGGTCGATCAGGTGATGGCTCTGGGTGAGGTGATGGCTCTCGAAGTGGAGGAAGTGGAGGCTGCTAATCATTCGTGCCATCAAGAAAACGCTGACTAGCTTGCCACCAATCAGTGGCAAGCTCAGCCTCCGTGGGTGTCAGTCTCATTAATGGAGTGTTGGCCTCCTAAAAATATAAAAACTCAAACAAAGTTAAACGTCTACTATTAATAACTTGTTTATATATGATAGTATTTGTGTTAACTTACATTATTTATTGTCGCATATGGTATTAAGTCTTCCCAATCCAACAGACGTTTCCTCTTCCAGGAAATAGCCCTAGGAATATCATTTGAAGTTTTTAATGTATATGTCCGCATGCTGGGGAAAGCCTCGAATATCCAAATCTACAAACAATATAATAACAAACATTAGTAATTGTTAAATAATTAATTATAATTTTGAAAACATTATATAGAAATTCTTACCTTAAAGGCCCAAACAAAGCCTGACAAAGTGTATTTCGACCCATCGCCACGAAAACTTTTGCGGTCATCAAAGGCAGACGACAACTTAGTCCAGGTAGCTTTCCATATATACGAACCCCACGGAAACAGATTCCATGCATTTAGGTCATCTACCAATAATATTAGCTCCTGAGGAATAGGTTGTCTGGCCTCTCTGCCTAAAAATCCGGCATACAAAAGTAGTAGAAGGCATACTCGGACAACATCGACGTCATTCATCTGAGTAAAACCATCTTTCTTATTAAACAATTTCTTCAGGTCGTCGACGTGTAAGTTCGGCTTCTCTATTGACTCTGTAACACCCCAGCCCGTATCCAACCCGGATACAAATCCGAGGTGTCACATTGACCTTTAAAAATATGTACTTGTATAAAATAGTAAGTAATTTAAAACTTTTATAACATATAAATGACTAATTTACATAAAAGACATTTTCATTATTACAAAACCAATCAGAGCATGTATCTATCACTTATTATTTACATATAACTATTCGAAACATTTATAAAACGGTTCATAGCTTAAACAATAGATTCTTTTGAAAACATGCCAACTAGAACTTTATATACTAAAATACATATTATTTACATCTTTTCTGATCTGACCTTTAGTAAGAAGAACTGACATGTCTTGCTCCACATTGCTCTTTACTCTTCTCGAAACCTACGTGTAAATCACTTACACGCTAAGTCAAAGACTTAGTGAGACATATAAACATATAAGGTAAACGGTAACTAATAATCATACCTAAACAATTATTACTATCATTTCATACCACTCATACTTTTACATGTAACAAATATATGATACATATATGTCATTATCATTCATATCTCTTATCTCATGTTCCTATGATCTCTTATGTCCATATCATATAACATATACCATAACCAATTGCACATATACATATCATGTCGTGTACACTATATATATATACTATCATAAAACACGTACACCCAAGCAATTATATTATCATCTTCATTTCTTTTTTATTTTATCACTATCATTGATTCCTTTCATCATATGATCTTATAAGTTACCATTTGTACAATCAATATCACCCATGAAATTCCATAAGGAAACAAACATATTATCATATCATTTTATTAATATTTTTTATTTAATAGCCCATGATACTCATGTGAGAATTAAAGATATGCGAGTACATAGAGGTTGTGCACTAATGCTGTCACCACAGCTCATATAATTGCACCGAAGTGCCACATATAATTGCACCGGAGTACCGCGTAGAATTGCACCGTAGTGCCATATAATAATTGCACCGGAGTGCCGCGTAGAATTGCACCGTAGTGCCATATAATAATGTCCATAAGGACCACATATCATTCCTTAAGAATCATATACATATACTAGGGATCAAGTATGTGTCTCACCAGACTTCACACATGTTCCAAAGAATACATATATGTCCCAAAAGACCACATATCATTCCTTAAGAATCATATACATATGCCAAGGATCAAGTATGTGTCTCACCAGACTTCACACATGTTCCAAAGAATACATATATGTCCCGAAGGACCACATAGACCCTCAACTCTTGGCATGCCAACTATACTCCTAGCTCTCATGACACATAACATGGGCATTATCTTTTATATCCTTTTACATATTCATGTAACCATATCATATATTCATATAAGCTCATGGTTTCCTTCACATATACATGTAATCACGTAGTTCATATCCATTCTCATATGAGTTCATATTCATATAAACATAGGATTCACTTTCACATATCAAATATACTTTCTCTTTCATATAACTCATGTCTTGTGATCATGTAAACACGTATCACATAAAATAACATGTCCAACATATCACACAACTGATATAATATTCTCATATAATCATGTAGTTCAGTATCACATATCATATGAATCATATAAATCATGTCACATATACTCATGCATACATAAAATTCACAAATCAAATAACATTTTAAGAGTTACTTATTACCATAGTAACTCCGTCACTGGCTCATTGCAAGCCAATGCTTATTCGATAACATAAGTATAATGAAATTGCACTCACCTGGCCTCACTAGTCCATTCCAATCTCTTATCTTCCCTTTTTATCGATATTACTTGTCAATGATTCCGGAACTCGTTTAGGCTCTGAATCTACATAATTATACATTTTAAGACAATTATTAGATACCTATACCTTGTAATTTGATACTAGAAACTTAAACGAACTTATTAAACCAATATTTACAATTTTCCTTTAGGGGGAATCGGTTCCCTCCTGTGGGGGTATCGGTTCCCACTTGACATTTTGGAATTCTGTCGTTTGAGAGGGTATCGGTACCCCTTTGAATGGGTACCGATTCCCCTTAACCCATAAATCATTTTCAGCACGAAAATTACTTCATTTCCTCTCAAACACTCCATATATCATCCCCTTTTTCATTCTTAACTCTAGTACACATACTTAAACCAATCTATATTCATTTATTTCATCTTAAACCTCAAAATCCTATCTTCCATATGTAATTCAATAATTACATCAATTCTGCAATATGTTTCAAATTCAATTCTATTACTCCAAATCTCTTAATTTAACTATTGACAAGTCAAATTCAACTTAAAATTCAACTTATCAACTTTATTTCAAGATTTCATTCAAAAACTCAAAATCTTTAATCTCTCCTAATTCCACCATCCTTTGTTTTTAAGATGATTTAAGCTTTCCTTAAGCTTAGTTATCATCTAATAATCAAAACCCAACCTTAAAATCAACAATTCATTTATAAACAAAGAAACTTACCTTTGGCTCTTGGCTTCCACGTGAAGAAGAATAAGAAAGGAGAAGAGAACTCTGGAGAATTCTCTCCCTTTCCACGTGTATATAATTTCATTTTTAATTCCTTAAATGATCAAATGACCATTTTACCCTTTATTTCCTTTAATAATTACTAAATAACCTTCATCATATATATCCAATAATCATTGAACTATTTCATTCTTCTACTTTAGTTATCAAATTCTGAAACTTTACAATTTGGTCACTAACCCATAATTTGGGATGTTACAGACTCATCAGGAAACACCCTGGATAACCATGATGGGCGGGTGATATGACGAGTATACCGGCCTACATCATCGTGTCCGAATCGTAGACCAGTGATTAAGCAGAACTCCTTCCGCCCAAAACAAGTATACACCGGTGGAAAATGAAACCATATCTCTTCCTCACCACTTTGTATACTGTCGGGTAGATCGCTAGTCATGTTCTGAAGCCACAAATGGGTCAAATTAGCATCTCCACCCGGATGCTGTACTCTCAGCCATGGCCCGAAGCAGGTTTCCTCAAACAATTTTCTTTGTGCAGGTGAAAGCTTCGAAGCAATTGTAGTGGCTAGGCTAACTTTATTCCTTAATGTCAATGAAGCCGAAAAAAATTTCTACAAAAACAATAAACATACCAAGTTAGATATACCAAAAACTACACTGTGAAGATATACCAAAAACAATAAACATAAATAGTAGTTTATTATTGAAACTAAAATTTGCAACATTGTTTTGTCTTTTGGTTGAAATGAAAATCGCAACGAGAGAATGAAAATCGCAACGCGGAAATGACTATCGCAACGCGAAATGAAAATCGCAATGCGATTTTGGTTTCGCGTTGCGATTCTCTCGTAGCGATTTTCATTTCGCGTTGCGATAGTCATTTCCGCGTTGCGATTTTCATTCTCGAAACTATTCTTCTTCTGCATTACTTCAACCAAAAGACAAAACAAAGATAAATACTAACTTCACAGGGTTAAAGACTAAACAGTTTAGCAGTATTGGCAGCAATCGAATGAATTTAATAAGAAATCTAAGTGAAATGGTTAATCTATTATTGAAATTACCAGTAAACTTATCATCAATTTCAATATGAAAAACTTAAAATAATGCAAAAATTTTAAAATAAAAATAATTAAAAAAACTAACCCTCGGAGGTTGATTTTCTATTTCTGAATGATTGTGAGAGATTTCTGACCGTGAATGGTTGTGAGGGATTTCGCCGGCGATGGGGACGGAAATCTACGGAGATGGGGATGAATTTCGCCGTAGAGAGAGAGATGGAGATGAGACTGAGTGTTGTGATTTTAGGTTTGAGGTTATGAGTTGCGATTACTGTGGACGATTCAGTTTCCGATATATTAAGAAATTTGTGTTTGGAATTTGAAAAAAACATACGCGTTAATACGAATGGTGCTATGTAAATCGCATTGCGATAGTCATATTCGCATTGCGATTTACGAATTCGCATTGCGATTTTCCTAATTCGCATTGCGATTTACGTAATCGTGTTGCGATTTACGTATTCGCATTACGAATTAAGAAAATCGCAACGCGAATACGTAAATCGCAATGCGAATTAGGAAAACCGCAACGCGAATACGTTACGATTTAAATAATCGCGTTGCGATTTACGTATTCGCATTGCGAATTAGGAAAATCGCAACGCGAATTTAAGAAATCGTAATGCGATAGTCAGAATCGCGTTGCGAATCTGAAAACTGATTTGCGATACCGGAGATCGCCTTGCGAATTATCGATCGCATTACGATTTAGTTAGTCATTTTGACAAATCCAAAAAAAAATAGTTAAAATCGTATATTGTAAGGTATTTTTGGTCACTGAGATTATTTTCTCATTTAAAAATGTATCTTTATGAACGGGTGTGAATTTAAAAATTTATACCCGACCCGTCCGTTTGCATCCCTACGTCCCTGGTTTCAGCCTACTTAAACCATTGAGGAAAAGAAAAACGCTTTGGTTTTTGAACATCATCTTCGATGCAAAAAGTCTGTTTCACTGCATCATTCACCAATACAATGGACTGATTCAAAAAAAAAAAAATCAAACATTGCAAATCCACCACAACACAGTACAAACCTATCCTATTCTTCACTGATAATTATTATATATCAACTAAAACAAATCTTACACAATAGTTGGATAATCATAATTAATTACATTTTAATAACACAAATTCAACCATTAAAATAAAGATCACAGTGATTATCAATTGTTTGCATCCACCTTAAAAATCTTCACTGTTGACATCTGATCTTCTGAATTTCATACACGATTAGAGAAAAACCCCACCACCCCACTTCGCTTGTAGGAAATAATACTTTATTTTTGTACAAAATCTTCAACCTCGTTGCAGCAAATAGAACCACAAAATATATCTCGGATTTTCTTCTTCTTCATAGGCTATACACAGTGAGAAGAGAACTCAAAAAAGATTCAAATAAATCATATAATAAAGTAATATAAAGCTCCACTTCGATCGAGCTAGCTCCCGCTTCCAGTTTTTCTTTTAGTTCACCAGGTCCGAAACCCAATCCACGTTCAGACCTCCAGAAGACTGACTCGGGTTAAGGCTTTCTAGCGGGTTCTCTTTACTCAGTTTCTCAAACATATTTGCACGTAAATCCCTCCCGGATTCGACTCTTTCCATATGTGGCTCTTCTTCGCACACTTTATCCCACAAATCCAAATACCTAACCCCATGACGGGTCAACTTTTGGGTCGGAGTACTAGGCAGGCTACAGAAACTGGGTCGGATCGCTGCTCCTCTCGGAGAGCAACAGCCTACTTGTACGTTCGAGGAAGAAAGCAAGGACTTGACCTTTCCAAGATGCAAGTTCCTCGTAGAAGCCACCATCTCATTAATAGAAGCTGAACCCAGAGACCGACTAAGTGACCGAGCCATTGGAGAAAAAGGGGGCGAAGGCTCGGCTCGGGGACTCATCGGAGGAGAACTGGAACCAGGGGAAGACCAAAAACTAGTCGTTTTAGCACTAGAAGGTGAACCGTCATACGAATCCACGGAGATGACGACCCTTAGCTGGTCCGGAGTATGAGCAAAGAAACAAACCCTACGCCTACAACCCGCCCCGTCTTTGCATGGCTGAGTCCGGTAATGAGCCGGGTGGAGCCAGGACTCGAAAACCCCATGAGCGAACTCGCAAGCATCTCCTTTGCGACAGTTCCCTTTCCTAAACCCAGGACAAACCGTACCCGAGTAATTGTACCTCCTCGGATCCCTCCGGCGAGCTTTCTCGCCCGGGTGAGCGTACGGACACTCAGTCCAGTCGTGTGCACGGCCACGTGAACACCTCAATACTTTGAACTCAAACATCCGGAAATGATCACAAGAAAAAGCGTCAACCGGAGAATCCGGGCTACTCCGCAGTCCCAAAAGCTCAGAATCCGACTCGGCATCCGGTTCGTTTGGTGGCACGTAACGTTCTAACTCTCGTAGCGCTTCCTGCGAGTAAAACGGATTACTATTATCGTTGATGTGGTTGCAGGACGCATTGTACTTGACAGCCGAGTGAACATCAGCCGTTCGATAATCATCAAGGTCAGGCCAACGTGGAATGGGGACCGTAGTATTGGGATGACGATTTTCTCCGAGCATGACTCTATGTTTTGTTGGTGTTTAGGATTTGAGAGATTTGTAGGCAGAAACTCCAGCAAGGTTTGGTTGCTTTATAATCAGCAGAAGCTGACAGTGTAAAGTATGGGCATTTTAACTGTGGTTCGGTTTGCTGTGGTCAGTTGGCTAAAAATCTGTGCTAAATTTTTTTTTCCCCTCTTTTATCCGTCCTATTTCAACTGCGTAAAAAATCAGTCAAGGGTTTGTCATTAAGCTTATTTGAAACTACTTTAGGCGTCGCTATGTTTGGCTATCTGACTGCAATGTGATACGGTGACAGACTGCGTGGTGATCTAAGCACTGGAATTAATTAACAAAGGTTTTAAAATCGGACCGGACATTGAATAGGTGAAGGTATTAATTTATAGGTTTAATCATGATTGAATTTCGATTAAACCGGATTTTATATAAAATAATATTTTTTTAATTTTACATAATATTCAAAGCAATATTAATATATATATAACATTTTTTTAAGTTTACAATATTAAAATGTATAAAAATATTACAAGTTATAACATATATAAATTAAAAACCATAAAATTAAGTGAAACAAAATGATTCAAATCAACTACAACATAATATTTAAAGTAAAACATATTAAATAATAAATATAATTATATAATTATAATAAAAAAATAAAATTGAGGCTTAAAAAAATCATAACAAATGATGTCATTTGGTTTAATTTTTTTTAAAAAAATAATCTCACATGACTAAGAAGCATAGAAGAGCATCCCAAAAGTTTAAAGAGTAAAAATATGAGAACAAAACAATCACACATGGCTAAGAAACATAGAAGAGCATCCCAACTTACTTCTATAAATAATAGAAGTAATTTGACATTCAAAATCATGGAGCCTTTTATTGAGCACAGAGCGAACTATTCTTTCGCTTCAATTGAGCTCAAATTTTATGTTTCAATTGAACTTTTAACTTTTTTTAGTTTGAGCCTTTTCGAGTTCAAGTTTTAATATTATATTTCGAGTTCGAGTTGAACTTAATAATTTTTAGCTCGTGAGTTTTTGAGTAAAGTTGAGCTTACTTTTAAAGTTTTCGAGTTCAAGTCGAGCTCAGCAATACTCCAATTTGACTTAGCTCGTTGAACAAACGACGTCGTTTGGTTTAATCTTTTTAAAAGAAAAAAAGTGAACCGACGGTTCAAACCGGTTTTGCTGGTTTTTAGTCGATTCACCCCGATTTTACCTGTTTTCAGCCGATTCATTGTCAGACCGGTTTTGTGAGGTAACCGGACCGGATAGGCCACCGGTTCACGGTTCAACCGGTTGAACCGGCCGATCTGATCCGGTTTTGATAACCATGTTAATTAATCAATACCCCCAACCAGTTCCAATTTTATTTTTACCGCTACCATTAATGATATAAATAATTTAATAAATGTTATCATAAAATCTAGAGGAAGAGAATAAAAAGATAACAAGGGGGAATCGACTTACTCCTATTAATATTTTATTTTATAAAATTCTATCAAAATTGTTTGAACCTTTTAAGTACTTTTTTTTAAATTTTTAATGTTTTAAGATTACAGTAATCAATTGAATATAAAGCACATATATTATACAGCTCTCTTAGTTCTTCTGGATTATTCCCCAATTTCCACGTCCTGAAAATCTGAAAGCCGGGGTTGTTGTCCAACTATTTCTAGCGCATTCTACAATGAAATATAGTTTCGGAAAGCACAATAATCGGGATGGTCAGTCGCCAGTTGAACAAGGTCAAACCCCAACCACGTGAGACAATAGATGCAAGTTGAGACCTTGCCATACCAGAATAATACCCCTCCCGCTCGCTGGGACTTCTACCATGAAACGTCTCTGTCTACTTTTGTTTATTTTATATTTTCTTGAATTTGACTTGTCCTTTATTTTATTTTGCAGAAAATATGACAACATTCTTTTAATATCTCTACAAATTCAAGTTTATAATATAACCTCAAATAGTTACAAAGATAACAAAAAGATTGTATCTCTAAGAAAATAATTACATTACATAATTTTAAAGATAAAAACTTACCATTTATTTATAATTAAACAAACTTAATTACCAATAATCATTACTTCACACAAAATATTGTATTTATAGTGTATATTGAATGTGAGAACTTTAACTTTATTAAATATTTTAAGTGCATCTTGAAATATTAAATTAATTAAATAAATAATATTGAAAATCAAAATTAAAAGATTGTATGTACTCCACAACAATCATAAGTTTTGTTTTCTTTAATCAATCATAACTTTTGTTGCTGTTCAAATGATCTGGAATAGATTAAGAGTCGGTGGGATATCATATGTTTTAATAAATGCAAGTATGAAATAGAAAATTGATGCAAAAAAAATTGTCTATTAAAATTAGATGTGTGATACAAATTAATTTAAATTAATTAAGATAAAGTATTAAAACTAGAAGAAGAAAAAAAGTATGCATGGTCCCTCCAGGACGGCATGCACAAATACTCTCACCCTCCAGGAGTGTTAGTCAAAAGAATAGAAGCGAATAGATTAGGTATAGTTAGTCGTTCTAGTTTCAATGTCGGTTATTAGGGAGTGTCCTGAGCGATGTTTAGAGTCCCCGCTTTTTTATCTTTGTAATTAGTGTCCCCGCTTTTTTATCTTTGTAATTAGAGTCTCCATTTTTTCATCTCTATAATTACGTCTTTTAGTTTTTAATCTTATTTTTACCTTTATTATTGAGGTCCTAATTTTATTTAATCTCACTTTTTATCTTTATAACTGAAGTCTCTAATTTTTTCCATCTTTTTTTTACCTTTATAATTAGGACCCCTAATTTTTTAATCCCACTTAACTTTATTGCAGATACCCATTTTTGTCCGGGTTTTTTTATTTAATATTTATTATTATAGTTATATTATTATTATTACTATTATTATTATTAATTTACATGTTACAATTTTTGCAGGCTAATCCAGAGCCCAATTACCAAAGCCCATTAAAGTAAAACCCAGACCTGGTCCAGTAACCCAGTAGATGACCCGAACCGACCCACTTGACAACCCAGCTAGGGTTTCATCTCAACGTTCCAGCTGCCCCGATCTCACAGCCCTTGGATCTGGACCCATTTAATGGTCCATATCACTTTAGGGATTAGGGTTTAAAACCCTAAAATATCAAGAGCCAGTCAAAGCTGCCACCGTTTGGCTTTCCAACTCCCAGCCGCCATTGCTTGACTCTTTAGCTTCCACTGACACATCAGCCGTCGCTTGAGCCGAGTTCCCCTCGTCGACGCCGAGCATTCCTCGAGCAGTACCAACAGTGAAAGAGGCTATCAATCAAAATAAATCATAGTAAAAAAATATATATAAAAATGGAAGCAAATCTCATCAAATCCAAGAGTTATCAGCATGAGTATAGGGATATCATTCCCTACGAACTCAGCCATCCATCAGTCACCAATCACAGAGATCAACATAAAAGAAAAAAGAAAATGAAGACAGAGGGGGGAGAAGGCATTCGGTGAGAACAAAACATAAGAAAAAGACAGAGAGGGAATGGAAACTATTGGAATCTAAAGAAAAAGCCAAAAAAAAAAGAAAGATTTTACCTAATCCCAAAGGGATCCGGTTGCTGTAGCCTTATCGGAACGAGAAGGACTCACTATCGAAGGTAAAACCCTCTGGCTTCCTCAAATCTGGGTTTTCCAAGGGCTATTTAAGATCTTTAAATTTCTGTTTTATTACCATTTGAGTCCTCTAATTTATATTCTGTTGTTTTAAGCCCTTGAAGTTATTATTATTATCATGGTGGTCCTTGTGATTAAATATTTATTTTTTTTCATTTTATTTTGATGAGTGTAATATTGATTTGTATTTATTCCTATTATATTTTATTAAATATTAATAGTTTTACTAACATGGATTTGTAGAATGGGCGTGGAAAGCCTTGCTTGATCGAAGCATTGCAATCGGATAAGACATTTGAACAAAATGTGAACTTGAAATAAAATCGATATTATTTTGCTAATTAATTCCTTTATTTTAAGTTAAACAATGTGATGCATATTACTAAATAGTGATTTAATTTATGCAAGTGTTGATTATCAATTTTATATTTGATTTGTATTTTTTACAATCTATCGATGAGGGAATATTCTTTACTAATGAGAAATAGTCGAGTTAGTTTTCCCAATGGAAGATTGCTAATATCAAGATTTCTTTTCAAATTAAAGAATTTTCTCTACTTAATTAATTTGAAGCAAATTAATATTTCAATAAATGGATCACATTTTAACTTTAAATTCTATTCCTAATTTCCACCATTACGACAACGTGTAAGCGACACAGTACCAGTTTTTGGGCGTTGTGGGGTGCTAATCCTTCCCCACACGTAACCGACTCCCGAATCTGTTTTAAATCGAATCTTTGGTTACGTAGACCAATTTTTGTCTTATAAAAATGATTTTCCTTAAAATTGTTTATAAAAGACGTTTTTAGGTTATTCGATCTACCTAACCCAAAGGTCGATGGCAGCTCCTTTTCAATTTAATTCAAATCAATCCAAAATCACCAATTTTTCAAATTAAAGTCATAATAGTTTTTTTAAAATAATAAATAATTGTTTTACAAAAAAATGGTTATGACAGATTGGCGACTCCGCTGGGGACTTTTTTTAGAGAGTCAGACTGTAAGTCGCTTACACATTGTTATCTTGATGAAAATTATGAGTTCGAGTCTTTAGTTAATCTATGATCCTTTTATTGAAGTTTTTAATTGCTTCATTTTTAGTTGTCATACTAACATTTGAATTTTTGTTTTCAGATTGATCCAAGTTTTGTCTAGTTTTATTTTTGAGTCAATGGTAGGTACGTTCCTCCTCACACATATCACGTGCATTTGCATAATATGAGCTATAGACACGAGCTTCGATCCAAATTAGTTCGGGTGAATGCTTTACTCTTGTAAGAATTTATTCTTCGTATGAGTTCTAGTAAATAACCCATGGGATACATACCTTATACCTTCGTAGGGATTTATTCCTCGTATGGGTATAAGGCAGTGAATCCCCTCGAATTGAACTCGTTCCATTTGAAACCTGTAATGGGAGAGGATCGAGGGTCTGACAGCCCAAGGGGGCACCAACATCAAGGACAATTCGAGTCCCTTTTTCCTGTTAGAGCCGAAACCATGCATATAGTGAACCGTAGAATGGTCACCCTAGGTATAGATATATCAAACCTCTGTCCGTTAGTAGGTACCCAAATTAAGTATACACAAAGGAGGAGCGTTTCTGAACCTTTCATTTTCCTTTTAAATTATATTAAATATTTGCATGCGAACTAGATACCATGCAGTTAGGATTAATTTCTCGAAAAATCATTTTGGGTAGATATCATGTTTGGGCAGGAATGTTATTTAATTAAAGCATGTTCGGGTAGTTATCATGACCGGGTAGGTGTTATATTCTTCTTTGAATACCATTTTTATTTGTATCAATTATTACCAGTACTAACTAATTTATTTTCTCTTGCTTGTGTACACTAACTTATTTATTTTGTTGTGTCATTTTTCATCATTCTTTGCATTGCATTGCATAATCATGACATAATGTGAAAATGTTGATCCACAAGGGGATATTTAAGAGAAAATTTTCACAAGGAGAGATAAAAATTTTCAATCAAGCAGTCGTTTACAGACAGGCACCGAGGGCTAAAAGAAGTCCAGAATACAAGAATGAGACTTGCTCGAGGATCGTGCAACATTCGAAACTGAGATGATGATCCACTGATTCAAAGAGTAATCCAGCAGTGGATCCTTATATACAATTATGTCATCGCTAGTCATCAAGGATCAACGCACTAGCTTCAGCACCTCCGTGGCATTAACAGAATTTAGTTTACAGAGAAATGATGGGCATCAATTCCAAATACAAAGATCTGAGATGAAGCAGTGGGCTCGAAGACTGTGCAACAATCGAGACTGAAACGATGATCCATCGAGCCGAAGAGTAATCCAGCAGTAGATTCTCATCTACAATCATTTCATTACTAATCATCAAAGAGCGAAACACTAACTCCAGCATCGTCGGGGCATTAACGGAGTTGGTTTACAGAGCATTGAGAGGGATCATTTTCGAGGATGAAAATCTGAGGCGAAGCATCGATACATTTCAGGCTCATCATCTAAGCGAAGACATGTATGTAAAGTGGACTGTCTTGTAATGTGGAGGCTTTTACCTCTGGTGAAAATTATTATACGACATTCATTGTTGGGATCAATATTTTTGCGTTTGCATTTGCATTTTTGCATTTTGCATATGTATTTCAAATTTTAAGCATTTTCACATGCATGAAATTAGTTCATGGAGAATTCGATGGAAATGATCATGATCATGTGACGCAATTGAGAATAAAAGCAAGATTCGATTAAATCAACACGATGGAAGCTTGTTCAGCTGGTTATAGGACTGAGCATTCCATGGTGATCTGAGACAAGAGTCCCATATCCTGAGGGCTACGATGTTGATCCAGCACGCAATTACCACCTGAGAAGCTCCGGTTATTCCGTTGAGAACTGCAAGGAATTAAAGATCAAACTCCAGAATCTGATTCATTCAGGGGCATCCTAATGTTAAGCAAGAGAAGTCATTGCACCTACCATTTGCATCTAGAGAGTTTATTTTGTTTGAACTCAAATTTGTTATGTTTTTAATATGTTCTTAATATTTTTAAATCTTAATGATTGAATTTATGTTACCTTCTAAGGTGGAATAATTGAACAAATTTTAATCTTTATTTCTTTCAATATCGAATGAATTACGTATTCTCTTAATTCTTCAAGAATTATAGATTTTTGGCATACGACAAGGTTAAACCTTTCTCATCCTATTTAAAACCCGAAAATAAAATCTCTCGATTTTTACCCAGAATAATTCCTGGCCACTACCAAAGAACCAAATTTTGACATTCCCTCTCTTTGAGACCTTGAAACATTCTTTGAGACCTTGAAACATTGCATTTATCCTTTCAATACACAAAAGTCATACACATATCTTTCTTTGAGCCAATAAAATCACACCATCGTCTTCTTAGACGCAAAACCAACATTTTTCTACCAATAAGACCTACAGACATTGAGTACAAGATGTTCACTTGAACATGAAATTTTCTACAAGAAGAAATAATATGGGACATCTCGAAGCGATCTTCCGAGGACGAGCCTGAGCAATTGAGACATGCTGAGAGCAAGAAGCAGAATAAGAGAATTATTTCAAAATAATTCTATAATGCATTAATTACATTGTTTTCATGTAACTAAAAATTAATCCTGAAAATCTATCTCCCTGGGGATACCTCTTCTGCAAGGACTTCTGTGTATGAGATGATGAATGGCATTCTTTCTTTATCCCTTCACAAAATGAGAAAATATATCCTTTGTGTCCCATTTGAGCTTGAATTATGTTTTCTTCTGATTCAACCCTAACCAATGATCACCCTCTACACTGAAGGGCAAGATTGAGGAAATCTTCTCGCATGAGTGAAGACATCGATTCAAAATAGATACCGAAAGGTGAACCAGGTGCAGAGTACAAAGCAAAATCAAAGAAAAATAGCAAAAGAAAAAGAAAAGAAAAAGAAGACAAAAGCACAAAGACAAAGAGTCCCTTGACTTAAAGGACGCATCAAGCTTCAAACTGTGAGATTGATCAAGCAAAATTATTCCAGAATCACTTCACTCGAAGATCATGAAGCATCAAGAGAAACACATACGAGAAGATTCAAATTGAGCAAGACAATATCGAAGGCATCAGAGTTAATTGATCCTTGGTTCAATCACCCTTAAACACTTGTTTGGGCTTCTTTCATAACCGTGAACCATGGCCTACATTACGTGCCTTAAAAGTCCATTCTAATCATACATGGATTTCTAAATAGAAGAGACTATCTTCAAATTTCATCCCGCCCATCAGGATTAATCTTTTATTTATAAAAAAGGGTTTTTTTAAAAACATTAATGCATGATAGAAAAAAATAACAAAGGGGGGTTCAAGACATAAATTCTGAGTAATGTCTTGAAACCGAAGGAGGATTCGAGTTGAAAACCTGAAAAGGCGGCTCGAATATAAAGACTATTGCATAGGAGGCGATCACACAAATCCCTTGATGAGGCATCGCACAACATGAATGAGAACATGAGAGATGGGAGTCGGAGAACACTTCTAATAAATGAGTACATAAGTTACCTCATCAGATCAGTGAATATCAAATATATGAGAACACCATACCTTTGACTAAAAATAACAACCTGAGACATTTTATCCTCTTCTCACTTAAACCATTCCTCAAATATAGCATTGATCTTGACATTTGTCAAATAGCTATAATTTATTGAAGAATTAACAGTGTAATTAATTCTTTGATATACAATGAACTCTTGTTTTAGGATTTTTCAATTGTGAAACCTTGAAAGGGGTAATATTTTCAAAATCTTTGATTAAACATTTTTAAAACTCTTTTGATAGATATTTTCATATTTTTGAAAATACAAGAAGAAGAAAAAACGTTTTTCAAACAAGATAATCTCTCTGGAGGCATATATTGGAATTCAACGAAGATCCCTCTGAAGCTCAAGATTGAAGCTGGGGCAAGAAAAGACAAATTTTTGGGGAAATTTTGATGGGGCAAGGAAAACAAATTGTCTCAATTTGAGGTTTGCAAGAGTACACCTAGTGGAAATGAAGACAAAATAAATCAAAGATAGAGTGAAGACTGCTCTCGCAACTATTCTCCTTCCAAATCGAGAAAGCATATATCAATGCATACATACATCAACACATATATACATATTACATGAGTTTGCATCGTTGTATCAAACATTTATCATCATGTGCATTAAAGACATTTATCTCATTACTTGAGGACAAATTCAATAAAAAAATCAAATAAATTTCATCTTGACATCCATCATAACATCCAAGATAGTCAGTCAAAAATACATCATTTTGATCTCTCAGGAAATCAAAGCTCAGAAATGACCAGATATCTCTAACTTGAAGAAGCAATGATTTGACTTCTTGAAGTCAACAATCAAGACATTTCCTCAACATACAAGAACAAGAAGACTATCTATCACCTTTGAGGTTTTTTTATTGAAGTAAAATTCAGTCTCATATGAGACATTTTTCCACAAATTTTGAGATTTTTCTAAAAACAAATTTTGTCTCGCTTGAGACAATTTCTTTCAAAACAAATTTCGTCTCATTTGAGACATTTTTCCTTTGAGATACAAAATTTGAATTTGTTTCACATTAAACAAAGTTGATCTCATTTGAGATCGTATTTTCTTAAAACAAACTTCGTCTTGCTTGAGACATTTTTTCCTTTGATATACAAATTTTGAATTTGATTCACTTGAAACAAAAATTAATCTCACTTGAGACTGTTATTCTTTTCAAAACAAATTTCGTCTCGTTTGAGACATTTTTCCTTTGAGAATACAAATTTCAAATTTGTTTTCATATTAAACAAAGTTGATCTCACTTGAGATCATTTTCTCAAAAACAAATGTTGTCTCGCTTGAGACAATTTCTCTAAAAACAATTTTTGTGTCGTTTGAGACAATTTCTCTAAAAACAAATGTTGTCTCACTTGAGACAATTTTCCAAATTATGAATTTGTTTCACTGGAAACAAACATCATCTTTGAGTCATTTCTTTTGAAACAAATGATCTTTGAGTCTATTTCTTTTGAAACAAAACTTTGTCTCTCTTGAGACAGATTTTCTTGAAAAATCTTTGAGTTTGTTTCACATAAAAAAAATGAAAAAATCTTTGAGTATGTTTCTTTGGAAACAAAATTTTGTCTCTTTTGAGACAGTTCCTTTTGAAGAAAAATCTTTAAGTCTGTTTTTATGAAAACAAAGGTTTGTCTCTTTTGAGACAATTTCTCTTAAAACAAACATCTGTGAGCATGTTTCCCTTGAAACAAAACCCAATTTTGATTATTTTTCTTTTGAAACAAAGTTTTGTCTCTCTTGAGACAGTTGTTCGAAAAAAAAATCTTTGAGTTTGTTTCTTTTAACAAAATCATATTTGAGTCTATTTCTGTTAAAACAAATTTTGTATCTCTCGAGACAGTTTCTAATGAAAAACCAACCTTTGAGATTGTTTCCTTTGAAACAAATTTCGTCTCACTTAAGATGTAATCCATCTTTGAGTTTGTTTCTTTTAAAACAAAATTTTATATCTTAATGACAATTTCTTTTGAGAAAAAATCTTTGAGTTTGTTTCCTTTGAAACAAACTTTTGTCTCTCGAGACAGTTTCTTTTGAAAATACCCACCTTTGAAATCGTTTATATTAAAACAAATTTTGTCTCCCTTAAGGCAGTTTCTCTAAAAATACAAAATCTTTGAGTTTGTTTCTCTTGAAACATTTTCCCTTAAAACAAGAACATCTTTGAGTTTGTTTCTCTGGAAACAAGGTTTTCTCCCTTAAAATAGTTTCTTTTGAATGAAAATATTTGAGTATGTTTCTTTGGAAACAAAATTTTGTCTCACTAAGATACAAGTTTCTGAAAAACAAAGTTTTGTCTCTTATGACGACGTCTTTTGAAAAAAATCATTGAATCTGTTTCTTTGGAAACAAAATTTTGTTTCTCTCGAGACAGTTTCTTTGAGAAAAATCTTTGAGTTTGTTTCTTTGGAAACAAAATTTACCAGCTTTGAGTCTGTTTCCATTGCAACAAAACAAACATCTTTGAGATTGTTTCACTTGAAACGAATTTTGTCTCATTTGAGACAGTTTCCTATGAAACACCAATCTTTGAGAACATTTTCCTTAAAAACAAATTTTGTCTCGCTTGAGACAATTCCCTTTAAACGTCATCTTTAAGTCGTTTCCTTTGAAACGAATTTTTTCTCTTTCGAGACAGTTGCTTTTGAAACACATTATCTTTGAGTTTGTTTTTCTTGAAACAAATCTTTGAGTCTGTTTCTTTTGAAGCACAACTTATCTTTGAGTCGGTTTCCCTTGAAACCATTATCCCTAAAGATGACCAGACCTCCTCATCACGTAGGAGCCGTGTCACCCCTAGATAACCAACCGTCCTCATCGTGTAAGAACCGAGTTATCATCCACCCCTAGATGGACAGAACTCTTCATCACGTATGAGCCGTGTCATCCCTCGACCAGACCTCCTCATCACGTAGGAGCCGTGTCACCCCTAGATAACCAGCCGTCCTCATCGTGTAGGAACCGAGTTATCATCCACCCCTAGATGGCTAGAACTCTTCATTACGTATGAGCCGTGTCATCCCTTGACCAGACCTCCTCATCACGTAGGAGCCGTGTCACCCCTAGATAACCAGCCATCCTCATCGCGTAAGAACCGAGTTATCATCCACCTCTAGATGGCCAGAACTCTTCATCACGTATGAGCCGTGTCATCCCCCGACCAGATTTCCTCATCACGTAGGAACCATGTCACCCTTAAACGACCAGAACTCTTCATCATGTATGAGCAGTGTCGTCCTCAACAAACCTTATCAAATTTCTAAGCATAAAAGGAAGAGAACCAGATAAAAACGTGTTGTCTTATCGTCTTTGCCCTATTCTTGTTAACACAAGAATGTGCAAAGAGGGGCAGCTGTAGACACCCGTTTTTGTCCGGGTTTTTTTTATATAATATTTATTATTATAGTTATATTATTATTATTACTATTATTAATTAATTTACATGTTACAATTTTTGTAGGCCAATCCAGAGCCCAATTACCAAAGCCCATTAAAGTAAAACCCAGACCTGGTCTAGTAACCCAGTAGATGACCCGAACCGACCCACTTGACAACCCAGCTGGGCTTTCATCTCAACGTTCCAGCTGCCCCGATCTCACAGCCCTTGGATCTGGACCCATTTAATGGTCCAGATCACTTTAGGGATTAGGGTTTAAAACCCTAAAATATCAAGAGCCAGTCAAAGCTGCCACCGTTTGGCTTTCCAACTCCCAGCCGCTGTTGCTTGACTCTTTAGCTTCCACTAACACATCAGCCGTCGCTTGAGCCGAGTTCCCCTCGTCGACGCCGAGCATTCCTAGAGCAGTACCAACAGTGAAAGAGGCTATCAATCAAAATAAATCACAGTAAAAAAATATATATAAAAATGGAAGTAAATCTCATCAAATCCAAGAGTTATCAGTATGAGTATAGGGATATCATTCCCTACGGACTCAGCCATCCATCAGTCACCAATCACAGAGATCAACATAAAAGAAAAAAGAAAATGAAGACAGAGGGGGGAGAAGGCATTCGGTGAGAACAAAACAAAAGAAAAAGACAGAGAGGGAATGGAAACTATTGGAATCTAATGAAAAAGCCAAAAAAAAAAAGAAAGCTTTTACCTAATCCCAAAGGGATCTGGTTGCTGTAGCCTTACCGGAACGAGAAGGACTCACTATCGAAGGTAAAACCCTCTGGCTTCCTCAAATCTGGGTTTTCCAAGGGTGAATGTCTCGGGTTTTTAGGAGGTTGGGGTGTTTCTTTAGGCTAAATAGAGAGGCTTTTGGGGTATTTGGGGTCCCCGTGGCCACCGAGTCACGGTGGTCGGGGTGTATTTGTTCTCTTCGGCGAGGAATCAAAAATAGAGAGAGGGAGAGCAAGAGGCGACTAACTGAGAGGGGGAAGGAAAATGATTTAGGATTTAGTTAAAACCTTTAAATGTGGTATATAACTCACACAAAACGCAATCGTTTTGCCTCCCCAACCCCATCTGTGTTTTTGATTTATGGGATAACTACACTTTTAATCCCTGTGGCTTTGTAAACTTACGCGTGTTTCTTCAAGGTTTGGGGGGGTAAATCATAGTTTAGGTCCCTCCTGGTTTGTAACATCTCGTTGTAGCCATTAATGAAATTTCATGATATTTTATTCTGGGCATCTGTATTTTCCTTGTTTATATTTTAGTCCTTATTTCTTTGTATTTTACCATTTGCGTGAATTTTCTAATTTGGCTGTGATATTTGTATACATTGTATTTTAGTCACTGGTTAGCCTATGGTTTAGTTACACTGTAAGGGTCCCGTGTTTTGTAAGTTTGTTTAAGGGCTTAGTGTATTTTATTTGTTTTGTACTTCAAGCCCAATATTTTGTAAAGTTTACATATTGGTCACTGGGCTGGTTATTGTTAATATTTTGTAAAGTTTAGACATTGTACTATTTATTTATGAAACTTTTATTTTGGTCACTGTGTGTATTTTGGGGTTAAAATTTGAATTATGCATGCGTATTTTATTTTCATTGTATTTTAGTCCCTATTTTTACTTATGAGTTTATTTTATTTCCAGTGCTTGTATTATTTGGCATTTATGATTTGGATTCTGTTTTATTGTATTTACTTTTTAGCCTTTTAACTTTTTGTCTTCTATTATTTTAATCCCTTAGGTTTGTGTTTTTTTGCTATTTAGGATCTTTAAATTTCCTACCTAACCCAAAGGTCGATGGCGGCTCCTTTTCAATTTAATTCAAATCAATCCAAAATCACCAATTTTTCAAATTAAAGTCATAATTGTTTTTTTAAAAAATAATAAATAATTGTTTTACAAAAAAATGGTTATGACGTCTTTGTAATTAGAGTCCCCGCTTTTTTATCTTTGTAATTAGAGTCCCCTCTTTTTTATCTTTGTAATTAGAGTCTCCATTTTTTCATCTCTATAATTACGTCTTTTAGTTTTTAATCTTATTTTTACCTTTATTATTGAGGTCCTAATTTTATTTAATCTCACTTTTTATCTTTATAACTGAAGTCTCTAATTTTTTTCCATCTTTTTTTACCTTTATAATTAGGACCCCTAATTTTTTAATCCCACTTAACTTTATAATTGAGGCCCTTAAGTTTTTCAATCTCCACCTTTACTACCTTTACAATTGATGCCCCAAACTTTCTCTAATCTCAATTTCTACCTTTATAATTGAGTCCCCTAGTTTTTCAATCCCACTTTTTTAACTTTATAATTGAGGCTCTTAAGTTTTTTTTCAATCTCATTTTCTGCCTTTATAATTGATGTCCCTATTTTTTTCAATCTCAATTATACCTTTAGAATTAAGGCCCCTATATTTTTTCAATCTCAATTTCTACCTTTATTATTAAAGCCTACATTTTTTTTTCAATTTCATAAAGTTCTCAATTTCTCATCCCTTTCTCCATCTCCCGTTAATTCATTTAATTTTGAATTAAATCTAATCATATATGTCTCTATTTTTTTTACAAATCTTATTTTTCAATTTGCCAAATATTCTTTAACTTTTAGTCTTCTCCAATCATGGGCGGATCCAAACCTAGGCTTGTCTAGGTAATGACCCCCTTATGCCCAAAAAAGGTAAATTTCTTATTGGGTCACTGATAAATTATTTACTATCTGTTTTGGTCATATAATTATTATTTATTTTAAATCACACTTAATTTATGTTTTGGTCACTCATCTTTAAAAATTTAGCAGTGATGTTAAAGTGTCATAATAAGATAATGGCATATCATGATTAAAAAATAATTAAAAATGTCATTTTAACATCTTTAAATTTTTTAATGGCGAGTGATCAAAATAGAACTAAAATGTAAGGTTAGCTATGATTTTGAAAAAATAATTAGTTGAGTGACCAAAACATAAATTAAGTAATAGACTGGTGACCAAATAGTTAGTTTACCCTAAATAAAAACATGTATGAATTATGTTAGAAAAATATATTGATCCATTTAATATTTTTTCTAGATTTAATCCATATATATATAATTGTTATTATATTTTAAATTTTAAAAAATAATACTATATAGATTATTTTAGATAAAAATTTTATTATGTATATATTGGTCTAGTTTATATTTTTTTTTGAATTTGCCACTGCCTCCAATCTCAATCGAACGATAACATAATATTTTATTATTTTTTTAAAATGTATTATTCAAAATCAAGTTACATATCATAATTCATGCCTATATTTGTTTTTTATTATTTTAGTCGTAATTAAGGTCTTTTATTAACAAAACAATGAACTATTTTTCGAAAAAATTTAATCATTTTTCTACCTATTAAATTAACTGTTTAAAGTAATAGAATATACTACCAACAACCAGTTGGTCTAGTAGGTGAGACACTAGATTCCTTAAGCAATGTCAGGGGTCCGAATCCTGGTGTATACATATGAAGCAAACTTGGTTGAGAGGGCCACCCTCATAATGGGCATCTGCAAAACCTGATCAGGAATAGTTGGTAAATATGCAAGCTCATTCTACCACATCGAAGACAAGGCAAGACAGAAAAATACGAGCAGGGAGCAATATGCAGACCTGAAACATAAGCTTGAATTTAAGCCTTGGTTCATATTAAAAAAACACGTAAGTTTGAATTTGAATCTTGGTTTGTATTGGAAACTATGTTATCCAAACTCCATTATTCAAGCATCCACTTATACACGGTTGAACATTGGATATGAAACATAAAGCTCAAATTGTATGAAAAAGTTTAGCTATATCGAACATTATTCAAGCATATTCGCGTTTATGGATGGTCGAACATTGGATTCGAAATATAATCCTCTAAATATATGAAAAAGCTTATAAATATCGAGCATGCCTCTATCGGACTTATCGGTCTCTAGGCAATGCAGCATTGCAGCTAAAAACTTACTTCATCGTTGTCAATTCCAACTAAGAAAAACAGAGAAGCGTATCGTCTATATATAATTTTGTAATTCCGATGCTCAATAAATGAACACTGTCACAATTTAAACAAAGAAACATATAAATTAGGTATATGAAAAAATCGCAGTTCTTTGAATACTTTAAATTCATTTCATAAAGCAAAATGATGATTGAAAATGAATTAGGATAAGGCATAATTCTCAAGCAGCAAGCATACTGAACTTGAAATCATGAAATTCTAGATTACAAAGTTCAAATCGCAAGCAGATAAAATTTATTCTGATTCAACTTAGAATGTACGGAAGTTCAGATGGAAAAGAAACTAGAAAGTAAAATTACAGAGAATTTAATCAAATATCTCAATTTGATGTTTATTAGATTAGAAGCAATTCCATCCTTTCATATTGTGGAGCTGCAATTTATGGAATGAACGAACGGGAGGAAGGGGGAGAAGAAGAACCTGCTGCTCGTTGCGGGCTAAGCGCTTGCGGACGATCTTGCCTTCGAGTGCACGACGTTTTTTGAGGGTGAGCCATTCGTAGTATTTGACACGGGGCTAGACTGTTGGCTAGCTGGTCCGTGCGACCCTTAGTCGCTTTGCTCGGTTGTTGGGCGCTAAGACAGCCTTGAGAAAGTCGGGTTAGTCTTATTTCCAAGAGAAAGAATGAATGAATACAATGAGGGTGGGGAGGCCCCTTTTATAATGAGAATCCCCTAAAAGTTAATGACTAAGTCTACTTCTACTCTAACTAAAAGTACATCCTGATGGGAGTGGGTAGGCTCACGTGTAACACAGGGTGAACCCTGATGGTTTGTGGCAAGTCTAACTTAACCCTTTATGATTGTCTTGGTTGTGTAAGATGTTTATGAGTTTGGCAAAGACTAGGTATTCTTCTTGGAAATTTACGTCCCTTCGATTTTCATTTGCCCACTTCTTGGTACGTTTTCATACTTTATCTAGGCAGGCTCGGGCTAACTCAAGGTTGTCTTGCCATTCCTTGGCAAATTGATACGCTGATGGATTGGGTCCTTGGTACCCAACTATAACCATGTTGGGTGTAAGCGGTTGTTGTCCGTTTACAATCTCGAACAGGCTTTGGTTGGTGGCTTTACTCTTTTGCAAGTTGTAGGAAAATTCTGCCACGTCCAGAAGCTTTGGCCAGTCGCGTTGTGTAACACTTACGTAGTACCTCAGATAAATTTCTAGGAGGTCATTGACTATTTTGATTTGCCCATCAGTTTGTGGGTGGAACGTAGTTGAAAAGTTCAGGCTTGTCCCCATCAATTTGAATATCTCGATCTAAAACCTGCCCGTGAATTGGGTGTCTCGGTCGTTGATGATAGTCTTTGCAATGCCCCAATATTTTACCATAAGTTTAAGGAACAAGCGTGCTGCTTCCTTGATTGGGAATACTTCAGACGCGGGGATGAATGTTCCATACTTGGAGAATCTATCAACTACCACCATGATGCTTGATTGTCCATCTGAGTGTGGGAGTCCGACGATGAAGTCCATTGAGATGCTTTCCCATGGTCGTTCATGAATGGGAAAAGGTTGTAGCAATCCTGCTGGATTTTTCATTTCCATATTATCTTGTTCGCACACAAGCCATGTTTTCACATAGGCCTCTACGTATTCGTTCATGTGCGGCCAGTAGTAATGTTCGTTTAGCAAGGCCATTGTTCGATGGGTCTCAGGATGTCCTGCCCACTTAGAATCGTGGCATTCCATAAGGAGTTCCTTACGCATCTTTCCATACTTGGGAACATAGATGTGGTGCCCACAAGCATGTAGTAGATCTCTCTCAAGCTAGAATCTTCTAGATTTGCCTTCTTTGGCGTATTCGATAAATGATTTGGCTTCTGGATCATGTGATAGCCTTTCCTTTATGCATTCTAACATTTGTCCCTTCGGTGATCTAATGACTTCGATGTTGTACCTTCGGCTTAAGGCATCGGTGAGACAATTTACTTTTCCTGACTTGTGTTCCATGGTGAAATCAAATTCGGCAAGTAATTCTTGCCAACGAGTTTGTTTGGGGGATAACTTCTTTTGGGCCAGGAAGTAGCTGTTCGCGATGTTGTCGGTGAACACTATGAATTTTGATCCAAGTACGTAGTTTCTCGATAGGCGTAAGCAGTGTATTATGGCAATCATCTCTTTTTCATGGGCTGAGTATATTTTTTTAGTCTCATTGAGTTTTTAGCTTTCATAGGCAATTGGGTGTCCATCTTGCATAAGGACTCCTTGATGGCAACATCGGATGTGTCGGTGTGAATCTTGAAAGGTTTGTTGTAGTTTGGCAGGCACAACACTGGCTCGCTCGTTAGAAGGAGTTTGATCTTGTCAAAGGCCTCTTGGCATTTTTGTTCCTAAACCCATGGCTTGTCTTTCTTAAGTAGTTCAGTTAAGGGTGTGGTGATCATGGAGTAGTCTTTGACAAATCTTCGGTAATAATTGGCAACTCCTAAAAAGGATCTTAGTTCGATTACCTTGGTTGGGGGTTTCCAATATTTAATGACTCAGATCTTATCCTTATCCATTTGGATCATACCATCTTCTATGATGTGGCCTAGGAAGGGGATTTTCTTTTGGGCAAACGAGCACTTCTCTTCTTTGACGTATAACTCGTTATCTCGTAAGACTTAGAACACTTGCCTCATGTATTGGACATGTTCTTCCAGTGCTTGGTATATATCACGATGTCATCCAAGTAGACAACAACAAATTGATCAAGAAAATATTGTAATACCTTATTCATGAGGGTGCAAAAAGTTACGAGGGCGTTTGTAAGGCCAAAAGGCATCACGAGGAGTTCCTAAGAGCTGTAACGTGTGACACATGTTGTCTTTGGTTCATCTCTTTTGACAATTCTAACTTGGTAGTATCCTGACCTCAAATCTAGCTTGGTGAACCACCTTGTGTTGTCAAGTTGATGAAATAAGTCTGCAATGAGGGGGATTGGATACTTGTTTTTCACGGTGAGCTTATTTAGGGCTCGGTAATCTATGCACATTCGAAGTGTTTCATCATGTTTCTTTTGAAACAATATTGGTGCTCCATAGGGTGCCTGGGAAGGCCTGATGTAACCTGCATCGAGGAGCTCCTTCAATTGTCTACGTAACTCTTATAATTCTGGTGGAGCCATTCGATAGGGTGCTTTGGCAGGTGATTATGTGTTTGGCAGAAGTTTTATCTCATGGTCCACTTCATTTTTTGGCAGTAACATCTTGGGCAGTTTAGGAGGTATTATGTCTTTGAATTCAGTCAATAGTTATCCTACTTCCCGTGGGACATCTTCGGTTGCAATTTGTGTCTCGCTTACTAGTGTTGCCAGAAAGGTTGGCTCTTTCTTGTGCATGACTTTGGAAAATTGTATTGAATATAGGACTTTGGCCCCTACTCCAGGTCCTCGATTAACTAGGACAATGCATTGACGCTTTGGGTCCAAGATACATAGATAGTCAGCAAAGGGGATTGCGAAAGTATTGATTTTATCGAGAAAACTTAACCCCAAATATCAAATTAAATCATCAAGGGGAATTACTTTGATGACTTCTTTACAGGTCTAACTTCTGATGTTGAGTTCAACTCCTTTGGAGATTCTTGTGATTGAAACTTCTTTGGCATTCACGGTTTTGATGAAGCCACTTGCCCCTATCTATGTGCAGGGCGAGTTTACTTGTGACTTAGTTGGACATGAATAGTTCTGAGGCGTCGGTGTCCACAAGTGCACTTAGTTTCTGCCCCATTATGGAGATGTCCACGAACATTAGTCATTTTTTCTTTCAACCCTTATTGACTTCCATGGTACTGATGATTGATCCAAGTTTAAGAGTCTCAGCTTCTCCTTCTTCTTCTGCCTCCTCATCGGTTTCTTCAATGGCAGAAAGTTGGTTCTTTTGAGGGAACTCCCTAGCTAAGTGTCCCCAACCCTTACAATTGTAGCACTATATGGGTTGTTTTTCTCTCTTTTCCCCTTGTTGGGTTTTGCTATTTGATGGCTTTCTAGGACCACTCGGTTCTTTGTCTGATTTTCCTTTGGATGACTTCTCCTCATCTCCACCTTTGGCTTTATATTTTGATTTGGAGGAGTCATACTTTCGAACCCCAAGTTCTATGAGGGACTCAGCGATAGTCAAGGCTTTGGCGATATCCTTGACACCTCGACGTTCTAGCTCATTCTTCGCCCATGGCTTCAGCCCATCCATGAAGGTGAAGAACCCGTCCTCTTCATTTAGACTTGGGACTTGAAGGCTTAACTAGACAAATTGTCGAACGTGCTCCCTCAGTGGGCCTTCATGCCTAAGATGCCTTAGTTTTGATCGTGCCTCGTTCTTGGCATGATGAGGGTAAAATTGTTCTTTGATTTCAATTTGGAACTCCGCCCAGGTTCCCATGGTGGTGCTATCTCGTTTCATCTTGGTACACTTACATCGCCACCATAAGAGTGCTAAATCCTTTAAGTAAACAGAAACAATGTTTACCTTTTCAGTATCATTCTCGATGCACATGGCTCGGAAGTATTGGTCCATGTCACACAAAGTTTTTCACGTATTTGGCCGATCTGGTCCCTTTAAACTTTTCTGGTTTAGAGACTTCGGCTAGACCCTTGGGGTGCTAGTCAATATATTGCCAGCCACGACAACCTTGCACAAGACCATCTCGGTCTTGAGTTGCTTGATCTCCTTCTTCAGGTTTTCGAATTTGGTGCCGAAACCCTTATTCTTAAGTTATTTGACCTCTTGTATTAGAGCTAGGATTTGGGCTTCAACAACATCTTCTTGTTGAGAACTCTTCGTATCGAATCCATTGAGTGTCGCTTGCACATCCTCTTGGATGTTCTCCAAGGCTTCAAGATTCTTGAGATCTAGTGATCCCAACTTCTCGAGATCAATGTATTGTAACAGATCCAAAACCTCATTGGTCTCTCTCACAGAGTCCTCAAGTCTGGTGATCTTACCTTGGAATGATGCAAGCATGTCCTTCAACGTTCCTCGCTTATTCTCTCGTTGCGAGTTTCGAGGCCCTCAGATACTGTTGTCTCACCATGTTGTATAGCCATCTCTTCTAGTCACGATCTTGGCTCTGATACCACTTGACACGGGGCTAGAATGTTGGCTAGCTGGTCCATGCAACCCTTAGTCGTTTTGCTTGGTTGCTTGGCGCTAAGGCATACTTGAAACCTAAATTTGGTTCCTTAACTTGTTGCGAAAGTAAGAACAAAAAGAGTGTGAACGGAAATAAGAGATGTACGAGAGTATTTGGCTTGAAAGCCAGGTTAGTCTTATTTCCAAGAGAAATAATAAATGAATACAATGGCGGTGAGAAAATCCCTTTTATAATGAGAATCCCCTAAGAGTTAATGAATATGTCTATTTATACTCTAACTGAAAGTACATCCCTACTTTAGTTAAGTCTAAATGTTGAATCCTACTTGCACAAGGATGGTGGCTTTGTCCCTTTTCTTAGAGATGGTCGATCTTGGCTTTGGAGAGGGCCCGAGTCATGTTGTGCTCGGTCTTATCCAATTCTGGCGCGGGCTTGGCAAATCCCTTGGTGCATTTTGGGGCAGACTGGATACGTCGCCTGATGCATCTGGATCTGGGAGTGCTTTGGTGCGCACACATGTATGCTGTTGGATGTTGGACTCGCCCTCAAGGTCGCGGTTGTGACATATTGGGCGAGGCGAGTCTGTCGTTGCTTGTTCACCATCAATATGAATTTGATCCCCATCTCTTTTCTTACTTCTTCCAATTTGGATCTGTATTTGAATCGCAAAATCACCCTTTTCCGCTAAAATTGTTGTTTTTGGGTTTATAACCGATTGATTGTGTAAATTTGTATTAAGTTAATGGGCAATATTTGGGTTTTAAATTTTTTTACTAATTTTGAATTTTAATTATATTTGATTTTCTGGATTGTTAGTTGATTTTCATGGATCTGGTTGTATTAAGATTATTTAAAGTTATTTAGATATAACTTTTAATTTGATTAATTTTTGGATTTGAGTTAAATAAATTTAAATTATTATTATTATTTTATTAAATCTGCTCAAATTATTAATATTTATATTATATCTATGTTATAAATGTAATCTTTATATTCTAATTGGATTATAATTAATCCATGTAAGTTTTAAATATCATTGTTATATTTATTTAGATTTAGATTAAAATTGCACAAACCAAATTATGGATTATTATTCCCAAAACTGACCACAGTTTAATAAAAAAATATTTAGACTAAAATTTAAGAATTATAACTAAAATTAATTTGATTAAAATATAAAAAAAAGTAATTTTGAATTCAGGTATTTGTCAATAATACAATGAAGAAAATGATTTATGTTGGCATCAAAAATAAGAATGAAAAATTGAATATAGGATTGCATCAACAGAAAAATGAATAAAATAAAACTTCCCATGGCATAATGGGTTATTTCATCAGGTTGAAGGAATCAAATTGTAATTTAGGATTCACAGTAAAAGAACAATTGTTACATTTATAATCATATATTTAAAGAGTTTGTTTATTTCCTACTTATCAAAGCCTGCTACCATACTCTACTACCGGCCTCAATAGAAATGAGGAGCCTCCTCGCCACAAATTTCATGGTCCAACAATTCGGTCGGTTCTTCTTCTTCATTGCCTTCGTATCCAACGGCAACTTTAGGGCTCCAAAAGGTTGGTTGATTTGTCGAAGACAGAAGCCTCGCCCACATCCTATCCGTAATCACAACCTTGTTCTGTTTCTCTATAATTCTCTGTGGAAAAAAGAAAATCATGGCAAATTTTATGTCCCTCAGAAAAATAATCTAGTCCAACCATCTCAACAACTTCTCCTCAATGTCAATCTTTTTGTCATCAGTTTATCCAAGAAGTGTTAGAAACAATGCAAATGAAGATAGCAGCTTGTGACTGACAGTAACCGTGATCAGATGCACTCACATTGAATGGTATGTATGTCTGCCTGCCATTGACAAGACCACTTGTAAAGCCGGTGTATCCTGCCATCGCTCCATGAACAGCACTTTGAGCAAGAAGTGTGCAGTAAACATTATCAGAGGCATTGCTTGGAATGGCACGAATCATGTAAGTAGGATCTGCCAGAAAACAGAGTACACTGCTCAACATAAGAACTAGCTACATTAACTCATAAACACCTCTGCTTAATAGTTTATTCCACTAACCTATATATTTGAGGTTTATGGGTATCTTCCCTTGTTTTGAAAAGTATTCCTGGAAATGACAGCTAATATGAATGTAACATCAAAATGTTCCATAGCATACACCATAAAAAGTCAGTGAATTGTTGTTTGATTTAAATCCATATGGAAAACCTTGATCTTTTGTGATATCCATAACCCAACATCCTTGAGAAGCTTGTTTCCTGAAGCATCTTTCAATGTCATTGATTCCATGCTCTCAGAAAGCAGCTCCTGTCCAGCACCCTCTGCTATCACGATAACCATATGCCCGTTTTCTTTGAGCCGTCCTTCAATGTACTCGAAAAGTCCTCCGGGTCCTTCCAGATAAAAGGGCGACTCTGGTATCAAGCAACAATACACATCTCGGCTAGCAAGAGTAGCATACATCGCAATAAAACCTGCACATATGTCGGAGCATGAATGCATTACGATAGGAAAAGTGAACATGTATCATCTCCTGATAAGGTTGCAACTCTCTCACTTCTTGAAATGCAGAATTAGCACTTCAAAGAAAGACCAAAAGAGAAACTTACCACTATAACGACCCATCAACTTCACAAGACCGATACCATTTTCGATACTCTCAGCTTCAACATGAGCAGCATTAATGGCACGTTCAGCTTCCTCAACGGCAGTGTCAAAGCCAAAGGACTTGTCAATAACCTGTAATGCACGGAAAAGAATGAAGTTTCAAGTAACCAAATAAAGCAGGTTGCAATTCATAACAGTATATCAACATTATAGACAAATCTAAGAGGATTACCGGGATGTCATTGTCAATGGTTTTAGGGATTCCAGCAATTGAAACTTTGAGACCACGCCTCCTAATTTCCTGTCAAGTGTGGAATCTTTTTTAATATGCACAAATTCACATAGCAAAACAATCTGTGTATATTATGTTAAAGAAATCACCTCAAATATAACAGATGCACCTCTCTGGGTTCCATCTCCTCCAATAATGTAAACCTGAGTTACCACAAACCATCAAGTCCGTTAGATTTAGAACAATCAGAAACATCATAGACTTCTATACAGACCTGATTAATGCCACGATCTTGAATGCTGTCGACAATCTTCGGGGTATCATGCCCACCTCGTGATGTTCCAAGGATTGTTCACCTCGTTTATGGATATCATTAACAACCTTGGGATTCAAGTGCACAGTATTTTTAGAATAAAATCCCCTGTATCCTCCCTACAAAAACATTGAACTCAATAATTGCTAATGTACCAGCTTATATGTTTTAGTTAAACTCCATAAAGGACAATAAACTAGAGGTAATAAACGATCACTTACATCTATCCCTACTACTTTCGTCACACCATACATGTGGTATAAACCGCATACTATCTCTCTAATCACAGTGTTGAGTCCGGGGCAGAGTCCACCGCAAGTAACAATACAGGCTTGAACTTCATTGGAGTTAAAATACACCTATCAAACGTCCAATGCATCCATATAAATCCAGTGTCTCTTCGTTCAAATCTCGATCATAAAACATTAAATACTTACCCTTTGACGCGGGCCGGCTCGTCGGAAATGTATTCCTCTGGGAGTATCCTTGTGAACAACAATCTATAAACAGAAAACAGAACTTGAAACAAAGTCTTAGGCACTTTTCATGTGTGTGTGAAATCAAAGGACTCAGGAGGGCTAACCTTTTGAGGAACAGTGTCATCTATATGGACAAAGTATTGCCTAGTAAAACAGGAAAGTAGGTCCTATTTAATACTAATTTATCAAAATTACCATATTTGAAAATTTATATAACAAGTAAATTCTGTATGAAAGAGCAAGAAAATGGGACTTACTTAACAACGGAATATGCCGGATTGTCTTGCAACGGATTGGGATAAGTCTGTTAAAGGAAAAAGGTAACGCATTACTTTTTCTCTTTAATCCTTTTTACCGGTAGCGGAGAAACGACGAAAACAGAATCAAAAGGAAAAGCAAAGATACGTACAATTATACGTAGAATGATGAAAAAAAAACTTACAGGAAGATCAGGAATATAATCCGACAAGTGAGGAACATCGTCAAGAACATAACCACCTGGACCGTTAACGACCTTAGGCTTTGAAATCTCAGGCGAAGTAGCCGAGTTACAGGAATCCATCACTCTACGTATCGAACCGGGATTCCTGTTCGAACGACGGTAACGGTAATCGTACAGAAACTAACCGTAGTGAACTTTCTCAAACTCAAGATTCCAGCACTCGATGGCACTGAAAAGTTGGATATATTCTTCTTATTAAAATAACAATATAAAATATTATTCTTATTGCTATTACGATTCAAAAGAGAAGGGAAAGACGACGGAGCGACAAGAAATCCAATCAAATCAATATCGAGACGAGTTCTTATTACAAGAGAAATCCATATCTACAGTGAAATCCTTTTGACTAAATATGAAATTCTGGATGAGCTTTCTTTCCTTCAAAGTTTGGCATTATATAGCACAAACACAGACAAGTATGATCTAGAAATAACGGTTTGCACTGACGGGTCGTTGTTTGGATCGGGTGTTGGGTTGGATAGTCCAATACCTGAATTGTGGCGCACGTTGGATTACGGCCGACCACATCTTTATTGGTCTTGTTTTGCATGGAAATAACTTTTTATTTTATATATTTTTTTAATTTTTATATGACGTGGGGTGGAAGTGCAGGTTAATCTTATTTCAATATATTTTACAAATTATTGCGTTTGATTCATTTCCTTCTCGGTATTATTTTTACCTAATTATTGTTTTATTTTTACTTCAGAGGGTATTTTACGTCGACTTAAAATAATTTCAAGGTTCCACTTTTACAAGGACTAAATCAATTAGGTTCCGAGTGTTAAATAGATCTATAGAGATCGGTCTAAATCATCCTTTTATTAGTAAAAATATGGAGTTAGCATTTATCGTTTAGAAAATATTAATTATTATTTAATTACTCGTTCCGTAACGCAATAGAAAAAATAATTCAATGATATTAATAAATTTATGAACTTGTAATGAAATAAGACGTAAAAAGATGAAATATTACCTTTGAATTTTTTGAAAATGTAGAGATATTATAAAAAAATATGATCGCATTTAAATGATGTTGATTCTCGATTCACAACAACAATGTCACGACCTCCACTTAATTAAAGTTAATTTTTCTTATGTATTTATATAAATTTTTAAAATCCTAATTCGACTCTAATTAGAATTTTGTAAGATGTCTAGTTTAAACTAAATTATATCTTATATATATTTTAAAAGATTTATAATTACAATAATTATTTTTTAAAAATATTTAAATGATATCTTATAATTACAATAATTTTAATATAATTAAAATTATATATATATTTGTATTTAATTAAATTCCCTTTTTGAGTAGAACAAATCATTGTTTTTCGTGTAGAATAAGTAAAAATCACAAGTGCTAGTTTTCAAACCGAAAAGCCCAAAGGAGCAAATAAGTCATAGGGCCCCCATGGTCCTTCGTTAATGGCTCTATCCCTGCACCGACGTGTCTTTTTCTTTAATTTCTTTTGACATAGCACGCGAATTATGGGCCAACAACAAGTGATATTTGACGAGCGTAGCAATCGAACTGGTGGCCTAAATTGTGTGTACCAGCCCAAAACTTTTGTGCTTTCATTCTCATTGATATTTTGTTAATGCCAATGAGAAATGCACTAAAAACTTTAATATAATTGACTCTTACACACAAGCAAATGTTTTCTGCTTCATAACTTTAAAAGAGGACATAGTTGACTTTGATTAAGCATTATTTTCTAATATAAAAGCCATTATTCTCATGTAGGAGATATTCTCATACATGAATTATACTTTAAGTCTGCCTTTTTTGGTGTGATGTAAATGAAGTCGAAACTCGAAGTTATTGGATAATCTGAAGAGCAGCAATCTGATTCTCTTTGGGACAAAAAGAGAAACCCAATCAAAGGTTGCTCGCAAGTTGAATTATATTCTTCCCTGTCCAATGTAATTACACAATTCTTGCAATAATAATTAATGAAGAAATTAGGCAAGGGAAAGGAGCAATCATGGCAACCGCTTCTTCCTTCATCATTCTCATCAAAATTTTCCTGACTTGGACTATATTTATTTGTGCGAGTGTTTGCCCTTTGGGATAGTTTCGGTACAGCAGATTAAAAACGGTTAAAATAAATGTTACCGGTTTTGTTATTGTGTTAAATAATAAAACCGATAAAAATTACCGGAAACATTATTAGGCGCTACCGGTTTTGTTATTATTGGGTGTTTTTTACCGAATTTTCGAAAAAAATACCGGAAACATTATTAGGCTTAAAAAATGACCGGATTAACATAGTATTTTAGGTAATTACCTGAAAAGTTTAGGTAAATTTTATCGATTTGATTATTTAAATGATAACAAAATCGATAACGCCTTATTTTAATCGTTTTTAAGCCTGCCGCACCGTAAAACTTCCCACTTTAGATTTTCCTCGGGAAAGTTAAAGATGTAGTTGCCAAATCTGCTACTACTTGACAACGAACTGTCTTTCACTGCAATACCAAGTTCATTTTGGTGTTTTAAATCATTTTTAAAGAAAGATTATTAAATTATTATTATTTAAATATTATTACATTTATTAAATTATTATAAAATAATCATTAACTTTTATATTTAATTATCATAATATTACGATGATCATTTATAATAATTTAAAATTTTAATGATATTTTACTTTTTTATTTTTAAATATTCAAATCAATTGTTTAAATATGATTTAGTGACTTCTGATATCTTATATTTTTCCCTACATTTTTTTAGAGTTCATTATTTGAAATTTTAATGTTTATAACAAAGATAATTTTTTTAATAGAAGAAACAAAGATAATTAAATACCAATTATGACTTATTTAAACAGTTTAACTATTTATTTCAAGACGAGTAAAAATTTACCCCAAGTTCTTCCATTGGAAGATTAAATTATTTTCGTATATAAAATACGGGGGTAATATAAAAAGGAGTGGTGGTCCATCTACTATACTGTTCATTTGCCTTGTATATCAAGCAACCCCGTAATTCTTCTATTCTCTTTGCATCTCTCTTTCTGCAACATTCATGGCAAAAGAATCATGATCAGCAGCACTCCCTCTCGAAGCCCATGTGAGTTCTTGTCATTTTTCCCCTTTTCCATAATCTCTCCATCTTTCTCTCCTTCTAAAAAAAAAGAAAAAAAAAGAAAAGAAATTAAAAACTTTCCCTTTCCACATCCATAATCTATGGCAAAAAAACTAAACAAAGAACTGTAATTTCCCCTCAGATATCGTCTTCATTACTCAAACTCTGCTACTGCCACGTTTAGTATTTTCTGTTTATCTTGTAGCCTGGGAGAATTTCTCAGTTCATGACTTTTTATATAAACCATTCAAGAACTTAGCCAATGGATTTAATTTGAATATCATGCTTAAAGGTCTACATATCTGATAAGCTTTTTTTTAAAAAAAAATTGAAATAAAAAAAGAAAGATTATATATTTTAGTTATAGTACAGATTGGGTTGCCATGCTTTTGTATGTGTACCGCAGCTGTGAAGGCCGTTTCTTCTCTTTTTCGCTTTAGCAGTCAAGCCCTCTAAAACAAAGGTGTGGGAGACATTAACCCAGAAAGAAAATACAGACAACTGGTTGTATTTTTCTTTTATGTATGTGTATGTGTATGTGTATGTGTATGTGTATGTGTATGTGTATGTGTATGTGTATGTGTATGTGTATGTGTATGTGTATGTGTATGTGTATGTGTATGTGTATGTGTATGTGTATGTGTATGTGTATGTGTATGTGTATGTGTATGTGTATGTGTATGTGTATGTGTATGTGTATGTGTATGTGTATGTGTATGTGTATGTGTATGTGTATGTGTATGTGTATGTGTATGTGTATGTGTATGTGTATGTGTATGTGTATGTGTATGTGTATGTGTATGTGTATGTGTATGTGTATGTGTATGTGTATGTGTATGTGTATGTGTATGTGTATGTGTATGTGTATGTGTATGTGTATGTGTATGTGTATGTGTATGTATGTGTATGTGTATGTGTATGTGTATGTGTATGTGTATGTGTATGTGTATGTGTATGTGTATGTGTATGTGTATGTGTATGTGTATGTGTATGTATGTGTATGTGTATGTGTATGTGTATGTGTATGTGTATGTGTATGTGTATGTGTATGTGTATGTGTATGTGTATGTGTATGTGTATGTGTATGTGTATGTGTATGTGTATGTGTATGTGTATGTGTATGTGTATGTGTATGTGTATGTGTATGTGTATGTGTATGTGTATGTGTATGTGTATGTGTATGTGTATGTGTATGTGTATGTATGTGTATGTGTATGTGTATGTGTATGTGTATGTGTATGTGTATGTGTATGTGTATGTGTATGTATATGTATGTGTATGTGTATGTGTATGTGTATGTGTATGTGTATGTGTATGTGTATGTGTATGTGTATGTGTATGTGTATGTGTATGTGTATGTGTATGTGTATGTGTATGTGTATGTGTATGTGTATGTGTATGTGTATGTGTATGTGTATGTGTATGTGTATGTGTATGTGTATGTGTATGTGTATGTGTATGTGTATGTGTATGTGTATGTGTATGTGTATGTGTGTGTATGTGTATGTGTATGTGTATGTGTATGTGTATGTGTATGTGTATGTGTATGTGTATGTGTATGTGTATGTGTATGTGTATGTGTATGTGTATGTGTATGTGTATGTGTATGTGTATGTGTATGTGTATGTGTATGTGTATGTGTATGTGTATGTGTATGTGTATGTGTATGTGTATGTGTATGTGTATGTGTATGTGTATGTGTATGTGTATGTGTATGTGTATGTGTATGTGTATGTGTATGTGTATGTGTATGTGTATGTGTATGTGTATGTGTATGTGTATGTGTATGTGTATGTGTATGTGTATGTGTATGTGTATGTGTATGTGTATGTGTATGTGTATGTGTATGTGTATGTGTATGTGTATGTGTATGTGTATGTGTATGTGTATGTGTATGTGTATGTGTATGTGTATGTGTATGTGTATGTGTATGTGTATGTATGTGTATGTGTATGTGTATGTGTATGTGTATGTGTATGTGTATGTATGTGTATGTGTATGTGTATGTGTATGTGTATGTGTATGTGTATGTATGTGTATGTGTATGTGTATGTGTATGTGTATGTGTATGTGTATGTGTATGTGTATGTGTATGTGTGTATGTGTATGTGTATGTGTATGTGTATGTGTATGTGTATGTGTATGTGTATGTGTATGTGTATGTGTATGTGTATGTGTATGTGTATGTGTATGTGTATGTGTATGTGTATGTGTATGTGTATGTGTATGTGTATGTGTATGTGTATGTGTATGTGTATGTGTATGTGTATGTGTATGTGTATGTGTATGTGTATGTGTATGTGTATGTGTATGTGTATGTGTATGTGTATGTGTATGTGTATGTGTATGTGTATGTGTATGTGTATGTGTATGTGTATGTGTATGTGTATGTGTATGTGTATGTGTATGTGTATGTGTATGTGTATGTGTATGTGTATGTGTATGTGTATGTGTATGTGTATGTGTATGTGTATGTGTATGTGTATGTGTATGTGTATGTGTATGTGTATGTGTATGTGTATGTGTATGTGTATGTGTATGTGTATGTGTATGTGTGTATGTGTATGTGTATGTGTATGTGTATGTGTATGTGTATGTGTATGTGTATGTGTATGTGTATGTGTATGTGTATGTGTATGTGTATGTGTATGTGTGTATGTGTATGTGTATGTGTATGTGTATGTGTATGTGTATGTGTATGTGTATGTGTATGTGTATGTGTATGTGTATGTGTATGTGTATGTGTATGTGTATGTGTGTATGTGTATGTGTATGTGTATGTGTATGTGTATGTGTATGTGTATGTGTATGTGTATGTATATGTATGTGTATGTGTATGTGTATGTGTATGTGTATGTGTATGTGTATGTGTATGTGTATGTGTATGTGTATGTGTATGTGTATGTGTATGTGTATGTGTATGTGTATGTGTGTATGTGTATGTGTATGTGTATGTGTATGTGTATGTGTATGTGTATGTGTATGTGTATGTGTATGTGTATGTGTATGTGTATGTGTATGTGTATGTGTATGTGTATGTGTATGTGTATGTGTATGTGTATGTGTATGTGTATGTGTATGTGTATGTGTATGTGTATGTGTATGTGTATGTGTATGTGTATGTGTATGTGTATGTGTATGTGTATGTGTATGTGTATGTGTATGTGTATGTGTATGTGTATGTGTATGTGTATGTTACTTTTGCCATGTTTTCTTTGCTTCTCTCTCTTGAACCGCCTAGCCACATGAGTTGTACTTGAATTTGCGAAGGCTTTAAAGCCAGTGTGTTGAGTTTATGAAGGCCAACTTTCTTTTTTCCCACTTGGAGGCTTCAGTTAAGGTAAAGATAAGTGAGGAATTTCTGGTGACTTCTATATGGTTAAAGAAGGTTTATATCTAAATCTCACTGTTATATTTTTCCTCTTTTCTTCTCTCGCTCTCTCCCCCTCTAAGTACTCTTTCCTTTTCGTTGTTAGTGCCAGTACTTCTTCCTCGTGAGAAAAAAAATAGAGTTTTCTTCTTTTGGAGCAGATTTCTCATCTGGGTTTTGCATAATTTTTTCTTTTTTTGGGTGATTAGTTTAGATAATAGTTTCTCACAAAGATAGCACCGAGGATAATAAACACGTGTACTTATATATATATATATATGACATACGGATTCTTCTTCTTCTTCTTTTCCCCCTTGCTGAGTTCATATAGAGGCTTTTGGTATGTTCTTCTGCTTCTTCCCCCTCTTTGATGCGTTCTTTTACTATGGATATTACATCGGTTGAGGAAAACTAGGACTCATACATATACATATTTATCAAATTCTTCAGTTTATGCCCTTTGCCTTTTTTCTCCCCCCCCCCCAGGGATATCAGATTTAAAACGGGGTTATGGTTTGTGTTATATAGAGAAGCTAACTGGGATATGAGTAGCCGGCTGCTATACAAGGTTGGTTATTTCATTGAAGATTTCAAGAGTTTGAGGCAACGAAGGTAGCATCTATCGACAGAAACGAAAGGGGGGGGGGGAGAATAACAAGAAGCAATGAATAAGAGTAATCTGAGCTCCATCAGCAGCTCCGATCTCATCGATGCAAAACTCGAAGAGCATCAGCTGTGTGGATCCATGCACTGTCCCGGTTGCGGTTACAAACTCGAAGGAAAACCGGTACGGATTCATCTCATAATATTCTGGGCTTCAACAGCAAGAGTTTGACAAGAGAAGAATCAAGGGTTAAAAATACCAGAAATATACATGTATTCTAATCAAGGGTTTTTTTTTTGGATGGTCAAGTTGTTTCTTTAATGGAAAACATAACTATATTCGAAGAGTATAAGATTAAAGATTTCTTCTTTTTCTCTTTATTTTGTTTAGTCTTCCCTTTATTATTATTTTTTGTGCTTTAATTTGAACTGAATAATGAAAAAATGTTGCAGAACTGGTTAGGTCTACCAGCGGGAGTGAAATTTGATCCAATAGATCAAGAACTGATAGAACACCTGGAAGCAAAAGTGGAAGCTAAAGACAAGAGGTCTCACAATTTGATTGATGAGTTCATCCCAACAATTGAAGGAGAAGATGGAATTTGTTACACCCATCCTGAGAAACTCCCAGGTTGTCTTAAAATCCTTCAACTTTATCTTGTTTGAAATTTTCCTCCATTATTATTCAATGTTATTAGGTCTTACCATATTGTCAACCCCCATGAATTCTGGTTTGTTGCACCTAAGTGAACCTAATTTCGATTTTTGGCTAATGTTTTCTATTTATTTCTTGCAGGTGTGACCAGAGATGGATTAAGCAGGCATTTCTTCCATAGACCATCAAAGGCTTATACCACCGGGACAAGAAAAAGAAGGAAAATTCAAACTGAATGTGACTTGCAAGGTGGAGAAACAAGGTGGCACAAAACCGGCAAGACAAGGCCGGTCATGGTGAGTGGCAAACAAAAAGGTTGCAAGAAAATCCTGGTTCTCTACACAAATTTTGGGAAGAACCGAAAACCCGAAAAGACTAATTGGGTCATGCACCAATATCATCTGGGTCAACACGAGGAAGAGAAGGAAGGGGAGTTTGTGGTGTCCAAGATATTTTATCAGACTCAACCGAGGCAGTGCAACTGGTCTGATCGAACTGCTGCAGCAGCTGTTGAAGGAACCAAGGTTGTTGTCTTCGACCCCAACAACCGGCGAGATAGCGGCGTTCGAAATTGTTCCTCAAAGGAACAATTAATCCCTCTTAGAGAGGAAGTTTCGGGAGCCGGGGTTGCCGCCGCGGTTGCTTTATCAAGCCTAGCCGGTGCCTTGGATATCCAACACTTGAAACCTGATCAACTTCTCAGTTTCTCTCCGTTTAGTAAAAACTTCGACGAGGTATATTCTTCCATCATTTATATTCAATGCGTTCTCTCTTCTACAACCACCAAATCGAAGCATAAAATGACATTGCCGTTTGTACCTTGTAAGTTTTATGAATAAATCCAATATTTTCATGAAAGCATATTAAAGTTCAAACATCAAAGTTTGCTTATCTTACATAAAATAAAATTTGAAGGAATAAATCTTAAAGTTTTAAGGTTGCTTGTATATACGTCGTATAAAGAACAAAAATCTATATGGTCCTCACTTGACTATCTTTCTGAGCTAACTATTCCCTTTTTTTTCACTCAACAGTAGGACAATTATTTGGAAATGAGAGTAAAACTATCGAAAAAGGAATTAAAGCGACGTTGGAATATGTTTTGTGTTTGAAAATGGACTAGCTAGCAAACTGTAATTTTATGGTGGGGGGTTCGTCTATTGCAGGTGGGGATTGGAGAAGCTTCGGCAGCAAGGAAAACACCGACTCAAGGGATACCGGAGCATCACCGGGAGACAGATCATATGGTCCATGATCATCATCTTTTTCATCATCACCACCAGCAGCAGCAGATTCCTACGACGGCGTTCCATATTAGCAGGCCTTCACATCCAATTTCCACAATCATCTCGCCACCTCCCCTCCACCACACCTCCATCATCCTTGATGAGGACTCCTTTCATGTCTCCAGAATATTGCTTCCAAACGAAAGTTTCCAGGTAATACATATCATCATCATCTTCATTACTCCATTAATTATTTCTCCCCATAGAATGATCCACCATTAATAGTGCAATCAATAACTTTTCTCTCGAGAAACCACAATTTTTAGTGGTATTACCTTTCTTTTTCTCAAATCCCAGTTTTTTCTATCGTGATCATGCTGAACTTATGTATTAACTACAGCTCTTATTAAGATGAAGCGTGACTCGATCATACATTCTTCATTTAAGATCTTGATTCTGGAACAATGAAGTGTTTTTAAACATTTCAGTTCTTGTGAAAACATATGATTTAGATGGAGAAATTATTTTGATCGTTTACTTATAATTTGTTGAATTGAATAAATGCATTAGCAGCAAAATCATAAACTGGGAGGAAGGTCTGCAACAGGTTTGGAAGAACTAATAATGGGCTGCACTTCAACTGATATCAAAGAAGTGAGTATCAACTATTAGACCCTTGTTTGTCATACTACCAACTAAGCAAGGTGAAATATAAATAATTAATTAATTAAAAAAAAGATAACAAGAAATGTAAAAGTAAAAACCTAAATTCTTCAGCTACATTATTCTTAAGGAACAAGAAAGATAGAACTCATAGTTCTTTTCTTTTTCTTTTTTTCGTTTTGAATCAGAATTAAATACTTGGCATTCAGCATTCTTAAAGAAATGAAGGTAGCTATCATACTATAAATAAAATGGGTTTAAAGTGAGTGCATAGCTTTTCTTCGTAGAAAATTAAACATAACTATCTGCTTTTTGACATCAACAATAGCTTAAGTTTCCTTTTCCACTTTCTTAAGATTCAGTAGAAATCAATACGTTAAGGCTATCTTTTTTTCATATCTTCTTCTTAAGCATATAAAATTAAGATTGGCTTAATACAGCTAAAGCATTAAAGAATTCTTTTATATTTAATATGAAATCATATAATTATATATAATAAAGAAAAAGAATTCCTATAATTAAAGTACATCAATTTATTGAAGAATGTGAAACCGTATAGCCTCCAAAATAAATATACTACTTTCCCTTGTCCTTTGGTTTATCTTTGAATGTATGTTGTTATAAAGAGCAGAGAATGAAAAAGAAAGAAACCTAATTATTTTAAAAGTTATAAGAAAACAGTCGAATTATATCATGCATTATATAAGACATAAATATGCAGTAATAAAATTCATCAACATACGTAAAATCATGAACTTATAAAATATCTTAAAAATAATTATATAACGAATTATAAAATTTAGCTGCAACATCAACAGCACTCATGCACTTAGTAGCAGCATGAAAGGCGTTTTATCATACGTTGCGTCATGAGATTAGTCGGTTGTGGAGTGGACAAAAAAGGCAGCTTCTTCGTTTGTTGTTTATAGGTGGAACCCTAACCCTAAGTTTGGTTTTGATATTTTTTTGGCAGGAGTCACCAATCACGAACCCACACGAGGCTGAATGGTTGAAGTACTCTTCTTTCTGGCCTGAACCTGACCACCAAGGCTAAAAATTAAAGTTGTAGACAAACCTTCCAAAAATAATTAAAACCAAGCCTACCTCTGGTAAAAGTCCTTTCAAAGGAGAGAGAAAGAATCCAGAACACCATATATATATATAAGTACTATATGTAGTTTGTTCTTTTACTTTGTTTTTGTTTAATGGGGGGTGGAAGCCTGTTTCCTTACTCTCAAGGCTCATTTACCTGTACAATATACATAGTTCAAGTCGTTGGAAAGAAAGAATAAAAATGAAAGGCAAGGTAAAAAAGCAAAAAAAGAAAGCAGGGGAAAAGGCTGCTCTCTCCTGACAAATACAAGGACTCAAGGAGAGAAGCAGCAAAAGCGAAACATCCGCATCAAAATCATCACCATTATCGTTATTATGGACTATCATCTTTATGTTTCTTCTTATATTATTTGATTATTTCAGGACACTTGTTTACTTTCCTTCTATTTATGTTTTTGTTTACAAGAAATATACTGCAAATTACGAAAATATGTTGTCAATTGTATTGCTGTTACTCCACCTTTCTTGTATAATAAACAGAAAATGTTAATTGTCTATTAAATAAAAATATTTAGTTACCAATTTGAGAAAAGATGTTCGGGGTCGTTTGTTTAACTGAAAATATTTTTCAGAAAACATTTTTCGTCAAATGAATTACATCTTATGAAAAATATTTTTTAGAAAATGTTTTATGGTGTTTGAAAGATGTGTAAATCATTTTTCACTAGTTGATAAAATTTTTAGAAATTATTTATTGCAAATATAAAATATAATAAATAATATTATTTATTATAAAAATTAATATTATTATTTTAAAAATATTAGAATAATTTATTTAATACTATTTATGCCGATATTATTATTAAAATATTATTTCTATAATTTTATAAATAAAAATATTAACTCTAGTATATTCTATTAAAATAAAAATATGATAAATTATATTGAATATCTTTTATAAAATAAAAATATTATATTATATTTCAAAATTATTAATAAATATATTTTAAGGAATTTTTATAATATTATTAGACTATTATATTAATATTAAATACATAAATAAAAGTATTCATTATTAATAATTCAATAATATTATTTTTAAGAAATTAAGAAATAATATAAATTTTATTAATAAATTATTATATATTATTAAAATAAGAATATAATAGTATAATATATTATTATAATATAATTGAGTATATTATTGTAATAATATTATTATTATATTATATTATTAAAAATATTAATAAATATATTTTAAATATGTTAATAATTAATATTTTTATTAAAGTGATACTAAAATATCATATTAATATTAAATTTATAAAATAATATTATTTTAATATTTATGCTTTGAAGTGAAAAGTTTGAAAAATGACTTACGGAAAATTAAACCGTAAGTCATTTTCTAGTAAATGCAAATGAAATTCTGTTTATCAGGAAAATATTTTACATTGACCAATCTGTTTTACTCCAACCAAACGCTGAAAAGTGAGGAAAATATTTTTCGAAAAATATTTTACGTGAAACAAACAAACCCTTAGTTCAAATATTATCAAATTAGAAATAATTTTTTAAATTCTTTAATAAATAAAAATGATAATTTACTCGATAATATATATATATATATATATATAAATGACAAATAATCTTAAAGAGAGATTCATTAATTAATCAAGTGATCAATAATGATCATATTAATGGATTTTGTATGAATTTAAATCCTAACATTGACATTAAAATTGTAAATATCTTTTCGCTTAAAAAATAATCTCCTAGAATTAGGGTTGAGAGTTCGATCAAGTCGAGTAAAAAAATTTCAAGTTATTCGAGTTGACGAGTCCTATTTTACAACTTGGAGTTGACATGAAATTTTTTTGAGTTGATTTGAGTCGAGTCGAATTTTCGAGTTTCTATCTAAATTTAATTATAAATATTTATAATAATTTGATTTCAATTTAAATGAGTTTTTATGATCATATACAATACATATATATAACAATCTATTCATGTGTGATTTTTGATAAAAAAAATACAATACATATATTTTTTTTCATATGTGATATACATATATCATACAAAATTGAGGGACTCGACTCAAACTTGAAAATTCATCCACTACTTACTAAAAATTTATTTGAGTTATATTTTACAACTCAATTTGAACTTGAATTTTTTTTCCCGAATTGAGTCGAGTTCATGAAATTACAATTCGAAGTCATTCCGAGATGAGTTTTTTCTAATTGAGCCGAATCCGAAAAATTAATTTTTCGAGTTGAATCGAATTTTGCTCACCCTACCTAGAATAAGATAAGAGTACAAAGTCACCAACTATCAAATATACAACATTATTACATTCCTAAAAATTTAAACTCGACACTTTAATTAAATTAAAATAATCCATGTACCAATTGAATAGAAAGATATCTGTAAATCATCATCATATGATAGCTTTTTTATGGCATGGTCAAATTCAAATCCCTTATTTGAAGTAAAATTAGTTGCTCTGTCCCTACTATGTTATTAATGTCCAAGGAGACAGCACAGCAGTGCCATACTCGGCAAACCAAGTGTCCAAAAGAATCACCTACTATTGCTATTTAATAATCATGAAGATCAAAGTTGGTGCAATGTTGACTTATGAGGTCAAGTATTCTTTTCAATATTTATTTTGCTTCTTTGAGCATCTCTCTCAATTAAATAATTTAATCTCTTTCCACATTTAATTTCAATTACCTTTCTGTATATTGCTATCATATTAAGGCGACGATGAGATATTACCCCGACGAAATTACTTAAGAATATGATTTTTTTATTTTATTTTTCAAAATTTTCCATGTAATAAAAACTTGGTATGTCAGGCACCATGATTTGTTTGTAAGTGGTTATCATACTCCTAATAAAGGAGTTCTGTTTGATTCTTTGTATTTAGATACATAAATTACATATCAAAAGGATGAGAGAATAACATCGATATATATTGTTTGTTTATGAATTTGGAATCTTTCAGCAACATGTATATATCAGCAGAAATCACATTTTAAAAGCACCAGTCATTTCCTTTGTATTTTGTTAATTGGGAAACTTCTTTACTGCTTTTAAATTTATACCTTAGATTCGAGCTTTTGTTTCTATTATATATATATGAGAGCAAAAGAAATGAACTTATGTCCCCACCACAACTCACATTCACAAAGACAAAGTAATAAAGTGAGAGAGAGTAACGTAGATGGCTTTCATGGAACGTGTATGAGCATGAATTAATAAAGCTGAATAGAAGATGGATGGCAAGGCAGCTTCATCGTAGTTTCTGAAAGTAATAGTTAAGGCTTTTGAACAAGCGAATGAGCAGACAAGAATAACCTTTATGCATGCTTTGGAAAATGACCCATTCTCATAGCTATGGCCAATATTCTTTCATCTTGTCATTTTATATATAGACTTAAATGTGGTCTACTTAGGGGGACTACAAAATCCATGGTGTAGAAATGCTTGAGGGTTACTGTATAATACATTGATGGATGGAGATGGAGGGGTTGATGGGCTGTAGAATATATAGTTCAGATTTTCTTTTATATTTTCTATTCATCGTTTATTTTCCTTCTTAAAATTTTATAAATTCATTCCTTAACGTTATATCTTACTAATGTTCCACTAGAATATATATTAAAAATAATAACCAAAAAGGAAAAATCCAATCTTAGTAGGGGTGGTGGGGTATAAATACTAGAGTGGGGGAAAGAGGAAATGTGTCTATTTCCACATGCAACAAAAACAAAAGTGAATGACATGTCTTGTTCAGCCTAAAAAGCTGATATTCAATTTCTTTAGCTTCATGGGAGGTTTTGGGTGCTTTTAAAAGAAACTAGAAAGAAGTATTACTTAGAAGTGATTTAGGGGCTTTGGGGGTTGGCAGAGAGTTGGTCCCATAAAGAAGTTGCAAGGGGAATTATGTAGTGCAATAAGGAATATCACAACATGGCACTGCCCCCACCTTTTTTTGATTATTAAACACCAATGCCATAGCAGTTGCTCAGCTTCTTTTTAGATATAGTAACCAGCCCCACTGATCTCTTCTCAGAAGGCTTGTTAGAATCAAATCTTTGTGTATTTCTTACACAGTTGTGAAGTAAACCTTCCTTTGATCGACCAGTTGCCTGTAGCCTAATTGTGATGTTTAATTCTGTGTGTTCCTTGAAGAGAGTGAAGCTTTCTAAAGTTAGCTTCCTTTCGTATCATTTGCTTTTGTACTCTGACATATATATTGTCCATTTGGACTCGATGAGAGGCGCAGGCGGCTTTGCGTGGCAGTGAAGACTCTCTCCCCTGTTAAAATATACCTAATTGGTTGTAGTTAGGAAAGATTGGAGCGCATTTCTTGCATTAATGAATAATTTTATCAAAGACATGGCTACTCAATCATTCGGTTCGGTTAACCGACCGAACCGAACTTTCAAAATTTAATTAACTATTTTTTTGAAAATAATTAATGGAACCAAACAAAGTTCGGTTCATCGGTCGGTTAACCGAATTTTTAAATAATATATATTTTATATTAAATATTTAATATTTTTGGTTAAATCGGTTAATTCGTTTAATTCGATCGATTAATTCGGTTAAAACTAAAATTTAAACACTCTTAAAGTTATTAATATATATATATATAATATAAATAACTTATTAAATATTTAAATTTTTTGGTTAATTCGATTAACTAACCGATTTCGAATGAATTAACCGATAATCGAATTTAAAAAAAATCATAACCGTTAACCGACCAGACTTATAATTAATCGGCTAATCGATTTTATTGGTTAACTGAAGTTTTGAACGCCCCTAACTACAAGCTAAGTTTCTTTGTTGTGTGGATAATCCAACAAATATATAATAATGCAAAACAATGCTTTATATTACATTATCAATGATGTAACTTATATATCATGCCATTTCATCAGCCTATCAGCTTTTAGAGAGCGGAATTGACGCAACAAAAGGAGAAAGGAACATTTTATATGGCATCTTATATGCCCATTTTCTTTCATAATATTGTGAAGAAAACAAAAAAGCTCTGATTATAATATTGTGAGATGAAGATAAGGTTAGATAAGACTGTGATGGATACAACAACAGTTGGTACTTGGACCAAAATTCCCAGCATCTGTTGTGTCGCAGTTGAATAAGCATGCAAAGTAACAAGAGTAGAACTCCATCGATGAATCAGTATCACATGATTAATATTTAAGAAACTAATTAAGTAACGTATACCATACCGTTTGAGTGGTTTCCTAACCAGAATCTGACCATGATGAAGTTTCCTTCTGTCTTGTCTGTCTCTTTATTTACTTGTTCAATGTCCAAACTACTTTGAACAGATTCCTGATGGTCAATCTAATTACAAGTTGATACTCCAAAGGTCAATCTAATTACTAGTCATTGACCACAACTCCTAGCGTGGCTTCCCCGGAGCTTTGAAGGAAGCCCCCATCGACATTAACTTTGATTGTCCCCTCAACTAGTTTTGTCTATTTCAGATTCAAAGGGGAAATGGGAGGTCTCCTTGAAGATTCAAAATTTCAGTTTGCATCGCCAAATTCAGTCAGCTGCCCCCAGCCTGTATCCACCACTGCGCAGTCATCTTGGAGTTCTTCATCGCGCACCCACTTGTTTCTTCGATTCCAAAGGTTCCACAGAAGCATAACCATTCTATTGAGGCCCGAAAGATATAGAAGAGTTGAAGCCGCTTTCAACCACTATTTGCACGAAGAACCCTCCCAGTCCAAGATTAAAGAGGGAAGGCCCGAGAGGAGAAGAGTGGCGAGCGACTTCGGACAATTCTTTAAAGCATGAAGGATGGATTTTTGGTTAGAGAGACACATTTGGCAAACCCCATCACTTAACCGAGCGACATCCAGCTTAGAACCTGTAGACAGAGTGTCATTACAGATCCTCCACTCAAAGATTTTTATCGTTGGAAGAGTGGGAAGCTTGGAAAGCAACCTTCAAATTCTTGAGCAGTCTCTCTCGGCGCCTTTCTTCATGAGCAACCAATTATACTCCGACTTGGCCGAATACAGTCTAGAGTTGTGATGCTCCCAAATGAGGTGATCATTAAGTATTGGGGTGATAAGCGTGGAGAGGATAACACTTGCATCCTTAGAAGGGAAACAAACGTTAATTTTGTGTTCATCCCATCGATGGATGCCCGATAACATGAAATCACCATAATGGGAGGGAAAATCAAAATTATCTAAATAAATATAGGAAAACACCATCGGAGAGGAGCCTCCCCATCTATCAAAGTGAACTCTTGCTTTACTATGGAAACCAATTCTCCAAAAGAAGCCTTCTTTTAACGCTTCTTTTGCTTTGAAAGACTAGTCCATACAAATGAGGCTTTCGCACCAAGCTTAGCATCGAGGAAGGAGGAAGAAAGGAATTACTTAGCTTTGAAAAGCTTGAAGAGGAGGGAGTTTGGATCTTGGATGAATTTCCAAACTTGATTGTCGAGAAGGGCAATGTTGAAAAGTTTGAGGTCACGAAAGCCCATTTCCTTGTTCCTCTTTTCCCTACAAACTTTTCCCAAGCAATGAGAGGCCATCCTCTTGCATTATGTTTCCCGGACGTCCAATAAGAAGGCATACTAGAAGTGATTTCCTTTAGCACACCTTCTGGTAAAACGTAGCGTAGGTTGGTAGAGCTTGAATCACATTTGAGGAAAACCTCTTTGCCACCATAGGAGAGTATTTTTTGTCCACCCATGCAACCTCTTGCTCGTCTTATCTTTGACAAATCTGAAAGCCCTTATTTTATTTCGACCGGCAGGGAGAGGGAGTCCAAGTAATTTCCTGGTTCATCCTCCTCATGGACGCCAACGATGTCCAGAATTTCCCTTCGGTGCTCATTTTTTGTGTTCGGGCTGAAGTAAATCATCAATTTGTCAAAATTGATTTTTTATCCCGAGACCTTTTCGTACTTGGTCAGAATTTCTTTAAGCCGTCGAGCTTCGTTAGGTGAGTTTTTGATGAAGGGAAGATTATCATCGACATAGAAAAGATGGTTGATCCTTGGCCACCGTAAGCTAGCTCGGACTCCTTTAATAGTACACTATCTTTGCGCGGCAATGAGAGTTGCCGAGAGCCCTGAGCACAGAAAAGAAACAGATAAGGGGAGAGAGGGTCTCCTTGTCGGAGACCTCGTTCCGGTGCAAAGAACTCTAAGATTTGGCCATTGATACGCACAAAAAAGGTGACTGTAGTGATGCAGTTCATGATGAGACCAAGAAACCTTGATTTGAACCCCATCTGGGACATCACCCTTTCCACAAAATTCCTTTCCTCGTGGTTGTATGCTTTTTCCATGTCAAGCTTGATTGCTGCCCCTTTGTTAATACCGTTCTGAGAGCTCTTAAGGTAATGGATTAACTCGCGAGCTACAAGAAAATTGTTAGAAATATGATGACCCTGTAGAAAACACATTGATTAGTAGAAATACAATTCGACATGATAAATTTTAACCAATTCATGATGCATTTTGACATGATCTTATAGATGACCGGTTAAAGATTAATCAGTCAAAAGTTTTTCATAGATTGAGGGTTGACAATTTTTGGGATGAGAACAATCACCGTTTGGTTAACAGTCTAAAAATCGGTATGACCATTCAAAAGATTAAGACATAAATAAACAACGTCGTTACCAACATCCAAAAAAAAAACAATAGAAACTTGATAAGTGATTTATTTATCTATTATTTTATCATTAATTACTCTTTTTTGATCATTTGATATTACTGATTTGGACATTTTTATTTGTTTTCTATGCAATACTTTAATTTCTGGAAACAACACTAAAAATGCGAAGTTCTGTAACTTTTATTTTTCTAGAGTCAGGGTTGGAGTAGTGGGCATGACTTGGGGCATGAAAGCGTCTGTCGTGGCCTTCAGTTAGCAGCTTTTAGGAGGTGGTCCAGTCAGCATTTTCAGAAGGATGGGTGGATTACTCAACTTTAGTTTTTCAAATCAGGGATTATCGCTTGTTTTTAAGATTTTGTTTGAATATTGTCATGATTTATCTTTATTCTTTTTTACTTCATTTTTAAGGTTTTAGAAAACTATAAATACCCTCTCTGGGTAAGCTTCAAAATATCTCGATTTTAGCTTTGTTGTTTGCTTTCTAGTTTTATAAAAGTTTTTATTTTCTCTTTCTCTTTCGTTTTTATTTTTAAGTTCTTATTTTATTTTCTTTAAAACATGTTAAGTATGATTTTTATCATGCTTAGCTAATTTTCCAATAAGCCAAAGGCTGAACCGATGACTTAATTACGATTGTGAGAATTGAAAAACACCTAACACCTTCGAGTTTTATTCTCAATTTTATGCAAACTTGGATTGACAATTAACCTTTTCGAGTCAGGTTTTTCCAAAACTTAAAACTGAGTTGGCGCTGGTGACAATAGTCATGGTTAGTCCAAATAAGGATTGGAATTCAAAGATTGATTTTGGATTGTCGGTTTACTAGAGAGAAAAACAAGTTACAAGGTTTGGGCCTTGTAGATTGTAACCGGCATTAATCTGAAGTAAAATCTTATTTGACGATCAATTGGAATTGAGGCAAAGCAAGGCCTGAGGCTGTTTTATTATATTGAATGTTCATCTTAATTTTACTTTCTTTAAATTTCTTATATTTAATTCTTCATTTTATTTTATTTACATTCATTTTCTTTCAAACAAAATTCCTTATTTACTAATCAAAAGCCTCATACATCATAAACTCCAAAGTCCCTTTGGATCAAACCTTCTTTTCTCTACTACGCTATTTAATTATTTCTTTTATTTGAGATTAAGGATATTTATTTGAAAGTGAAATGAAGCTTTTCAAATTGGCGCCATTGCCCGAGACTTCGATAGAAGTTACTTATTAGCTTGTCTTTGATTTATGACCAGACATAACCCATGAAAACTAGAAGATTTTGATCCAAAGATCAAAGCACGAGCTCGATGAATATACGCATAAACGCTTCGAGAGAAAAAAAGACAATGACAACAACAAGAACAATGATGACATACAAATCTCAAAGTATCCTCTAACTTTGATACATACAACACCCACGAAGAACCAATCCCGATGGCAGATCAAACAATTCGAGAACTTGCCGCAACCCCTACGGTATAATAACCATTGTACATTGCCTTTTCTCATGGTGAAACTCCTTTCCAATTGAGAAATGGTCTCATCCATCTTCTCCCTACCTTCCACGGATTGCCCAGTGAAAATCCGCACAAGTATTTAACAAAATTTCACATGGTTTACTCAAGAATGAAACCACGGGGAGAATCCAAGTACCAAATTAAATTGAGAGTTTTCCCTTTTTCCTTAATCGGTTTGGCTAAAGAATTATTATTTTATTTACTGCCTAACTCTGTCAATATTTGGGCTGACATGACTCGTATTTTTCTTAACAGGTTCTTTCTTGCGGCAAAGGTAAGTGAATTAAAAAGAAACATCCTTGGAATTCAACAAAAAGATGAAGAATCATTCTATGATTACTAGAAACGATTTAAGAAGCTCTACGCAAGCTTTCTGTAACATGGATTAACCGAGCAAACACTTCTCTAGTACTTCTACGAAGGATTGTTTCCTTTAGAGATGAAGATGATCAATGTTGCTAGTGGAGAAGCTCTCGTCAAGATGACCTCGAATGTTGCTAGAGACTTGATTTCTATAAAGACTTCAAACTCTCAATAATTTGACTCTTCAAGTGAACCCAGTCGACGTGTTCACAAGATAAGTAAAATCAATAAATTAACTGATGTAGTTAATTCTCTTATTTCAGGAAAATTTGGAGCAACGAGACTTTTTAGAATATGCACAATGTCAGATCATCCAACATACTATTGCCTGATGCTTTAGAAAGAGGTTGACGCACAAGTAAACGCAGTAGGCAACTTTCTAAGACCTTCTCAGAGGCCTTACAACCCTCACGCCAATACCTACAACCCAGGATAGAGAGATCATCCAAACTTCAATTATACGCAAAATCTAAGTCCTAATCAAGGTTATCAACCGAGGCCACCTCCACCACAGCCGTATCAATCGCCGAAATCTTCGTTGAAGTCCATTGTTGAGCGGTTGGCTCTATCATAGGATAAGTTTTAGAATCACACTAAAGATCATTTTCAAGAGAACAAAAAGTAAATGAGGCAACTGGTTCAAACCATGGGGCGATTAGAGTCAGAAGGGAAGCTACCCTCTTAAACTGAACTGAATCTGAGGGAGAACATTAGTTTCATCACCCTCCGGAGTGACACAGTTGTCTTACAACCAGTCCCAGAGGATGTAGACACAAAATCCCATAAGAAAAAAAGCTAAGAGTAGATGCTAGAAATAAATAGAAGAAGCTGGCACAAGATCCCAGAGAGGAAAAGAGGTTAACACATAATCCTAGAAAAAAAGAATGATGAATCAATGACTCATCCAGCACCATCTACCTATTTTGTTATACCTCTCTTCGCTCCAGGTTGGTAAAACTAGATAAGCAACAGAGGAAAATGAGATACTTAAAGTTTTTCGGAATGTGAAAATTAGCATACCTCTCATTGAGGTAATTCGAAAGGTGTAGAGGTATGCTCGAATTTTGAAGGACCTTTGCACAACTAAAAGAAGACTTACTGATAATGAAAGGTAAATTTGGGTGAACAAGTTTCAATCATTTTTCAGCGTAAGCTTCCACTGAAGTTAAAGGATCAAGGTATGTTTACTATACCTTGTAAAATGGGTAAGGTGGGATAAAACGTGCAGTGTGTGATTTAGGTACTTTAATGTAATGCCTTTTTTGTGTACAACTTACTTTATGCTGAGCCTTTGAAGGAAACAAGAGTGACGATACTGTTAGTGTTATGATCACGTGCATATGTGTGTTGCATGGATGAGGTTTTTTGTTATTGTATAGTTACAAGCTGTTAGGTTTGTTATGAGGTAGTTATGCATATTTTCCATGTATAAATAGACACTCTCTAGTTCAAGAGAGCTCAAGCTTCTATTAATGGAATTACAGAGAGTTATAACTCTCATTTTGTTCATTTCTTTATTTCTCAAGATAACTTAAATGCTATCTTATCATGGTATCATTCGCCAATCCTGGTGGTTGTGTCTCTTCCGCTGTCAATTTTTCTTTCTGCTGATTTTTTGGGTGATTACTCGAGCGAGCTCAAAGAGAGGTGTTTCGGATTTCTCTGGTCTTGGTGGTTAGTTTACTCTACACTATTCTTTGTTTTTCTTGTTTCTCCTCTAGATCTAGCTGAGGAATTATCTTGATTCTTGTGATTGCACAAGATTTTATGGATGTGTTGCTCATAAGCATTCTTTGCTAGTGGTCTTAATATTGTGTGTGTTTCTTGGTCCATTATTGTGGAAAGTATTTGTTGTTTTCTGTGATCATCATGGTTTATTTGACAATTAATCCCACTCGTGATTCTGAGGATGTGTCTCCAAATACTTCCTCTTTTAGTCTGGGAGCTTCGCGAAGTATGATTGGTATTCAACACATACCGAAGCATGATACGATTAAACTCACTGAATCTACCTATCTTCTTTGTAAGCATCAGATACCTTTGATAATTGATGGTTATGGGTTGTTGAAATTTATTTCTATTGTTTTTGTTGTACCTGATGAGTTTGTTACAAATGCATCTGGTCAACTTGAAGATAATCCAGGGTTTGCAGTTTATCGTCAACAAGATAAGCTTCTTGCTTCTTGGATTTTAACCACTGTGAGCACTGAGGTTTTGCCTCACTTGACTGGCCTTACAAAAGCGTTGTCAATAAGGAACACTATAGCTCGACTTTTTGGTGCTCGTTCCAGTGCAAAAATTTCCTCTCTCCGGTATAATCTTCATTCTCAACGCAAGTCTGGCTTGACAATCAGAGAATACCTTACTAAGGTCAAGTCTATTTGTGACTTGTTGAATAAGAACATGTTACTGAGAGTGTGGTTACTGAACAAGAACATGTTAGTATGGTGTTAGTTGGGTTATCAATGGAGTTCGAATCCATTATTGCAATTGCGTCATGTGAAGCATTATCTCTTGATGTTCTTACTGAGATGTTGTTAGACTATGAAGCTTGACAGAAGGTGTTCTTGAGCGAGGGTATATCTGCTAATCTTGTTATTCATTCTCGAGAAGGTAATGCTACTAAAACCAATACTCGTGGGCCTCATGATTTTGCCACTGAGTCATCACAGGGTCATACATATCGTGGTCAGACGAGTAGCTATCGAGGTCGAGGCTAAGGGCATAATCAAAGTTCAAATCGGCCTCAATACCAGCTGTTCGATCGTTTTAGGCATGTAGTTCAAAAATGCTATCATAGGTTTGATAGGGAGTACACTGGGGTGTCTAAATATGATTCATTGACTGAAAATGTTTCAAAGTCATCTGCTGGGAATTCTACCAAACATATGCAATCTGGTAGAAAACCTTATGCTCATACCAGAACTTCTATGCCTTCTCATTCGACCTTTGTTCTTACTCCGTTTTATTTTCCCTCGCCGTATGCTTCTGGGTACTATCATTTTCCTGGTGTTTCTCCTGGGTTCCCCTCAGATGCTTCTCACTTTTCTTATGGTGCATCACATTCTTTCTTGGATCTTGGTTCTACAACCAATATTTCAACTGTTCCAACTACCTCGGGTTCTAACTCCCCAGCATCTGCAGATTCTTTGTGGTACCCTGACACCGGAGCTACCCACCATGTGACAAATGATTTGTCTGCTTTTCAATTAGGTACCATCTATACTGGAGATAGTTCCTTGCTCATGGGTAATGGTGATGGTATTCCAATCACGCATGTAGGTCAAGGGTTTTTTTGTTCTAGTAAGAAGCCTTTGATTTTACAGAATATGTTACATGTACATAACATAAAGAAAAAGTTACTATATGTTTCCCAGTTCACTCGTGATAATGGTGTTTTTATGGAGTTTCATCCTTCTAAATATCTTGTGAATGATGCTCGGACTCAAGTGATTCTACTTCGAGGGAGGCTCACGGATGACGGGCTGTATCAGTTGTTGCCTTGTGGGGTTCAAGGGTCCCTTTGCTTGGTGAATAATGTCTCAAAGTCACCTGTGTCTTTGGAATTATGGCATCAACATCTTGTCCATCCATCTCTTGATATTGTTCAGCGTGTTTTGAAGTCATGTAATATTGTTTTCAATAAAACTGAAGCATTGAATGTATGTTCTGCTTGTATGCAAGGAAAATCTCATAAGTTGTCCTTTTGTAAATCATTGACTGAGTATAATGCACCGTTTTAACTTGTTGTTTCTAATGTTTGGGGTCCAGCTCCTGTGTGTTCTACTGATGGTTTCCTATATTAATTTTCCTTTATTGATATCTTTAGTCGGTTTACTTGGATGTACCTTTTAAAAAAAATCTGAGGTGGCTCAATGTTTCCTTGAGTTTGCAAAGCTTGATGAGGTGTAGTTTGGATGCAAGATTAAGGCTCTTCAAACTGGTGGTGGTGGGGAGTATCAACTGCTTCAAACATGATTTTTCACGAATGGCGTTCAACATCGTCTTTCATGTCCTGGTACGTCAGAGCAGAATGGTAAGGCTGAGAGAAAGAACATGCATATTGTTGAAACCGGGTTGACTATGTTATCTCAGGCTTATTTTCCTCAAAAATTTGGAGCCATGCTTTTACTTCTGCAATATATCTTTTTAATCGCTTACTTACTTTTATTTTGCATGATAAGTCTCCATTTGAAATTATACATCATAACTCTCCAGATTATTTGTTTCTTCGAGTATTTGGTTGTGCGTGTTATCCTTGTCTACGCCTTTTTAATCCACATAAGCTGGATTTTAGATCCAAGAAATGTGTTTTTTGGGTTACATCACTGCTCATAAGGGGTATAAGTTCTTAGATGATTGTGTCAAGGTGATTATTTCGAGGCATCTTGTGTTTGATGAACGGATATTTCCCTATGAGGTGTGTAAATTTTCAAATGGTTCTTCCTCAAGAAGTGTTGTTTCCATAAGTGTGCTTCCTCTGGTTTCTTCTACACAAATACATACTGTTCCTATGAATGCATGAAATTCTCCTTTTGATACAGTTTTTGAACAGTCTCCTATTGTTGAGGAGCCTGTGTCTAGTTCTGGTTCCTCTACTGATGCTGAGGAGCGTGTTCTTCCTTGTACTCCGTGTAATATCTCCATTCATGAACCTTTGACTGGACCACCTGCACTTGATGAGACATTTCATGCACGGGAAGTGTCTTTCCATGCATCTGGTGAACCAATTGTTTTGCCTATACGTGATTCTTTAGTACCCGAGACTGCTGTTTTCCTTCCTCCATCTGGGGTTATTCACAACGCGCATCCCACGTTTTCTTCTTTTGCTAGATATTGAACTCCGATACGAGCATTAGAAAGTTTTTTGGAGAAGAAAGTTTTAAAGAGTACAAGTCAGTTTTCTTGCCTCTTGTTGTGTTATTTTCTTGAAGAGACTTGTGAGGTTTCTTGTTTTATTTTTTCTTTTCACTTTAAAATTTTTCTCTTTTGAGTGTTGTGATTTCAAGATGGGACAAGAAGCTTTGAATAATACCTTAGAAACACTATTGAATGCTATAAATCAACAGTCCGCCTTACAGCAGGGAATTGAACAACGATTTGATGAACTTCCGACTAATCTCACCATGAGAAGAACGCAAAATACCAATAATAAATCGAGATTTCACAAGCCATATATTTTTGCTAAACAAAATTCATAATTCCACAATTCAAAGGAGAGTATGATCTAGACGGCTACATAGATTAGGAGAGCAAAGTTGACCACATGTTCTCACACTACAATTATCCCAGGGAAAAAACAAGTACCATCGATCACCTCAGAATTACAAGGTTATGCTCTCACTTGGTGGAAGTAAAAACGAAAGGCAATACAAGGTTTCTTAATACTAGACATCATGTCTTGGACATATCTTAAACGAGTAATGAGAAAATGTTTTATCCCGACAGACTATATTCCTGAAGTTAATGAACAACTTCACTGACTTCGACAAGATAGAAGATCAGTAGAAGACTACTACAAGGAGATGACATCCTTAATGAATCGTGAAAACATACATTAAGCATAAGGATATACAGTGAATAGATTTGTCACCGACTTACATCCAAACATCATTAATCTTTTTAACTTACGTGGTTATGAAATCCTTGAAGATATACTGAAGAAAATAATGACAATCGAATCACAACTTCAGAGTAAGTATCGTTTCAGAAACACTTATCAAGGTAATTCATCTACTTACACTACTTCTTCTACTCCACCTTCTACCACATATACTGAATTGGACAATGACGTCGATGAATACGATGTTAGTAGCATTGTAATAGAAGATACCCAAGGTAATTCATCTACTTCCACTTCTTCTTCTACTCCACCTTCTACCGAGAATACTGGATCAGACAATGACTTCGATAAATACGATGCTAGTAGCATTGTAATAGAATACACCGATCTTCAGTCAGTTAGCCTTACACCATTGGAATCAAAATGTGTAATTGAAATTCATGTGATGAAATTTTATGAGGAGTGTGGGAAACCATAAAAGGAAAAAGGCACTGAAAAAGAGGTCATAACCCATAAAAGCCAAGAAAATAACCCACATGAGGTGAGTGAACCTAATTGTGAGAAGAGAAGAGTGACTCCCAATCTATGTGTGAGTACAAAAGAATTGCGAGAGAACATTCTTCACAAAAAGCCTTGCATCCTTGTTCGATTTAGGGAATCATTTGTTTCGATTTCTAACATTAACAAGGATTTTTCTAGTGTGTTTATTTCTCTTTTACATGATTTTCGAGAAGTATTTGATGATCCACTTGATGGATTACCACAGCAAAGAGGGAAACAATATCAAATTGATCTAATTCAAGGTTCCATCATATCTTATCGAACAAACAATCTTGGAGAAACCAAAGAGTTAGATTTACTACGTAAAGGCTACATCTAGGAAAGCCTTAGTCATTATGCCATCTTAGTGACCAAACAAGAGCTAAACCAGGCCAAAGGTAATTATGTTGTTTACTTTGATGATATTCTTATGTACCCACCTTCTCTTGATTTTCATCTCTCCCACTTCCGCTCGGTTTTTGATGTTCTCCGATTAGAACACTTTTATGCTAACATGGACAAGTACTTGTTTTGTAACACCTACGACCTGTATACTTATACCAATACAAGTTATAGATGTCACAAGAGTACTTAAAATGTTTACCAACTCAAAAGTGATTACATTTTTTTCAAATGGTAGTTAACAACACAAAGTCTTAAATCACATAAAATTGTTGCATAATAATTTAAAATATATATTATCGTAAAATACATCCATTTATAAAAGTGATAATGCTTAATATCATCCATGATGAAATACGGTAAAACAATTTATTTTAGCCATTACAAATCATTTCCAAAATAGTTCAATAGAGCAACTGGGACATTCATAAGTACACGTCACTAACTAAGTCAAAATCACATAAAACTATTGCATAATAATTTAAAACATATATTATCGTAAAATATATCCATTTATAAAAGTAATATTAGTTAATATCATCCATGATGAAATAGGGTAAAACAATTTAGTTTAGCCATTACAAACCATTTCCAAAATAGTTCAATAGAACAACTAGGACATTCATAAGTACATGCCACTAACTAAGTCAAAATCACATCAAAGGATGTCTTACTGATATTGTAAAATACTCCTCGATGCTTGGTGTTGCTTAGTACTCCTTACTCCTACTCTTGATCTTTACCTACGCGTGAAAATCATCGCACGCTAAGTATATACTTACTGAGGTAATTAAAAATAATAAACAATGCAATACAACTCATGCATGAAATGCATGCCATTTTCCAATGCAATGAAATCATATTACTTGCATGTCCAATATTTTACCATAATCACATGATAACGATATAATTATAATCATTATTACCAATAACCATGGCCCAAATGTAAACCTATGAAGACCCTGGGAATTCGAGTAAAATATATACACTGTAGTGCTAAACCTGCACTAAGCTTATGCTCTAGTGCTAATCCAGATATGACACGTAGGGTCATGCCCACCACCTACACTATGTTTACACTCTATTTCTAATCCGGATATGACATATAAGGTCGTGTTCACCACCTGCACTTAGTGTCCTTAAACACTAGTGCTGATATAAACCTGCAGCTGTTATACTCTATGTCATGCCAACTATACCCTGCCCTTCAACGACTTACTTGGGCATATAGTATAATTTATTTCATCCATGGCATCGCATATCCATATAATTAACATTAGGGCAATTCATACCCAAAATAACATTCATGGAAAAATATTATATTTCTCAGTGATCAATGCATTATGATTCCACACTTTGACATATTAAGGTCATGCCAATATTATGGATGATGATATAACATCATGCTGATATAAACAAGGTAGACTCATCTTAAGTCTTCCTGATGATGTATAAAACATCTATGTACAATGTCATGCATGCATTGCACTCATCTTGACACTTTATAATTTTCAAAAGATTTGCCTCAGTATGCTCCAAACTTAATCCTTTTTATACTCAATTTGCTTCGAACGCAAAGTCAATCACGATCTGTACAAAACCATAAATTTATATTGATACATATTTTAGTATTGTACTAACATAAATACATTTCCACAACAAAATCCATAATCATACTTGAAACTTATTCACCACCAAAATACTTCAACACTTAATAATTCTTTTAATATTGGCACCAACTTTTCCAAATATATAAAATGGTCCTTCACCATTTTTCCAATTAAACTTTCAATACCAAAAATTTAAGCATTGAAATTATTACCAACCAAGTACATTTACAAAAGGCATAATTACAAATAAACACCCCTAAACTATTCAAATATTGCATTTAAATCACCAAACTTTCCAAACTTCCAAAAATGATCTAATTTCACATCCTAACACTTATTTCAATTACCAAACAGAAATTTACATCATAGTACATCAACAATAGATCAATTACACAACAACCCATGATTTTTTTAAAATTATCGATTTGGTCCCTCAACTTTTTGAGAATTACTAAATGGTCCTCAAATTTTTATAAGGCTTGAAGAATACTTCCTACATCATTTCCAGCACTTACCTAATTTTTCCATAATTTTTCTCATCCATATAAGCCACGGTCGAATGTTCCAAAGATCCTAGACTTGGTTTTTCATGATTTTGCTCGATTTTGATTCGATTCAAGCATGAAATCAATTTCCATCCAACCTTACAACATCTCTACAATCAAATCCCTAATAAACTTTCATCAAAGCACAAAGTTTCCCCAACTTATAGTTTGGTCGATTCTTAAAGAACAATTTCTAGGAAAAATGAACATGTTTCAATCATCATACAAGCTCGAAAATAAATCTACAACATTAAAAACATCAAGATTCATCATCAATTCCATAAACCCTAATATGAGCACAAACCCTAGAATTTGAGATCTTTGAAATCAAGAAAGATTATAACGGTCCAAATTTAACATGAAATTAAATCCTCAAATCCAATGGTTTATATTATTTTTCATCATTTTAAAATGTGTAAATAATATTTTTACGCCTAATTTATCATCATTCAATTTTTCCCAAAATTTCTATTCGATCCGATTTATCAAATTTTTACCAGACTTTAACACTTTATAGTTTCTAACACAATTTCTAGATCAAGAATTTGATTTCAATAAAACCACACTATCAAGAGTAAACTATCCATTTATGGAATAAAAAATCTTTTTGGGAAAATTACCACTCAGGTCCTTAAGCTTTCTTAATTTTATACTTTGGTCACTAAATTTTCAAAATTTACATTTTGGCCACTAACCAAAATTTTGGGGTATTACATGTTTTGTAAGCTTATTTTTAGGCTTTATAATAAGTGCACAGAGAATCCATGTCGATATTCAAAAGGTAAAGGCAATTCAAGAATGGCCCACATCATCTTCCATTCTCGAGGTAAGATCTTTACATGGCTTAGCAAGCTTTTACTGCTGCTTTATCAAAGATTTCTCTACCATTGCAGCACCTTTTAAGGAAATCACTAAAAATCTGGTTGAATTAAAATAGGGACCACAAAAACAAGAAGCATTCGAACTTCTTAAAGGTATGTTATGTCCTGCCCCTACTTTTCATATTCCCGATTATTCTAACACTTTTGAGCTAGAATGTGATGCTTCAGGTATAGGCATAGGCACAGGTCTTATGCATGAAAGACAACCTATAGCTTACTTTAGCGAGAAGTTCAAAGTTGCACAATTGAATTACCCTACCTATGGCAAAGAACTTCTAGCATTAGTTCGTGCACTCGAAATATGGCAACACTATCTTCTTCCTACGAAATTTGTTATACACACTAACCACAAATTCTTTAAGTCATTAAAGGACTGATGTAAGAAAAACATAGTAGAAGATGCATTATCCCGAAGGTAAACTCTTACCTATCAAATGCATACTACTATTCCGAGAATTAAACATATCATGATGACTCGAATATTTCTAATATATACACCAATTCATTTAAAAGTGCTTTTAATTAGTTCTATTTTGTAGATGGGTTTTAATTTTAATTGAACTGGTTATGCAATAGAAAAATCTCCTCACGAGAATTCTCAACTCATGAGCCATACATAGGAGACTTCACGGATTACTTTCATGAACCGCTTTACATGGGTTTTAAATACTCATTCTCGCCACACAAGAGTAAAACCATGAAAAGGACATATAAGGCATTCACAAAGAAAACCAACAGTGGTCGATGCCATGTTCAATTTCAACCGAAACACCATATTTCAAGACATTAAGAATTTGATTCCAACAAGGAAGAAACCTCTACTAAAGAACATAAAGACACTTCACATTGATCCAGGTAAATATTTTACAATTTTTTATTTCTACACATCTAATTCTCTTTCTCTTGGATTTTCAGATTCATGGACGAATCCTTTTGAGGAGAGAGGGAATGATATATGCACCAGACTCCCTAATGATGAAAACGCATGTTTATTTGGACTATTGTTTCTACTTGAACCTATTAGAAGAACAAATTCTCGAAGATTCAAAGCATATATACTCGGTAAGTATAATGTGAGTGAACTTTTAGAAGTCTCTAATGTTTCTCCCTTTGATATTTTAGATTTATGGTCAAATACTTTTAAAGAGAGGGAGTATGATACACGTATTACAAGGATCGCATTAAAGGAAAATGGACTAACGCTTCTAAATGATCCATGCGAATAAGCATTGGAAAAGAAGAATAACAGAGCAGCAGACTTGCGACTGCTTTTTTGAATAGAATCCTGATGTTATTTGGACAACATGTCTTATGGAGTTACTATTATTTGTCTCTTATATTTCCAACAGTTCTTAAATCGCCTCAATCCAATATTGGGAACTCAAGATATGTCCATTTTAGTGAAGACAACACGTGCAGAAAATCCTATACGGGATTAATACGAGATTTTGTAAATATTAAGAATTTTCAATATTTTTATTGATTATTTGTAATATAATTTAATATAAGATGATACATTATCTTTTAGGATTATATTTATTATTTTATTAGGAATTAAGATAGATTTAAAAAATTTATATTTAGTTTATTGCTATTAGGACATCTTTAATTTATTACATAGTCATGTTACAACAAGGATTCCTCCTCACCTATATAAAGGAGGCTCCTCCTACCATTGTAAAGATCATTGTTTCTTTGACTAATAATACAATGTGAGTAAGTTTTTTCAAGAGCTAGTTTTCTTGTGCCTTCAAAGTATCTTTTCCTTTAATTTCTTCTAGGTTCTTAAGAGAGAGATCTTCACACTCTGGTTTTCCTTCTCATTGCGATTAGGAGGGTTGGTTAGAGATGTATTGTTGAGTTTGCCTTTGCATTATGACTAGGAGGGTTCGGAAGGGCATATCCATCTATCTTCCATCTCCATAACTCATCATCTTCCTCCTCCATCATCACACCACCATAATTCCTTAAACCCTAAAGTTTACGTTAAACATATACCTACCAGGGGTAAATTTTCAAATCAACTTTTACGAAGATCTGATCGTCGAAATTTTGATCTGTCTTCTTGTTGCAATCTTTATCTCGTTATCTTTCCAATGAGTATTCATCCATCAAAACTCATCCACAACAGCCCCTTGCCACCCAGTATAAGGGAAGATAACATAATTCATTTATTACATGTTTTTTTCTAGTTTCTTTTATTACCTTATTTACATGTTTGTCCTTGAATTATATTATCCTTATTTTATTATCTTAACCTAATTTTCTTGTCTTAATATTCTTCATCAAAATCCCTAATCCAATCATTAAGCTTCCACCCACATCCTTTATTCATTCTCTCGTTTTTTTATTTAGTCTAGAGCTTTCTAGGTTTGATTCCTCAACGAAGATCAACGATCATCCTCCGATGCCATTTCTCTATCACCGGTTACAGTCAATAGGGCCTAACTCCTGCAACTAACTCTTCTCTCCGGTTAATTAAAATTTTCAATTTTATCTCTAAAATCTAATCTTTGTTGGTCTAGACACGTTTATCGTCATTAGATCCAAAATAAATTTAAATTATGAAAAAGCCCGACTTGAGTTATAGCGTCTCACCCAGAATCGAACTTGATCTTGATTTCCCTTAATGGATTGCCGCTAAGTTTGTTTACAGGAAGCTGAATTACGACCAACCTATCTGACTTCCAAACTTCAAGCAAAATAATCTTCAAATTAACATGCACTTTTTGAGTTGAAGATGTAATAACTTTTAAGAGAACGACTGATTGTCACTCCCAGTTTCCAAAGAATCAAGAATACGATATGAAGGTATGAAGATCAAGATTCAATTCTCACAAATGGAATTGAGTTTCACAAAAAACTTTGGCTAAGTAGAAGTTTAGACAAGCATGGACTGGATTATGCTTAGCATTGTGAAACGAAAATAAACAAAGAAAGATGAAGATGAAAGAAAAGTAGAACTTAAATAAATAACCAAGGAAAATAAATTCCAATATGAGTTTCAATTGTTAAACCTAAGGGGTATTTATAACCCCGAGAGTTCTAAGCAAATAAAATAACTAATTCCTAAAATAATCAAACCAAAAATCCTAATAAGAGTTATAATAAAATAACTAATTCTTAAATAAAATAATATTACAATAATCAAACTAAAACTTCTAAATTAAAAAGTTTTATCACAAAAGATAAATATTTAAGTCTTCTGGTTGAATTCTTCTTCATTTTCTGGAAAACATTGTCCCAGATAAATTCCAAATTATTCAAGGAAGTTCTACTTGTCTTCTATAAGATGTTGAATGGACCGTCGAAATCTACTAGTTTTTAGCCTAATTAATCCAATGAAGATCCTATCCAAAATAAACTCAAAATAAAGATAAATCAGTAATATCGAAGGGATAAACGAGAGGTAAATACTAATAAAAATATATAATTTTAAACTCCCATCATCTTCATGTGAGGTTTGAGTTTAAAGAGCATATTTCATTCTTGCTCATTGTTTGATTGAGTGTGCCATAGTAGTTTTTGACATTCTAGAACTTGTAATTTTATACATATTGAGACTACATGTTTGAACTTGATGCTTTAGTGTGATAGGGACACTTAGGATTTAGCCATTTTTCTACCAAAAAATACATACCCTTCATTTTCATTAGTTAACCAAATTTGAGCCTATTTTCATTCTTTGTTTTTACCACATATTTTACCTGAGCCTTTTTACTTTTATCTTTCTTTTCTACCCTTGTGAGGATAAAATATGGAGTTAGCCGATGAATGATCATGATCCACACAAAAAAACAAGAAAATAGTTTCAAAAAGAAAAGGAAAAAAGGGTTCAAAAAAAGAAAAAGGAAAAACAAAAATAATTCTAAAGAAAAAAAGATGGTTTATTTGATGTTTGTTTGATTCATATACTTTGTTTCATTTATTTTTGTGGATTTTTATCTTATTATTTGTATCTTGTCTTGATACTTAAACCAAAATTTAGCCTTTTTCCTACCCTAACCTAAGCCTCGTTACAACCCTTTTGAATACCCTTTGATTAATGTATCAGTTCATTTTCAATAGTGGATACTTGATTTGATTACAAGCTTATGGTAATGTTTTGATTAGTTCTGGCTTGAGCAATTTTACATGAAACACTTTAAGTGAAAATGAGTGAACCCTTGTAAGGTATTGAGTCTAGATACATTGAAATTAACATATTATTGGGATGTCATAGTTTGCTTAAACTTGTTCCTAGTTATGTCTTTTCTTGATTGTTTCTTTGCTTCGATAATTGTTATGATTTTGATTAATTTAGTTGTCTTTGATATACTGTGAGATGAAGCATTGAATAAGTGAGGGGAATTTGATGAGTGATTTATTTATCTATTATTTTGTCGTTAATTACTCCTTGTTGATTAGTTCATATTACTGATTTGCGCATTTTCATTTGTTTTTTATGCAAAACTTTAATTTCTGGAAATAGCACAAAAAAGTCGGAGTTATGCAACTTTTATTTTTATGGAGTCAAGGTTGGAGTAGTGGGCATGACTTTGGGCATGAAAGCGTCTATTTGGCATCTATTCAATAACTTCTGAAAGGTGGTTCAATTAGCATTTCTAAAAGGACTGGCGGATTACTCAGTTTATTTTAAATTTGAATTAGGAATTATCACTTTTTTTAAGACTTTATTTGAATATTTTCATGATTTATCTTTAGTCATATTTACTTTATTTTTAGAGTTTTAGAAAACTATAAATACCCTCTCAGGATAAGCTTGAAATATATCTTGATTTTAGCTTTATTCTTTGCTTTCTAGTTTTATAAAAGTTTTTCTTTTCTCTTTCGTTTTTATTTTTAAGTTCTTATTTTCTTTTCTTTAAAACATGCTTAGCTAAATTTTCCAATAAGCCAAAGGCTGAAGTGATGACTCAATTCCAATTATGAGAATTGAAAAGCACCTAATACCTTTGGGTTATAATCTTAATTTTTTGCAAACTTGGATTACAATCGACCTTTCCTTTAAAATCAAAATGATTTCATTTCAAAAAGAACTCATTGGCTTGATTGTTGTTCCGATTTAAAGTTGGAAGGAAAAATCGATTGGTAGCAAGTTTGACTTCCTGTGAACACACTTAACGATGGTCCACTAAGGGAAATTGAGACTAGATTCGATTCTCATTGAGACAACATAGTCCAAGTTGGGTTTTTCCAATACTTAAAACTAAGTTAGTACTAGCAACAATAGTCGTGGTTAGTCTAAATAAAGACTAGAATTCGAAGATTAATTTTGGATTAGCGGTTTCTTGAGAGAAAACAAGTTATAAGGGTTGGGCCTTGTAAACTGTAACCATCATTAATCCAAAGTAAAATATTATTCGATGATCAATTGGAATTGAGGCAAAGCGAGGCCTGAGGTTATTTTATTATATTAAATTTTCATCTTAATTTTACTTTCTTTAAATATCTTAGATTTAATTCTTCATTTTATTTTATTTACATTCATTTTCTTTCAAACAAAACCCCCTATTTACTTATCATTTTTTCCCACATTAGAATCAAAAGCCTCCTACATTAGAAACTCCAAGGTCCTTACAAATCGACTCTTTTTCTCTCTACTACACTATTTAATTATTTCTTTTATTTGAGATTAAGGATATTTATTTGACAGTAAAATGATGCTTGTAAAAGCTACTGGGCATACCATCAAAACCTGGAGCTTTAGAAGGATTGACTTGAGTAAAAAAGGAGAGGACATTATCCCTTGTGAACTCCTTACAAAGTTTGATATTTTCCTCCGGTGAGATGCAGGAGTTGATGGCACCAAGGATTTCTTTATCTAGTTCTACATAGGAAGATCGAAAGAGGGAGGAAAATAAGTTAATAGCAACCTAAAAAATCTCATTAATCTACTTCACCCTCTGTTCATCACTATTTTCCAACCCAGTGACCCAATTCTTCTTTTTCCTACCATTAGCTCGAGTGTGAAAAAATTTGGAATTTTTATCCTATTTTTAAGCCACACAACCCTGGATCTTTGCATCAAAAAAACTTCATCCTTGTTCACCAAATATTTCAACTCACGTCTTGTTTCCTCAAGCTACAGAACCATGAAATCAGAGATTGGGGAGGCTTCAAGTTTTATAATGAGTTCCCTAAGCCAATATCCATTTTCTTCACCCTTCTTCTATGATTTTTTTGCCACCAGTTTAAAGAATCCTCAACCGCCTTAATTTTGCCAAGCGTTGACCCATTCATATGAGGCCACCCATTTCAAACAATCTTTTCATATTTATCCTCATTTTCCCAATAGTTGTTAAATCGAAATTGGTCGTGATGTTTATCAATATACATGCTCATATCTTCTTAAAGGCAAATGAAAATACCGACATGATCTGAAGTGAAAGAGGTCTCGAAAGTGACTGTACAATCATGAAAAAGGTCAATCCAACTTGTGGTCACAATAAACATGTCCAGTATTTCCCTTAAGTGAGTCGAAACTTGCCTCCCATACCACCACACGAACCATCCCTTGCGAGGCTTCATATCTCAGAGATCGGAATCCATGAGATATTCCCTTAAAATTTTTCATATATAAAGTAGCCCTTCTCCTTCCCTCTTATTTTTAATTCAGGTGAAGAATCTCATTGAAATCACCTCCGATGAGCCAAGACAAATTGGAGGTTCAACTAAGGGGTTGTTTGTTTGCCTCTTAATGAAATCATTCAGCGCGTTTGTTTCGCACCTCTGAATGATTCAGTGCTGACTGATTCAGCAAAACAATGCTGAATGATTCAGCACAGAAGTACATTCTAAATCATTCAGAGCCAGTTATCAAACACCGTGTCATATTCAGAGCTAAACCATTCAGAGCCTCTGAATCATTCAGTATTTGAATCATTCAGCGCTTAATCATTCTGAAGTAAACAAACAACCCCTAAGTCTTCTTAACAGTTACCAGCTTTCCACTTTCTTGTGCCTTTCACAATGCCCACAGAAGCCAGTAAACCGAAATTGAAATTGTTTCCATTGGAAGTTCTGTATCAATGTGCACATTAAAAAAACCAAGAATGATAACTTGGACCTCCTCTTTCCAAAGAAAAAACAGCCCGGTGCTCGTCTCATTTCTTTCAAAAACAAAGCATTATTGCATCCCCAATCTTAGACGAACTTTCTTCATTTTATTATTCCGCAAACGAGTCTCACTTAGAAAAACCAACATTGGGTTCTTTTTAAAGACGAATCTCTTAAGTTCTCGAATTGTCGACATGTTCTCAAGCCTTCGATAATTCCAACATAAGGCTATCATGGTTCACAGTGGGGCTACTACGTGTCACGAACATAATGTCTCAGCCCTGTTGTTATGCAGTATGACACTTGAATGAGACATCTCCCAGACAAATCAGCCTTTCCTAACATAGATCCACGCTTCAAATTAACTCGATATAAAGCCAAGTCACATTGACTAAGAATCATCCATCAGTTCTTTAGTTGATCCTGCAGTATCCTGTCCAAATAGGTAAGTCACACATTAGTCTCAGGCCATAATATAATCTCGAAGCCATAAGTACTCTTGGAAGGGAGATCTCGCGAGGCATAACGAATACTAGGTTACAATCCCACTCCTCAACCAAGAACATGATATGAGACCCACTAGCCCCAAACTGTCCCTATATATTATCCTAGAGAGACATTGTACCATCTTCTTGGTCCCTATGCCCGCACACCTAGGTTCCACATAAACCTAGAAGAAGGTTGCTTACACCATGGTAGCTCCACATGCTAGCTCAGGGTGAGGGGGATGGTGGAGACCCAACACCAGATCACTTCCCTCTAAAGAGCTAAAGAAACATACCAGCTATGACACCAGTACATGTTGGAATGTCTGAACTAAGGCATTACCTTGACAGGCCCTCCATCTTCATTCTTCAAGCTTTTTCTTAGCTCACAATCGCATCTACTCAGCTCACCATTAGGTTACCATCGGGTTAATCTCATGGAAATGAGATGTCCCTAACATCCTCCACCACTCATTTTGGTTAATGTCCTCATCGACACTAAAATCATATCTTAGTTACCTTATTGCATAGAGCTGACCCTTTTCATGAGGTTCATCGCTTGCCATCAAGAACTAAGATCAGGATTCATTCCATGGGACACCAAACTCATAGCTTTGGGAAGAGTAAACCCACTTACCTTCATTTTTCTCTCAAGGTTAGTGAACTTGTTCTCTCTAAGGATATAACCTTGAGGAACCATCATTGTTATGTCTAGCATTTTTTAACATTGTCACATATTGTAAACCATATGACTCATCACTTGGTGTGTCACATACCTATCGCTTTGCGACACTTCAAATAATGTGTCACATATGACACGATCTATGTAATCATTCCCAAAGGTACCATATCAACTCAAAACATATGGGCATTCAATTATGTTAGACAAGTCCCAACTCAAGTCCTCTTGGCTCTTTATAAACGCCATGCCTAAACTTTGTCCACATAGCTCACGATTATTCACTTACAACATCCTCGAAAAAGGAAACAGGCTCACCCCTTCTGTTCTTGTTCAAGCCTTCCTTAATAGTAACAATTTACCTACTCAAACACTAAACACCACACCGCCACTAACAAACACATTTGTTAGCCCAATAATTATAATAGACTCCAATACACCATCTTAAGAACATTTACTAATATAAATATACACAAATCCAAATATCTCATACAAAGATACCAAAGTACCTTAAGTTTACCATTCTCTATAATTCTCACTTGCTGACACCATGCCAAGCGATGTGCTTTATTCAAACCATTATTTTCGAATCCGTATCCTGTGGTTCCGTCTTCTTTCCCACTCGTTCTCATGATGGCCTCGTCATGAACAACATTTACTATACCACTTAACATTTTATAGCTCCACCTTCTCCTCTGCTCGAACTCATGATGACCTCTTCATGAACATCCTTGTGCCTCATTCATGTGAATTGTACACTCAATACACCAATGTGTGCCTCGAAATCCTCCTTCTTCACAAACAACCAAAGATGGTCCTGATGTTCTTCCATGGAACTACTAGATATCATTATATCATCCAACTAGATGACTACGAACTTATCGAGGTAGCCATAGAACACCAAGTCATACAAGCTATTTTCAGTTTATCTCCTTCGGCTACCCTCACCTGATGGTATCCCGACCTAAGATCTAACTTCGTGAAATACTTGGCATTATTCAGCTGGTCAAACAAATCGGTAAATAGAGGAATGGGATATTTATTTCTGAGAGTCAATTTATTTAATATCCTATAATCCACACACAATCTCAAACTCCCATCACGTTTCTTCTGAAACAACACATGGGCCTGAAAATGTGACTTTGAGAGTTGAAAGAATTATGCTTGAAACAACCCATTCAAGTACTTCCTAACTCAGTTATCTCTGGAGGACTCATCCGAAAAGGGCACTTTGCAGGAGGTTTTACTCTCGGGACAAACTCAATCTCATAGTCCACCTACCTTCTAGGTGGTAACTCTTTCGAAAAATCATCTTGCATTGCATCCTCAAAGTCCTTCAACACTTCCTGAACACCCTCAGGCACCTTACCATAATTGGCATCCTCATTGGAAACTGGAAGACCAAGAATGAAGGCTTTCTCTCTCATTTCTTAAACTGGATAGTCGATAGTACTTTCTTCTTAGGGCATGGAAGAATTGAAGCTGGCACCATACACGGTTGCTTCCCCATGTACATAAAACAACTTGACGTCGGAACATGAATCACTAGGGCTGTCATCATGCTTCATGGTATTTTCCCTATAATCAAAAAATATCAAATAATAATTTATTAAAAAAATTACCTCTTTGTACCCTTTTTCCACGAACTCAATGCATTAGCCATATAGATGGTCTGTCAGTATGAATAGCCAACTCCTATATGTAAAGTGATCCATTTGATCTGGTCACCTAGTAACCTACACATTATCAAGGTCACCATCAAGACTTTTACAATTCGATGATTTCTTTAACCCACTTTGGCTTTCAAAGATCATCAACATTGCTATGGTCCCCTGACCTATTTACTCATGTCTGTGATTTCCTCAAAAACCCAATGAGCACCAATGTTCTCAAAAAGAACAAGCATCATACACAAGATAAAGAAATTAAGCATTGTATTACCACAAAGAATAAGAACCCATGCGTAAAGATTAAAAATCAACATCCCTTGAATATCAATAACAAACACCCCTATATGAGCATCTCTGTGCCAAAACAATAGGCGCCCCTAAGCGAATATTAAACAAACATTTATGTGCTAAAAGAACATGCCCCCCTATGCGAATAATACAACGATGCACCCTCATGCAAGCTTTATAAATTAAGCAAATTTGTGCAATACCAAGTTATTTCACCCTGCCTACTCTATACGGTAGAGCGCTCAAGGTAAGATCAAGTCATCTTGCCTACTCCCATCTGGAAGTGCTCGACATGAACTCTATCTCCCTGCCTATTCCTAACACTAAAGTGCTCGACGTAAATCCTCAAAACAAATAAGGAATACAAGATGTCCATAAACACCAATCCCATCTTTGGCTCCTTCCTTAAGCTACTTAGCTGGGACTGTAAGGCAATTATGAATTGTATAGAACCCATTCTAGCTTGCTCAGTCTCACTATCTTCTATGGGAGCGTTCACTTGCATACCATCCCTCGTTAATGCCACCATGGCATTAAAAGCACTTTATTGTGGATACTCGTAATCCGATGAGGCCCATTACAAAGGAAATACCTTAATGAGGGTCTATTCCCTTTATTATTTAATCTAGAACCAACCAAGACTCTATTTTAGGTTGGGTCCCTTCCAGAAAACTCCTATTTTCTCCCCAACTTGTTGTCTTCTCCCTCGAGCCAACTTGTTCCCACCTACCTATTGGGTAATCGCTCCACTCGTATAAGGAACTTTACGCTTTCCACGATGATCATTGTAATCATTAAGGAACTCAGTAATGGCTATCTCTATTGTCAGATCTTTCACCTTCTACCTCTGTAACTCAAGCCTCACCCACGACTTAAGCCCTCCAAGGAAATAAAACAAATCCCTTTCAGACATGTCTTTAATATCTAGAACCAAGGTTGAGAACTCTCTTACATACTCCCGTATGGTCCCCGTATAAGACAATTTCTGCAACTTCTTATGAGCATCATAGTCTACATTCTTAGGGAGAAAGAAAATCTTAAACTCCTTCTTTAACGCATCCCAAGTCTTAACGGAGCACACTCCATCTTCGAACTTGGACCGCCACCATAACTTAGTGTCACTTACCAGATACAATGACCATCGTCACCTTATCTTCCTTAGACTCGGTGCGCATTGCTCGAAAATACTACTCCATGTCCACCAGAAACTTTTCATGCTCTTTAGTATCCCTTGCCCCATCAAACTTTCGGAATTAGTGATTTTGTCTCATACGCCCCCTTTTACAGGGTTAGCAGTCAAACAAGCTACAACTGATTGAAGCATACACTAACTTGATCCTTGAGCTCCTCATACCCAAGTTATATGACACATATGGCATCACTCACTTCTTTCCCCAATTCAGTCATTGTCCCCGCCACTTCCTCTTGAGTCTCATTGACTCTCCTCATTCGATCACCAGAGATCATATGACCTCTACAGATAACTACGTGGCTTTAATCTCATCTACATTTTGCCGATCCACATAACCCTTCTCCTATATAACAAGCGCTATAACTTCTTGCTCCTCACATTTGTGAGAGCTTGTTGATCACTTATTACGCGTACGAACCATTCCTTTTTTTTCGTCGGTACCTCTATACTTGCAAAATAAATGAGGCACTACCGTACCTAGAAAGAAGAGCACCATTGTGCTAAATTCATAGCACCTCTGTGCTTGAATTAATGATATAGCAACTTTGTACTTCGATCGACAAACTAACACCTCTATGTAGTTAAAAAAGGCTGAGCACCTCTGTGCTTCAGTCTAGAATCTAGTATCTCTGTGCTTTGGGATGATTGAGCAACTCTGTACTTTTTGGATGATTGAGCACCTCTGTGCTTTAATATAAAATCTGGCACCTCTGTGCATTAAAGAAATGATTGAGAACCACTGTGTATCAATCTTTGAATTGGCACCTCTGTGCATTAAAGAAATGATTGAGCACCTATGTGCATCAATCTTTAAACTGTCACCTCTGTGCATTTACCGCACTATTTCACCCTGCCTAGTCCACACGCTAGAGCGCTTAGCGTATGGTTAGGTCATCCTGCTTACTCAATGCATTGAGGCTCTTGGCATGAACATTGTCCACCCTGACTACTCAACATGTCGAATAGCTTTGCATGAAATAGAAACGAAGAAACTCAAATCATCTACCAAAACTAAACCATTTTGCTATGATACCAAGTGTCACAGACATAACGTCTCAGCCATGTTATTATGTCATGTGGCATTTGAATGGGACAACTCCCAGACAAGTCAGTGTTTCACAACATAGATCCATGCCTCAAATTAACTCGACATAACACCAAGTCACATTGGCTAAGAATCATCCCTCAGTTTTTTAGTTGATCCCATAATATCCTGTCCAAACAGGCAAACCATACATTAGTCCCAAGCCATAATATAATCTCGAAAGCCACACGTAATCTTGGAAGGGAGATCCTGTGGGGCATAGAAAATGCTAGGTTGAAATCCCACTCCTCAACCAAGAGCGCGATATGGGGTCAATCCTTAGGTATCATCCTAGAGAGACATCATACCATCCGTTTGGTTCGGATGCCCACAAACCTAGGTTCCAAATGAACCTAAGAGAAGGTCGCTTACACCATGGTAGCTCCACATGTTAGCTCAGGGTGAGGGGGTGGTGGAGACCCAACACCAGATCACTCCCCCTAAAGATCTAAAGAAACATACCAGCTATGACACCAATACACGTTAGAATGTTTAAACTGAGGCCATTACCTTGATAAGACCACCATCTTCATTCTTCAAGCTTTTTCTTGGCTCACAGTTGCATCTACTCGGCCCACCATCGGGTTACCATTGAGGTAATCTCATGAAAATAAGATGTCCCTGACACTATGTAACCTCCTCTAATAAAACAATATTGTTTTCTAACCCCTTTGGATCAATAGTTGTGTTCTATCCCTAAAAAATCTCCCTTATCTTCGATTTTTTTGTAGATATATTATTAACCACTTCGAACTTTCCTTGTAATATACGTATCACACTTCGTGTGTTACTTCCTTGCCTATCCTCACTCTTATACATGTTCTTGTTAGAAGAAATAAGATCAACAGGTGGCTCAAGGGTCGACTTATCCACTTGATCATAGCTAGGGATTTTTTGGGGTGTGACCAGTATGGGTGAGGTGATCGAGGATCCAAAACTTTTGAAAAAAGTTTAGTCCAGCGTGTCATTCTCTTCCAAAAGTTGATAGACCAGGGAGTACCCATCCTAATCCCATAAAATACGGGGTTTAGCATGGTAACACAACAGCGATATCTTGATTTAGGCATAAAGGTTAACCTAGCTAGGCTAATTTTATTTGAGGTTATTTATTCTTCCAATGTAGTTTCCTAAAATAGGCCAAACGTTTTCCCATTGAGAGTATACACTTTATCATAATCCTTAACAATCTTCTTTAATCTTGGGACTAGTGAAAAGGTTGTAGGCAAATTTGACTTATTTTTTACCAACTCGAAGACCAGAATGTAGGAACCATTGGACAATTCGAGGACCAGAATATAGGAACCATTGGACAATTCAGTGACACCTTTGATTTGACTTGAGAGAGGGAAATGTTTTCTCATGCACGTAGAGGAGTGAACCCTCCAAGCTAGTTGGTACTTGACATCTTTTTTGCTTCTTCCAAAAGTGGAGAAAAGACAATTGTTACTATTATTTTCTTCTCCATTGAGAAATGTCTATGAGTAATTAATTTTTGGTCATTGATGAGTGTTCAAAATCGTTAATCTTTGCTCGTTATTTCTTCTATTTTATGGAATTATTGTTGCTGGATTGGTCGTATTATACTTGTTTATGTACAGGTCCTTGTTTTCCAAAATTTGTGACAAAATGGGTGAATTTTGTATTTTTTATTATCTGGTCACTACTGGAGACATGGGCACGACTTTGGGCACGACGCGGTGTGACATGGCAGTTTCTAGAAGGTTCAGTCAGCGACGGCTTCTAGAAGACTTTCTTCGCACGCCTTCTGGAAGATGGACAAGCATAATTGCATTAGGAGACTAGTTTAAGTTTGAATTTAAATTTAAAAAACAATTATCTTAGGATTATTTTATTTATTTTCTTTGTTTATCCTTTAGGCTTTGAGAGGCTATAAATACCCACTTGGGGTAAGCCTAAACTCATCACTCAAATTACAATATTCTTTTCTCTCTAGTTTTTATAAAAGCTTTCTCTTTTTGCTTTTCAATTTCTTTTCATTTTTCTTTTATTTTCCAAGCTTTGTTTTCAAATGCTAAGTATGCCTTTTGTCATGCTTAGCTTAACTTTTCATAAGCCGAGAGCTGTCGCGATGACTCAATTCAATCGGGAGAATTAAAACATGCCCTTAGTATCTTCAGAATATCTCTCTCAATCTCTTCGCTTATTTTTCAAAATCAAAACAGTTTTCAAAATCAAAGATTGACTTTGGTCAAGAGGTTGTTGCGATTAAACGCGTGGGAGGAAGATTCGGCTTATAGAAAGTAATTCGACTTCGTGGGAACACACTTGGCGAGATAGCTTCGCCAAGAGGGAATTAAGATCGGAATTGACGGTTATTGAAGCAACAATTCGAGTCGGACGCCACGAACTTAAACGGTAATTGATCTACGACAATTGATGTTGTTAGAATCAATTACCGAAGAAGGAATCAAAGATTGCCTTGGGTATTCGGTATACAAGATAGAGTCACGGAGATAGCCCTTGTAGACAAAGTAACCGACGTGAATCCCGAAGAGAAAATCCTATTCGATGATCTAAAGGAAATTGAGTCAAAGCGAAGCTTGAGGCTATTTTCACCGTATTTATTCACAAACTTTATTCTCTTATTTTTTGATTTTAATTGCTTTTATTTATTTTTACCATTTTAATTTCATTTTACCAAACCTCCCATTTTACTATTTTTCGCCTGGTTAAAACCATTCAAACATTAATTTGTGATTTTCTAAGTCCCTATTGATTCGACCCTTACTTCTCTTTACTACGTATTTCCTTACTTATTTAATTGAGAAAAAGGAATTTATTTGACATCCAAAATGACAGTTGTCAAATTGGCGCCGTTGCCGGGGACTTTGCCAAAGTTACTAATTTTTGTTTGCTTTTGATTTATGACCAGGTCTAATCCGGGAGCATTAGTGGAGTACGACCCGGAGATTGAAGTCAAAGCTAGGAGACTCCACCCACAGACACTTCAAGAAAGAAGGAGACAACAAACAAATCCAGAAGAAGATTCAAATTCAGGTAATATAAATCTGATGGCCGATCTTACTATCTGGGAGTTAGCCGCGGCTCTTACTAAGCAAGGGCTTATGTGCATTGATTTTCCCCAAGGAGAAACTCCGTACCAGTTAAAAATAGGCCTTATTCATCTTCTTCCTACATTTCGCGGACTACCAAACGAGGATCCACACAAATATCTCAAGGAATTTCATATGGTATGTTCCAGCATAAGACCATAGGGAGTAACCGAGGACCAAATAAAACTTAGAGCTTTTCCTTTTTCCTTAGCCGATTCAGTTAAAGAGTGGTTATTTTATCTTCCTCCTAATTCTGTTACTACATGGGCTCAAATGACTCATCGTTTTCTTGACAGGTTTTTCCCTGTGGCAAAAGTAAGTGAACTACGAAGGAGAATACTTGAAATTAAACAGCTTGATGGAAAGTCACTTTATGACTACTGGGAGCGGTTTAAGAAGTTATGTTCTAGTTGCCCACAACATGGGTTAACTGAACAAACACTCCTTCAATACTTTTATGAAGGATTATCTCCCCTGGAAATGAAGATGCTGATGCTGCCAGCGGTGGAGCCTTGGTGAATATGACTCCTACTGAGGCTAGAGACTTAATATCAACGATGGCTGCAAATTCCCAACAATTTCGCACAAACAATGAACCTTCTCGAAGGGTTTATGAGAAAAGTTCATCTTTCTTAGAAAATAAAATAGAAAAGTTAACTGAAGTCGTAAACTCTCTTGTTGCAGGAAATACATGACAAAACCGATTATGTGGAATATGTGCATTATCTGATCATCCAACAAATGGCTTTCCACTGATTCAAGACGACGCAGCAGCTCAAGTCAACACAGTCGAAAACTTTCCGGGACCTCCCCCAAAGAGCTTATAATCCTTACGGTAATACATACAACCCAAGATGGAGGGATCATCCGAACTTCAATTATGCTCAGAACCCGAGACCGAATCAAGGCTATCAAGCGAGACCTCCACCACCGCAACAACCGTAGAAGTCATCATTAGAATCGATTGTCGAGAGGTTAGTACTATCCCAAGAAAAATTCCAAACTCAAACTGAATTCCAAGAGATGGACAAACAGATAAGCCAACTGACTCAAGCCATAGGGAGATTAGAGTCACAAAGGAGGCTATCATCACAAACTGAGCCGAATCCAAAAGAGAATGTTAGCGCCATCACCCTTCGAAGTGGTACAATTGTTGAACAACCAGACCCAAAGGAAGTAAGCACAAGATCCCAGAAGAAAGAAGAAACTTCGAACTCCAAAAGGGAAGAAGAAACAGCTGACGCAGGATCCCAGAAAGAGAATGATAAAGAACAAATAGATGACACGACGCCATCCCCCTATGACGTGCCACCACCTTTTCCATCGAGATTAGTTAAAAAGGATAAAAAGACTGAGGAGAAGGAAATATTAGACTTACTTCGGAAGGTATAAGTTAACATACCTCTCCTTGAGGTTATCCGGAAAGTTCCAAGGTATGCCCAGTTCTTGAAGGATCTTTGCACTAATAAAAGGTGACTTACCGGAAACGAGAAGGTGGATTTAGGTGCGAACGTCTCAGCAGTTTTCCAATGACCGCTTCCACCAAAGTATAAAGACCAAGGTATGTTTTCAATACCTTGTAAAATTGGTGAGGTTAAAATCAAACGAGCTATGTGCGATCTAGGTGCCTCTATCAACTTAATGCCTCTCTCCATCTATAATTTAATTTCCACTGAGCCTTTAAAGGAGACGAGAGTTACACTTCAGCTAGCCGAAAAATCAATTATTTATCCTGAAGGACTGATAGAAAATGTTCTAGTAGAGGTAGAAGACTTAATTTTCCCTGCTGATTTTTATGTGATTAATATGGAAAATGAACATAGAAAAATTGGTTCTGAAATCCTCCTCGGTCGTCCCTTTCTGAGCACGGAAAATGAAAAAATTGACGTTCGAAGCGGCATTCTTACCATGGAGTTCGACGGTGAGATCTTAAAATTTTATGTTTATAAAGCAATGAGATATCCGGATAATGTGCATAGTAAATTTTGTTGGCATTATTGAACTTGTTGATGATGAATCTAACTTTGTTGATGATTTATGCCAGAAATCGGATGATAAAAAAGATGACATTATGGAGTTGAAAAATATTTCAGTTGTTGATTCAGATTTGATCTTAACTCCTTTAAAAACTAAAGATTTACTTTCTCTTTTGCAGGTGCCAAAAATTAAGTCGAAACCATCGAGAAATCGTTTGGAGAAATCAATTTTTGTAAAAAAGATGTTTTGACGGCCATTCTTTTCGACAAGATTTTTAATTTGGGAAATATTTGAAGAAATCTTAATGAGAATTTTTGAATTTCTCATAAGAAATTTCTTAGTTGGAAAAAGCGAATGAAGTGGAAGTGTCTGTCACGGAACCTGTAGTCTGAATTAGGTCGTCGAGCGAACGACGTTAAACAAAAGCGCTTCATGGGAGGCAACCCATTGTTTTTAATTCCATTACATTTTTATTTTTATTTTATTTTATTTTTCATTTCGATCGAGCATGTTTTATTTTATTTATTTTATTTTACATGAATCGAATTTTTTTTATTCAAACTTGAACGACGAAGATTTACGAAATTATGATTCGAACAATGCTAATTTTGGAGACTACTGAGCAGTGAATAGTCAGAAAAAGCAAACAAAATAATGCCCAGCCGTGCGCACCGTTTCATTAAACGGCGCACGTTAGCAAAACCGACATGAAATCCGGTGAGTACTCTATTCCTTTTCTTGCACTTTAATTTTTCGTTTTGAGGCAAAACGCTTTAAGTGAGGGGGAGTAGAGTGTATGATTGAATTTCCCTTTGCTTGTCTTTATGTTTCGATGTTAGTATGTGTTGGTTGGATTTGTCAAAAATTTCATTGATTGTCTTTGTCTTGTGGAAAATTTTTGGAATGCTATGCTGGAACACATAATTGTTTAGGTTAGGATGTTCTTGATAGCGAATAGCATGAATTGTGATCAAGTTGGTACTTTTGTGATATTCCATGATTTTATTGGTTGAAGTGTGATTAGCTCAATGCATGAAACAATTTGGTGAGATTTGAGCCTTTACGAGTATATCATTTTCGCTCTCATTTTGTTGGATTGAGTGTGTCGAATTTGGCATTGATATTCTAGAACCTGCATGTTGAATACTGTCAAGATTACACATGAACATGATGCTTAAAAATGATTTGGGCACCTTAGGATTAACCATCCTGTTTCCCCACTAAATAGCCTACCTATGCATTTACCCCTAGTTAACCAATTTTAAGCTTATTTTTGCTTCTTTGTTTTCACCACATTTATAAACTCGAGCCTTTTTGTTTTATCCCTCTTTTCTACCTTTTTCAGGGCAAGTGAATAATTTTACCATTGCATGATCCATTGAAAAAAAATGTTGAATGCGAAAAAAATAACAGTTCGAAAAAAATAATGTTCGAAAAAAGAGAGAAAAAAAGACATTAAAAAATGGAAAACAAAACAACAAAAGTGTCAAAAAAATCAAATGTATTTTGTTGTTTGACAATTAGTCTTTTATTCTTGGTGTGCTTAATGTTTTAATGGAGTTGAGATTAACATTTGTTAGTTCCTTGCCTTGAATATTTAGCCATATATTTAGCCTTTTTCCCACCTTTACCTAAGCCCCGTTACAACAAATAAAAGACCCTTTGATTTATGCGTCTTGTTCTTATTAGTAGTGGAGATTTGATTTGTTTGCAGGCTTATGGTAATATCGTGTCGATTCTGACATTGAGCGTTTCTTTACCCCCAAACACATTGAGTGATTTGAGTGAATCCCGGTAAGGTGTTGAGTTATAAGCATTAAGATTGATGAATGAATGGATATTGCAATTGCACTTGACTTGTTCCAATTAGTGTTATTCAATTGATTGATGTCTTGACTTGAATATTTCTTGTGGTCTCTACCTTGCCTTCCTTGAATGTGAAACTTGACAAAGAACGATAAATGGTGTTTTTGACTAATTTGATTAATCATACTTGAGGACAAGCATGAGATAAGTGAGGGGGAATTTGATGAGTGTTCAAAATCGTTAATCTTTGCTCGTTATTTTTTCAATTTTGTAGAATTATTGATGCTGAATTGGTCGTGTTATACTTGTTTCTGTACAAGTCCTTGTTTTCCAGAATTTGTGACAAAATGGGCAAATTCTGCATTTTTTTTATTATTTGGTCACGGCTGGAGACATGGGCACGACTCTGGGCACGATGTGATGTGACGTGGCAGTTTCTAGAAGGTCCCGTCAGCGACGGCTTCTAGAAGACTTTCTCCGCACGCCTTCTGGAAGATGGACGAGCAGAATTGCATTAGGAGACTAGTTTAAGTTTGAATTTAAATTTAAAAAACAATTATCTTAGGATTATTTTATTTATTTTCTTTGTTTATCCTTTAGGCTTTGAAAGGCTATAAATACCCACTTGGGGTAAGCCTAAACTCATCACTCAAATTATAATCTTCTTTCCTCTATAGTTTTTATAAAAGTTTTCTCTTTTTTACTTTTCAAGTTCTTTTCATTTTTCTTTTATTTTCCAAGCTTTGTTTTCAAATGCTAAGTATGACTTTTGTCATGCTTAGCTAAACTTTTCATAAGCCGAAAGTTGTAGCGATGACTTAATTCCATCGGGAGAATTGAAACAGACCCTTAATATCTTCAAAATATCTCTCTCAATCTCTACGTTTATTTTTCAAAATCAAAACAGTTTTCAAAATCAAAGATTGACTTTGGTCAAGAGGTTGTTGTGTTTAAATGCGTGGGAGGAAGATTCGGCTTATAGAAAGTAATTCGACTTCGTGGGAACACACTTGGCGAGATAGCTTCGCCAAGAGGGAATTGAGATCGGAATTGACGGTTATTGAAGCAACAATTCGAGTCGGACGCCACGAACTTAAACGGTAATTGATCTACGAAAATTGATGTTGTTAGAATCAATTACCGAAGCCGGGATCAAAGATTGCCTTGGGTATTCGGTATACAAGATAGAGTCACGAGGATAGCCCTTGTAGACAAAGTAACCGACGTGATTCCCGAAGAGAAAATGTTATTCGATGATCTAAAGGAAATTGAGTCAAAGCGAAGCTTGAGGCTATTTTCACCGTATTTATTCACAAACTTTATTCTCTTGTTTTTTTGATTTAAATTTCTTTTATTTATTTTTACCATTTTAATTTCGTTTTACCAAACCCCCCATTTACTATTTTTTGCCTGGTTAAAACCATTCAAACATTAATTTGTGATTTTCTAAGTCCCTGTGGATTCGACCCTTACTTCTCTTTACTACGTATTTCCTTACTTATTTAATTGAGAAAAAGGAATTTATTTGACATCCAAAATGACAGTTGTCAGTCGTCTGATAGTTGTCCACTCTGAGCTTTCTTCTGACCTACCTAACTTAAGCATTTTTTGAAATTTCCGGCTCTCATTTTAAAATAGAAGGCATTTCGTTTTCGAGAAAGCAAGACTAACCTTCCTTTTCATGCTTTTGTTTTGAGCAGTGCATCGTTTCCTCCTTTTCCTGTTGTCCCACCTTCTTTGTCCTCTCTCCACCCATTTACATAATGTGAACCAAAGAAGAGAATCTGTAAGTAAAAAAGAACCATGCATCAGTCCGGAGTTAAAAAATCTTACCATGTTTGAATTCTCAAGCAGTGGTCCGTGTAAAAGGTGACGTTATATGAGCTTTCCTAACGGACAAGAGGCCAAAAGGAAGGTGGTCATATTGGGGTAGAGTAGAGAGATGAAGTATGAATAACATATTTCTATCCCCATAGAAAAACCCAACGGGGTTTTGAGGAGGAATATGGCTATTAGGCAAACAAGAGCAAAAACCATATAAAACCTATGGGACCAAAACAATACAATGAATACACCTATAGGCAATCTTGGTTGATTTAAGGGTGTGACGGAGAAAATTGGTGTAGAGAACTTTGACCGGAAAAGAAGATGAACTTGCAAAACCATGGACAATCTTGCAAGTGAACCATTTTTTGGGTATACCATTGAAAATCTAGGAACCAAAACCTAGAGAGATGTAAGAGAATTTTCTCTCACTAGAAACCATCGTATAGTACTATTTGAGAATATTTAAGACATGAAAGCTAGCGAGGAGAATAGAGTAAAGGTTTTTAGGAAGGAGTTTATTGGGTGGGTAAAACCAGAGGTAAGAAATGATTCTGTATGGGAAGATGAAAAGGATCATGCACCCAAATTGATTCCGAAAAAAGTGATTAAATAATCGATGAAGGAGTTCGAGGAGGATGCGAATGAAGGTGTTCAGCGCTTGGGATTCCAGAAGGTGAAGAACACCAGTCACGAATGCTACAAAAATCAACATTGATTGAAGAGTTGTTGTTGCTACAAGATCGTGTATGAAATCAAAAAGAACTAATCCAATTATCAATTAATCAGGAATGAAATCCATGGTTTTAATTGGGAAAAATCTATAGATGTTGTCCGGCAGCAACTTAGACGAGCATATAACACAAGTATTAGATTCACTTATTTGAATCTAACATTAACGGCAATATTAAAATGAGAAAATAGACTAATCCACGTGTCAATAAATAATTGGTGGGCATCAAAAGAGGCACTGAAAAGGGTAAAGGAATTCTATTCTCTAGTTTGTTACACTGGACATTGTTAACTAAACAACAAAATTTAGGCAGCACCTAGAAACAGGGGATTAGGCTATTTCTTACCATTAATACTTGATCTATAGATGGTTGTATAATTGATACTCATCTTATACACCAACAAATAATCATATTTGCTTTGAGAAATATAAATTGTAGTAGCGATAATCAAGGTCGAATCCACAAGGATTGGGTAGATTTATTTTAATGAAAATTAAAACAAAGAAAAAAGAGGTTTTGAAATTGAGAAAAATAAAGAGAAAAAACAATTATAATAAACTAAGAATTTAGAGAGATCAATATCAAGAAAATATCCAACTAAAGATATAATTTCAGAATTGGTTCAGAGAATTGATCATAGATGCAATAATAAAATCTTCTACTTTTCACTAAATTGGTTATAGTTATTGAGAAGCTCTAACAACTTGTCTCTCCTTAGTTTCTCGATAATCAAGAGAAGCTCTTTGATCATTTCCCTTGTTAATGAACAACCCTAGACAAGCTCTTAAGATTTAATCCACCAACAGCATTAAACACTAGAGGGACCACCAATTCTAGCCAATGAATACACAAGCTCGATTCATTTAGACTAGGTTATATATCTTCATAACATAATCAAAATCAACTATGTTACTTTACCATTAATATTAGAACGTTTAAACAATTACAGATTTAAAGTTCTAAATGGCAATTTATCAACCTGATGATTGAACAACGGGCCCTTTGCACAATCAATCAAGACAATAATTCTTAATAAAAATAGAAGATATATAAATAGCAAAGAAGTAAAAGAACAATGAAAATTATTTAGATCTCACAATCCTTGAAGAACCAAAACTTCAATTATCCTCTAGTTGGAACAAAAGTATTTAGCCACTCAAAACCAAAAGAAAAACTTAAAGAAAACCTAATGAAAACTTCTTGTCTCCTATGAAAGCCCTAGCTCCCCTTTTATAAGGATTTTCCTATTCTAGATAAGGAAGTTTCCCATAAAGAAAATCCCACAAAATAGGAGTTTTAAATGCCCTCATCATTTTCTAAAGATAAAAATAATTAAAAAGAGTCTTTCAGCCATCATAAAACTTTTTTTCCCTTGTAAATTCATAACCCTAATTTAGGGTTGTACGGACTGGTAAGGTGCGCCCACGCCTTAACTGAAGACTTCTTTTGTGATAGCTCAGGATTAATAAGACGTGCCCACGCCTTATGCGAAAACCTCTTCTGGTCTTGCCAACTTCTTGGATTCTGATTTTTCCTCCTTAATTTGGGGATTTTGTAAAGAACATGGTAATCATTAGATTTTGAACTTGTTTTATCCAAATCTTCAACCTAATCCACAAAATACAAAATATAATCAAAATCCATGATTTAAGCAATTTTAGTTATTCAAATATGAGGAAAATATCATAAAATATATGTCTAATATGCATCTTATCAAATTCCCCCACACTTAAACCAATGATTTTCCTCAAGCATACAATAGTTCAAATTCATAACTCTTCTCAACATCAATCCTTATTCTTCCTTTGCTCATCCTTCTGCAATCAAAATTGTCAAGCCTTAAAGACTCAAGTCTAAACACAAGTAAGAAACGAGCAATTCGTAGAAGAAATTCTCATAAATCAACACATAGGAATAATCACTCCATCAATCTTTTCAAAATCAAAATGCAGTTGGATCTAATACCCTCACATTGGATTCACTCTATACGCTCGAAGTGTTTAGGGTGTCAATAAACTCTCAAGCCAAAACATAGAATTTTTTTACCATAGGCTTGCTAACATATCACATCCCTACCACTAATCAATGAATTGAATGCATAAAAACCTCAGGGTCTTAAACAGGGTGTAATGGGGGTTTGGTGAGGTTTGGTAGGAAATGAATTTGAGTTGTTTTATCGAACGAGTCATGCAAACTTATCCACATGGAACTCAATCTCAAATGTTCTCTTTAAGCCGCATAACTTTTTTTTCATTGCACAATCTCTCTTTCTTCCTTTGCTTTGCACGATTTTTGTTCTTTTTATTTGTTTTGTTTTTTTTTCAAAGAAAGAGATTGCAACTCGAATCACTATATTTCAACATCTTCATATTTTCTCAAGATAATTTGAATTCTTATGTAAAGAATCTCATACAATCCTCCAATTCAAGGTTCAAAAGAGGGGAAATTAACAAAAAGGATTTGATATTTGCTTGTACCATGGTTAATTTCAAACAAAAAGGCTCAGGCTCAAAATTGGCTTTCTAAGGATGATAATTAGGGTAGGCTCTTTATGAAAGCTAAAAGTGGTTTCACATAAATGTCCTTATCGTTCTTGATGCATCCAATTCTAAAATGTGGTATTCGACATGTATAGCAAAGCAAGTTTTTGAAAAATTGACTATGTATGGTAATCACTCAATCAAGAAATGGAGCATGCTGAAAATGAGTGCTCATTGGCCCAAAAACTCGCAAAAGGGGTAAACATGTATTAAATACCACACATATTTCATTCAATCAGTCATCAAGAATAATCAACCAGTGTGTAGCAAATAAGAATTAAACTACTCAAGCTAATCCCCTATTATGATTCAAATTAATTTGATAATTCAAAATAATTCAAATCATGTAAGGACAAACATCGAAAGAATCTAGAATTTCAAAGAGAAAAATCACAAACAATAACTAAAGCATACATGTTTTTTTTAAAAATTGAAGCAAAATTATGTTCAAAGCAAAAACCATATATGAAATACTCTCCCCCACACTTAATCCATACATTGTCCTCAATGTATCAAAAGTATATGCTCAAAAACTATATAAAAAATAAGAGTAGAAAACTCTCCTGAAAATGTTGAGCATCAACCATAATATCTGTCACAAGCTAGGGGTAAAGGTTTTGTTCATCGGCTGGGTTGGTTCTCGGACTGAGCGGAGACGTGGGTCGGGTGGAATGGGAGGTACGGCTGGTGGCACACATTATTCTGAAGGAGCACAGAAAATAAAGGAAAGATAAGGCACATTTATATTTAAAAAAGTTTATTTGAATCTTGTTTCCTGAACTAGAAGTGGCGTTGAGTTTAGACGTGGGCACATCTTATACAAAAACATCTTATGGATAGAGAGAGACTTTAGGAATAATTCTTCTTTTGTTAGGTGTGCCCACGGGTTACAAAAATTCATCTTCTGACCTAAAGAGGAAAATAAGATTAATTGTACTCCGAAAAATCAAGGAAAAAATAAAAATAAAATAAAATAAAATAAAAAGAACGAAAATAGAAAAAAAATTGGGTTGCCTCCTAAGACCGTCTTTCTTTAACGTCTTTGGCTAGACGTTGTAGCTTCTCAATCATCCTAAGTTGGGTACTCCAAAATGGTTTGACCAATAGTATGCACCTGAGAACCTTCATAAAAAGGTTTCAAATGATGATTATTGACCTTAAATATTTGACCTGTATCCAAACTTTGTGTTTCAACAATAGAGAAATTTTTCCTCCACCCAATAGCTTCTTTGTACTCTCTAAGCATTTAAATCAACTTTTCTTCTTCTAAGCGAGAGAGTTTGTTGGGAATAATCACCGGAATAGTTTCCTCTTCTCCTAAATATACATGCTTTAGATGATTTGGCAAAGACTTCGTTTCCAATTTGGGTGCCTGCACAAGAGAAGGAAGAAGCTTGGTGTGAGAAAAAGGTGACTCAATATAAGATATATCATACCTCATGGGTTTGAGTGATTCTAGTTCTTGGATTGTATCTTGCAAATCAAGATCCAACACAGACTTTTTCATGATTCTTTCAATCCTTCAGAAGTGAAATTCATGTTGAGTGTATCTTTCAACTAAAACGTTTCATGTTCTAGAGGATCAATAACATCCATGAAAAAACAGAGGACAAGTCACTAGAACATCTCATGGCATCATAAATATTGAATTTAATAATTTCACCATCTAATTCCATGGTAAGTGTACCATTATTTACATCAATTTTTATCCTAGTTGTTTTCAAAAATGGCCTTCCTAATAAAATTGATATTGATTTATAAAAATCATCTTCTTGCATATCAAGTACATGAAAATCTGCAGCAAAAAACAAATTCATTAACTTGCACCAAAACATCCTCTAAAACTCCCTCAGGATATACATTAGATCTATCAGCAAGTTGAATAATCACTCCTGTTTCTTTCAAATGACCAACATTCAGAGATAAGTAAATAGAAAGAGGCATGATATTTATTGAGGCTCCTGGATCTAACATTGCTCTTTCAATCCTAACATTACCGAGTTTACAAGGGATAGTAAACATACCTGAATCTTTGCACTTGGGGGGTAGTTTTTTTTCTGGAGGACAGCTGAAACATTCTCCCCTCACTTACTTTTTCATTAACCTTGAGCTTTCTCTTGTTGGTGCATAATTCTTTAAGAACTTTAGCATATCGAGGTACTTGTGGGTATCGAATCCAACAAATAATAATACTTGCTTTGAGAAATATAAATTGTAGTAGTGATAAGCAAGGTCGAATCTACAGGGATTGGGTAGACTTATTTTAATGAAAATTAAAGCGAAGAAAAAAGGGGTTTTGAAATTGAGGAAAATAAAGAGAAAAAGCAATTATAATAAACTAAGAATTTAGAGAGATCAATACCAAGAAAATATCCAGCAAAAGGTATAATTTCATAATTGGTTCAGAGAATTGATCATAGATGCAATGATAAAATCTTCTACTTTTCACTAAATTGGTTATGTTTATTGAGAAGCTCTGACAACCTATCTCTCCTTAGTTTCTCGATAATCAAGAGAAGCTCTTTGATTATTTCCCTTGTTAATGAATAACCCTAGACAAGCTCTTAAGATTTAATCCACCAACAGCATTAACCACTAGAGGGACCACCAATTCTAGCCAACAAATACACAAGCTCGATTCATTTAGACTAGGTTATATATCTTCATAACATAATCAAAATCAATTATGTTACTTTACCAATAATATTAGAACGTTTAAACAATTACGGATTTAAAGTTATAAATGGCAATTTATCAACGTGACAATTGAACAACGGGCCCTTTGCACAATCAATCAAGACAATAATTCTTAATAAAAATAGAAGATATATAAATAGCAAAGAAGTAAAAGAACAATGAAAATTATTTAGATCTCACAATCCTTGAAGAATCAAAACTTCAAATATCCTCCAGTTGGAACAAAAGTATTTAGCCACTCATAATCAAAAGAAAAACTTAAAGAAAACCTAATGAAAACTTCATGTCTCCTATGAAAGCCCTAGCTCCCCTTTTATAAGGATTTTCCTATTCTAGATAAGGAAGTTTCCCTTAAAGAAAATCCAACAAAAATAGGAGTTTTAAATGCCCTCATCCTTTTCTAAAGATATGAATAATTAAAAAGAGTCTTTCAGCCGTCATTAAACTCTTTTTCCCTTGTAAATTTGTAACGCTAATTTAGGGTTGTACGAACTGTTAAGGCGCGCCCACGCCTTAACTGAAGACTTCTTCTGCGATAGCTCAAGATGAATAAGTCATGCCCAAGCCTTATGCGAAAACCTTTTCTAGTCTTTCCAACTTCTTGGATTCCGATTTTTCCTCCTTAATTTGGGGATTTTTTGAAGATCATGCTAATCATTAGATTTTGAACTTGTTTTATCCAAATCTTCAACCTAATCCACAAAATAAAAAATATAATCAAAATCCATGATTTAAGCAATTTTAGTTATTCAAATATAAGGAAAATATCATAGAGTATATGTCTAATATGAATCTTATCAAATTCTCCCACACTTAAACCAATGCTAGTCCTCAAGCATACAATAGTTCAAATTCATAACTCTTCTTAACATCAATCATTCTTCTTCATTTTCTCATCCTTCCGCAATCAAAATTACCATGCCTTAAAGACTCAAGTCTAAACACAACTAAGGAACGAGCAATTCGTAGAATAAATTCTCATAAACCAACACATATGAATAATCACTCCATCAATCTTTTCGAAATCAAAATGTAGAGGGATTTAATACCCTCACATTGGATTCACTCAATACGCTCGAAGTGTTTACGATGTCAATAAACTCTCAAGACAAAACATAGAAATTATTTACCATAGGCTTGCTAACCTATCACATCCCCACCACTAATCAATGAATTGAATGCATAAAAACCTCAGGGTCTTAAATAGGGTGTAATGGGGCTTAGGTGAGGTTTGGTAGAAAATGAATTTGAGTTGTTTTATCGAAGGAGTCATACAAACTTATCCACATGGAACTCAATCTCAAATGTTCTCTTCAAGCCACATAACCTTTTTCTTTCATTGAACAATCTCTCTTTCTTCCTTTGCTTTACATGATTTTTGTTCTTTTTATTATTTTTTTTTCAATGAAAGAGATTGTAACTCGAATCACTATATTTCAACATCTTTATATTTTCTCAAGATAATTTGAATTCTCATGCGAAGAAGCTCATACAATCCTCTAATTCAAGGTTCAAAAGAGGAGAAATTAACAAAAAGGATTTGATATTTGCTTGTACCATGGTTAATTTCAAACAAAAAGGCTCAGGCTCAAAATTGTCTTTTTAAGAATGATGATTAGGGTAGGCTCTTTACGAAAGCTAAAAGTGGTTTCACCTAAATGCCCTTATCGTTCTTGATGCATCCAATTCTAAAATATAGTCTTTGACATGTATAGCAAAGCAAGTTCTAGAAAAATCGACTATGTATGGAAATCACTCAATCAAGAAATGGAGCATGCTGAAAATGAGTGCTCATTGGCCCAAAAACTCGTAAAAAGGGTAAACATGTATTAAATCCCACACATTTTTCATTCAATCAGTCATCAAGAGTAATCAACCAGTGTGTAGCAAATAAGAATTCAACTACTCAAGCTAATCCCCTATTATGATTCAACTTAATTTGATAATTCAAAACAATTCAAATCATGTAAGGACAAACATCGAAAGAATCTGGAATTTCGAAGAGAAAAATCACAAACAATAACTAAAGTATACTTTTTTTAAAAACAAATTGAAGTAAAATTATGTTCAAAGCAAAACCATATATGAAATACTCTCTCCCACACTTAATACATACATTGTCCTCAATGTATCAAAAGTATATGCTCTAAAACTATATAAAAAAATAAGAGTAGAAAACTCCCTTAAAAATGTTGAGCATCAACCACGATATCTGTCACGAGCTGGGGGTGAAGGTTTTGTTCGTCGGCTGGGTTGGTTCTCGGACTGAGCGGAGACGTGGGTCGGGTGGAACGGGAGGTACGGCTGTTGGCACGCATTATTCTGAAGGAGCACAGAAATTAAAGAAAGATAAGGCACATTTATATTTAAAAAAAGTTTATTTGATCTTGTTTCCTGAACTAGAAGTGGTGTTGAGTATAGACGTGGGCACGTCTTATACAAAAACATCTTATGGATAGAGAGAGACTTTAGGAATAATTCTGCTTTTGTAAGACATGCCCATGGGTTACAAATATTCATCTTCTGACCTAAAGAGGAAAACAATATTAATTGTACTCCGCAAAATCAAGGAAAAAATAAAAATAAAATAAAAATAACGAAAATAGAAAAAGAAAAATTGGATTTCCTCTCAAGAGCACCTTTCTTTAACATCTTTGGCTAGACGTTGTAGCTTCTCAATCATCCTAAGTTGGGTACTCCAAAATGGTTTGACCAACAGTATGCACCTGAGAACCTTCATAAAAAGGTTTCAAACGATGATTATTGACCTGAAATATTTGACCTATATCCAAACTTTGTGTTTCAACAATAGAGAAATTTTTCCTCCACCCAATAGCTTCCTTGTACTCTCTAAGCATTCGAATCAACTTTTTTTCTTCTAAGCGAGAGAGTTTGTTGGGAATGATCACCGGAATAGTTTCCTCTTCTCCTAAATATACATGCTTTAGATGATTTGGCAAAGGCTTCATTTCCAATTTGGGTGCCTGTACAAGAGATGGAAGAAGCTTGGTGTGAGAAAGATGTGACTCAATATAATATATATCATACCTCATGGGTTTGATTGATTCTAGTTCCTGGATTGTATCTTGCAAATCATGATCCAACACACACTTTTTCATGATTCCCTGCAATCATTCAGTAGTGAAATTCATGTTGAATGTATCTTTCAACTTGTCATCTTCATTTTGATCAAAAGTTTCCTGTGCTAGAGGATCAATAACATCCATGACAAAAACAAAGGACACATAACTAGGACATCTCATGGTATCATAAATATTGAATTTAATAATTTCACCATCAAATTCCATGGTAAGTGAACCATCATTTACATCAATTTTTTGTCCTAGCTATTTTCAAAAATGGCCTTCCTAATAAAATTGATGTTGATTTAGAAGAATCATCTTCTTGTATATCAAGTATATAAAAATCTGTAGGAAAAACCAATTCATTAACTTGCACCAAAACATCCTCTAAAACTCCATCAGGATATACATTAGATCTATCAGCAAGTTGAATAATCACTCATGTTTCTTTTAAATGACCAACATTCAGAGATGAGTAAATAGAAAGAGGCATGATATTTATTGAGGCTCCTAGATCTAACATTGCTCTTTCAATCCTAACATTGCCGAGTTTACAAGGGATAGTAAACATACCTGGATCTTTGCACTTGGGGGTGGTTTTTTCTAGATGACAGCTGAAACATTCTCCCCCATACTTACCTTTTCATTACCCTTGAGCTTTATCTTTTTGGAGCATAATTCTTTAAGAAGTTTAGCATGTCGAGTACTTGTTTAATTGCATCAAGTAAAGGAATATTTACCTCGATCTTGTGAAATGTCTCAAGAATTTCTTTTTGTTATGTATCTTTCTTGGACTTAGCAAATCTAGAGGGAAAAGGAGGATCTATGACAAATTCCTTTGGTTTTTCGCTTTTGAGTCCTCTAGGTTGGTCTTTTTGAGTCTGAGGAGCAATAACTTCTTTTTCAGTTTCTTCTTCTAAGGCTCTCCCATGTGCCAATTGACTAGGTTCCTTCAACTCCTTCCCACTTCTCAATGTGATTGCACTAACATTTTGCTTTGGATTAACAATGGTTTGTGAAGGTAGCTTACCTTGGGATTCTAATCGACTTATGGATGATGCCAATTGACTCATTTGATTCTCCAAATTTTGTATGCTTGTTCTTATCTCTTGCTGAAATTTTTGTGTATTAGTTTCAAGTGATTTGACAATTTCCTCTAGAGACATACCTAGCTTTGAAGAATACTGCTTAGGTGGAAAACGCTGGAATTACGATGGTCTTGGTCCATAGCTAAGGTTAGGATGATCCCTCCATCCTGGATTATAGGTATTTAAGTAAGGATCATATTTCCTTTGTGGGGGATCGAGAAACCTTCTAACTGTATTGGCATACTCATGAGAATCATCTTGAAGTGTAGGGCACATGTCAGTTGGGTGACCGATCGCAGTACATATCCCACAAGCTTTCACTTGTTGTGTTTTTTCTATAACTAGTTGCTGAACAAGGGAGGTGAGATGCTATAAATGATGTTCAATAGAAGATGAACCTACCTCATTCACTCTTCTTGGAGATGTGTCTTACCTAAAACCAAATTGTTGTGAATTGGGATGAAGATCAATTCCCTAGCATCGTGAGGAGTCTTATTCACTATGGCACCTCCACTAGCTGCATCCATCATCTTCCTCTCCATGGGTAAAAGTCCCTCATACAAATATTGGAAGAGAAGTTGTTCAAAAATCCCATGTTGAGGGCAGCTAGCACATAGTCATTTGAATCGTTCCCAATACTCGTGAAGGGTCTCAATATCTTTTTGTTTTATTCCACATATCTCCCTTCGAATGTCAACGGCTCTTGAAGCAGGGAAAAATTTATCAAGAAACATCCTCACCAACTCGGCCCAAGTAGTTACAGAACCAGGGGGTAAATAGAAGAGCCAATCTTTAGCTCTATCGGTTAGCGAGAACAGAAAAGCATGCAGTTTTATCTGCTCTTTAGTCACTCCTTGCAGTCTCATACTTGAACATGCCACGTAGAATTCCTTCATATGCTTATGAGGATCTTCATTCTCAAGTTCATGAAAGTAGGCAACAAATGAATCAAACCAAATTTTAATTCAAAAACTACCTCCAAAGCTGGGTAGTCAATGCAGAGCGGTTGTTGATTCACATTTGGTGCAGTTAATTCTCTTAGAGTTCTTTCTTCGTTGGCCATTGTTCCTTCTATTTCAGAATCGTTGGATGAATCAACCAAGCTAAGTGCAGATTCCAATTCAGGGGATGAAGAATAAGAAGCTTGTTTGTTGCGTAAGTTAGTTTTTTTCTTAACCTACGAGCGGTCTTCTCAATCTCAGGATCGTATTGGAGTTCACCTGTACGAGAAGAACAGGGCATCAAAATACATCTAAATAACACCAATCCCCGACAACGGCGCCAAAAAGTTTTTGGGAGTCGAATCCAACAAATAATAATACTTGCTTTGATAAATATAAATTGTAGTAGCGATAAGCAAGGTCGAATCCATAGGGATTGGGTAGACTTATTTTAATAAAAATTAAAGCAAAGAAAAAAGGGGTTTTGAAATTGAGAAAAAACAATTATAATAAACTAAGAATTTAGAGAGATCAATACCAAGCAAATATCCAGCAAAAGGTATAATTTTAGAATTGGTTCAGAGAATTGATCATAGATGCAATGATAAAATCTTCTACTTTTCACTAAATTGGTTATGGTTATTGAGAAGCTCTAACAACATGTCTCTCCTTAGTTTCTCGATAATCAAGAGAAGTTCTTTGATTATTTCCCTTGTTAATGAACAACCCTAGACAAGCTCTTAAGATTTAATCCACCAACAGCATTAACCACTAGAGGGACTACCAATTCTAGCCAACGAATACACAAGCTCGATTCATTTAGACTAAGTTACCTTGGGATTCTAATCGACTTATGGAGGATGCCAATTGACTCATTTGATTCTCCAAATTTTGTATGCTTGTTCTTGTCTCTTGCTGAAATTATTGTGTATTAGTTGCAAGTGATTTGACAATTTCCTCTAGAGACATACATGGCTTTGAAGAAGACTGCTCAGGTGGAAAAATGCTGGAATTACTATGGTCTTGGTCCATAGCTAAGGTTAGGATGATCCCTCTATCCTGGATTATAGGTATTTAATTAAGGATCATATTTCCTTTATAGAGGATTAGGAAACCTTCTAACTACATTGGCGTACTCATGAGAATCATCTTGAAGTGTTGGGCACATGTCAGTTGGGTGACCGATCGCAGCACATATCCCACAAGCTTTCACTTGCTGCGTTTTTCCTACAACTAGTTGTTGAACAAGGGAGGTGAGATACGATAATTGATGTTTAATGGAAGATGAACTTACCTCATTCACTCTTCTTGGATATATGTCTTGCCTAAAACCAAATTGTTGTGAATTGGCAGCCATGATGGAGATCAATTCCCTAGCATCATGAGGAGTCTTATTCACTATGGCACCTCCACTAGCTGCATCCATCATCTTCCTCTCCGTGGGTAAAAGTCCCTCATAGAAATATTTGATGAAAAGTTATTCAGAAATCTCATGTTGAGGGCAGCTGGCACACAGTCGTTTGAATCGTTCCCAATACTCGTAAAGGGTCTCAGTAACTTTTTGTTTTATTCCACATATCTACCTTCGAATGCCAGCGGCTCTTGAAGTAGGGAAAATTTATCAAGAAACATCCTCACCAACTCGGCCCAAGTAGTTACAGAACCAGGGGGTAAATAGAAGTGTCAATCTTTAGCTCTATCAATTAGCGAGAATGGAAAAGCACGCAGTTTTATCTGCTCTTCAGTCACTCATTGCGGTCTCATACTTGAACATAACACTTGGAATTCCTTCAAATGCTTATGAGGATCTTTATTCTCAAGTCCATGAAAAGTAGGCAACAAATGAATCAAACCAGATTTTAATTCAAAAGCTACCTCCAAAGCTGGGTAGTCAATGCAGAGCGGTTGTTGATTCACATTTGGTGCAGCCAATTCTCTTAGAGTTCTTTCTTCGTTGGTCATTGTTCCTTCTATTTCAGAATCGCTGGATGAATCAACCAAGTTGACTGCAGATTCTGATTCAGGGGATGAAGAATAAGAAGCTTGTTTGTTGCCCAAGTTATTTTCTTTTCTTAACTTGCGAGCGGTCTTCTCGATCTCAGGATCGTATTGGAGTTCACTTGCACGAGAAGAACGGGGCATCAAAATACATTTAAATGACACAAATTCCCGACAACGGCGCCAAAATATTTATGGGTGTCAAATCCAACAAATAATAATATTTGCTTTGATAAATATAAATTGTAGTAGCGATAAGCAAAGTCGAATCCGCAGGGATTGGGTAGACTTATTTTAATGAAAATTAAAGAAAAGAAAAAAGGGGTTTTGAAATTGAGAAAAATAAAGAGAAAAAGCAATTATAATAAACTAAGAATTTAGAGAGATCAATATCAAGCAAATATCCAACTAAAGTTATAATTTCAGAATTGGTTCAAAGAATTGATCATAGATGTAATGATAAAATCTTCAACTTTTCACTAAATTGGTTATGGTTATTGAGAAGCTCTAACAACCTGTCTCTCCTTAGTTTCTCGATAATCAAGAGAAGCTCTTTGATTATTTCCCTTATTAGTGAACAACCCTAGACAAGCTCTTAAGATTTAATCCACCAACAGCATTAACCACTAGAGGGACCACCAATTCTAGCCAACGAATACACAAGCTCGATTCATTTAGACTAGGTTATATATCTTCATAACATAATCAAAATCAACTATGTTACTTTACCACTAATATTAGAACGTTTAAACAATTACGAATTTAAAGTTCTAAATGACAATTTATCAACCTGATAATTGAACAATGGGCCCTTTGCACAATCAATCAAGACAATAATTCTTAATAAAAACAGAAGATATATAAATAGCAAAGAAGTAAAAGAACAATGAAAATTATTTAGATCTCACAATCCTTGAAAAACCAAAACTTCAATTATCCTCCAATTGGAACAAAAGTATTTAGCCACTCATAACCAAAAGAAAAACTTAAAAAAAACCTAATAAAAACTTCTTGTCTCCTATGAAAGCCCTAACTCCCCTTTTATAAAAATTTTCCTATTCTAGATAAGGAAGTTTCCCTTAAAGAAAATCCCACAAAAATAGGAGTTTTAAATGCCCTCATCCTTTTATAAAGATAAGAATAATTAAAAAGAGTCTTATAGCCGTCATTAAACTCTTTTTCCCTTGTAAATTTGTAACCCTAATTTAAGGTTGTACGGACTGGTAAGACGCGCCCACGCCATAAATGAAGACTTCTTCTACGATAGCTCAAGATGAATAAGTCGTGCCCACGCCATATGTGAAAACCTCTTCTAGTCTTTCCAACTTCTTGGATTTCAATTTTTTCTCCTTAATTTGGGGATTTTGTGAAGATCATGCTAATCATTAGATTTTGAACTTGTTTTATCTAAATCTTCAACCTAATCCACAAAATACAAAATATAATCAAAATCCATGATTTAAGCAATTTTAGTTATTTAAATATGAGAAAAATATCATAGAATATATGTCTAATATACATCTTATCAAGATGGTTGTATAATTGATACTCATCTTATACACCTCAATAATCATTGAAGAGACCTTCTAGTGTTCTTTGTTTTATAGTGTTAGAAGACAATGCAAATCCTAAATAATTATATGTGTCATTTAGTGTGTGTGTGTGTGTGTGTGTGTATATATTAGGAATATTCTAGAATAATATGGAAATGGTAGATTTGTAGAAATATCCATGGAAAAATCTAGATATTTGTATTATTTAATATTATATCTAGAATTATCTATTAGAAGAATCTACATATTTTTAATGTTAAATGGCTAAGATGTTTATATGTGTCAACAATCTAATGGCCTCTAGAAACTATAAATAAGGGTGAGTTTTTACCATTGTAGTAAGAGTGAAAAAGTGAGAAAATGGTGCCAAAAGTGTGAGCTAGAGAAAGAGAGCTTTAGAGGTTGAGAAGAGTAAAGTATTGGGGTAACTAAGTAATATTGTAATTGTATTTTCTATCAATAAAAGTTTTTTCTTCTCTTAAGTTTCCCAATTAAGCCTTAGTTATTTCTAAGTTCTTAGTGCACCTGTATTAGTTATATTATATGGTCGGCTCTGCCGCCTAATTGATATATGGTCGGCTATACCGCTTGAATGATATATAGTCTGCCTTGCCGCCTAAGTATTATTGTGCACTAAGAATTTAAAAGATAAAAGGCTTACCAACGTCAAAAGTGTTGGTGTATTGTCAGTGGTAAATTTTAGGTCCTCTATAGTGGGTATGTTGGGCTCGTCGAAGTTTCCAACAATTGGTATCAGAGCAGGTGATTCGGGATCTTTTCTAGTGGGGAAAAGCTTCGATAAGCATTGGACGCTTACATCGATGTGTTAAAAACAATGCTCTAAAGGGAGATTCTTCCGAAGCGCAGTTAGGAACTGTGAATCTCATTGGTCTAGGACCAAGTCTACTTGACGTCAGACGTCTTTCATGATGGAAGATGTAACACCCTTAACCCGCATTCGTACCCGAATAAAAGTTAAAAATGTCACACTTTTCGTATAACAAATACTGTTAAAAAACGATAAAAAAATTGTTTCTTTTAAAATTTCCAAATTTAATAATTTAGACTATTTAACCACATAAAATCATAATATAATATTTTAATTTCCACTTTATATTCGATCTCGCATAGTATATGGGCAGTTTAATATTATTTCATATCATAATCTAAAACTGCCTAATTTAAAACTTAACTGATTAATCTTTATAATAAAATATTGTAATACCCTCATATATAATCATTTAGTATCTTATCATGTTTTCGCCTTTCTTTATTTCTTATACTATATCATTTCCCGTTTGGGCACAATTTCTAGAATTTTTTTACAAAATTATATATAAAATATATGTAACATCTATAATCAGATTTATTCTAAAATAGGTTTCTTTGGTTGTTGTCTACCGCCACACGACCTCTCACTAACACCAACTTTTATTATATTATCTTCATTACACAGATATACATATCATTCGTATGTAAATTCAAACCAATATAATTCATAGTCTATAACTATTCAATGTAATTTACACTATGTTTATAACATTTTACTGTAATATGTAATAATTAAACCTGTATCGTTCCTTATCATATACTTACTCTTTTTCCTGTACCAATCCTTTCACTATATTATTCTTTTTCTTGTATCGTTCTTTTCACTATATTGTTCCTTTTTCTGTACCGATTTCTTTGCTATATCTTTTCTTTTATTACATTATTTCTCTTATTGTAATGTATCTTTTATTGTTATGTATATGATGTTGTATTGTTTTATATAATATATCATGTATTGTATTATTTCTTTAATTTCATTTTATAGCCCAATACATAATCATGAGAATGTATGATACTCGAGTCTCATTGAGTGATCTTTGCAGTATTCAATTATCGCTCCACCTCATGCACCACAAAGGTACATGAGTCATATGAGTGATTTGTATTCTATTCAATTATCACTCCACCTTATGCACCACAAAGGTACATGAGTGATATGAGTGATTTGTATTGTATACAATTATCACTCCACCTCATGCACCACAAAGGTACATGAGTCATGTGAGTGATATGTACTGTGTTCAATTATCACTCCACCTTATGCTCCACAAAGGTACATGAGTCGTATGAGTGATATGTACTGTATTCAATTATCACTCCACCTCATGCACTATAAAGGTACATGATTCATATGAGTGATATGCATTGTATTCAATTATCACTCCACCCCATGCACCACAAAGGTACGTGAGTCATATGAGTGATTTGTATTGTATTCAATTATCACTCCACCTGATGCACCACAAAGGTACATGAGTCATATGAGTGATTTGTACTTGTTCACTTTACCTATTGCATCATTGACTCTCATAACTTATACAATGAGCTTTTATTTATATCTTATATCTTTGTTAATATAAAACATTTAAAGAATAATTATCAGCTTCATATATTATTTTAACATATATTAATACTTTAATTAACTTAATAATTCATGTTCATATAAATGTTTTAAAAATATTATTAACGGACATTCGATACTAATTTCTTTTTCCAAATCGATACTAACGTTATTTTTTACAATCATTCACTTAACTTTTCAACATTTCATATTTAACCACTAATAAATTTTTCTTTCAATTATAAATCCAATATTTAGTATATATGCAAATTAAATCCTTAATATCCAATTTAAATCCATATCAACTATTTTCACATTATATTAAATGTAATACATTAACTTTACCCAATTGTCATATCACCGCCAACTTTTCTAAAACTTACGAATGGGATCTCTATCTTATACAACTTTCCACATTAAGCCAAATTCTAATTTAACTATTCAAGTCCCTCTAATAATTATTTAGACTTTACACATCATCTCATACTCAATTCCTACTTTAATCCCTAATTTCTCTATATTTACAATTTATTTCTTTAGCTTATACATTCTTCCCAATTCGATTCTAAATCCATAATATCATAATTTAACCATAAGTTAAATTCTTTTAAATTTTCATCTCAACTTTTCTATTTTGTTTAATATAGTCATTCTTGTCATTTAACCCTAAATTCACAAATATTCCAATTCACCATCTAGACATCAAATTTATCACTCCCACTTTTAATATCATCCTAATACATCAATTATTAAACAATTACATGTTAATCCTCATACTTCTCAATTTATGCAATTAAATCCCTATACTTGCTTAATTATAACCCTACAACACTCCTAATATCAAAATCTAACTTAATTTCATCAAATTATCAACTCCCCTTCATCCACAAAAATCACAATTTTCACCATTCAAGCATGAAATTAATAAACAATTACACCAAATTGTAGAGAATTTAATGGGGTTTATTTTCTTATTTCATACTTTAGCCCAAAATCTTACTAAATTTGATCCAAAATGCAAAATAAAAGAAATTGGTCACCTTGGCTATGAGTTTCAGCAACTTGTTGGAGAAGAAGAGACTCCCGAAATTTATGGAAAAAATTCCCCTAATTTTGACTGTTAAAACCAATAAAAAAATGTATTCATTTTAGACCAAAACCCTAAATTACCATTAATAAATTCCCAAAATTACAACCATGCCACTCCATTATATATATTTTAATATTATTAAATAGCTGTAAAAATCTTATCTCTATATTTTTCTTTTTGCCCTCCAATTTTCCAAAATTTCATTTTAGTCACTAAATTGCACTATCTCACTTTATAGTGCAATTCTCACCAAATTCAACCAATCCAACTTAAATTTCTCTATTTAAAAATATCCATATAATTTTTCCAACCCAAATCTACCTTCCTGCAAATTTTTATAAACTTTCGATTCGAGTTGGTTATCCGAATAATATACCGAACTTTATCCTTTAATAGACTTTTATGGAAACTCTGGATCAAAAATCTGAAACACATTAAAATAATTTTCTTGGGCTTAACTACTATTTTACAAATCCAAAATATAACTTTTGAAAATATATATTATTAGTCCCTATACTTTTACAACTTTATAATTTAGTTCCCAAACTTTCAAAATTTACACTTCAATCACTAATCAAATTTTTTTGGGTATTACAGTAGATATTGCAAGATCAAGAAGTGGAATAAAAAATCTCAATAACCATAACTATGGTTATTGGCAAACGTACATAGAATCCTACCTACAAGGTCAAGATTTGTGGGAAATAGTCGCTGGCAGCGATATAACTCCTCCAGCAAAGGAAAATGTCGAAGTCTTGAGAAAATGTAATATCAAGGCTGGAAAGGCTTTATTTATTTTAAAGACTACAATCGAGGAGGATCTATTGGAGCACATCCGTGATGAGAAGACACCAAAGGCAGCTTGAGAGACTTTAAAAAATTATTTTCGAAGAATAATGAAGCACGCCTCTAACTCTTGGAAAATGAGCTTGCATGTATCTCACAAGGTAACCTAACTATTTCTCAATATTTCACAAAGGTGAAATCTATTTGCCACGAGATATCTCAACTTAGCCCTGAAGATAAAGTAAGTGAGACAATGATAAAGAGAATTGTTATCCATGGTCTAAGGCATGAGTATAACATATTTATAGTCGTTGTGAGGGGATAGCCCACTCAACCATCATTGGTAGAGTTGGAGAACCTATTGGCTAATCAAGAGGCATTAACTAAACAAATGAATCGAGTAACCATAAAAGACGAAGAAGAGGCACTCTTCACCAACAATAAGAAATTCACTCCTAAAAGACAAGAAGTGACGAAAGAAATGTGGACACAAGGAGGCAAGCGTCATCCAAAATCAAGAAGCAATAATTCAGGGGGAACTCGACGAGAAAGAGAAGACCACCGCCAACAACATAAGGGGAATGATAAAAGAAGAAAAGATGAATTCTTCAACTGTGGCAAGAAGAGCCATTTTGCTTGAGATTGTAGATTCCCCATGAGGTGAACTTTCCAAGGAAACATGGTTACCAAGAAGGAGGAGAAGAAAGAGGTCACATTGGAAGCATCCATTAGTGAAGAATAATGGGATGCAAAAGCTGGATTTTATGTTGGAGCTAATGAAGAATAGATAGAGGAAGACATGAAAGAACAAGCTCTTGTAGACACCATGAACTCAAAAATAAACTATAAAGATTATTGGATCGTTAATTCTGGGTGCTCCAATCATATGACCAACGATGAGAAGAAGTTACAAGACATGGATGAATACAAAGGAAGAAGAGTAGTGTTGACGACTAATAATTCAAGGTTGTTTATTTTTAATATAGGGAAGACAACATTTCCAAAAGAAGGCTCTCACAAGCTCCAACTCGAGAAGGTGTATATTGTCCATAGTTTAAAGAATAATCTATTGTCAGTGCCACAACTAACAACAGAAGAGAATTATGTTCTATTTGGGCCTGAAGATGTGATCGTATTCAAGAGAATAAAGGTGGTTGGCAATCCAATTATGAAAGGAAGAAGAATAGAGTTGGTCTATGTGTTGTCTACAGAAACATCATATATGGACAAAACTCATAAAAATGAATTGGGTGATCTTTGGCATGAACGTCTTGGGCACGTGAGTTACAACAAGTTAAAGGATATGACGAAGAGACATATAGTAAAAGGGTTTCCTCAAGTAAATATCCAGATAGATACAGTATGTGTTGGATCTCAATTTGGAAAAGCTCACCAATTTTCATTCAAGGAGTCAGAGCATCAGTCCAAGACACCACTAGAACTCATACACTCAGATGTCTTTGGCCCAGGAAAACAAGCATCAATCAAAGGAATAAAGTCTATGGTGACATTCATCGATGACTTCTCAAGGTACATGTGGGTATACTTCATGAAGAAAAAGTCAGAGACTTTTCTAAAGTTTAAATAGTTCAAGAAGAAGATAGAAAATGAACTCAATAAGAAAATTCAGTGCCTACGCACATATACTGGAAGAGAATATTTATGAACTGAGTTCAATATCTACCTTGAGAGGCATAAGATCATAAGGTAATTAACTTGCACCAATACTCCGTAATAAAATGGAGTGGCAGAGTGCAAGAATAGTTACCTTGTTGAAACTTGTCAAAGCATGCTTCATGCTAAGAATGTACTGGGAAGATTATGGGTTGAATGTATGAAGACAACATCATATGTGATTAATAGGCTCCCACAAGCAAAGTTGGGATTTATTTCACCATTTGAGAGACTATGGAAGATCAAGCCAACTGTCATCCATCTCAAGGTATTTGGATGTGTATGATATGTCTTCATACCAGATTACCTAAGGAGAAAATTGATAAAAAGGCAATGCGATGTATATTTGTTGGATATGATGATGCACGAAAAGGATTTAGGTATTGTGATATAACTACTGAAAAATGTCACACTTCAAGAAATATGGTATTTGATGAAGCTTCTTCATGGTGGTCACCTCAAAAGATCAAGCTTCCAGAATCTCATGGCTTAGAAGAAATTCCAGAAGAAAAATAAGAAGATGAAGAACAAACATTGGATCCAAGTGAAGAAGGAGAATGCTCATCCTCCAAGGAAAAGATTTTATGGAAGACTGGTGTAAATCAACCAACATTAGAGAAGCTTCATCCAAGCTAAATGGAATCTGAGAAGCACGCACAAGAATTACGAAGATCAACAAGGAAAAGACAACCTAATCCAAGGTATGTTAATACTGCCTTTATGGATGAATCTATACCTATTGAGCCTTCCACTTATGAAGAATGAGCACAAAGTCGAGAGTAGCAGAAAGATATCGAAGAATAAATTAAGTTCCAAACCCAAAAGATGTGAAGTCAATATCTTGTAAATAGGTTTACAAGGTGAAGACTCTACCAGATGGCTCCATTAAAAGGCATAAAGCTTGACTTGTTGCTATAGGTTTCTCTTAACAATATGGGCTAGATTATGAAGAAACATTTAGCCCCGTGGAAAAGATCAGAATAATTCGAATCTTACTATCTTTGGCTACTAGTAAGTCTTGGAAGTTGTGGCAGATGGACGTCAAGAATGCTTTCCTACATGGAGAACTTGACAAAGACATATATATGGAGAAACCAAGAGGCTTTGAGAACAAGATCCATCCCGAGTATGTTCACAAGTTAAAGAATGCATTCTATGGCTTGAAACAAGCTCCAAGAGCATGGTACGGGAAAATCAATGAGTTCTTGATACAAAGTGGTTTTATAGTTGCTTCTTCATATTCTAGTTTATTTGTGAAAGAATATCAAGGAAAACTAGCCATAGTGCTAGTATATGTGGATGACTAATCATCACTGGAGATTATTACAAGGAGATCCAAAGAAAAGGGAAAATATTTCTATCAGATTTCATATGAATGAGCTTGAAGAACTCAAACATTTTCTTGGACTCGAATTGGAGCAGACGAAGGAAGGATTATTTCTAGGACAACAAAAATATACACAAGATCTTTTACAAAAGTATGGGATACTTAATTGCAAACCTATCTCAACTCCTATGGATAGTAATATTAAACTACGAGAAGATGAAGGAAAAAGTTTAGAAGATGTTACCATGTATCAACAATTAGTTGAATGTCTTATCTATCTCACACTAAGTCGACCATACATAACTTATGCAATTGGAGTAGCTAGTCGATACATGAGCAATCCAAAGATGCCTCACCTTGATGCAGTACGACGCATCTTACGGTATGTTAAAGGCGCCATTAATTTTGGCATTTTATACAAGAAAACAAAGGAATGTCAGGTGACTGGATATTGTGACGCCGGTTATGCTGGAGACTACGATACGCGACGATCGATAAATGGGTACATGTTCAGTCTTGGATCGGGAGCAATATCATGGTGTAGCAAGAGACAACCAGCAGTATCCTTATTAAGCACCGAAGCAGAATATCGATCAGTGGCATCAGCAAAACAAGAAAATACTTGGTTGAAGAAACTAATGGAAGATCTTCATCAGTCAACAGATTTTCATGTAAGACTTTTCTATGATAACCTATCAGTTATATGTCTAGTAGAGAATCCAGTCTTTCATGCAAGGACAAAACATATAGAAGTGCACTATCACTATGTTCGCGAGAAGGTCCTTGAAGGAGAAATCAAGATGGTGCCAATAAGTTGCAGATATTTTCACGAAGAGTCTAAGTAGACCAAAGTTCGAGAAGTTCAACGAAGCACTTGGAATAATCTGCAAATCATCTATGAAATGAAGTTTGCATTGAGGGGGAGTGTTAGAAGACAATGTAAATCCTAAAGAATTATATGTGTCATTTAGTGTGTGTGTGTGTGTGTGTGTGTGTATTAGGAATATTCTAGAATAATATGGAAATGGTATATGTGTAGATATATCCATGAAAAAATATAGATATTTGTATTATTTAATAATATATATAGAATTATCTATCAGAAGAATCTAGATATTTTTAATGTTAAATGGCTAAGATGTTGACATGTGTCAACAATCTAATGGCCACTAGAAACTAAAAATAGGGGTGAGTTTTTACCGTTGTAGTAAGAGTGGACAAGTGAGAAAAGGGTGCCAAAGGCGTGAGCTAGAGAAAGAGAACTTTAGAGGTATAGAAGAGTAAAGTAATGGGGTAACTGGGTAATATTGTAATTGTATTTTGTATCAATAAAAGTTTTCTCTTCTTTTAAGTTTCCCGGTTAAGCCTTAGTTGTTTCTAAGTTCTTAGTGAACTTGTGTTAATTCTATTATATGGTCGACTCTACCGCCTGATTGATATATGGTCGGTTTTACCGCCTGAATGGTATATGGTCGGTCTTGTCACCTAAGTATTATTTTGCACTAAGAATTTAAAAGATAAAAGGCTAACCAACGTCAAAATTGTTGGTGTAGTGTGAGTGGTATATTTTAGGTCTTCTATAGTGGGTCTGTTGGGCTCGTTAAAGTTTTCAACATGTAGTTTTCTTTATGGTGCATTAATTCACACTCACTAGAAAAAAATATTTTATCAATCCTCTACAATATATATTAATTTGCATATTATGTACAAGATATGTTCACCACCATCGGTGAAGGAGCGTCGGGCTCAGTAAGTTCATGCTTCAGGTAGGCTCCTACTCACATGCCTAGATAGAAACACCGGTAACTAAATTCAGTGATGCGAAAAGGCACGATAGTCTAGCTAATATGGGCTTGGCTCTCACCATTCTGCGCATAACCACAAGCTCCTTGCCACTAATACTATCAAAAGTGCTATGATAGCCTTCAAGATCCTTTTCTAATCATAATTGCATCTGATGATGGAGAGTTTGTAGTACTTGCCTTTTGGAGCTTGCTATACTCCAAAATTGTCTGCTCAAAACCATTCACAACCAAGTAATAAACAAGATTAACATATGATTTTTTTATTAAATAAATTGTTTTTTAGTATTTTTAGAGGTTTTATGGATTCTTTTATAATTATGTGTCACATGATTTGTTTTTGGATTGACAAGTGAATCTTTTTGTAATGAAAAATGGGTTAGGATTATATTTTTTAAGGTTGAAAATTTTATGAGTCAAATTGGACAAAATAAATTCTTCAAATAATTAAAAATAATAGATCAACTTAATATTTTATTAAAAGATACTAAATTTAGTTAGATTTTTTTTAATAATCAAGGGTGGTGATTATAAGATAATATACACACTCTACACACATTGGAACCTAGGGCTTCTAAAGGAACAACACTCTACTTAATCACTTAGGTCAGTACGTGAGTATAATTAATTTTTTTAATAAATATAAATATTAGAAGGTAGAAGGGTAACTTTTGCCCTGTAGTAGACTCAATTTATCACTTTCATCCCTATCGTATTTTCGCATCAATTTAGCCTTTAAAATTATTCAATTGCATCATTTTATACCCTATCCCTAACTTAGGTTGAAGGTTTATGGTTTAGATGTTATGGAGGTGTGGTTTAGGGTTTAGGGTTTAGGATTTACCATAAACATTCAACCTTCAACCTAACTTAGGTTTTATAATTTAGAGTTTTAAGTTAGGGCATGGTATAAAATGATACAACTTTGAGATTAAATTGATGAGAAAATATGATAAGGGAGAAAATAATAAATCGGATCTACTATAGAATCAAAGGTGACCCTTAAACATATTAAAAGATAATATAATTAAAAAGTAAATATAAAATAAAAGTATGAAAATGTTTTTTTACTGAGTGATGGGTAGTTTCCATGTTTCCTATTCTTAACTTTACGGGTAAAGCTCTTGAGTAAAGGACAAATTTGGCGGCTTAATTTCGGATTTCCATGTTCGCTTACATACTTCAGCAGTAAATGTATCAACGTAATTGGTTCAAGTAATAAACAATTTAATATTACTTAATCATAGTTTCAAGTTCAAATTTTTTTGTATATAAAAAATCCCTACCCATCAAAACCAAATATGTAACTAGGGTCGATTTGAATTAATAAGATGAAACCTTGAAATTGGGAGTACAAACAATATATATATATATATATAACATTTCACACAAGAGAATCTCATAAATTTATGTGCGTTGGTGATGATGAATTGATGACGAGCCCAATAGGTTGGTTCTTCATGACCAATTAAAAGTGGCCCATTAGATGAATTCAGACCTCTTCCCAATGTTGGCCCATTTTTTGGTGCGAAAAGAACCATGCAGTTTCAGTGATGTCGTCGTCTCCTATATAACCATATTCGTATTGGCCATCACATTATGAAAATAGATAAGTAGAAAACCACATTATAGATAGGTTGTCATAAATGCAAATTTAATGGATGCATCGTCTTTTACATAACCCATGACATGGATGTTTCCAACATTTTGATTGCAACGCGACAAGGAATACCCCTTGAATTGTATTTGTCACGGCTGTGCAATTACTCACAAGTATGTAAGTGAACATGGAAATCCCAAATTATGCCATCAAACTTGTCCTTTACTCAAGAGCTTTACCTGTAAAGCTAAGAATAGGAAAAATGAACACTTGTTAAATGTGATAGCAATAAATATCAAAGATACAAAATGTCCCAATTTGATCACGGTATAATAGTAATTAATCTGTTGGGACTGGACTTTTTTTTTACATGAAAAATGTTCAATCTTTATTATGTGAAAGCCTAAGCTACTACCTTTAAAGCTTAGCTGCCATCCAATAAGGAAATTAAAGATGCATGCGTTTCGCTTTATTCACTCACATGAAATTCTCCCTTTTTCTTTCTTCCCCGAATGATTACGAGTTTAGTTGGTACCATCAGACATGGAAGGAAACATTGCACGTTAAATCTTTTAACAAATGGGTGAATCGTGCGTGTAGTAGATTTAGCCCAAACTTGAAAAGATTTGTTGTGAGCCAGTGGAACGAGAGAGAAGTGATCTGGGCCTGTTGAATGGTGAGCAAAAATTTGTGGGATTCAATTTTCAAGAAAAAGGCATTGGCATTGAGTTTTTTAACAGAGGTTAGATGAATTTATTTAAAAGCCACTCACATCACAATCAATGCTGCTGGGGATGGTTCTGAGATCTTTGTATGTGAGGAAGGTAAGGTTGGAGATAGAACAGATGATCTTTTAAAACAACAAATTTAAGGTCTTGTCTGTTGTTGATAGCCCAATTCCTTTTTCACCTCTTTCGTAAACTCGACTTAATCATTTCTAAATGACTATTTCTGGTCCCAAGTGTGAAGAATCAACATCCATTGGAACCCGCCATAATTCTCGTGCATTTGCAACCTAATCATTGTATATGTGTTTTCTTTTTATTTTTTCAAATTTAGCAATCAGATTACACAATAATATGCAATTATTCTTCCTCCAAGAGCACACCCATAGTCTCAAGTCAATGTTTGCATACAGAAAAGATATATGTACATTAATAAAAGCCTGAAACTGTGAAATATACCTAAAATGTCCTCTCATCAATGCAGATTGCAGAAAGCCTCCATTTGACAACCCTACAAGCAAGACTAACCGCATCACAATAAACCATCTATCAATCTATCTAGGTGTCTTCAACATTGAAGAATGGGGAAGAGCTGGCTCCCGCTACTAGCTTTTTTAGTCCTTCGGCAGATAGTTCCAAATGAAGCGGCCATCACTGTGGGTGGTGGTGTTGGCATTGGTATCAGCAATGGCGGCGGCATTGTCGGTGGTGGTGGTGTTTGGATTGGTGGAGGGATCGGCAACACCCAAACTCCTCCTTCAGGCCCTTCGGTGTCAAAGCTGAGTGCTGCTTACACTGCTCTCCAAGCATGGAAATCTGCAATCACTGACGACCCATTGGGATTTTGAAGACTTGGATTGGCTCAGATGTGTGTGCTTATAAAGGGGTGTTTTGTGCTATGGATTCTGATTCTGAAACATTTGTTGCTGCAATAGATCTCAACCATGCAAATCTCCAAGGCATTCTTGTTAGTGAACTATCTCTTCTTACAGATGTTTCGATCATTCATCTTAACAGCAACAGGTTCTCAGGCACCGTTCCCGACACTTTCAGAGGCCTTTCATCGCTTCAAGAGTTGGATCTCAGTAACAATCACCTCTCGGGTTCTTTTCCTGTAGTCACTCTGTACATTCCAAATCTTGTTTATTTGGACCTTAGGTTCAACAGCTTCTCGGGACCCATCCCTCAAGATCTATTCAACAAGGGGCTCGATGCTATCTTCCTCAACAACAACCAGTTCGAGGGTGAAATCCCTCAAAATCTGGGGAATTCTCCAGCTTCGGTGATAAACTTGGCGAACAACAAATTCAGTGGGAACATCCCAGCTAGTTTTGGCTTAACGAGTTCAAAATTGAAGGAGATCTTGCTTCTTAATAACCAGTTAACAGGCTGCATTCCACAAGGCGTTGGGGTGTTCTCGGAGATGCAAGTTTTAGATGTGAGCCACAACTCACTCATGGGTCATTTGCCAGACACAATCTCTTGCCTAACTGACATTGAGGTTCTCAATTTGGCACACAATCAGCTATCCGGTGAGCTACCCGACTTGGTTTGTTCCTTGAGGAACCTCATTAATCTGACCGCTGCGTACAACTTCTTCTCTGGGTTTAGCCAAGAATGCTCCAAATTGTTCATCGGGAATGCCGGTTTCGACTTGTCGCTCAATTGTATCCCCGGGAGAGACATGCAGAGACCACAACCAGAGTGCTCTGTGATCCCTGGAAGTGGGTTGAGTTGTCTGAGAATTCCAGCAGCACAGCCTCTGGTTTGTGGGGCATTGCTAGGGAACTTGGAGGCTAATTTAACATCATCATCGTCTCCATGAATCTCATTACACAAGAAGTTAGCGTTTTCTTCATGGATTTGAGTCACATCTTTGTTATAAATGTTATCCGTCTTTGAATGGATAAGGCATGTATGTTCAGGTACTTGAAGAAGTCCAGGAAGGGATTTGTAAAGATGATAACAGAATATTCAGGTAGGAATGGAATACTTGTATAATCGGATCTTTACTACCCAAATCAAGGATCCGATTATAAAAGACAGTATTTCGTTTGTCTCATTTCCTGTCTCTCATTATGATTTTCTGTGCAACTGAAATTAGATCGTTTGTCCAAACGCCAATGCCCAATGAGCCTATAGCCATTTTAGAATGCTAAATACGATGCCACGGTTACAGAATTTGTATATACGTATTATTAATGTAGTGTTTAATTTTTAGGCTCTTAGTAAATCTCGACACTGGTATATTAATGTGGGCCAAGTTATCGAGCAGGAAAATCTCTATAAATTAATGATGTTATAAATTAATAATAATAATTTATAATGTTACACATTAATAATGTTAGGTGATAAGGATCACGTAATTTTATTAGTATAGAAATTATTAATTAATCGATAATTTATTAATTTAAAGAGATTTATTTTCTATTAAACGAACTTATATTATTCTTTATGAATAAAACATATACATTGTATTGAATGATGTTCATGTGCAATTGACTAATTAAATATAGTACATACTCCTAAAAATAAAGTTTATTATAGTACGTAATATTAGTTTAAAAATTAATGCAAATTCATTGTAACCAGTGTTATTGAAAATCCTATTGAGAATGAAACTGAAGATGTTACAATATCGTTGTAACCAATTACGTAGAAGGAAGCACTCATAACGGTAACAATTCTTCACAATTTTTTGTTGCAGTACAAGAACGTAACACCGTAACTTTTGGATGCAGTAAGCAAAGTTAGAGATGAAAAACAACTAGATTTAAATTTTAAGAAGAAGCAAACAACAATAGAATCATTTTACTAAGTTGTTATAGTTATATTTGTAATTTTATAGAATTATTAATTTATAATATCAAAGGATCATAAATTTATATTAAAGTCTTTCGAAAAATTATTATCTAATTAATTTATCGAAATTATTAATTTAGATCTTAAATCCAAGTCGGGAATTTTTTTTTATTAATTTATTGAGTATTAATTTACAGGGAGGTTACTTTACTCCAAATCCTAATTTAATGAGCATATGATACACATAATCCTTGAAAAACTAGCAGAGAGCACACCAAGATACAGTGGACTCACATGCGTCTGATAAGTAGTCTCTCCCCTATCATTATTTAATCATCCTAAAGTAAACTCAACAGGCGATGGAGATAAAAAAAACTGTTAATGAAAGTAAAGAATGGAAATGTAAAAAACCATGAACAAAAACAACAGAAGTGTTCAATCTGTACAATTTCAGTCTGCAAGGTATGCATGAACCCAACATCAAATTAAAGAAGTGTTCATTGTATACTGTGTCGAAAGAAGAAAGAAATACAGGACGATCAAAAACTGAGTGAATTGTACGCAAGTATTGATGTTGTCAACCGAAGAAGAGCCTCTTCAAAACCAGATGATCAACAGGCACACCTCGTACAAAATAAATTTTGTAAAAAAAAAAAGTATGAGCTAGAAAAAAACTAAATAATTAAGGACGGAAGAAGGGGAGTTAAATAGGGTTTAAAGAGAATGAGTTGTTGTCGTGATCATGGCAAAGCTCCTTCCTGAGTTTACTCGAGAAAAGTTGGCAAGCATCCATGCTAAGATCAATGGCGGCTGATAGTGCAATAAACAATGCGGCATCAGCCATACATGTCACATGTTGCATCCCAACTTGTACCACAGGCTTGCTGATTTTTCCTTCACCTTCCACGGTCGCCCCCATAACGAATCCTTTAACGGGTGACCTTAAACTCAATGCAAACGAGTCGCTTGATACTCTCTTATCTATGCAAAATTGGCCACCCTTTTTGACACTCATTGTAGCTTCGGCAATAGAGATACCATTGTTTGGGCCGTTTTCGGTGACAAGTTCAAACTTGTAGCCTAAGCCATCGATTGGACCCCGTTCGCCATGCTTCAAGACGACCCCATGGTTTCCAGCTGCTGACAGAGAAGCCGTTGGGGCAGAGAATTAGCCATGCACCGGGGTTTGATCTGGAAACCCGATCTGTGCCTGGGGAGGGTACAAATGGAGTGATCATTGAAGCAGCTGCAACGGGAGAGCCTGAGAGATCATGTATCATTATCATCCACCCCTTCCTCTCTCTTCCTTGCCTTTCCTTTTCTCCTGAGAATGTTCTCATCCATCCTCTATTCTTGTTACTAAAATCCGGTGGGAGGAATCTGATCGCACGATTAACAACGAGGTAAATAAAAGTAAGCAATCGGTACACAAAAGATTGCAAAATAAAACTAAGTAAACAAATACGTTTTCATCAAATAAGAATATCCAAAACAAAAAATCATCATCAAGTGTCTGTGTACATGGGAGAGAATCAAAGATGACAGTTAGGGAGATATGAAAAGAAAATTGTCTGTTTGACATCAACTAAAATTAAGACCAAGAGATATTATTCTACATCAAGTATCAATAATAAGAGATTTGTTCTCAAGAGGATCATTTTCTAAGAAAATTGAAGTTGAAACAGAGTTCACCAATGGAATTTGATGACTGCATTAATAGTTGAACCTGTAAATTAGTCCCGACAAGGTGGCAAAAGGAATGCAGCGACAGAGGAAATAAGAGATCAAACATATTCAACCATGATCATCTTGTTCCATTAATAGCAATAAAGTAATGCTCTTTTTGGCTGTGATTTTCATACCAAAGGAAATCCTGATCAGATTATATATAAAAAGAAGCTTTGCTTGAACAACTATCATGTTTAAAAGCTAGAGGTAAGTTCAACTAATCCATAGATCCTTTCATTTTCATGGAATTCCATCCATTAAAACTTCAACTAAAGTCAATATTAAAAAAAAGGGACAATGCCACAGCCAACCTGTACTCAAATGAAAAAAGAGAGCAAAAGACAGAGACTTTCCCATCATCAAAGAACCCATTAGACTGACTTTTGGCATCCAGTTAAAAGTGTAAAACTCACTGGAAATGATCCGTATTGAAAGTGAAAACGGAAACAGAGGAACGTACCGAGATCTTGAGCGATCGGCGCTGAACTTACAACTGAACACGGGTTGTCTAATGTTGCCTTGAATTTGAAACACGACGGGGCTACATTCCGGTTCTCCGCCGAATTGAAAGACGAATCGGGGATCTGGTTCACCCTTGACCGTTAAGTAAAGTTTAGCGGTTGGTTTTCCCGGTTCGTTCCCCAGTTTCATCCACCCATTTTGGAATACCGAGGGCCTGGTTTGTGACACAGCTAAGTCTATAGTGATCTGAACACGACCCACCAGCTTCCCAGAACTAACACCACACGTGTGACCCATTCGCCCAGTGTAGACTTCGATACGTAGAGTCACAGGCTTCCCGGATAGACGCCGGAGAGTTAAGCCATCGAGGTGGAAACCGGCGGCGGAAGTTGAAGATTCGGGCGTAGAATCGCCGGAGCTGTTGCTGAGAGGTAACAAAGCCGTTTGAGACGGGAAGTTTTTGAGTTTCAACTTGCAAAAACACGGCGTCGTTGTTGGGTAAACGCCGGAACCGGCTGGCTTGGTGGCTTGTGGGGTTTCAGAGCCAATGATTCGATGATCAAACGAACAAATGGGCATGGATCCATCGTACGAATCAGCCTTTTTTCCGGCTGTTTCAAGAGAATTGTGGGTGGGAGCTGTTTTTTAAAAGAAGGAAGGTGGCTCGAAATAAAGGGCGTGGACAGGGAAGAGCTTCGTAAACATCTACGCTATGGGTTGAACTGTGGAAGTCTCGAAGTCGGCTCTACAACAAACCTCCTCTATAATGTTTCGCTTCCTTTGTCTGTGTCTTCAGGAACTTCAGTAGTGTTTTGTTTTAGACATGGTAGCATGTGTGGTGGTTTCTTTTTGGCTTTGGTTTCTTTGTTCTCGCGGGAAAATGAAAATAGATATGGATATGCAAAAGGAATTTGTTTTATTTTCTCGAGGAATTTGGACTCTCATTTGACCCCATTTTATCGCTGCTTTTATAATCTCTTTTGGCTCTCAAATTAAATTCAGTTATTTACAACTAAATTACTAAAGTTTAAACTCTATTTATATAGTCTTCTCAATTTATGACATTTTTTTTGTTTGGTGTAATCAATTAAACCACATCAAAGGAATTACTCACCAAATCCAATTAATTCCGAGCTGACATAACTTAATCTCTCGTATCATCTTTTTAGTTTAAATTAATTAATTTTAAATTTTATTGATGATGTATAATTGCCCATAATCTTAATTAATATATATCTTTAATTTTTTTTTTTATTCCTAAGGTTTTATCTTGATAATTCATATTGATTTGTGTCACATACATGGTTTTGCCTTGATTTTATGTATACACGAGATTTAATTAAATGATATCGAGTTGTTATCACTTAAATTAATCTCGTTGATTGATTAATATTTATTTTGATAAATTATCTGAATATATTTTGATTAGTTGATTTTAAATTAATATTTAAAAATTAAACATCATTTATTAATTATAGCTAAAATTTATATTCATATACAATTAATAAATAATACTTAAATTTTATAAAGTTGCATTATAATATTTAAGCTTATCATATGATGATTTACAGTCGTTGGATGCATCAAATCAAAATAATAACTTTGACAAATGTTTTTAAAGAGGTAGTCCGCAAAATAAAATAAAAAAACGGATATGAGATATTGAGGAGAAAAAAGAGGGCGAGAAAATAAGGCCCCCCGAATGTGGGGGCCATAACAGCTGGGTTAAGGCTGGAAAGATTGGAAGGGTTCACCTAGCAGGACTTTGATTTGGTGGTCGGTCTGGGTGACGGAATTTTTTAAGAAATATTAATAGCAGCAGCACCTCACGGATTGTTGACGTGGCATTCACTGGCGTCTCCTGTTTCCAAACTCGCCGTTTTTCCCATGACGGCGCTAACAGAATTTTATTCTATTTGCTGTATCTTCCTTTCGATGGTTGGTTAGCTTATAGCTTTGGTTTAACAAAAGGCAACGATTTTTTGTACACCGTCCAAATCACAATTCCAGCTTGTTTTGTCCTTTTTCTTTTTAATTTCGGGGATTTCTTGGTGCATAAGCCATTAAAAAAGTCAAAATTGCTGTAAGAAAATCATTTTAATTGCAATGGATACACCTTGGTTTCATGTATTGTCATGTTTTTGTGGGTGAATTTCTTAAATAATGTAGTTGAAAAAAAATTTGTTTGAATAGGGCACTCTGTTACAGTAAATCTAAAGACGCATTAGAGTTCAAGCGATTTATGTATAAATTTGGGGGAGACGCATGGAATGCAATGCGTCTCCCATATTTTTTCACCAATTTCATTCCTATGTAAATGTACAAAGGGTAATTACACAATTAATCATTAACTTTATTCTCTCTCTAAATTAATTAAATACAACTGCACTGTTTTGGATAACAATTTCAATTAGAAATCATGTAAGCACGATGTTGGTTTCTTTAGTACACAAATTCAATGCTAGAGCTAATGGATCAAATTGGCTTCCATATAACAACTTGAACAATGGTCGATGAGTGATCAAAATAGGAGTAAAACAAAAGTTGAGTGATTAAATTGAAAAATTAAAAGTATAGTGAGTGAATTTAGAGAGAGAGTAAAGTTGAATGATTAATTATGTAATTTAGCCTAAAAATATTGGAGACGCATGTCTCTCGTATTTTCAAAGGGTAAATTACACAATTAATTATTCAACTTTACTCTCTCTCCAAATTTACTATTGTAGTTTTAATTTTTTTAATTTAATCACTCAACTTGTGTACTAAAGGGTAATTTTTTCACTTTTTCATAAATATACAAAGGGTATTTTTTTGGAGTCCAAGCATTGAATTTGTGTACTAAAGAAACCAACATCGTGCTTACATAATTTCTAATTGAAATTGTTGTCCAAAATAGTATCATTATGATAATATCTCGTGTATTTTAAATAAAAATAGTTTTATAATTAAATTAATGTTAAATATATTCGTAATACCAATTTAAATTGAATATTTAGTAGATATAAAGTTTATATATATATTTACATGACTAACATAAATATATGAATGATTAATTGTGTAATTTACCCTTTGTACATTTACATAGTGAAAAAATATGAGAGACGCATTACACCCCATGTGTCTCCCCAACATTCACTCTATTTCGCGAAATAATTTCGAAAGTGTCCTATTTAAACAAATTTTTTTCAACTGCATTATTTGAGAAATTCAGCCTGTTTTTGTTGATCCACCAAACTCGGACCAACAAAATCACATTAATTAATAAAAGATCAAAGCAAAACTTACCCACGTTTTATTTTAATCATAACCGTTAAAACTTATTTTTAATAAATTAACGTTCTTAAAAAATTAAAACAATCTGATTTAAGGTGATAATATATGGTTTAATTTTGTTAAAAGAAATAATATTTATTTACTAAAAGATAAAAATTGGTGGTCTTGATGAAGTGAATACAGTTAGCATTTGCCTAGTATTGTTTTTTGGTATAAACTTTATGATGAGAATTTAAACCTTAATAACACAAAAATATAATGATCCCAAGTATTGGATCAAAGGCCATGCAATCTTCACTTTTACCCTTTATTTATCCCCACATTTCATGGGCCCCAGTATTTAGTTAATCCCAACATGATTATCTTACCCATAATTTTCACTTGTCTTTTTTGCATCTTTTTCAAACCTTATCCCTTTTATTTTTACTCCCCCAAATTTCGAGACCGACGCCACTATTTCTTCCTTTACGGGGTATGTGGGTGGGTGGGGGCATTTATCAGGTGACCGGCGAGTGGGAGGCAAGCGTGAAGGCGTCCCCCCAATCCACATTGTTTCTTTTTATTAACTATTTTTACTACATCATATTTGTTTCGTTACTACGCTACTAGATGCTTTCATAAGACGCACATGCATGCCATGGTCCATCCATACTCCTCACATATCATTCCATACGATTGACTATTGTAGAGAAATTAATTTAGAAACTATAGCTATACTTATAATGTGTTTCCAGTAATAACTCCTTACAAGTTTTGAGTTTGAACAATTATGCTTACAGACTATGCATACAACGTTTATAATTAAAAATTTAAATAAATATTATCCTATAATTATACTAGATTATTGAATAAATTAAAAGTAATAATTTTATGGGTATAAAAAGATTTTAGTGACAAGCCAAAATCGTTTAATCATCAAATATGATTATTATTAACGACGACATGCTTCAAAAGTCAAATTTTTAAGCTTGTTGCTTCTAGTAGGACCATCTTCAAAAGACCTCAATCGTATAAATTGGGTTGAGACCTGAGGTGGGTTACGTTGAAACATGGCTAGGTAATGTGGGCGTCATGAATACGTGGTAGCACGATAGGATTGGTTGTTTCATGGAACATTGATGGTATGATGAGAGGTCTAAGGAGAGGGATATATATTCATAAGTTAAACCAAAATGGTAGAGAATTAATGAAGGGTGATTATGTTGCCCAGCTATGTGTTTTGCTCCCACTGTTTTTCCTCGATAAAAAAGAATAACTAATTCTCCAAGTGCTACATACTTAATCAAAAAAAAAAAGATTCGAGATATGAAATATCGAAATTAAAATGATTTATGGATGTTTTAAGAATATGAAAAAATTTCGATTGTTAGAATTTAACTCATCGGAAGATCAAATTAAGTTGCTCTTAAACATCATCTTATTCTGATTAACTCATCAAAATATGCAAAGTATATTCGGGAATATATTTGAGTGTACATGTATGTAACATCAACGGGTTTTTTAACGTTGTCAAGTTTCACGTCAAGACAATAGACAACCACTTTGTATGTTTCCCCCTTCTTTTTATTTACTTATATTATTTGTCATCAAATTAGCTGTCTCTGGACCCACGAAAAAGGAGGATTGGAGAGAGAAAGCAGAAAACCTGCTAGTTTTTTTCTCTGGTGGCCCACGAACCGAAAAAAATGTTTAATTTGATCTGGAGTTCGGGCCTATCACTAGTCGTGTTCGGTCCATAAAAAATGCAAGCCATCGTGAAAAAGCAATGGTTACCGTAACAATTGTTGTGGTGATGATGATGATGCCAGCTATGGAGTTGACAGACAGGCCTGTGGTGATTTCGGTGTATCTCAATGTCAGATTTTGTGCAGCTTAAAAGGAGGAGTCCCCTCTCTAGCTACCACCATCTTTACATGAGCCTACCAAAGTCAATTATACTGATAATCACTCATCTTGGGTTGGTTGGCTCTCTGGTTTATTTTATTGAAAGGCAAACATAAAATTATGCTGCTTTATTAAACAACGAGGTCAGCGAGAATCCCTCTTAAGAAACGCCATGCTGGACTGTTATACTCATCGTTTGTTCAATGAATGTTGCAGTTTTGGTTCCTTGAATGAATAATGTAAGCATGTAGGGCATACAAGCCCAGAAAATAGTGAAAAAAGAAAGAAGCTGTTTCTGGAATGACTTGTGATACTTTAGGAAAAAATTATGGCAAAGTTAATGATCAACGGTCACAATGCCAAATCATAATTGTTTCAATAACTTGCTTAACGAGCCCAAACTTCAATTATTTCACCTCATAGTATTTGTGTTGTTGATTGTGTGCTTGGAGCTTGGACTGATCCTCGTTTGAACTTTGGGACACATTTTGATGCTAACAAAGCTCGAGTCTAACGTCGATAAGGTTTATGAAGTATGACTCGCCTACACCAGGCATATAGGCTTTCTTTACTATTTAGGCCCATAGGGCTTTCTTTGCTTCGGGTATAATATGTTGTAATGTGGAAGACAAAAAGCTCGCTAACTGTACATCTTTTTATGTTTAAAGTTTTGATTCTCTAAATAAATTGTGAAATCCTAGTTATTATATTTAGTTCTCCCTATCTTTATCAGTAGAATTCTCTTATAACATAAAATAAAATTTCTTATTTCTATATTTTAAATATTTATCTTTTATTTTTTATTTTTAAATATAAAACCAAACTTTAAAACAGAAGAAAATAATGTGGACAATAGGACACATGAAGATTGAAAAGAAAGTTTAAAAAAAAGGGAGGGGACTTGGGAGGGTCATGGGGCTTATGAGTTGCTAAAATAAAGGCGGATCTAACTAGTAGTAAGCAAAATGGACGGTTGACAGATCATCAAATCAACTTTTTCAATGCCCCCTTCATCAATGTTACCAAATCTCCTCGTTTCTTTTTTCCCCAAGGCCACAATTTGACCCTAATAAAACCAGCTTTATATCCCCCCACCCAACCAAAAAAAAAACATAAACTAATCATGTCGTGGCAAACTTACGTAGATGAGCATTTGATGTGCAACATCGATGGCAGTGGCCAACACCTCTCCGCCGCTGCTATCGTTGGCCACGATGGCAGTGTCTGGGCTCAGAGCCCTAACTTCCCCAAGGTCATCATCATATATAATCCTTATTCATCAAAACTATTTGATCTTTACATCGTCAATATTATCGATTCTTTATTATGTGATTGCAGTTGCAGCCCAAGGAGATAACTGACATCATGAAGGATTTCGACGAACCAGGCCACCTTGCACCTACAGGCTTGCACCTTGGTGGCGCTAAGTTTATGGTCATCCAGGGTGAGCCTGGTGCTGTCATTCGTGGGAAAAAGGTGAATAATATTGATATATATATATATATAACATCAACGATTCCGACTTGAAAAATCTCAAATTGTGGATGTTTTTTTTTTGGTCTGGGCAGGGATCAGGAGGGGTGACCATTAAGAAAACTGCACAGGCTCTGGTGTTTGGGATCTATGAAGAACCGGTGACTCCAGGGCAATGCAACCTGGTTGTAGAGAGATTGGGCGATTATCTTGCCGAACAGGGACTCTAGTCGACCACCTAGCTACCTTAATTTCCCTTTTTTTTAAAGTCTTTGGGTTCCAAGTAATATGAATCTTCTTACATTTGAGTTGTTTTTTCACCATGTTTTATTTCTTTTTTACTGGATTTTATTTGTATTTGTAATCCCTCACCGGCCATCGGTGATTGAGGGGTTTTTGTTTATTTGGGTTTGATGCCATTATATATATATATATAAAGAACGTTCCAACTTTGAATATATCCTATTTCTTGTATGAATCAATATTACTATTAGAGGATTAGATTTCAGGTTCCTCGACTGCCATATTTTTCTTTTCATGATCCACCTTTTGACTTGTAGTTTTCGAAGATATCTGGATTTTCAATTCCTTCAGGAAAGATTATAATAAACCTTCCTCCTACTCCTTCCTTCACGCCCTCTATATTGGGACACTGTTAACTGCTGATCATATTGTGGATGTTGGTTAAGAATTATTTAATTTCTTATCTTTAATGAATGTATAATCAGATTTTCATTATTATTTTATTCGATACCAACCTTTTTTTCTCTTAATATATCTAGTGACTAGTGGGAATGAATAAGATTCTGTGTTTATTCAAATTTTTTTCTACTTTTAAAAATATTTTAATGCATAAAATATTCTAAAATTTGTTAATTAAGTCTATAGTGTAATAACAAATTACTTTTACCAAAAATAAAATTCTAAAACATTTGTTAATTAAGTCTGTAGTGTAATAAAAGATTCTAAAAGATTATGTGTTGGGCAAGTACAATTAGGTACCGGAATGAGACCTGAACTCGAAGAGTTTATCGATTTTTTTAAAATTTTGACTTTAAGTTCGGATGGGGTCGGGTTTTTTAAAGTTATGTTTGGGTCGGGTCGGGTTCAAGTTTAGAGTGAAAAATATCCGACCAGACCCGAAAAAATTATAATTTTACCTTATATATTTAGGGATAATTATAATAATACCCCTTTATATATTATTTTCTTTTCAATTAAATCCTTATTTTTATTGTATAAAAATAAGGATTTTAATAAATATATTATTTCGGGTCGGACTGGGTCAGATTCAGATTTTATCTCAAATAATCGGGTCGGGTGGACAAAAAATTCGACTTGACCCATGCACATCCCTAAGTACAATGTAGTATCTGTTCAAAAATAACTCAAATCATTTGACATTGAACGCTCACATCCCTAGCATTACTAATGCTTGAACCGAGGAATTCAAAGAATAACATTAATTCCTTTGCCATTGAGATCATTCGGCTGTTGCTTAGTCATTTCTTTTCAGTTGTAAATTTTATACTATAACTCAATAACAAAATTATATATATATATATAATCATTTTTTTGTTGCATAATTTTCTTTTCATTTCTCATACTTATTTATAGAGGAAGCAATCCATTTCCATTAGTGAATAATTAAAACAATCTTATATGTAGTAACATTTTTATGATTTATATTTTGACAATCAAATCGTAATATTTAATTTTTTTCACAAAAATAATGCACATAGAGTTTTGAAATATACAAAAATTGTTCTCCTCATTTGTGCGTACTGTATATAATAATTTTTTTTTTGGGTAATGTAAAGCTAATAATTGAGTAAGCTAAAGTCTTCTTCCTGTCTGATCATGTTTTCCACCATAGGTGGAGGACTTAGAAGCATCTGGACTTCAAGGGTTCCATTTGTCTCAAGTTTGGCTAATGCGTCAGCAATCTGGTTACCCTTCCTAGACACGTGCTGGAATTGTATTCTCCATTCTCTTTTTTCCAATTCCTTAATATGCTGCAATATGTTTAGAGCTCCTCTTCGAATGGTATTATTCTCCAGGAGTCGAATTGCCTCCATGCTGTCTGATTCAATTATCAGCTGAGTGATTCCTTTGTTCCAAGCGATACTCATACCGATGTATATTCTCCATAGCTCGGCTTCTATCACCGAGCAAATTCCTATGAACTTATGAAAGTGGATTGTCCATTTTCCTGTGTGGTCTCTGATGATGCCTCCACAAATTGTATTTCCATTTCTGGCGTTGCAGCTGGCATCTGTGTTCGATTTGAACCATCCATTCGGTGGCTTTGTCCAATGTTCACTCGTTCCTTGGTGGCTGGTTTGGTGTTGCAGCTGTGTTTGAATATGATTACGTTGAGAGGCAGCGATTGTCCTGGAGTCTTCTACTCTTGTCAAGCATGCTGCCATTCTCTTCAAAAGGGGAAAAGAAGACTATCGCAATTCCTTTCAAGCCAAATGTTCCATAGTATTGCACCAAATTGAAGATCCCAGTCTTGGTACTCTATTCCCAATTTGCTTGGTTCGGCCAAATTTAGGCGAATCCAGCTTCTCATGTCCGTTGCTAGGAACTCTGCTCGCTTTTCTGCCTTGATTAGGGATGACCAGATTCATAGCACAGGAGGGCACCATCTAAAGACGTGGTCTATTTCTTCAGGGGTTGATTTGCACATTGGGCATCTATCATCCATGGTGAGGTGTCTTCGAGGTCGTTCCACATTCATCATGATTTTGTTGGAACAGATTAACCACAAGAAGATTTTTACCCTTTGTAGACCTCTGTACTTGTGAATTGTCTTCCACAACGGTAGTTCCGCATCGTAATCCATAGGCTGTTTTGACAGAAAATTTCGTATCTTCACGACCTTTCCACCCAATCGTGTCCTAATAAGTATTTATTAATGAACTGCAAAACTATAATTTAAGTAAATAAATTCAATAATAAATGTTGAAAATTAAAGAAATTATTGTTTATTGAAGGAAAGAAGTGGTTTAAATAATAAGGGAAATAACAAATGAGATATCATTTTCTAGGAATGGAAATGAATGGACCCCAAAACCATAAGAACTATATGGGCCATACATTGGGTGTGGTGTTATGCTAGGAAAATAAATAAATCTGTCATTCAATTCAACCAATCATATAATCATTGTTTTGAAAATCGGATCGGACCGGTCGGTTCAATCGAGAATCGTTGTCTAGTCCGGTTCAATCTACACCGGTTGAACCGTACTAATGAACCGGTCAGAACCGTTGAACCATTCGAACCGGACCAGTTGAAAATCGGAAAAAACCGGAAATTTTATTTTTTTAAAAAATTAAACCAAACGACATCGTTTGTTAAACTAGCCAAGTCGAACTCGAGTATTGCTGAGCTCGACTCGAACTTGAAAACTTTAAAAGTAAGCTCAACTTGACTCAAACTCACTAGCTAAAAATTATCAAGTTCAACTCAAACTCGAAATATAATATTGAAACTTGAACTCAAAAAGAAATTTAGAAGCTCGATTAAAGCCTAAAATTCGAGCTTGATTGAAGTGAAAGAATAGTTCACTCAATGCTCACCAAAAGGCTCCATGATTTTGAATGTCAAATTACCTCTATTATTTATAGAAGTTAGTTGTGATGCTCTTCTATGTTTCTTAGCCATGTGAGATTGTTTTGTTCTCATATTTTTACTCTTTAGACTTTTGGGATGCTCTTCTATGTTTCTTAGCCATGTGGGATTGTTTTTAAAATAAAATTAAACCAAACAAATATCATTTTGATATGATTTTTTAGCCCCAAATTTATTTTTTAATTATAGTTATATAATTATATTTATTATTTAATATGTTTTACCTTAAATATTATGTTGTAGTTAATTTGAATCATTTTGTTTCATTTGATTTTATGGTTTTTAACTTATATATGTTATGAATTGCTTTGAATATGACTTGTGATATAAAAAATTATTTTTTATTAAATATTTTTGATATTTTTATTTAATTTTTTAAATAATTATGACGTCGTCCGATTCTTCCGACCGGTCGAACCGATTCGACCAGTCCAAGTGAACCGATAACATAATCGATTCGCTAACCGGTCCAGTTCTAAAAACCATGCATATAATCCATCCTTTGGCGCTGTATCTTTCCATGGGTCTCATTAGGCCTACATTTAAAAAAAATTAAAATATATATTATTTTTAAAATATTTCATTTATTAAATAATATTTTAGAAAACAACTCTAAACTTATTTCAATATTTTTATTATATTCAAACTCATATGTATGAGTTCTTTTTCATCGAATTATAATTGGGATGGGAACAACTAAGAGCTCAAATAATATGAATTTCTTCTCTCTTTTTCCTTTAATCATTTGCCTTAGTATAAAGGAGCTTAGCTGTTTTTGTTTGCCACGAACTTTCCAGTTGCTTTTCGATAGAGTAAATTAAAAATGGCAAATAATTAGCAACTGAGTAAATTATAGGGTAAATTACACAAATAATCACTAATGTTTGAGTAAGCTTTCGTTTTCCCCACTAAAGTTTCAAAAGTAACAAGTTGGTCACTAACACTATCGATTTGTTACAAATCGATCACTGGTCACTTCCGTTAACAGTCGTTATTGTAGTAACAGAATGCTAGTGTGACACGTTAAACCAACTAACTATCATGTTTGATCGATCGTTTGACTCTTCTTCTTCTTCTTCGGTTTTAGACGAGATGATTCTAGTTTCTGTAAGGCTCGAGAAGCTAATAATGTGTGGTATGATTCATGAATTGTGCTTGAAACAATCATATCTTTGCTGTTGGTATGATGTTAGACTGGGATTTCCTTGAAAAAATCTTGATGCTACAATTATATTTTCGAATTTCTGGCCTCTACTACAAGCATGCACTTCTTTGATATCGGTTCTTTTTTAAAATTACTTTGCACTTAGTTATTGGTGATAGGAAAAGGTTTAAAACATCTCAAAATAACATTTAAAATATTTGTTTTTCCCTTTTACCATTCAGATTTATGTTTTGGTGAAGATATTATTGATCAGAGGAAGAGCTCATAGCCTAATACATGATAGTTAGAGTACTGTTTGATTGGTACTTTTAGTTTTTGCTATTGGTCCTTTATATTTAATTCGATTTAATTGGATTCATTCAATTTAATCCAAATCATGCTATTGAGAAAAGTAAAAGACGTTAAGAAGAGCACCAGCAAAAAACAACTTAATCAAAAGAAATTCAGAGAAATGAATTTTAATCAAACTTTTTAACGTGTAATCTGTCATGCCACCTTTAGTTTAATTTTTTCCTACTTTCCTTTTTCATTTCACTTTTGTTTTTCATATGGCCATGTCTGTGAAGAATGCATAACTTGACAGCTTCCTAAAATGGGATATAATTTTATTGACTGTGTAAAAATATGCAAGAGAAACTTGTTCAAGATGGTGTTTGTCCAAAAGTCTAGAATATTGTTGGTGTCCAACAAACTTGTAGGTTCCTTGTTTCCCCAGCTTATGAAACTTGCCAAAATCCAATATTGTTAAAGTAATCTTGTATTTCTCATTGTCTTTTTGGTCATTCTTTTCATTAAAGTTCTGAAATTTTTTAGAAAGAGACCCTCATCATTCCGTTGACTGGCTGTTCTTTGATTATGCAAGAAGGTTTCATGTAATCAACTCTTAAAATTGAAGAAGAAGAGTCAAACGGTCTATCAAACATGTTGAGTCAGTTGGTTTAATGTGCAACGCTAGCATTCCTTTACTGCAGTAACGACGGTTAACGGGAGTGACCAGTGACGATTTGTAACAAAACGATAGTGTTAGTGACCAATTTATTACTTTTGAAACTTAATTGAGAAAAATGAAAAATTACTCCAACATTAGTGACTATTTATGTAGTTTACCCTAAATTATAACTATTTTCTTTTGTATTTTGTCCCAGAGAGGAGAGATTGCTACGTAATAGGTGATATGCCAGTAATAACGAAAATCAAATTATATTTAAAATTTTAAACATTTTTTAATATTTTAATATATTTCATAATAATATATATTTTATGAGAAAATATATTTGATCAGTTGAATAAATTACTTATGTTTATTTCTTATATTTTATGAGAAAATACAAAAAAAAAGTAATTTTTTAAATTTAAAATTTAAGTCTTAGAGTTAGGACAGAAAAGGAATTTGCATAATTAAAAAATAAAATAGTGTAGCGGATTCGTTGTTTCAACGCTACGTCTGGGTGTCTCTTGCTTAGCTCACTTTGCCTTTGTCCATTCAGTCAAAATACTTTCCCAGCCTTCATCTTGTTTTCTCCAAAGAAAACACATCAGTGAAAACTTCATCAATGAAGAGAAAAATATATTCGACAGAAGTAGAGGAAAGAGAAAATGTCGCGGCAAACTTATGTAAATAAGGGCGTAAATAAATCGAACTTGAACGAATAAAATTATGTTCGTGTTCATTTATTTATTTTTGAAGGTGTTCGTGTTATTTTATTTATTGTTCATGAACATATTCATTTAATGTTCGCGAACGTTCATTTATATGTTCATGAACCTATTCCTGAACGTGCTCATGAACATGTTCGTTTTTTACATTGTGTTGATGCAAAGAGATTTGTCATTTTGTTCCAAGCATAATTTTAATACATAGAGCACCTAAGAAAGTGTTATTATCTACTTGTTTTATGAAACTTCAAAGTCTCATATCCACTTCGTTTGCAACCTGCATTTGCTGCTATATTTTATAAGCAGCTGTTATGTTGTATCCTCAAACCCTGAGATTCCTTATGGGATTGTATTTTCTCCGGATAGAGATTCCTTGAGGAAGGAGAGATAAATGGTCACTTCTGCATAACTTTTCGTACTCTTGGTTTTAACTGGTGGTTGCATTCTGAGCCTTTTGTGATTTTAACTTCAGGAGCCTGGTGGTGTTACTGTTAAAAAGACCAATCAAGCCTTCATCATCGAGATCTATGACGAGCCAATGACTCCTGGCCAAAGCAACATGATTGTTGAAAGGCTCGGTGATTATCTCAATGAACAGGGTCTTTAATTTATTTGCTGTGCCTTAATTGTAACATTTCTTCCTGGCTTCTTTTTTCTATACGAAAGTGCACCGGCCACCTCCGTAGTTGTCGTAACCTAATTTTGTCCGGTTATCCGAAGCGGATAAAAAACGAGCAATGATTAATTTAAGGTGGTTTGTGCGCTAATTCAAGTGACCTTGGTGATAAAGATTGAAATTAATTCAAATGGCATTGGAAAAATGTGAGGATTGATGTGGAAGACGATTGATTTTGGGTTTTAAGCATTAGATTATTTGGGTCTGGTAATCATTCGTGCTTATCCATTCTTTATCATTACCCAAACACATTCAAATCAACGCTTAACCACCAATACAACTTTAAGCATTGAAAAAGTATGTCTTGAGTTATGGTGTCTCATTGATAATCAAATCCGATTTTGATTCACCTTAGTGGATCATCGCTAAATTTATTCCTAAGAAGTTGAATTATGACCATATGATTCTTACTTCCAAACTTTAAATCAAAACACCTTCAAATCAATGTCTTTTTGAAATGAGAAGATTATTAAAGATATGGTCGTTCGCCAAATAAAGTTTTCAAAAAATTATGAATGTTATCTGAAGATATTAAGTGTACTTTTTAAAAGAAAATAAAAGTCTAAAGTAAAAATAAAGATAAAAGAAAAAGGAAACTTTTATAAAAATAACTCCAAAGAACAAAATCAAATTTAGCACATACTTAAATATTATAGAGGTAGAATAAATATTTAAAATAAAATATCCTAAAAGATAATCCAAAAATAATTTAAAAAACAAATCTCCAAAGTATTTTTAAATTCAAATTCAAACTTAAATCCATAAGATAATTTTGCACGTCCTCCTTCCAGAAAAATGTTAATCGGACTGTCTTCTAGAAAATATTGTTGACTGGATCGCTAGATTCTACCACGTCGGAATCAGTCGTGTCCCAAACCGTGCCCATGGCTCTAGCCTGATTCCAAAAAAAAAAAAAAAAACTGCATATTTTATCCTTATACCGCTGGTTTTGGAAAATAAATCTATGCACGAAAATAAATCAAAATAGAACCAATTCAACAACATCAAATAAACAAAGAAGAATAATTATCAACAAAATATATACAAATCTAATCACTCAACATACACATTGAATTTTAGTAAGTACATCGATCAAGGACTTCTACTCTTAATTTTACCAGAAATTTTAACACAGTGAAGGACCAAACGTGGTTAATGCCTCCTAAAGTATTCCAAAAATAAAGGAGATGATATGTACATATTTGATCAGCAAGCTAAGGTTGTTCTGGCTTGATAAAAAATCCTGAGTTCAAAACCTTAGAAAGAAATATAATAATGTTAAATTTTGGATCGGGTTTAGACGACTTTTCTTCTGAGGAGGCTACACTCGATAACTTGCCCACACGACACAAGCAGCTCACTGCAATGGATTCAACGTCAACGCCCAACGGCACTACATACTTTCCTAATCAAGATATCTATCTTCTTCTTTAATCATCTTGTGATTTTGTCTATTATGTTATGTTTGCTCAAAGCCAAAAGAGACCAGTCAGTAAACGGATATATATTTATCTAAAACAAAATTTATAGTTTATAACCCTAAGTATTATAAATATATATATGGTACAAGCAATAAATCCATTGAATATTATTCCTTTGAAACGACAGTGAACAGTTCTTACGAAACCACGTCTAATAGATTTTGTTAGAAATTAGAAATTAGAAATTAGAAATTAGAAAAAAATAATCAAAGCGATATCAGAGTAAAATAAAACGTGTATAAGAGTTAAGACTTAATATGATTCAACATTGTCTATCTTCACGGACGAGAAGAACACCAACTCACTATAGATGTAGAGATTACAAAATGTACAAATACAAGATATCATGTGTATCTTAAAATCTTATATCTATACCAAAACCCAGAGTATCCCGAATCACTCTCTTAACATACTACAAAATTATTTCTACAACATAAATCCCCAAAAGTTACAAAAATCTCAAAAAGGATTAATCTCTCCAAAATAATTCTCTCTCTCAATTCTAAAGATTAAGACTATTCTCTATTTATAGAATCGAATACTTAGTCACCAAGAATACCATAAAATCTAATTTAATTATTAATTATAATTTGGATTAAAATATAACATATTTGAACTCAAATTTTATTTGAAATTACATTAACACATACATCAGAAATAGTTTTAAGAACACAAGGTAGTTAAAAATGGAGCTCCTCAATGCCACAAAAGCAATCTATTTGGGTTTTGGTGGAGAAGTTTAAAGATGAAGAAGACATCTCTAACAATCTATAAAACTCTAAAACAACTGTATGCATTAAACGAACAAGTTTCAATGTTTAAGAGATATGGTTGCTTGATCAGATAAATGTTGATAATTTTATTTATTTAGTATTATGGGTGATATTTGTTTGAAATTTTCTTAATCTATAATAACATGGTTACACCTTATAAACACAACTGCTCTAATTCTTTAGAGAGAATAACATGTCATTTCACCACAAATTTCTTTTATTGATACGGGATAAGTACAAGGTAGTATACGTTCAAACATTTGACAATACTTAATGCTCACACCTCTAACATTTTCGGTACTCGAACTCGGAACCTCAAAGAATATTTAGAATAAACTAATCAACACTCTCTTCTTCGTAGAAATATAATTAATTGATGAATATTTAGTTTAGAATATTAATATAAGTAAATTTATCATAGAGGTACATAAATTTTATTTAGTACATCTTTGTATAAACATGAATGGGATAATTTTTCACATTAACATAAATAATTATCATTGCTTATGAAATTTTTAGATTGCAATGGTTAATTGTGTACCATTGTTACATTTGATAGAAGTGTTATTTTTTTTGTTAGTTTTTTTGTTAGTCTATGCAGTATACATAAATTGTATATTTAGTCTATATATTATACTTTTAGTCAATTTTAATTTTTTGCTTTTCAAATACAATTAGAATGAATTTTCATTTTATTTAATATTTTTTCTAATTGAAATGATTATTACTCCTTATTAACTTTTTTAGTTTGTATACTCTAATTTAATAGTTTGATGTTAAACATGAGGATGGTCAAAGTGAGATGAAGATTTCTTTAATTAGATTATTTTAAATTCATATGATCATATTATTTTTATAAAATCGATCGATTTATAATTAAAATTTGAAAAATAAATGGAATTAAAGTCAAAATTTATTCATAATATAAATAATAACGATAAAATTTGACTAATCTAAAATAATAACAAAAAAAAACGTAATTTAACCTAGTTCTTAATGATGGTAGGCTTCAGCTCAGGGGATGAAATGCAAAGAGTGGAACCGGATGTACATAGAGATGAATGGATCCGGTTGATGTGTTAACGGACCCGAGATGGTTACCCATCTTCCCACGCAACGTTGTATAGAAGCTCATCTGATCTGAGCTTCAAACTCCTAATCCTACTCGATGTCTCCATCTTAATAAACACCAAATCCGAAGCACAACTTTCCAACAAAGCCAAATCCTGTAGACTCACGATGCTCGCATAGAGAATAAATAGATAATATAATATCGCAAAATCGAAGCGAAAACTCGAATGCTCAATGGGGAACAAGATCGCGCGAACGACGCAAGTCTCGGCGACGGAGTATTACCTGCACGACCTGCCGTCTTCGTACAATTTGGTGCTGAAGGAGGTACTCGGCCGGGGCCGATTCTTCAAGTCGATCCTGTGTAAGCACGACGAAGGGCTCGTCCTCGTTAAGGTCTACTTCAAACGAGGCGATTCCATCGATCTCCGTGAGTACGAGCGCCGTCTAGTTCACATCAAAGAAATATTCCGGTCACTTGACCACCCCCATGTTTGGCCCTTCCAGGTCACTGGTTTTCTCTTAATTCTTCTCTCTCTCTCTCTTTTTATTATAAACAACCCTGGATTCTTAGTGTTTGATTTGAATTTAGCTTAGACCTGACTTGAATTGAATGATATAAAATTTTATTGCCGGACCTTTCTACATAGCATTAATTCCTGAGATTGAGATTATTCCATTGATTTTTTTTTTAAATTTTATATCCGGCGCTTTTCTGATTGTAATGGCTGGTTTTCGTACAGTTTTGGCAAGAAACAGATAAGGCAGCATATTTATTAAGGCAATATTTTTTCAACAATTTGCATGATCGATTAAGTACTCGGCCGTTTTTGAGTCTCGTTGAAAAGAAGTGGTTGGCGTTTCAGGTCTGTCTCTGTTTCTTCCTCTTTGCATCTTACTCTCTTAGGTTATGAAGAGTAAAATTCGTCTCATTTTTTTCTATTTTGGGGGTGTTGTAGTTGCTTCTTGCAGCGAAGCAGTGCCATGAGAAGGGGATATGCCATGGTCAGTTAAGTTAGTTACGAAGGAATTTATTTCGTTTATCTTCTGATTTCATATGTGTATGATGTTTTTAATCGTTGTGCTTTCAAAATTGTTTTAGGTGATATTAAGTGTGAGAATGTGTTGGTTACCTCGTGGAACTGGGTTTATCTAGCTGATTTTGCCTCATTCAAGCCTACATATATTCCTTATGATGACCCTTCGGATTTCTCCTTTTTCTTTGACACTGGAGGAAGAAGGCTGTGTTATCTTGCACCGGAGGTTGGTTCTAGCTTCACTTATTTTATTGCTGCAGTTTCTTTGTTTTGTTTGTTTCCTGTGATAGATGTTTTGATAAACAGTCTTATGTTCTTATATTGACACCTTTCACTTTTGAATAGCAATTTGGGTCAATTCTTTTAGAAGTGGAACTGAACATGAAATTGATCTTCTGAAATTACTGCTCACAAATAACTAAGTTTGGATACATACTCTGATGCCTAGATAGCCCTATGGATTATGAAATCTCTTAATGAGTATTGTCAATTACTCTTGCAGTTTACTTCTATGTTATCTGACTTAGGTGTTTGTTTTGGACATGGATGTGTTTAACTTTTTCCAAGATTTCCATGTATTTGGAGGGTCCTCAAAGTATCATATTCCCATATCTATTTCACTATGTGTTGAACACAAGTGCTAGACACAAATTCATCAAGAAAAATGAAGGGTTGGAGTAACATAGGTTTACTTGCACCCTTTCGTTTTGGGCTCTAAACCAGCATGTACAAGGAAGGGAGGTTTGATAAGGGCTGACGGTTGTGCGAAATTGGTGATTGGATTCTTTTCTGTTTATGTTGAGCTTGGAAAAAGAATTGATGCAATGTTTTGCCTGTTTATGTGGTTATTAGTTTGATTCAGGAAATGGTTTAGGGCCATCTCTCATAAAAGAACCATTTTTTTTCTTTTGTTCCCAATGACTACATCTGTTTAGCAGCTAAAAGTTTTGGATGATAATTAATCAATTAGGCAGTTCCAACTTCCAACTGATTTTAGTTCTATTTGGATATACATGTCTAGCTTAAGACATGATAATTGCTAAATGTGAATCACGTGTTGACGTGTCTGGTTTTTGACACATGTTTTGTAGCTTTGGTATTTTGTATAGCTTGGTAATTGTTTGGTTATAATATGTTGATCTGATTATGTCTTGTTCACCTATACATAAAACATGTCTTATTTAAGTTTCAGCACTACACTTGAAGAGAGAACATATTATATTCTATATGTGTATGGCATGTTTTTTTTTCAATACTGATTTTCTCTATTGCTATATAGAGATTTTATGAGCATGGAGGTGAAATGCAAGTTGCCCAAGATGCTCCTTTGAAGCCATCTATGGACATCTTTGCTATTGGGTGAGCTTTCTAAATGTAGTAGTATTTTTGTGGAAACTACAGTTCCTTCTAAATTTGTTTTTCTTTTTCAAAGACATTCCGATCTCTTATCTGGAACCATATGTTACAAACTAAATAAATGGTAGGTGAGATCCTAATACATTGTAAACTAGTGTACATTATATAGGTATGCTTACCTGTACTATTCATTCTAAATATATTAGCTTACCAACTGATACATGTTCTGAACGTTTTGAGTAGTATCGCCTGATGTTAAGTCCTCTAGTGAAGTAATGATTTTTGTGAAATTTTGTTACGTCTAAGTTTCTGAGTCCTGATGATATAGTTTGATCTTCATGAAGAAATAGTGGTTTCAATCTACTTGTTTTGAACAAAATGTAAATTCCAAATCATTTTTTGTCCAACAATAATAATATGTGCTTGCTATACAACTGTTTAGATGTGTTATTGGGGAGGTTTTCCTTGAGGGCCAGCCACTGTTTGAACTTTCCCAGCTTCTTGCATATCGCAGAGGGCAATATGATCCTAGTCAACATCTTGAAAAGGTGGTAATTTCTTTCCCTGCCTTTCTACTTGATGCATTTGCTATCCCTTTTCACTGATTTTTCTTCTACATATTGAGTTTTATTTAATCTTATTGCTGCTATTTACTTGCTTGCACAAGACTACTATCAGTGCAATTCTTGTTAGTCGTAAGAAGTTATTCTCACTTTCTTCATGTTAAAATCAGTTCATGGTTAACTATTGCTTTTCTAACAATTTGATTTGCATGTGCAGATCCCAGATATTGGAGTACGAAAGATGATACTTCATATGATCCAGCTTGAACCAGAGTCTCGCCTCTCTGCTGAAAGTTATCTACAGAATTATGTAGCTGCTGTATTTCCTGGCTACTTCTCACCATTTCTGCATGGTTTTTATTGTTGCTGGAATCCTCTTCATTCTGATATGAGGGTAAACATGTTTTTAATCTAGGAATTGTAAAATTAATCATTCTTGCATCTAATATCTGCCCTTGCTCTGTAATTTCTATTGTAGATTGCAATGTGCCAGAGGGTTTTCCCCGAGATATTGAAGCAAATGATGAGCAAGAGGTCAAATGATGAGATGGGAGGGGGTCTTGGCAAATTGCATACCTTAAGTGGTAAACAGTCGCAAGATATTGTTTCAAAACAACAGTCACAAGAGATCGTTACAAAACAAAAGTTGAGCTCAACAAATCACTTGTTGACAAAAAGAGAAAAGATGGATAATGGTTCTGTTGGGGATCGGTTCAAGCTTCTTGGCAACATCGATACCCTACTTGGAGATGTTGAACAGAGCAATCATTACCTTGGGGAGAATCCAACAGAAGGAGATACATCCAAAAGTGCACTTTCCCAAGATTTTAAACAAAATGGCATTGAATCTCCCACTTCCTTCATCAAAATATTTCTGATTTGTTTAGGAAAAATGATCACCCTTTTCTGAAAAAGATTACAATGGATGATTTAAACTCATTGATGTCTGACTATGACAGTCAATCAGACACCTTCGGAATGCCTTTTCTACCATTACCCGAAGATAGTATGAAATGTGAAGGGATGGTTTTAATTGCCTCTTTGCTTTGCTCCTGCATACGTAATGTTAAGTTACCTCATTTGAGGAGAGGGGCGATACTTTTGCTGAAGACCTCTTCATTATACATTGATGATGAAGATCGCTTGCAGCGAGTACTTCCATATGTAATTGCAATGCTTTCTGACCCAGCGGCAATTGTGCGGTGTGCTGCCCTTGAGACTTTATGTGACATTCTACCCTTAGTTCGAGATTTTCCTCCTAGTGATGCAAAAATTTTCCCAGAGTACATCCTTCCAATGCTTTCCATGCTTCCTGATGATCCAGAGGAAAGTGTGAGAATTTGTTATGCAAGCAATATAGCTAAGCTGGCTCTAACAGCTTATGGATTCTTGATACATTCAATAAGGCTTAGCGAGGCTGGAGTTCTTAATGAATTGAATTTGTCTCCGAAGTCTTTAGCATCATCTGGTGAGTCATCTGGGCGCATTCAGAGGTCAAATAGTGATGCACAGCTAGGCCAATTAAGGAAGTCCATTGCAGAGGTAGTTCAGGAGCTTGTAATGGGTCAAAAGCAAACTCCAAACATTAGAAGAGCTCTCCTTCAGGACATTGGCAACTTATGCTGCTTTTTTGGCCAGAGACAGAGTAATGATTTTTTGTTGCCCATACTCCCAGCCTTTTTGAATGATAGAGATGAGCAGCTAAGGGCAGTGTTTTATGGGCAAATTGTGTTTGTCTGCTTCTTTGTGGGCCAACGAAGTGTGGAGGAATATCTTTTACCTTATATTGAGCAGGCTTTAGGTGATGCAATAGAGGCCGTTATAGTTAATGCACTGGATTGTTTGGCTGTTCTGTGCAAAAATGGTTTCTTACAGAAAAGAATATTGCTTGAAATGATAGAACGTTCCTTTCCATTGTTATGTTTTCCTAGTCAATGGGTAAGGAGGTCGGTTGTCACTTTCCTTTCATCTAGTAGTGAGTGCTTGGGTGCTGTAGATTCTTTCGTTTTCCTTGCTCCAGTAATACAACCTTTCCTACGTCGACAACCTGCATCTCTGGACTCCAAAAAAGCTCTTCTTTCTTGTTTGAAGCCACCTGTCTCAAGGGAAGTATTTTATGAAGTCTTAGAAAATGCTAGGAGTTCAGACATGTTGGAGAGACAGAGAAAAATATGGTACAATTCATCAGTGCAATCGAAACAATGGGAAATTGCTGATTTACTGAAGAGAGGGGCTGGGGAATTAGACTCAATGAAGTATTGGTCTGAGAAACAACAGTCTATTGGAGGTCATAGACCCATTGATAGTGCATTGCAGCAATCTGGGCTAACAGAAGATGATGACGATACCAAGCTGAGAGTTCTGGGGGGTCATATACGAAATGCTTCTAGTGTAATTGACATGCGTGATCCATTATGCTCAGAGAAGCTAAAGTTTTCAGGTTTAACATCTCCGCAGCTCAATGGTTTAAACAGTTTCATGTGTGATAAGTCTTCAGAAGGTATACCTTTGTACTCTTTTAGCATGGACAAGCGAGCAATGGTAGCTCCTCCAGCAGCTTCTGATACTCCTTTGCCTTGTATAGATCCAGTTAGTAAATCATTTACCATGTCTAGTTCAGTTCCAGCACCTAAGCTTGTTTCAGGCTCCTTTGGTATCACTGGTGGTTCTAAACAATTTTACAGAGTTGTACATGAACCAGAAAGTCGTGAAAATGATCAAATAGCCTATGTTAATAGTAAATTTCAAGACATGGGATTATCTGGTACAGTAAAAGGAACTTCTGTTCCAATGGAAGATGCTTCTGCTTCAACTGATTTCACAGGACTACCCTCATTTGCTCGGTCTTCATCAATTCCAGATTCAGGTTGGAGGCCGCGTGGGGTGTTGGTTGCACACCTGCAGGAGCACCGATCTGCTGTCAATGATATTGCAGTTTCAAATGATCACAGTTTCTTTGTGAGTGCATCTGATGATTCCACTGTCAAAGTGTGGGATTCAAGAAAGTTGGAGAAGGATATATCGTTTAGGTCAAGGCTAACTTATCACTTGGAAGGAAGCCGAGCACTATGCACTGCAATGCTCCAAAATTCTGCTCAAGTTGTTGTTGGAGCATGCGATGGGACAATCCATATGTTTTCTGTTGATCACATCTCTAGAGGTCTTGGAAATGTTGTTGAAAAGTATTCAGGTATCGCTGATATAAAAAAGAAGGATGTGAAAGAAGGTGCAATACTTACCCTTTTCAACTACCCTGTGGATAACTGTGGCATTCAGACATTTATGTACAGCACCCAAAATTGTGGTATTCATCTTTGGGATACGAGATCAAGTTCAAATGCATGGACATTAAAAGCAGTTCTGGAGGAAGGTTACATATCGTGTCTGGTTGCAGGCCCTTGCGGGAATTGGTTTGTTTCAGGGTCTTCTAGGGGTGTGCTTACCCTTTGGGATTTAAGGTTCTGTATTCCTGTGAACTCATGGCAGTATTCTCTTGTATGCCCTGTAGAAAAGATGTGTCTCTTTGTTCCTCCTTCAAGTGTCTCAGTTTCTACAACTGCAAGGCCGCTTATTTATGTGGCTGCTGGCTGCAATGAAGTTTCACTTTGGAATGCAGAGAATGGGAGCTGCCACCAGGTAAAGAGGCAATTGCTTCTATTAATCAGACATAGTGTATGCATGATTGAAATAAAGGATGTTGGTATTTGGAACAATAATTAGAAAATTTTAGCAATAGCCTTATATTAAAACTGTGCTTGGTAGGAGAATACATTTGGGGAATTTAAAGGGCGGATGGTAAAAAAGGAAAGAGGATTTTATCATACTTTGTAGGACAGAAAAGTGAGGGTCCTTCCAAATTGCATTAGGAGGAGAGAAAATGGAAGGATGTTGTTCTAATTATATATTTTGAAATTTTTTGTTAGAGATTAATGTACAATGGAAACTGATTGAGGGATATAAAATCCTGGATTTGTCCCTCTATAATGAGAACTAGTTTTTGTTATTATCGTTCATTGTGATTGAATTTTTTCCTCCCAACTTTTGTCTCCAGGTATTTAGGGCTGCAAATTATGACACTGAAGCAGAAATGTCTGATTTACCATGGGCCTTGGCAAAGCCATCCACTAAAAGAAGCTCTAAATCTGATCCAAGGAGGAATGCAAATCCAAAGTATCGAGTGGATGAACTAAATGAACCCCCACCACGTCTTCCGGGTATCCGTGCATTACTTCCTCTACCTGGTGGTGATCTATTGACTGGAGGCACTGACTTAAGGATTCGCCGCTGGGACCATTGCAGGTTTTTATTGAATTCCTTTTTTATCCCTGTTCAGTGATCTTATGGAATATGCATTATTTACATTATTTCCATTGCAGCCCTGATAGAAGTTACTGTATCTGTGGCCCAAATTTTAAGGGAGTTGGAAATGATGATTTCTATGAAGCAAGATCAAGTTTTGGGGCACAAGTTGTACAGGTATCGTCTAATGATATATTTACATAAAACTTCATTCTTGTGTTTTACCTTTCAGAATTTTATTGGATTACTATGTATTATGGTTTTTCACTTTTCACTCATTTTCTATCATGGCTTTTTGTGCAAATTATCTCAACTGCCTTTTCACTAGAACGCAAGGGTGCCTTCTGGAACTGTTTGGTTTAGGGTCTCCTGCTCTTAGTATTTATGTTTTCTTTTCTTGGCAAACAGGAAACTAAGAGACGACCTCTAACAATGAAGTTGACAGCAAAAGCAGTTATTGCTGCTGCTGCTACTGATTCTGCTGGATGCCACCACGATTCCGTCCTCTCTTTGGCTTCTGTGAAATTGAACCAAAGACACTTGATATCAAGCAGTAGAGATGGGGCTATTAAGGTTTGGAAGTGAATAACCCAAAAGCTTGAGTGCTTTAATATACATATTTAGTTACAGAAATAGTAATTGTACATGGTGAAATTGTGCATTCAGATTCAGATCTTAAATTCTGCAGCCTAACCATTTACCTCCTTTGGTTCGTAGTTTTGTACAGTTAGTACGCTTGTAAGTTTATGTGGGATTTTTCTTATTTATTATTAATACAATCCCTTATTTATCAATGAAAGAGAGAAAATACTTTGGTACTTATTCTTGTTTAACAGAAAATAACTTGTATCTCCATACAGTTTCTTGCATTTATGTGCAAAGTTCATTGATGTTAAATCTGAACCCTTTTAATGTCCAATCCCCATTTTCTTTTGCATTAGTTCAATTTGTTTGTAGTTAATAAATTAATGTCCTCTTGGCATGCTCTGATTAAACAGTATTATGGTATGGTAGCAAACAATGAGGTTTCCGAATCAGCAACACTTGCTCTGTTTTATCTAGTTCAAATGCATAGGAGTGATAATCATTCAGTTCTTAAGGAGAGGTTGTTAAAGTTGTGTTTTACTTACACACTGAGGAATATATATATAGTATCATGTCATGTCATGTGCATGTATGAATGAATGCCCTGGCCTCTAGGTTGGATTAATGTCTAATGAACTGCATGCGTTTGTTTACATGGAATTTGAGTCATTCTTGATGGTAAAGCATGAAAAATATTTGCAATCGTTTCGGATTCTACCGTCTTGATCGGATTACTGGTTGTTCTATTATCTAATGTCATAACCCTTATGATATCGTTTTTTTATCAACCTGCTGCGAAAAGAATGAATAATTTCTTCAGTGCTGGAGAATGCTACATGGTTTGCAAGGTTTGGTATTTATTGTGCATGTAGTTGTGTGATCTTCGTATCTGCTAACTTTAAGTTAAAGCATTTATGTGTGCCTTGATTAACATATTGGAAACTCTGCCATTTATTTTTCATCTTCACAGGTTATGTGCAGCAGGATAATATGTATGCCACTTTGGTTTAGACGTGTAAATTATAAGTTAGCTAGTTTCATTATGCTTACCGTAGAAGGATCGCCAATCCTTTTGCCCCTACAGCGCCTGCATCGCATTCCTTCTATATATTGCTTTACTTTGATGGTAAAAGAACTAGTATCTGGTGAGTTAAATAACACGATCTGATCTAATAAAGTCGATTTTTTTTATAAGATTCAGGTTTCAGATTAAGTCATATTTAACTTAAAAAGATCTCAATCTTTTTTTGGGATAATTACGAAAATACCTTTATATATTATTAGTTAGTTTTTGATATACGATACTAGGACTATGCTATTAAATTAAACTTTTTTTAAAATTTATGTAGTTAAATTAAATAAAATTAATATTTTTTTGAATTTTTTTTTATTTTGATCAATTGTGTCAAGTTCGACTTAGGTTTTGATAAAATTATTTATGTTGTAATATTGGATCAAGTTCGACTTAAATTTTATGACTACAGTATTAAATTGAATTGAGGTCAATTAAAAAGTACTCCGAATCCGCTAGTTGTCATCCCTGTCCATATATTTCAATGTTTAGGGTTCTCTACCTGCCCATATTTCACATAAATCACTGTTTCAGTGGGCAAAATTCGTGAGATAATGGTGTGGAAAAAAAATTCCTGAGATAATGTTGTTGGAGAATTATTGACTGAGATAAGACGTTTGCTACGGTTCGAACGTTGGTCGCCAAGTGTTTCAAGCGACGAAGGAGGTCGCCAAGCCATCCCTCAACCTGTGCTGTTGGTCGCCATGCAAGCCCACTTGTATATTCATGCCATGCACCTTTAAAATTTATTAGTGCCCCTGCCATGCAACTTTAAAAGTTGCTTTCACGTGAATGAATAAAGTTTTTTTTATTTTTCTTTTGAATTTCAACATGAATATTCATGCCATGCAGGAGCCCACGTCAATTTCAACGTGATTCATGTCATGCTGTACACCTGATTCATACCAAACAAAATTTTTAATTGATTTTTATAAATTTTAAGATTATATTCGATTCAATTTTTATTCCTTACTCAAATGAAAATTTTTTACTAAAGGTTTTGAAATTTAATCAAGTAAAAAACTTAATTTAGACTAAGTAGTACTGATACTGCTAAGACAGTATAGAAACCATGGAAACAGAACCTCAAAATGGTACTAATACTACTACTAATTTATTATTAATATTTAATGATCTGATATTTAATGATTTAGTAATAATATGATTTAGTAATGATTACTAATAATGATTTATTATTAATATATAATGATTTGATACTAATGATTTAATAATGATTAGTAATAATAAAATTATAATAATTATTAATAATGATTTAATAATGATTACTAATAATTATTTAATGATATTAAATATTTAAATCAAATTTATTCAATTAAATCGAATTTATAAATAGTTGAATTTATAACTAGTCGAATTTATATTTAACATATGCAACTTTAAGTTTATTTTAAATTGAAATTTAAGTTTTTAAGTTAAGGTTAAAAAATTCTAAATAATAACTAATGTTTACAAAATAAAATACTAGTCTAATTTAAATATTTAATTTTAAGCAAATAAAAAATGAGTTTATAATTGTTGTTGATGTTGGGGTGTTGTTGAATGATAATGAACGTTCGGACGTCTAATGCGTTGTGGTCGTTGCGGTTGCTCAGAGTATGGTACCCATCTTCTCATTCATTGGGGGCATTTCAACTGGTGTTGTAAATATATTCCAACCACTATGCTCTGTCATTCCAACAGTTTGCTCTTTAATCCCACTTGGAAACAATGACTGACAAATATTGGTATTTGACATCATAGATGTCATTTGGTCAAAGTCATACGTCAACTCAAACATAGGAGAGTAGATGGGTGCCTGAGGCTGCACAAACTATGGTACGTATGTCGGGACAATAGAGTCATCAATAGCGCACCACAATGTTAAATTGTGTTATTAAATTTACTGTAAATTTTTTTAAATGTTTTAGCATTAGTTTATTTTTAAGTTCGTATATTATTTATTTAATTAGGTGTATTTAATCTATTATTTTTGCAGATATAAGACTCTCAATCTTTTAAACTTTCAAACTCTAAAAATGATGTATATTTCAGGTATTGTTTACTATGATGGATAAATTATGGAAGATAAAGCATGCACTGTCTTCGTATCAAATCATTCTGTCAGAATATCCTTCAAGAGAAACATCACTCTTGAGGAGTTGATCACTAAAATTTCAAGGAAGGTTCATGTTGGAAGTACTAGAAGAATGTCCTCACTTCAGTACAGATTTTTAAGAGCAATATTTCTCTTAACTTATATATCGTTCGAACTCTCCATCTATAATGGTTGATTCTCATAATCAAAATTCAGACACCGACACACATATGTATGCGACATTTTTTGAAGTGCCTATGGTTCGTGGTATGTCATTATGTTCCCACTATGGGATGGCTCAACAAGCTGATCAAGTTGACATCCCAACTACAATAATGTGTAATGATTTTAACGTCATAATGAGAAATTCACATCATGGTACCATCACATCAAGTTCAATGGGAATACATTCATCAGCAACTTGTTAAGATGTCTATCGATGTGGCTCCACGAACAATCCATATATCAATGTCGCTTCCAATTCAAGGGGAAGACATCTACCAATTTATTTTACTTGAATATGGGGATGCCATCGACACAACAATCTGTTCAGTACCCATTTGACACGATGCCTTCAAGTTCCAGGGGGAGGCATTCAACTGCAAGCTTATTCAACCTCAATGTCGAGATGCATGCACACATCACTCAGTCCAAAACCCGTATGACAAGATGCCTTCAAGTTCAAGGGGAAGACATTCAACTACCAGCTTGTTTCGACCTAAATATTGGCATCATAGATGAACCCTCATCTCCACCAGAAGAACCTCTTCGTGAGCCAGGTGCAGATGGTGCTGAGACTGAACTATTCGTTGAGCCAGAATTAAACGGACCGAAACTGATAGTATATATATAGGATGAGGAGAAATCGAAGGCTGAGATTTTAGTACCCCACTATTAAATGCCTTATTTTTTTTCAAATGAATATCTTCTCATTTACTATTGTTAATCTCATCCTTTGATTTCTCCTTATATAACAGCCCTAAAAAGATGTAAAACTTTTTAGTTTTACATTAGGAAAATTCTACAATGTTCGACTAGTACCTCTAAACACCACTAACGATGAGCACCGCTAAGCACGATTAATTTTAATTTATTTTTTAAATTTTTAAGGAATCAACGTATAATTATAAGTTAGTTAAAATTTTAAAGATAAATTATTTAAAATAATATATTAATTACATTTTTTTATAAATTTTTAACAAATTTTAAAAGATAAATTATATTTTTTATTATTGAAAGTATTATGGAAAATAATTTAATTAATATTTTAGTTTAAATAATTTATCTTTAAATTTTAACTAATTTATAATTATATGTTGAGTCCTTTAAAATTTTAATTTTTTATAAATTAAATTAATGATGCTCAACGGTGCTCATCATTAGTGGTGCTCAGTGTATGATGTTCATGGATGGTTAACTGTACCATTTGGACTAAAAGGTCGGTTAACCATTATAACGATTATGAAAATTTTCTAATCATAGCCTAACCGTTATTAACAGTTCAGTTACAGGTTAAATGTAGCTTAACCTATTACAACTATTTGTCAAAATGTTTCCATAATTCATACTACAAAAATGTAGAACTTAACATATACTTAAACCAGTGTAAGTGAATAAATAGAAAAAGTGTAGCATTTAACACATACTTTACACTGGTGTAAGTATGTACATCTCCCAAGTTCTTAGTAACTATTAATAAACATATAATTATATTGGTGTAAATATGTTTCTATATTTTTAAAGAAATTAAAAAATATATTAAGTTATTTATATGCAAGTTTTATTAAATATATATAAATTATAAATAATAAAAAATCATATTCACTTATTTGTGTAAAAATAACATAAATAAGAAATATAATTATAAATTTAATTTATTAATGGTTAATGTTTGTCAGAATTCATAACCGTAATCTTAACCGTTAACTATTATTTTTTGTGGTTCGACTAATCGAAATCGTTTAGTTTTAACAGTTTGGTTAATTAACATATTAAATGTAACGGTTATATCGATTAACGATTCCATATTTTTTAACACCTCTAGTTCATTGGTGCTTGTCAAGTGTGACAAACTCATCCTTTACATTATGTAATTATGTAATTAGATTCTATGCGATATATATATATATATATATATATATATATATATATATCAACCTGCCACGCTCGACGAGCACCATTAATTTAATTTCTAAAAAATTAAAATTAATGTATAATTATAAATTAGTTAAAAATTTAAAGATAAATTATTTAAAATAAAAAGGTAAACTATTGTGCCTTTTTCATTTTGAATACGAGTTTTGAAAATTTATCAATCAAATCACTCAACTATTTAAATGCATTCAATTAAGCCACTTGTCGTTGATATTTAATAAAGAAGCTAATGTGACAGTTAAAATATTTTAGTATAATTACGCATTTATTCATTGTTACTTATATATTCTATTAATTCGGTCCTAATTTTAATAAATTAAAATAAACTTAACTCTCAAATCAAATGGTGCCACGTGTCATTGGTATTAAGTGTAATGACATGTGTCACCATTTGATTATACAATTAAGTTTATTTTTATTTTAATATATTTTCTCACCAATCAGAGTGTGTCACCCTCTAAAAGAAAGAAAATTTTAGATGCTTAAATGATACTCACCCCTCGACTGAAAAAGCAAGGCTCAACCATTGAGCCAAGGTATTAATTTGTTCAAATTTGACTACATATGTTATTTATGTTGTATACTAGTGTAAACTTAAATTATTAATATTTTATATATCTTAACTTAAATTCACATATTAAATTAATGTTGCATATTAACATTAAAAATAAATAAAGTTATATTAACTTATTAAATATATTTTATTATTGCCTTAACCTAAAAATAAATTTTATTCTTATTTTAACTTAAAAAATATTTTAATCTTTATCTTAATTTAAAAAATATTTAATAAAAATAACTTAAAAAATTATTTTATTCTTATCCTAACTTATTATATAAATTATATTCTTAACTTAAATTATTAAATGTATTATATTCTTACCTTAAATTATTAAATATAATTTATTTTTATTTTAACTTAAAATATATCTTTTATTCTTATCTTAACTTAAAAATATATTATATTTTTATCTTAAATTTAAAATATTATCAGAATAAAATATAAATATTTAAATTAAGATAAGAATAATTATAACTTTTAATTCAAGATAAGATTACAATATATTTTTTAAATTAAAATAAGAATAAAATATATTTTCAAGTTACAAAAAGAATAAAATATATTTAATAAATTAAGATAAAATTATTTTTTAATGTTAAGATGTCAAATTAATTTAATATGTGAATTTAAGTTAAGATGTAAAAAGTATTAAGAATTTTAAGTTTACACTAATATACAACATATATATAATATGTAGCCAAGTTTAAACCAAATAACTACTTTGGCTCCATGGCTGAATTTACATCTTCAACCTAGGAACTCCAAATTTGATTCCCCTGAACATCATTTAAGTGCCTAAAATTTTATTTTTTTAGAAAGGTGTCACGTGTTACCTTCTGATTGGTGAGAAAATACACTAAATTAAAAAAAATTAAAATAAATTTAACCATCCAATCGGATGGTGACACATGTCATTATACTTGGCACCAATGATACATAGCACTATTTGATTTAAGGGTTAAATTTATTTTAATTTATTAAAATTATGATCAAATTGATAGAATATACAAGTAACATTGACCAAATGTGTAATTATATAAAATATTTTAACTACCACATCAACATCTTCATTAAATATTAACACCAAGTTGCTTAATTGAATGCATTTAAATAGTTAAATGACCTAATTGATAAAATTTAAAAAATTGTAATCTAAACCGTTATTATAATATTTAAAAAAAAAGTTATATTCCAAAAGGCTCCTTTTGCTTTAAATTTTATATAGTTTACAGGGAAAAGAAAATCAATCTTGTTTTTTTTTTCTTGTGCTATAATTACTCTTTTCTTTCTTCATTTTTATGGTTGTGTGATCACAACAATATTAATCTTAGTGTTAATCGCCAATCTTCAATATTTATTTATTTATTTTATCATATCATATTTTTATTTTTTGTCTTTTCTTGTTTTTTAATCACTCTACATTTATGTCACGTTTTCGGTCGTTTGACCAATAATTTTGTTAATTTTTTTCAATGTTTGATGTGGCATCATCGCAATTAATCAAGATAGAGTTTATTGTTATCATTTGATTTTTTTCTGCTTTAGACTCTTGGATTGGATTTGGATATGTGATTTGTGTTCGTGAATAGTCTTCTCGGGTCGTTTAATTATGATTTATAGTTTGCCAGTGATATTTTAATAGTTTAATATCTTTTCATGGTTCATTTAAAGATGCATATAGATCTGTTTGTATTTATATTTTATTCGAGTTTATTTGGTTAAGTTTTTTAACATTTTTCCTTATAATAATTATAGTAAAATGTCCTTATTATGTGTTTAGTTTAGGATTGAAGTTGTAAACCATAATTTTAATTATTTTTATTTTCAATAAAACTAACTGCTCCATCTTGTAAAAAAATTATACTCCAATGTCCATTTTTAATAATAAACAATAATTACTTTTACAAGTTTAGTTTAATTAATTATCGAGTTGTATTTTAAAATAATTTTTAGCGTAAAGTATAATAATGGTCACTGAACTTTTCTAAAGCTTGCATTTAGGTCCCCAACTTTTAAAACTTGCAATACAGTCCTCCAACATTTAGTCCGTTTGCAATATGATCCCCGACGTAATCGGCCGTTTGACGCCATTTGCAATATGGTCACTAAACTTTTCAGGCGCTTGCATTTAGGTCCCCTAACTTTTAAAACTTACAACACAATCCTCAATTTCATTATAAACCCTAAATTCCTTTTTGATCTCAATTTTCTTTTTCCCTTCTCTTTTCTCATTTTAGTGTAACTTTTCAGTTGGGGATGCATGGGAAATTCTAATCTAACTTTGAATTCTGTGGAGGTGTTGACTTGAATAAGGGTCCATTGAGAGAAGACCCGACCAAGGGACTATCGAGACCATCAACAATTCAAGGGGTAATGTTATATACATGTCATCTCAGGTGAAGCATAGATGTTCGATGAAATGCTTGTGAGAAAAAATAGGGTTAGAAATGCAGAGTTGACAAATACTACTAAGATGAACTAAGTATCATTGTTGAAAGTCGCCAACAAAGCTGGAATTATTTTGCATAAATGGAATATAATAATTTCTTCGTTTAATCCTTGTAGTTAAAGATTTGCCAACAGATGATCAAATATAATGAAATCCCAAACAACGCCTTCACCTCTCAATCTCTTTCGCTCACATGCACTCTCGTTTGGTTTTTGTTCTTCAGTTTTCCACCATGTAAAATTGTAAACCCAAGCAGTGGTATGTCTTTAAGCTTTTTATTTACAAAGAAAAAATGGAGGAAGAATTGTTGGAAAGCAACACCGATTGCGTTTATTTCTTAGCCTCTCCCCTCACTTGCAAGAAGGTATTTATTTTCTCTTTTGGGCTATCTGGAAGTAAACTTTTCCTCTTTCGCACTTTCCCATTTTCAGCTCGCATTGTGTGTTTTTTGTTGAATTTTTATATTTATGGAACTGTATGTCAAGGATCTGGATATTCATTATTAGTTTTGAACCAAAACCATCTAATTTTATTTCTTTCTTCTTAATCAAAACTTTTAATACTCCTTATGAAAGATATTCAGTCCATCAGAATAGAAGTGAAAGAGGGTCCTAGGCTAAATGTGTTTGATCTTCTTGTTTGGTTTTTCTTTAAATCAGGGAATTGGTTGTGAGTATCGACATAGTGAAATCGCCATGTTCAATCCGAGAGACTGCTGGTAATAGTTTAATGGGAATTGTATTGATCTAACTTGTGGTTTTCGGCATCCTATGAGCTCATATTCTTTTTAATAAGTTTTAAAAGTTGATATGAGACTGATATATCGTGAACAGATTGAATTTTTTTACATGTTTTGGAAGTTTTACAGTTGAATTTGTATTGAATTATAGCTTTAGAAGACAATTCTGTATGCACGTAACTCGAAAGGCATCATGACAGGATAGTATATTTGGAGCAACTACTTGATATGTTGCCCGATCATTGCACATCGACACCTTCATTTCTGGCATATATATGTTGGTTTCAGTGTCATCTATGTTTTACAATATCTTTTATTGCTGACATGCCATGAATTTATAATTATGGGGTCTTATGATTTTAGTCCCGATATCTGCTTTAGATTCTCATCATGTTTAGCTATTGAGGAACATTAAACATGAAGCATTAAAAGCAATTATATGTTAAAAGGGTAGGCCATTAATGCATTTGCAACTGGTAATGTTGTATTTGGCATCTAATGTCTATCTTAAAAAACCCATTTGACGCCTTAGCTTTTGGAGTGACTATGACCAAACCTCTTTCCCTTTATTTATTAAGTCCTCCTTTTGAATGAGTTATTACTAGATATTCTTGGTTTATTTTAGTTATTGCTTGGTTGTATGTTGTAGTCCTATGAACTAAAACTCTTTACTATTTTCGCATCCGTTGGATGTGCATGCTCAAGTTCCATCCAAACCTATTGGATTGTCATACCAAAGTGCGGTAACTACGAACAAGACAAATTGGCCTTGTTACTTTTACTTCAACGATTTATGCAATAACCGTGATAGGTGCACTTTTCATGTTCAAAGTGCGGCAGCCGTTTGATGTGCATGCAATAAACCTCAAATTTATATTGAAGTAAACACTATCAAATAGCAAATTCATATTCAAAATTCCAAAACACTTTAATTACATTCTAAACCCCAAATTCTAAAATACTTTAATTACATTCTAAACCTTAAATTAAAGTATTTTAGAATTTAGGGTTTAAAATATAATTGAATTATTTTAGAATTTGGGGTTTAAATTGAGGAATGTGTTGCAAGTTTTAAAAGTTGGGGGACCTAAATGCAAGCGCCTGAAAAGTTCAATGACCATATTGCAAACGGCATCAAACGGTCGGTTACGTCGGGCACCATATTGCAAACGGACTAAATGTTGGAGGACTGTATTGCAAGTTTTAAAAGTTGGGAGACCTAAATACAAGCTTTAGAAAAGTTCAGTGCCATTACTATACTTTACCCTAATTTTTATTATAAAAAATATTATATATATTTTGATTAAGCTATGATGATTTCAAAGTAGTTTTTGTTTTAAATAATTTTAGTCATTTAATAATGAACGTTCAATTATTTTGTTACAATGGTTGGTACTCGACCTCATAATTTCTAGGAAATCGATGGTTCCTTTAACCAGCGAGATAAGTTGTTTTGTGTGAATAGGTCATTGTTAATGAACTAGCAATGGGAGAGGGAAAAAATCAAAGCTATCTCACGTATCAAAAGCAAAGAAATATCAAGAGCAAATAGTTCCATTGTTGCGCACAATTCCAAAATGAAATACTAAAAGAAAGGAATAATGCACTGTAAAGGGCAATTCCAGTATTTTCAAATTGAAATTACCATTGCATTTTAAAATATAAAAATGTCTGAATATCAAGTTGGGATTTTATTAGATGAATAGAAAATTAGGATAAATTGTACAAAGTCATCTCTAGACTAATACGAAATCATCAAAATCGTAGTTTATTAGATGAAAGTCGTTGGTAGTTATCAAAGTCAAACCAATGATTTCTCATGACACAATAATTTTTTCACTGCAATAAATGATAATTTTACAAAATGGTAATTATCTTAAGATAATTTATCAAACATAACTAATTTATTAAATATTTTATTTTCATTCACTAAATAAGGTCACATTCATTAGATTGAAGAAAATATATATTTTGGAATCAAGAAAAATAAATAGGCTTACATGAAATCAATGAAATGATGTTCCCTTGTTCTTGAGGGTATCATCTCACATTTGGAATTTCATTTCATTGACAAGAAATAACACAAATTCCTTCACATATAACATTGAAATCTGAATTACATGATATAATTTCTAACTTGTAAATCACCACCTTCTGATCTGCAAATGGTTCCTCTGAATCTCTACCGAATTCAAAGGACCTATCAAGCTTTGCATTCATTAAATTAATAGCTTCTTGAGCTCGTGAGCACGATCTCTGAATCTTAACCCCACTTAAACTACACCTCCATTCCATCATTTCATTGAGCGGAACCCTTTTCTTCGGCCCTGAATCTGGTCTTTCTTTCGGGGCACTATGAGACCTCAACTTTGCCCTGAAAGATTGCGTGCCATATAATTTGGAAAATCCCTGCAGTGCCTGAAAAAGTTGTTGCCGCACACACTCTTGGCCGGTGTAACCGGCGCATTATACATACAAGGATTGGTAATCCGAGGCGTGCTGTGTGCCATAGAGAATCTGCATTCTTCTCCTGTTATTCCCCAATCGGTGTCGTGAAAATGGCGGCTATCTGGTATGGATAAACGGGCCGAAAATCGAGAAGGAAGCGGCAGCATTTGGTAAGGAGGGTCATCAATGAAATCCGATAAATAAGAGTTGTTTCTCCGAGATCTTGATTTAGGCCTGCCTGTATCGACCTCCAAGATTTTGGGACTTTCATCGATGTTAATTGCAGTGTCAAGAGAAGCTGACAGTCTTCTGATATGATTTGAAACCGTGTGTTCACTTATACTATCATCAAATCTCTCCTACAAATGGTTTTTTTTTTAAACGATTCTATAAATTATAAGGCTAAATGGGAGTCAAAATACAGTAGAATTATCGAATTAAAAGGAATAATTATTTGTTTACCATGGGTTTTCGTGCTCGGATGTCAAATCTAACGGCGTCGTTGTTTATGATTCCACGAGCTCTCTGGGATTTAATGGTAGCTTGTGCTCTCATCAATGCCAGCATGCTATTAAGAGTTGCTGAAGCTTCTTTCCTCACTAAATATCCTCTGACAAGTGCCTGTATTTTCACTAATCCTTTCAAAGCTCGTAGTGCTTTTCGAGCCTGCTTTTGAATCCAAAATCCAAACTTTTAAAACAAAGCTATTGTTTAAATCAATTGAGAAAGACTATTTTACTTACCAGATATCCTCTGAAAACTGTTTGAATCTTGACAGCAGCCCATCTCTCATGTTCGCCGCCGAACATGGTGCCTCTACCATGACTTGTCAGCCTCACCACCGCCACTGCGGCCTGCGCAGCGGCTACTGCTGCATCCGCGGCGGCTGCAGTGGCGGCGGCTACCGCAATGGCTTGCTTGTTCTGCTCCTTCTCTGTTTCATTGTAGCATGATCTTAGCCACGCAACCTTAGCCGGTGATATTGTAGTGGGGCTGCTTGAATCTTGCCCAGAATATCCAGTGCTACACTTGCTCTTATCTTTCCCTTCACTGGGATTCAAGTTGTCTTTGCTGTTCTTCATCCCAAACAAGCTCTTCAGCCACCTTGAAGCCCTCCCCATTTTGTTTCCTCCGGAAAGTAAGATTGTAAAAGAGAGATCAAAATAAATTAACTATCCCTATTCCCATGTATAACGGGTAAAGGGAGATAGAGTAGTAAACTGCCTCAAAACTAGGTTGAGAGGTAACTTCCGTGAAAGATCTTTGTTTATGAATTACCCTCAGTGAGACTTAATCCCACAACCAAGATTAAGAGCCTTACACTCTATCAACTGAGTTAGATGGACAACTTCAAAAGAGGGTTTTAATTTAAAAGTGAAATCTAAAACTACCCTATTTTATATAAGAGAAAATAACTCATTGACCGAAAATGCCTTATAATATACGATTTTAACCAATTTTTTTTGATTTGCCAAAATGACCAACTAAATCGCAATGCGAACTTGACGTGTCAAAGACACGTATTACTACGACCACGACCACGACCACGACCCCGACCAGACCCGACCCGACCCGAGACGGACGGACGGCGGCGGCGACGCGCGAGAGTCCCCCTTGTTCTCTATCACTTAACAAGGAAGTGGGAAAGCCAAGCCTTAAATACCATTCCCAATAGTGTTTCCAATACTATGTGAGATTGAGCATTACCAACACTTGTTTCCAATACAATGTGATTATTCAGGAAACAATTAACAATCATGCACCTTAAAACAACTGAATCAGCAACCAATTGCATTAGTATTATACGATTAAATATGTCATAATTAAAAGTCAATCTACAATCAATCGCGATTATTGCAATTTTAAGCAAAACATTCAAAAATAATATCACTATTTAAGGCTCAATCCCACATAGTATTGGGAACAAGTGTTGGTAATGCTCAATCCCACATAGTATTGGAAACACTATTGGGAATGGTATTTAAGGCTTGGTTTTCCCACTTCCTTGTTGAGTGATAAAGAACAAGGGAGACTCTCGCGCGCCGCCGTCGTGTCGTGGTCGTGGTAATACGTGTTTTCGACACGTCCGCGCGAATACTATCTTTTTAGAGAAAATTCTTAAGAAACAAATGCAACACCGTCGTTGCGATTTTGGACTATCGCAACGCGAACTTGGACTATCGCAACGAATTTGGAATAAATCGCAACGCTAACTTCGACTATCGCAACGAACTTGGAATAAATCGCAACGCGAACTTGGACTATCGCAACGAATTTGAAATAAATCGCAAAGCGAACTTCGACTATCGCATTGCGATTTACATAATCGCAATGCGATAGTCGAAGTTCGCGTTGTGAATCTGGAAACTGATTTGCGATACCGAAGATTGCGTTGCGAATTATCGATCGTATTGCGATTTAGTTGGTCATTTTGGCAAATCCAAAAAATATTGGTTAAAATCATATATTATAAGGTATTTTTGATCACTGAAGTTATTTTTCTTTATATAAAACGCTCACAATCATAATAACCTTTTTTCCATGTTGCAAAAAGTGGCGAAGCTCTCTCTTTATTGCCAGATTAATTTAATTTAAAAACTATTTTTTATTTTTAAATATTATACTAACGATAATCGATAAACGAATTGGACTAAATTTAATTTACATAGTTTTTTAAATTTTCAAAGCAACGTCAATGTAAGAGGAAAGAACACAAAGAAATGAGAAAGTTTGATTATTTTGATGCAGTGTGTTTGAAATTCAAAATAAGGTTGTGTAAAGGGAATAAAAAAAAAAAAGAAAATAACCTCAGTGACCAAAAATCCCATATAATATACGATTTTAACCAATTTTTTCCGGATTTGCCAAAATGACCAACAAAATCGCAATGCGATCGCTAATTCGCAACGCGATCTCCATTATCGCAAATTCGCGTTGCATTTCGCGTTGCGATAGTTGGAAATCGCGTTGCGATGGTATACAGCGTCGTTGCGATTTTCCCAATTCGCAATGCGAATAAGTAAATCGCAACGCGAATTGGGAAAATCGCAATGCGATACTGACTATCGCAATGCGATACTAACTATCGCAATGCGATAATACAAAATCGTAACGAGATACTGACTTTCGCAACGCGATTCTGACTTTCGCAACGCGATTTACATAGCGCCATTCATATTAACGCGTATTTTTTTTTCAAATTCCAAACACGAATTTTTTCTTAATAAATCGGAAACTGAACCGTCCACAGTAATCGCAACTCATAACCTCAAACCCAAAATCACAACACTCAGTCCCATCTCCATCTCTCACTCTCTATGGCGAAATCCGTCCCCATCTCCGAAGATTTCGTCCCATCGCCGGCGAAATCCCTCACAACCATTCACAGTCAAAAATCTCTCACAATCATTAGAAATGGAAAATCAACATCCGAGGGTTAGTTTTTTTTATTTTTATTTTGAAATTTTTGCATTATTTTAGGTTTTTCATATTGAGATTGATGATAAGTTTACTGGTAATTTCAATAATAGATTAACCATTTCACTTAGATTTCTTATTAAATTCATTTATTGCTGCAATACTGCTAAACTGTTTAGCCTGTGAAGTTAGTATTTGTCTTTGTTTTGTCTTTTGGTTGAAGTAATGCAGAAGAAGAATAGTTTCGAGAATGAAAATCGCAACGCGGAAATAACTATCGCAACGAGAGAATCGCAACGCGAAATAAAAAACGCAACGCGAAACAAAAATCACATTGCGATTTTCATTTCGCGTTGCGATTTTTATTTCGCGGTTGCGATTTTCATTTCGCGTTGCGATTGTCTGGTCGCGATAGTCATTTCGCGTTGCGATTCTCTCGTTGCGATTCTCATTTCCGCGTTGCGATTTCATTATCTCGTTGCGATTTTCATTTCAACCAAAAGACAAAAACATGTTGCAAATTTTAGTTTCAAGAATAAACTACTATTTATGTTTATTGTTTTGTTTTGGTATATCTTGACAGTGTAGTTTTTGGTATATCTAACTTGGTATGTTTATTTTTTTTTGTAGAAATTTTTTTTCGGCTTCATTGACATTAAGGAATAAATTTAGCCTAGCCACTATAATTGCTTCGAAGCTTTCACCTGCACAAAGAAAATTGTTTGAAGAAACCTGTTTCGGGCCATGGCTGAGAGTACAGCATCCGGGTGGAGATGCTAGTTTGACCCATTTGTGGCTTCAGACCATGACTAGCGATCTACCCGACAGTATACAACGTGGTGAGGAAGAGATATGGTTTCATTTTCCACCGGCGTATACTTGTTTTGGGCGGAAGGAGTTCTGCTTAATCACTGGTCTACGATTCGGACACGATGATGTAGGCCGGTACACTCGTCATATCACCCGCCCATCATGGTTATCCAGAGTTTTTCCTGATGAGTCAATAGAGAAGCCGAACTTACACGTCGACGACATGAAAAATTGTTTAATAAGAAAGATGGTTTACTCGGATGAATGACGTCGATGTTGTCCGAGTATGCCTTCTACTACTTTTGTATGCCGACTTTTTAGGCAGAGAGGCCAGACAACCTATTCCTCAGGAGATAATATTATTGGTAGAGGACCTAAATACATGGAATCTGTTTCCGTGGGGTTCGTATATATGAAAGCTACCTGGACTAAGTTGTCGTCTGCCTTTGATGACCGCAAAAGTTTGCGGGGCGATGGGTCGAAATACACTTTGTCAGGCTTTGTTTGGCCTTTAAGTAAGAATTTCTATATAATGTTTTAAAAATTATAATTAATTATTTAACAATTACTAATGTTTGTTATTATATTGTTTGTAGATTTGGATATTCGAGGCCTTTCCCGCCATGAAGACATATGCAATAAAAACTTCAAATGATATTCCCAGGGCTATTTCCTGGAAGAGGAAACGTCTGTTGGATTGGGAAGACTTAATACCATATGCGATAATAAATATGTAAGTTAACACAAATACTATCATATATAACAAGTTATTAATAGTAGACGTTTAACTTTGTTTGAGTTTTTATATTTTTAGGAGGCCAACATTCCATTAATGAGACTGACACCCACGGAGGCTGAGCTTGCCACTGATTGGTGGTAAGCTAGTCAGCGTTTTCTTGATGGCACGAATGATGAGCAGCCTCCACTTCCTCCACTTCGAGAGCCATCACCTCACCCAGAGCCATCATCACCTGATCGACCTGACTATACACCTCTACAACGAGAGCCATCACCTATCCCGTCACATCATCGAGCCTCTTCTCCACCATCACCTCATGATAGGCGATCGGCAAAGATGCCACGACTTCTATCTCCCTATTCTCCACCTCCACGGGATGAGTCAAGGGAGTTACGTGATGAGGTCAATGCCTTGCGTGAGGAGATCGGTACTCTACTTGATAACGATGGTGCATGGCGTGTGGAGGTGTCTACTTTACGTGGTGAGGTTGCCGCTCTACGTGAGATGGTAGTATCGTTACAAATAGGTTCATACTCTACGCAACGAGGTAAGTTTAAGATTTTCCATATTTAACTTGATGATAAATTTACTCGTAATTTCACTTAAATTAACCATTTCACTTAGATTGCTTAGTAAATTTATTCGGTTGCTGCCAAAACTGCTAAACTTTTTACTTTAACACTGTAAAGTTAGTATTTGTCTTTGTTTTGTCTTTTAGTTGAAAGTTTGAAATATATTTATCTTTGTTTTCACTGTTTAAATATCATGTCTGTTTATTTACTGATATTTGTATTTAATTATTTAGCGGACCGATAAGGTGGATGCTTTACGTCGGGTTTTTCTTGCACGACAGAGTTCACACATCAGACGGCGTGCACGTGCTATTAAGTCTCCGTATACCCCAATAGTGCGAAGACACTGCAAGAAGAAGCCCGACTCACCTGTCATCCCTCAAGAATCCACTCCTATCGTTGAAGAGGCCCCTATCATTCCTCGAGAGTCCCTTCCACCGTTCAAGAGGCCACTGTCATCGTTGAAGAGGTCCCTCCCACCATTCAAAGCCCGATTCACATGGCGTCATATGTAGGATTCTTGAGAAACCCTCTGACGTGCCAGACATGATGGATTCAAGTTGGCTCTCGTATGAGTTACCGGCCAGTACCATACCGGTATCTGAAGAGGAGAGGAAACAACTACCGGACACAATTCTGGATAACACCCTTTGGGCTAAGACCGCAGTTGATTTTTATCTACATGAGCGAAGCCAGGGTGTTTCACTGACATATGCAAGCTCAATGATGATATCTATTGTTGCTTGATCGGTCTTGGTGGGGGCTATTATTAGGGGTCGAACACAATGGCTATTTCGATGGAGGGGTAAGTCTTATATTTTTCTTATATTTTCATTTGATTATTTTTTTGTAAATTTATGTAAGTTACTAATATGTCTTTTTTGTAAAACATCATATCGATACGTGGGTGTCACGTCTTCTAATAATTAGGAAACTTAAGGAAAATAAAAGAAATACACGATATACAATTATGCCGACGTCTTTTAACGCCGTTCACTTGAAGAATCAACGAGATGAATCATTTGCGTTGGGCAATGGACAAGCTAAACTTTATCCTGCATGGTGGGAGGTCGATAAGGTTAGTGTTTATTTTAGATTGAGTTTAAAGGTATTCATAATAAGTGCGCAATGAATGAATTATTACTTATGATTGCAGGTGTTTATCCCTGTTTTGGAACGTAACCATTGGCTTCTCGTCGAGCTTCAGATCCCATCCCTTAAGGCAATAGTATATGACAGCATGATAAATTACATATCATTGGCTGATTTAAGAGATATTATTAAGGGATGGAGCTCTTATTGGCTAAATTCTTGGATGCGATAAATTATTGGACTCGTTCTGGAAACAAGAAGCCAAAGAAGCTCAATATTACAGTTAGCAGAGACGAGACCGCACCACAACAAATGAAAGGACCCATAGGGGATTGTGGTCCTCTCGTATGCTTGGCGTTGGACCGTTTGATCACAGGAAGTATAAAGTATCTACCTCCCACCGATATAGATAGAGTTGCAGTAGGCTTGTGGTTTCGACATTATATGGCTAGATCGATATATACGAGACGCTGCCTACCTGCATTCGCGTTATAAAAATGTCCATAAACAATTGGTATGTTTATAGGCTTGTGGTTTGAAAATGTTTGGTTAAGTACCTAGAATTCAATAATTTGCTGTTTGTAGGTTTTAGATGTGTAGAAAGTGTTGTTTGAGCAAATGTTTGGTTTATGCAGGTTAATCTCAGAAGTGAGCTGCGTGAAAATGATGTATGGCTGCAAAAGTTGATTCAATAGTAGAAGTATTATTTTCTCTAATAATTATTGCTTATTTTTTGATTGTTTAATTGATTTGTAAAAGGTGATTTGTAAAAGTTGATTTGTTTAATTGATGTTAACATAATTCTTATTTGTGCTTGTTTAATTAATTGAAATGTAATGGTTGATTTTGTTGATTTCAATCTGCATTATGTTGAAGGCAAAAAGTACTATCGCAATGCGAAATGAAAATCGCAACGAGAGAATCGCAACGCGAAAAAGAAAATCGCAACGCGAAATTAAATTCGCGTTGCGATTTTCATTTCGCATTGCAATTCCCTCGTTGCGATTTTCATTCGCATTGCGAAATTAGCGTTGCGATTTTCATTTCGCATTGCGATTCTCTCGTTGCGATTTTCATTTCGCATTGCGATAGTAATTTCCGCGTTGCGATAGACATTAAGATGATTTCCTATTAAGTGATAACAACTGAACAGATCATAGCAATTTTCAAACTCAAGTTACTAATACATGCCTAACTGAAAATGTTAAAAGTTCACACATAAAATCTACATAATACAACGTTTGCATTTAAAAATCACCTAAGTTAACAATCCCAAAAGGTGAAGCCAGTTGTGATTAGAATTTTAAAGATGATTGAGATTTTAAAGATGATTGCGATTTTGATTGCCTTTTTCTTGACACCATAGGAGCTTTGGATTTTGATGATGATCCATATTTTGGTAGAGGAAAAGATGATTGTGATGGCACTGGTGATCCACATGTCAACCTTGTATGACCACTTTCCTTGCACCGACTACATGTCGATCTCTTCTTCTCTTCACCCTTAGACGGTATACGATCGTGACTTTTTGGTCGGCCAGGTAGCCTTCTGTCCATGGCTGGTGGCAAAACTGTTTGTAAGTCATCTGGTATGTCCCACTCAGAAGGATGTGAAATAGGGTAGACAATCTCGGCATAAGTCTGTCGATATACTTCTGTAGTGTAGCAATCCATAGCGTATGTGCTTGAATCATCTTGGTTTAGATGAAGAGCAACTTTTATAACATGGCCACACGGATAACCAGATGTTTGCCATTTCATACAACTACACGTCCTTGCATTTAGATCGACAAGCCCATTTAAGTTATTATCCAGTACTTCAAACAAAGTGTTTGAACATGGTTCAACTCTTCATGACGTTGACTTCACAACACGTTTCGTTATCTTTTTTTCAGTCCATGGTGTAACACGATGTTCCAATGTTCCTGTAAATTTAAATAAATAATACTTAGTAAAATATATGATAAGTTACGAATTCAAAGAAATAATACCTGCATGGTTTCTTTTCTTGTAGTACCACTGTTGAATAGAGGCTCGAAAAAACTCCATTAACATAGAAATAATACCAGTGTTTGAGCACACTGAGGCAAAACACGTCTTAAACAGTTTATATGCTTATTGAAATCCACTTCCCGATAAGCCTTTACAGCCTTCCAGTATGTCCATTTGTGCTTTTTTATACTAGCAGACCTTGATTTTAGATTTCTATACAAATGAACACCACAAAGTCCATGAAAAGCATATGGGAAACACCTTCTAACAGCGTTGTCAATTGAGTATACCCTATCGGATATGATTGTCAGATTGCTAATAGGACCTATGCAATCCCTAAGATTCCCCATAAACCATGTCCATGAATCAGAGGTTTCAGATTTGCCAACCCCGTAAGCTATTGGCAATATCCCATTGTTAGCATCCATGGCTACTGCTAATAAGTTTACTCCAAGGTATCAACCTTTCAAATGTGCTCCGTCAACTATAATAACTGGGCGTATGCAAGTAATAAACGAACGAATCTACAAAATAATATACACAAGAAATATAATCATTTAAATGTGAAATGCATGTAACTAACAGAAATGAGTCAACATAATTATATTGATTTACTAACCGCAGCACCAATGGCGATAAACATCAACTCAAAGCGTCAATCTCTATCTGTTTTGATATGAGTTACCGACCCAGGATTTTTCAGCTTTAAATTGTGACAATAAGCCGGCAGTTGGGCAAACGATGCTTCTGGCGACCCCCTCAACAATTCCAAGGCATAACATTTAGCTCTCCAAGCTTGAGAATATGATATACAAATCTTGAACCGAGCATTCATGTCAGTCATAATTTCATGTCCCCGATATACCCTGCCATTCAAAAACATTAACTCAGCCAGAAAACCACCCAACACCTTTTTGTTTGCCTGTCTATGGGGAGGAAAAACTTGGGTTCTTGAACATGTATATTTATCAATAAAAGTCCTAACTTGAAACATTGCGCAATCTTTTATCCTCTTTGCAATCATACGCCACGTACAGTTTTTGTCAATCGTACACCTTGTTTCGAAACGATCTTTGCTTGATTTGTTAACTTTTAGTTGATAGCCATCTTCCACACATTTTGTATACAAGGCTATCTTCAAGTCTTCCTTTGTATTAAAACAATCATATTTCTTGATACGAATAACTTTTGTGTAACAATCAACTGCTTTCTTTGCCAACTCTTCTTCTGGTAGCTGAAGTAATTCTGGCATATTCCAGTTATACTCTCGTGGCATTTTCTTTTCTTCGGGACTTTTCTTCTTCTTTTTCTTCTTCAGGATTATATGAATTACAGAATGGATGTTCAACATGTTCATTCACAGTCGTAACTTCCTCCTCATTATCATCAACAATCTTCCTCGGCAACGGGTGTTTCATCATCAAAATTCGGGTATCGACCAATATCAAAATCATTACACGCAGGGTCTGTTTCTTCTTCTGAAACATCATCAAAATCCGTGTATTGACCAATATCAAAGTCCGGGTATTGACCAAGATCAAATTTCGAATACTGACTAGTACTCATAATTTTTTCTCTTAGCTCATCATCGTCTAATTGGTCAATACGAAAACCGGAATTTGGTGCTGAAAGTTGATTTGGATTTGGATTAGAGAAAGGCTGTGGGTTTTGAGACCCACTTAGTTGATTACTACCCGCTACTGACCCAACAATACTACTTCTAAGTTCAACAACATACAATGTAACATCATCACTTGAAACATTAATGTAAGCAATGAATCGTTCAACATCTTCATTGTCGGTTAACAAATAAACTTTACCATTTCTCTGATAAGATAGCCTAAATCCACTTAGGGGCTCTAAATTCAATTTCTTTGAAACACGTAACATTAGGGTTTCATAAGTTAACTTCTTTAATGACAGTTTTAGTTGAAGATTCATGGGTAAAGGCATATATTGTAAAACACCATGAACATTCTCCCATGACCCTCCAAAACACAAATCTATCCAAACATGATCAACATTAGATGATTTCATGGTTGTAACTAAACAAACGAGATGCGAAACTAAGACCTGTTGCCGGATGGGGAAGGATGTCGTTAGATATAGGAACGGATGTCGCCGGAGAGAGTGATAGATGGAGATGGAATGAGTTGCGATTTAGGGATTTAGGTTATGAGTTGTTGCTGCTGCGTAGATATATACACAAAAAATTTGGCTTGCGAAACTAAAACCTGTTGCGAACTTTGAAACTCGCATTGCGATTCTGTATTATCTCGTTGCGAAAGTCAGAATCGCGTTGCGAAAGGCAATCATTTGACCATCGCAATGCGAAATGCAAATCGCAACGATAGAATCGCAATGCGAAATGAAAAAGGCAACGAGGATTAACATGCATAAACTTTTAACAATTATTGAATTCTAGGTACTTAACCAAACATTTTCAAACCAAAAGGAGTATATATGTTAACAAAACTTGCATTATGTATTTTATGTGTGCACTTTTAACATTTTCAGTTAGGCATGTATTAGTAACTTGAGTTTGAACATTGCTATGATCTGTTCAGTTGTTATCACTTATTAGACATCCATTTGACTATCGCAACGCGAAAATGGCTATCGCAACGCGAAAATGGCTATCGCAACGAGAAAATCGCAATGCGAAATGAAAATCGCATTGCGATTTTCTTGTTGCGATAGCCATTTTCGCGTTGCGATTTTCATTTCGCATTGCGATTTTCTCGTTGCGATAGCCATTTCATGTTGCGATAGTCTGTTTTGCCTTCAACATAAAGCAGATTGAAAATCAATAAATCAACTATTACATTTCAACACAAATTATGTACACATCAATTAAACAAATCAACATTTACAAATCATCTTTTACAAATCAATTAAACAATCAAAAAATAATAATAATTCTTATTTCTTCATCAATTATTGAATCAATGAAACCAAAACTTTATGACCCCGTACATCCATTTCACGCAGCTCACTTAAGGATTAACCTGCAGAAACCAAACATTTGCTCAAACAAGACTTCCTACACATCTAAAACCTACAAACAGCAAATTATTGAATTCTAGGTACTTAACCAAACATTTTCAAACCAAAAGAAGTATATATGTTAACAAAACTTGCATTTGACTTACCAATTAACAATGGACACTTTCATAACGCGGATGCAGGTAGGCAACGTCTCGAATATATTGCTCTAGCCATATAATGCCGAAACCACAAGCCTACTGTAGCTCTATCTCTATCGGTGGGAGGTAAAAACTCTGTGCTTCCCGTCGTCAAACGCACAAAGCAAAGGCATACGAGAGGACCACAATCCCCTCTGGCTCCCGGCGATTGCTGTGGCGCGGTCTCGTCTCTGACAACTGTGACATTGAACTTCTTTGGCTTCTTGTGTCCAGAATGACTCCAATAATTAATCCCATCCAAGAATTTAGCCAAATGAGAGCTCCATCCCTTGAAAATATCTCTCAAATCAGACAGTGATATGTAATTGATCATGCTGTCATACACTATTATCTTCAGGGATGGGAGCTGAAGTTGGACGAGAAGCCAGTGACGACGTTCCAAAACAGGGATAAACACCTGCGATCATAAGTAATAATTCATTTATTTGCGCACTTATTTATGAACACCTTTAAAAAATTTAAAAAATAAACACTAACCTTATCGACCTCCCACCATGCAGGATAAAGTTTAGCTTGTCCATTGCCCAACAAAAATGATTCATCTCGTTGATTCTTCAAGTGAACTGCGTGAAAAGCCGTCGGCATTATTGTATATAGCGAATTTTTTTTATTTTTCCTAAGCTTCCTTATTATTAGTAGACGTGACACCCACGCATCGATATGCTGTTTTACAAAAAAATACATATATTAGTGAATTACATTACTTTTAAACAAATTAATCAAAATCATATATAAGACAAATATAAGACTTACTCCCCATCCAAATAGCCACTGTCTTCAACCCCTAATAGCATACCCCACCAAGACCAATCAAGCAACAAAACATTTCATCGTTGAGTTTGCTGATGTCAGTGTACCCTTGGCTCCGCTCATGTAGATAAAAATCAACTGCGCTCTTAGCCCAAAGGGTATTATCCACAATTGTTTCCGGTAGTTGTCTCCTCTCCACTTCAGATACCGGAAGGGTACTAGCCGGTAACTCATACGAGAGCCAACTCTCATCCATCATGTCCGGAACCGGTGGGGGTTTCTCAATACTTCGATATATTACCCCATGTGAATCGGGCTCTGGAATGGTGGGAGGGACCTCTTCAACGATGACAGTGGCCTCTTGAACGGTGGGGGGAATCTTGAGGGAGAATAGGGGCCTCTTGAACGATTGGAGGGGACTCTTGAGGGATGACCGATGAGTCGGGCTTCTTCTTGCGGAGTCTTCGCACCATTGGGGTGAACGGAGACGTAATAGCACGTCCACGCCGTCTGATGCGTGAACTCCGTCGTGCAAGGAAAACCCGACGTAAAGCATCCACCTTATCGGGACGCTAAAAAAAATTAATACATAAATCAGTAAATAAACAGACATGATATTAAACAAAGACAAATATGTTTCAAACTAGCATTGTATTCACCCAAGTCATTATTCTATCATGGTTCACAAAATGCTCAGATAACATTCCAGAAGTAAGCACTTATATAAACTTTAAAAGGACAACATATATAACATTCCAGAAGAAGAATAGTTTACTTTCGCAACACGAAACTTAAAATCGCAACGCGAAAATGACTATCGCAACGCGGAAATGGCTATCGCAATGCAAAATGAAAATCGCAACAACAAAATCGCAACGCGAAATGAAATCGCAACGACAAAATCGCAACGCGAAACACAAATCGCATTGCGATTTTCATTTCGCGTTGCGATTTTGTCGTTGCGATTTCATTTCGCATTGCGATTTTGTCGTTGCGATTTTCATTTCGCATTGCGATAGCCATTTCCGCATTGCGATAGTCATTTTCGTGTTGCGAAAGTCAACTATTCTTCTTCTGCAAATTGAAACTTAAATGGATTGCATTACTTCAACCAAAAGACAAAAACAAAACCAAAAACAAATACTAACAAAAACAGTTTAGCAGTATTGGAAGCAACCGAATGAATTACGAGTATGAAAAATCTTAAACTTACCTCGTTGCATAGAGTATGAACCTCATTCTGCAACGATGCTACCATCTCACGTAGAGCGGCTACCTCACCGCGTAATGTAGACACCTCAACACACCATGCACCATCGTCTTTGCGTAAAGTACCGACCTCCTCAGGCAAGGCATTGACCTCATCACGTAACTCCCCTAACTCATCCCGTTGAGGTGGAGGTGGAGAACAGGGAGATAAATGTCGTGGCATCTTTGCCGGTCGCCTATCTTGCGGTGATGGTGGAGAAGAGGCTCGATGATGTGACAGAATAGGTGATGGCTGTCGTTGTGGAGGTGTATAGCCGGGTCGATCAGATGATGGCTCTGGGTGAGGTGATAGCTCTGGGCGAGGTGATGGCTCCCGAAGTGGAGGCTGCTCATCAACCGTTCCATCAAAAAAACGCTTACTAGCTTGCCACCAATCAGTGGCAAGCTCAGCTTCCGTGGGTGTCAGCCTCTGTAGAGGAGTGTTGGCCTCCTAACAATATAAAAGCTCAAACAAAGTTAAACGTGTACTAGTAATAACTTGTTTATAAACATATGGTAGTATTTATGTTAACTTACATTATTTATTGTCGTATACCGTAGTAAATCTTCCCATTGCAAGGTTCGTTTCCTCTTCCAGGAAATAGCACTGGGAATATTATTTGAAGTTTTTATTGCATATGTCTTCATGGCGGGAAAGGCCTCAAATATCCAAATCTACAAACAATATAATAACAAACATTAGTAATTGTTAAATAATTACTTATAATTTTGGAAACATCATATAAAAATTCTTACCTTAAAGGCCCAAATAAAGCCTGTCAAAGTATATTTGGAACCATCGCCATGCAAACTTTTTCGATCATACAAGGCAGACGATAACTTATTCCATGTAGCTTTCCATAAATACGAGCCCCACGGAAACAGGTTCCACGCATTTAGGTCTTCTACCAATTTGATTAGATCATTTGGAATAGGTTGTCTGGCCTCTCTACCTAAAAAGCCGGCATGCAAAAGAATTAGAAGGCATACTCGGACAACGTCGACGTCATCCATCCGAGTAAAACCATCTTTCTTATTCAATAATATCGTCAGGTCTTCCACGTGTAGATTCGGCCTCTCCAGCTCAGGAAAAACCCGGGATAACCATGATGGGCGGGTAATGTGTCTAGTGTACCGACCTACATCATCGTGTCCGAAGCGTAGACCAGTGATTAAGCAAAACTCCTCCCGCCCAAAACACGTATACGCCGGTGGAAAATCAAACCATATCTCTTCATCACGACGTTGTATAGTATCTGGTAGATCCCTAGTCATGGTTTGAAGAAATAGGTGTGTCAACATCGCATCTCCACCGGATGTTGTACTTTCAGCCATGGCCCGAAGCAAGTATCCTCAAACATTTTTCTTTGTGCAGGTGAAGCTTCGACGCAATTGTTTTGGCCAGGCTGACTTTATTTCTTAAGGTTAATTGAGCCGAATAAAAGTTCTACAAAACAATAAACATACTAAGTTAGATATACCAAAAACTACACTGTGAAGATATACCAAAAACAATAATAAACATAAAGAGTAGTAGTTTATTCTTCAAACTTAAATTTGCAACACTGTGAATTTCTTATTTGTCTTTGTTTTTTGGTTGAAGTAATGCAATTCATTCAAGTTTCAATTTGCAGAAGAAGAATAGTTTCTGAAAATGAAAATCGCAACACGAAAATAACTATCGCAACGAGAGAATCGCAACGCGAAACTAAAATCGCGTTGCGATTTTCATTTCGCGTTGCGATTCTCGGTTGATTTAATAAGCAATCTAAGTGAAATGGTTAATCTATTATTGAAATTACCAGTAAACTTATCATCAATTTCAATATGAAAAACCTAATAATAATGCAAAATTTCAAAAAGAAAATAATTAAAAAAACTAACCCTCGTTGGTTGATTTGGTTGATTTTCCATTTCTGATTGTGAGGGTGGCTCTGAGAGATGGAGATAGACGGATTTCGCCGGAGATGGGGACGGATTTCGTCGGAGATGGGTGAGAGAGTGAGAGATGGAGATGGGACTAAGTTGTGATTTTAGGTTTTAGGTTATGAGTTGCGATTACGGGATATACTGTGGACGGTTCAGTGTTCCAATATATTAATATTCGTGTTTGGAATTTAAAAATAAAATACTTGGCCAGGATACTAATGGCGCTTTGAAAATCGCATTGCGATTATGTATTATCGCGTTGCGAAAGTCAGAATCGCGTTGCGAAAATCAGTATCGCGTTGCGAAAGTAAGTATCTCGTTGCGATTTTGTATTATCGCATTGCGATAGTCAGTATCGCATTGCGATTTTCCCAATTCGCGTTGCGATTTACTTATTCGCATTACGATTTTCCCAATTCGCGTTGCGATTTACTTATTCGCATTGCGAAGTGGGAAAATCGCAACGACACTGTAGACCATCGCAACACGATTTTCAACTATCGCATTGCGAAAATACAACGCGAATTTGCGATAATGGAGATCGCGTTGCGAATTAGCGATCGCATTGCGATTTTGTTGGTCATTTTGGCAAATCCGAAAAAAGTTGGTTAAAATCGTATATTATATGGGATTTTTGGTCACTGAGGTTATTTTCTCATAAAAAAGACATATGTGCTCGTAGGGATGGGTATGGGTTGGGATTTTGGTCCACCCGACCTGATCTGAGAACAAGGAGTCCCCACCCAAGACCCGACTCGACCTAAATAAATTTTTACCTAATCCGAGTCCGATCCGATATATAAATTAAAAATCTCATTCGACCCGAAATAATAAAAAAAATATTTTTATTCAATAAAAACAATGACTTAATTAAAAAATAATATATAGAGGAATATTATTGTAATTATTCTTAAATATATAAAATAAAATTATATATGATTTTCGGATCGGGCCTGGTCTGGTATTTTTTTACCATAAACTAAATTCGACCCGACTCGAACATCATATTTAAAAAAAAACCCATCTGATTCGGGTTTAGGGATGGCAACGGGCCAGGTTCGGGTCGGGTATTGGTCCCCTCGTCCCCGTCCCCGTTTAAAAAACCGGTACCCGTCCCCGTTTAAAAAACCGCAGGGATTTAAACGGGGATCCCCGTCGGGTAATTAGGGAAAACCGCGGGGAAACGGGTATCCCCGTTTAGTATAAACAGTTATTTAAACGGGTATTGGGCCGAGTATTGGGTCGGGTATTGGGCCGGGAATCGGGCCGGGTATTTATATATATATTTAAATTAAATATATAAATATATATTTTTTATTTAAATTAAATTTATTAATATTATATATATATATATATATATAATTATTTTTAATATTTATCGGGACGGATAATCGGGACGGGTAATCGGGGCGGGGATTACCAAACCCGTCCCCGTCCCCGTTTAAAATAAATAGATTTTCCCCGTCCCCGTCCCCGTCCCCGTCCCCGTTTATCATCTCCGAACCCGACTCGTTTAATTCGATTTTCGATTTTTCCCGTGGAGTTCGAATTTTTTTGCATCCCTATTCGGGTTTCATGCACCTCCTGCTAGTGAGAAACAGCATTAGATGACAAAAGCATGGCGCCGAAAGATTCAGACTGCCTTGAAAATAAAGTATTAAATTATTATTGTTGTGTGATCAATCAAAAGTTTAAAAAGGGAGTTACAGATTGCAGTAAAGCCCCACAAACAGAAAATACTATAATATATGTTAGGAAAAGAGGATATATATATTATATATAAAATAAAATAATCACAGCAGTTGGGAGTTTGAAATTTTTTGTAACATTATATAACAATGAATATAACAGCAAATATGTTAAGGGAGGTCTCAGTACAGTCGATAAATTTTCTTTCTTTTTATTAAGTTAAAAGTATTTATAAAATAATATTTATTTTAAATATATTCAATTATTTGATAATAAACATTTAATCATTCATATTATAACAGATATGCTCAAATTCGAAACCTCTATAAATAACAATCATTCTTTTAACTATTAAGATAATTTGATTCATATAATTTGTCGATAAATTTTAGTTGAAGTCTCATCCTAAATAAATTACATATAAATTTTAAGTCATAATTAATTTTAATTTAATCTTACAATCTAAAAGTTAAATCAATATATAAAAAACAACATATTTTATCGTTGCAAAATTGTATATATATATATATATATATATATATATATATATATATATATATATATATATATATATTATAACAAGTAGTGATTTTAAAAAAAAAAGATCAAACTTAGGTACGGGTTTATATTAAAAAACCCTATTTTTAGTTTTTGGGTGGTAGGACAAGGTGTCATAAGGAAGATAAAAGATACCTCACAGGGTGGATAGGGTAGTGGAAAAAGATAAAGAATGGAAGAATATCCCAGCCCAGCTATGCATCTCAAAATGTTACCCATCTAATTCGTTTATGGCTCTACCTGTCTTAAAACCCAGAAGGCGAGTGAGTACAGCTAATCCCAAACTCTGTTTCCTAAACAGACTAAAAACACAAATGATACGTCACCGTACCTTTTAGATCACATCTTTCTGTCATTTTAAAATTATTGAAAACTTTATTTAATAAATTTGACAATATAAATATTTAAAGAGTATTGAATTTTATAAATTAAAAATTATTAAATAATTTTTTAAAGTTATATATATATATATATATACTTTGAGCTGTTTAGGATGACAGTGAAGGAATTTCCGTTGTGTGATGGAATTTATGTATGGTTGATTCAAATTTTAATTGATAATACTTGATTTAAATTGATTTATTAGAAACTATTTAATAATTAAATTAATTGGATGTAATATACAATTATTAATTGTAGTAAAATTTAGCTTATAAATAATTTTGGTGATTAAAATTTAATTGTAATTAAATGATATATCCTGTAAATATTAATGAATATGATTTAACCTTTTAAATTAAGAGAATGGAAAGAGATATAGTCTCTTAATTATTTCTTACATGAGATGGTTCATAATTTTTCTGTGCAAAAACTGCATCAGGTGTGAGGATGATTTATAATTTTTCCTGTGTAATTATGAGAATGATTTATAAATTTATCAACGTAAAAGTTATAAACTTTAGCGAAACCATATTTTATTGTTTTACGATCTTAAAGGCAAGTTCAAGTGGTAGAACCACATCAAATAATATTTTATTGTTTCACCATCTTTTTTATTTGGTCAAATAAAGAAAAAGGAATAAGTATGTCTTGTTTATTTAATTTTCTTTATTATTGCTAAGATAATTCATTCATCTTTGGTCAAATAACGCTGATGATAAATACTCTTTACAACATTTCTTTGTTTTTTTATTAGGTAGAACCCCGAAAGCTCTAAGAAGTTGAAGTAGGGATGGCAAACATGTACAATATCATAGATTTTGTATCACATTCATTTTAATTTAAAAAAAGATGGATAAATTTAATGGGTAATGGACGAGTGTGGATGTAAAAGATTATAACTGTTGTATGTAGTGGTTAAGTGATATGTTTAAGACATTACCTGCTCTGCATCCGCCCGCTTATTAATTACATACCATATATATTTTAGATCATTATGAATTTAAGTATAACTTCATAGACTATTTTATAAATCTTAAGATTTTATAGGACAAGACTTGTAATTTAACCAAATGTTCTAGTATAAACTCAATGAATCGTTGATTTATTTTATTATTCTTCTTAATTGGATGTATTTATTTTATATTTTGTTCTTTATGTAATATGTGAGGTTGCTGCTAGGCAGGTATTGACGAATATAGACAGGTACGAGATGGACGATAGATCTCTAATTGGGTAGTGGGTGTGGGGATGAATTTGAGAATATACATGCATGGACATGTATGAATTTAAAAATATTATCTATCATAGGTGATTAGTAAGTGATAGATACAAAAATATTAAGTGGATATAAAGATGCCTGTCTCGCCCTTTTTTCCATATTTAAAGCAACAAACCGTAAATTGCTTGAGGAAATGATGGGTCAATCAGTCCCTATACCAACCAGGCTAGATGCCATATTTTCCAGAGAGATAAACTGGAAAATGGGCTTACTCTAGAATTCAACGTTAGCACCCACCTCGAACTCACTGAGGTCCATGAAGGGAGCCACTGAAGCCAAAAACCCAATGTGCATGTCATAGCAGACTGTGCAGTCCAAGTTAGGTCATTCTGATGGACTATAGTCTATATGTGGTCATCAATTTTAACCCATTTTTCAAATTCCTTTTTTTTTTTTTTTGATCGAAGTCTTTGCATATATTTAACTGGTGCCTGCCTTGACCCTATTTCCATTGCTTTCAGGGACAGAACTTTGATAAACCCTAAACAGCCTAACCTAAATTGGTTCCTCAAATAATGAGTGTCGCCTCCAACAAGATTCCAAACCCATACCTTTCATTAATTCAACTTAAGTAGCTAGAGAGCATTAGTCATGCATGCTCTAAATATCCCTAGCTGTATTCCCTTGAATTAATAATATCCTAAGTCCAAGTTACACCCAAAATAAATACCTTGATAAAACACAAGCAAATGTTTGCATGTAGCACCTAATATATATATATTAATGTGGACCCAAGTCGAGAGAATATGGGTTCATTCATCAGCAGATTACAAAGAAGAGGCAGTCAGGTAGACATGCCGGCTATGCTCTACAAACCTTGAAGCCGATAGTGATAGTACTAGAAAAGATGGGAAGAGGAAAGATTTGAGGCGATGGTGAAGGGGACGTTTCAAGGCAAGTTGAAGAAATGATCATGGGAAAACCAACCCCACTGAATGCTGCAGCTGAGGAAGAATATTCAAAAGGCTGTGCCAGTTGTTGCTTACAAGGAGAACAAAAGGTTTTTGCCCTAAATGTAGCCTAATGCTTGGTTTCATGTGTGTCCCAAATATAGCATTGTAGGTACAACATAAAAAATAATTAAAAAAAAGGAGAGAGAACCAGGCAAAAGTGTCAAAATAATGATGTGGGATTTTTTTATTCCCAAACTAAAGCATTAATCTGATTAATTCATGATATAGGGTGTATTTTACAGGAATTTGGGATTTCTCGGGGTGTTGGATTGTTTTTTTGGATCTCTAGGCGTCTTTAATATAAATGCAGAAAAAAATTGGCATTTTTACACAAATATCACCTTAACATAAATTAATTACTTGTTAGGCACTGTTTAAGAATATTTTACGAATTTAAATTTTTTTAAATACTTTCTATAAAATTATTTATGCATTAAATTACACAATACAATTATGTTTACCAATTACCACTTGACACTTTTGATGCGTTTTTGACTCTTTCAAAATCATATACGTATAGTATATTCTAGGAAAACTTAGAGGGTAAGTAGTTTAAATATTTTATTTTTTGTAGTTATAAAAGAAAGAGGTCTGATTCGTTATATTTAATATTTTGTTAGTATTTTATTTAATTATTGTATTATTTGATTTTTAATTATTTTATTTAAATATTTTATTTTTTTGCAATTATAAAATGGAAAGCGGTCTGCTTCGTTTGGATGAAAATCTGTATAAGTTAATGGAAACAATGATGTTGGATATCTGTACTGAAGCGACGGCATTCTCCTAGTTGAGAGGATTGTTGTGAATGTTTACGGGTTGAGAGCATATTTATAGCCGAGATAAAAGTTTAAAAGTCGAGAAATACGAATATAATTATTAAAGGCGCGACCCATGCACCGTAAACATCATTGTTTCCGTTAACTTATACAGATTTCCATCCAAACGAAACAGACCGCTTTCCATTTTATAACTGCAAAAAAAATAAAATATTTAAATAAAATAATTAAAAAATCACATAATACAATAATTTGCTAGATTCGTAAAATATTCTTAAAAAGTGTCTAACAAGTAATTAATTTATGTTAAGGTGATATTTATATAAAAATATCATTTTTTTCATGCATTTCTATTAAAGCCGCCTAGAGATCAAATAAATAATTTAACACCCCTAAAGACGTCCAGAAATCTTAAATTCTTATAAAAAATACCCTATATAAAAAATTAATTAAATGAATACTTTAGTTTAGGAATTAAAAAATCTCACATCATTATTTTAACACTTTTGCCGAGAGAACCATGATTTCCCCGGGGGGGGGGGGGGGGGGGTGTTGGTTTAGATAAGGGTAGGGGACAAAAAGAGAGATGTATGAAATTGAAGTGGAAATGGAAAAATGGTGTGGTTACCAAAAGGACCACTCATTTGACCTGGATTCCAGTTTTCTGCCTTTTTTGGGTTCTTTAGTTTTTTAAATTTCCCTTCCACACCTTCAAAATGAAAGACTGATTTTATTTTAATTTATTAAAATTAAGATCAAATTGATAGAATATCTAAGAGTGAATAAATATGTAATTATACTAATTTTATTAACTGCTATGTCAATACTTCTGTTTAACTATTAATGACAAGTGACCTAATTGAATACATTTAAATAGTTGGATGATCCGGTTTACAAAAATTTAAAAATGATGGTCAAAATAAAAATAAGCTATAGTTATGTGGTCACTTATATAATTTACCTTTAAAATTTTAACAACAGATACTAACTTGAAACCTAAACATTAGCTATACATATATTTTTAAAAAATTATATTTTTTTAAAAGAAAATTGTTTTGTTAAAAGGAAATAAAAGTAATAATTTAAATATTATACATGTAGTTTATCCATAAATTTAATCTCACAATGGTCTCAAGGTAGTTTACCATGTAACTTTCAAGTTCGTGATATCTTTCCTATTGTATTGAATTATTAACGGTTAACGGTTTATATAAAATATTTTTTAACAATATAATTGGATTTCATTAATAAGGGAAGTAATCAAAATTACCATACATTAAAATATTTTTTTAAAAAAAGAGATAATAATTACCATAATATTCATACAAAAATAAAATATGGAACCAACAAATATGAAAAAAATAAAACTTTCTATTGAGAATGACGATCATCAAAACCCAATAATTTTTATAAAAATTCATTGTCTCTGTCAAATGAGATGCTTTACGAAGCGATAAAGGAGTGGTGAGCAAACCAAACAATTTGACATCCTACTTCACTATACAATTCTGACTGCGTCAACAAACAACTTTTTACTAATATACGTGATCACCGATAAACTAATTAAAAAATAAATGTCGTGATGGTTTTTATGTGAGTACCAAAACGACTGCAAATGTAAGCGAAAAAGTACAAAAAAAATTATAATGATCGTGTCACAATAACAGAGAAAACGTGCGCCACAAGAGTAAATAAAAATATGTTATAAGAACATATATTCTTATTCAAAATTAAAATACTCAACAAAAAAAGAAAATAAAAAAATCTAATATAAAAAAATAAAAAAACTAATAATTATCAATAATCAACTACCGACATTAAAATTAATGTCACATCAATTAAGTAAAAATGAAAGAGTAAAAAGAATGACAAAATATTGAAAGAAAATTAGGTTAGAGAGAGAGAGAGAGAGGCGACTTATACAATATATTTTTCTTTTCTTTTTAATTGAAAAAGCCTAAAACAGTAGGCTAGATAAGACCAGAGTCTTCTTGCGGAGCAATGTTTGCTTCCAGAGCTAGAAGGTCAATGAGCTCATCTGGCGGAGTATTTATGTGAACCAGTCCTAAATGATGATCTGGGGCAAGCTTGGCCGTCTTATCTGCAATCTTGTTACCAGTTCTTGGAATCCATACAAATTTTCTCATCCAAGTGCAATTCCTCAAGTTCACAATAGCACGTACTAAAGGAATATGGCAATCAGTTGCTCCACCATCGTTCACTAACTTGACTGCTTGGCTACAATCAGATTGGACCCATGGTCTTGGAATGCCCAGGCTCTACGCAATTAGTAGACCTTCATAGATACCCAGAGTTCCGCTCGTAGGACTAATGTCGGCCCTACACTCTTTGTGAAACGTGTAATCCAATCACCATTGGAGTTTCGGATCACGCCATACACATCTACACATGTCACCGAGCCATCAGTGTTTAAACATAACCATCTAGGGGAGGTCGGGCCGTATTGGAGTTTTGACAGGTTGCCTCGGAATTTCAGCAGGGGCTTTAAAATGGCTCTCGTAGCTCATAGCCCAGAAATGGCTACGATGAATAGTCAAATCAGCATGGAGGGCAACGCCATTGAAGACAATCATTCCTTTGTTTCCATATTTGCCAGATGAGGGCAGCGAAAAAGGACCACCAAGGGGGTTCACCAACACATAAGGGTTGCAACTACATATCAATAATAACTAGAGGCGGGTGTATGTAGATTATAAGGAGAGCAACCACATATCTATTATTTTAGAAAAATTATTAATTTTAATTTAGTATATTATGAGGAATAAAAATATAAGGAACTTTACATAGCCTAGGGCCAGTTATGAATTAATTTTTGTAATATTTAATATTTCAACTTTTGAGCCAAATGAGCTCATTTTCAGCATTATTGCTTTAGTAATCAGGGGACGAGTGTTTTGGAGTTAGATTTGCAGAACCGTTCTCATGGAAGGTCTTAATGAAGGCAAGATTCTAGTTGTCGGAACCGTTTTCGGTTGGGTCCCGGAATTGAATTTCGACTTGAATAATTGGGTTAGAGTTGCCACCGATCATTTTAAAACGATATTTAGGCTGATCGGACATCATCTTATCTGATCTGCGTTTTACCAGAAAAGTGTCGGGTTTGAGAGTCGGTTACGGTCAATGAAAGATTAGCACCCTTGAACCGCCCTTTCGGTACCAATTAATTTGTCGGTTGTCTTTATTTGTGAAAATTTAAATTTAAATTGAAATTTAAAACGTTTGATTTAAATAATTACCTATGATCGATTGAAATTACCCCTAAAAGATCAAAAAAAAAGTTAGATTATAAAAATAAAGATGAATATAAGAAAAGAATAATAAAAAAATCATTAATATAATAATAAATAAATAAAATAAAATAAATCAAAGTGAGTAGAAATAATAAAATGATAAAAAATGAAACATAAAAGCCCATGGGTGAGACAGGTAGGGCCCACCAATGATTACCTGATTTTTTCTGGATTTCAAACATGATAATGCCGAAGAGAAACACGAAACAATGTGAAAACAAAACATGTACGATATGCCTGTCAACCTTCATTAATTTGAATCGAAAATTCCGGTGTTGAGCGGTTGTTGAATGCGTTGGCCTAATGGTGCTTAAGATCAACATGATTGGACAAATCATAACCTTAAGCTGTGAGCCGAGTAAGCAGCTTGTTGAAAGCACTTCCACTCATCTTTCTACCTTCGATCCGGGCGTGTTTTTTTGTTTGGAACAGCTGGCAAATGATACATCGACAAGGCGGTTGTGAAACATGAGATTGTCATCCGCCATTTCCCCATTTGTAGCATTGTCTTAGGACTCCGGTGTAGGAACAAACAGGAAGTGCCATGGTTGACTCATTGAATACAACTTGATTCAACCCTAGATCCTTACCTTTCCAATTCCAACTTGTGATGAAGATAAAATGAAACCAATTCTTCTTCTTTCGGGTAGAACCGAAAACCAGGCGGCCTCTCCTCTTGTCAATGACCACTTCTTCGTGGCCGTGTTGCTAGAACCGAGCCTCGCAACTTATGCGCATAGCAAAAGGTGCAGGCCGAGCTGAAGATGAAGAGAGAGATGAACAGAAAACGAGAAGCAATAACAGAGTAAATCTCAGCATTTTTACTCCCTCCATACCCTCGAAATGGCCAGAATTGAGAGCAGAGGAGAGTCATTCAAAACCCCCCATTTAACGTGGCCCCCAACATTGTTTAAAGTCAAGACCCTATTCCCACTTTCTTTTTTTTAGAGGAAAATAAGCAAACAACGTGACAGGTGGTGAAAGTGGTGTAGTGGGTATGTAGTGTGGGTGAGATAATGGTATGTAGTGTGGTTGAGATAATGGTAGGTAGTGGTGAGATAATAGTGGGCCTAAAAAACAATAAATAAATAAGAATAATAATAATAAATAAATAAATATTTTTGTGTAGACCCGGTTAAAAACGGGTGTCTACAGCTGCCCCTCTTTGTACATTTTTGTGTTAACAAGAATAAGGCAAAGATGAAAAGACAATAAGTTTTTGTCCGATGGAGTTGAAAATTGACTATGATATTTCAATCAAGAATAACTCCCTGTCGAATTGAGTTGCGGATGGCTCATTCGTCGCGAAGTCGAGTCCATCTCGAAATGATATAAAATTGAAGCCACAGTTTGGGATTTGAATCGGGATGCGACTTCTCGTTGCCCTTCGGTCTTATTCTCGGTTTAAAGACCTTGGTTGGAAAATTCGACTGGAAAATAGTTCTTTGACTCCACCGTGTGGTTGACAGGCCCTCGAGCTGAGTGTAATCGAACTCGAAGGTTTTTTGTTGGCAAATAGCCCTTCTTGCCTTGAGCTATGTTGCAAATGATGTGCCTTGGAGCCGAGCGTAGTCGAACTCGAAGGTCTTTGTGTTTCAAGAGAAACATTTTCAAAGGTTTTTTTGTGTTTCAAGAGGAACAATTTCAAAGGTTTTTTTTGTTTCAAGAGAAACTGTTTCAAAGATTTTTTGTATTTCAAGAGAAACTATCTTTAGGAATGCAAAATTTTGTTTCAAGAGAAACATATTCAAAGGTTGGTGTTTCAAGAGAAATTGTCCCAAGAGAGACAAAATTTGTTTCAAGAGAAACCGTCTCAAGAGAGACAAAATTTGTTTCAAGAGAAACTGTCTCAAGAGAGACAAAATCTTTTGTTTTGAGGGAAACCATCTCAAGCGAGACAAAATCTTCTGTTTCGAGGGAAACAATCTCAAAGGCGACCGATAATCTGCTTGTTCCTGCATGTTAAAGAAATCCTCTCAGAAGCTCTAATCGTTGACTTAAGGAAGTCAAATATGTGGATGACATGGTTGCTTGTGGGCACGATTCCTTTCGTCGTGAAGTTAAAACCGTGGATGGCCCATTCGTTGTAAAGTTGAGCCTTGAATTGGATATCCTTCATCGTGAAGTTGAAATCCAAGTAAGTTGTATTGTTTCGAGTCCAATATCATCCGCCGTGAAGTTGAAATTGGCTTTGAAACTGGAAAGCCCCTTCGTCGTGAAGTTGAGCCTCAAATGGCACGATATCCTCCGTCGTGGAGTTGAAATCGTGGATGCGTGGATACAATATCCTCCGTTGTGGAGTTGATATCGTAGATGGCCCCTTCGTCGTGAAGTTGAGCCTTGACTTGAATATCCTTCGTCGTGAAGTTGAAATCCAAGTATTATATATTGCGGGTAGACACCATTCCCTTCACCGTGAAGTTGAAACCGTGGATGACCCCTTTATTGTGAAGTTTGTCTTCGAGCTACATATCCTTCGTCGTGAAATTGAAAACTACTCTCGAGCAAATTGTGTCGTTTCGAGTCCAATATCCTTTGCCATGAAGTTGAAATTGGATCTGAAACTGGAAAGTTTATTGACAGACACTCATTCTTTGAGTTGGATATCCTTCGTCATGAAGTTGAAATCCAAATTTGGAGATGAATGCTGCTTGTGTGCACGATTCCCTTCGTCATGAAGTTGAAACCGCGAGTGGCCCCTTCGTCGTGAAGTTGAGCCTTGACTTGAATATCCTTCGTCGTGAAGTTGAAATCCAAGCTTGTGCTGTTTCGAGTCTAATATCCTTCGTTGTGAAGTTGAAATTGGCTTTGAAGCTGGGAAATTGTTTGTTGACAGCCAACTGCCCATTCGCTGTGAAGTTGAGCTTGTGCTGTCTCGAGTATAATATCCTTCGCTGTGAAGTTGAAATTGACTCTGAATGAAACTGAAAAGTTATTTGTTGACAGTCAGTCGCCCCTTCGCTGTGAAGTTGAACAACCACCATCAACTTTTGAATGTGCTTTTGAATCGAGGATCTTTCGTCGTGAAGTTGAAACTTGACTCAAAAGGCTGCAAAAAACATGTATGATAAAATGATAAATGTGATGTTCTTAAATATGTCTGAGATGCATGCAACATGAATGAGTTATGTTTTATCTCTTGGATTGGAGTCTCGTGTTTTGTCTGCCAATCTGGTCCTTGGAATCGATCGTGCCCCATTTACTTCTCGAGCTTTGGGTTTACAGACCTTTCATATTTGAGATTGTTCTGTTTGAAAATGTTTTTCTCCTTTTTCTTGTTTTAGGAGGGAAAAAAATTCTATAAAATATTGTTCGCAATTGAATCAAATTATAAACGTGAGTTCAAAGAATATCAAAGAAATCAAAAGCTCTTTTAATTCTTTCAGAGTTACAACTCTTTGAAAAATGTTCAAACGGATGAGTTGGCTTTGGGTTAGCCTTCTAAAAAATGTCACTTTTCGATCATTGATTGACTTGGCATTTTAATTGGATGCGGACAAAATGACGCAACTAGCATGATCAATTACTAGACCTTCTATTTCAGTCCTCTGAAATCTTCCATTTGTTCAAGTTTTGTAAGCACTTCTAACAAAGGTAGTGCAGAAATATCGGTCTAAAAATGATATTCTTGAGTGCTCGTGTGAATTTGACTATAACAAGTTTTCCTTAACTCCCTTAGTCCATCATTACTAAAAATTTCTTACTTAGATAAATTTGATTTAAATTTCCGTTATCTGGCTAGCTGAATCCATAAAGCCAGGGTGTTTAACCAATTACTTTAGAGTGACAGCTTAATATTATAATCACTTTTATCAGGTTAACTGAAGGGTTCATTTCATCATAAAGTCTTCAGCCTGACAATAGCAGTGGAGCAAACACCGAGTTGCCAAGTGTCCGAGCAATGTCATGGTTTGAACACAATCTATTCATAAAGCCAGGGCTTTTGAGTTTCCTATATAACCAATTGCCTTAGCGGAATAGCTCAGTTTTTACGGATTTAATTTCTTAAGATTGTCAAGAAGAACCTGTTATAGCCTAGGTGTTGTTAAAAGACAAGGAATCTCATCTTTAGAGTTCAATTTCCAAGCAACTGACCTAAACTAGATTTTCGTACTCAACTATTCTATCTGTGAAGATCATTATCATTACTGAACGTCTTAAATAAAAAGTATAGTAATGTCATATGCAAAAGGATACCCCATGTAGTCCACACCTTATGAAAGAAAAAGGTTACATTGGTTAATTGCAAGAGCAGGGTACGGTGTTTGAGTGTATATTCTGGGTAATGTCAAAGTCCTTATTTTAAATCATGTTATTTTGTCAGGGATTCGTAACTTTGAACCATTTACAGAGCTTCTTAATTCAGTTGATATTCAAAGAATTACAAGTTTGCAAATGTGATTCATTGCTCGTCATCATTAAAGTAGCATAAATTTATTTAAATGTTCTTACAAAAACTTAAGAAAAACTGAAAAACAAACTCAAACAGAATGTCTTAAATGATGAAATGATCTGCCTCACTTGGATGCCCCCGAGTTGTTGAAGTCGATCCAATTATTGTTATGTATTTTCTGTACGATTCTCTTGAATGTGGAGTAGTTCTTGATAGTGCACCCTGGGACACCGCTATGTTTTCGCAATGAGTGTTCTCATCATACTACCTGGGGAACAGGGGCTTCATGGATTTCGCTGGATATAGTGACACCACATATGCGTTAAACAACTGTTGGTAAAGCTCCTTATATGTCATAGGATCGAAATGTTCTCATTTTTTATTAAACATGTGAATGTAATAAAAAAGAGAAAAGTAATGCGAAATATGCAAGAATGCATGATGTATGAATGTTCGAGGCATTGATCCAAAAAATATGTCTGTTATTAGAAATAATCCTTATTGGGGACAAAAGTATTTTATCTTTTAAGAGAAAAAATCCTGACAACTTCTGATATATTGACTAGTCTTCTGTCTTCCTCTGTCATTGGTTGAATAACTTGTCGAACTGCTCTGACTTCTCTGGATGAACCGTACAAATGTTGAGTTGCTTTTTTGTACTGGCCCAAGAAGTCTCGAATGACTGTATCTCTGGCATTTATCTTTTGTTGAATTTGTTCCCAACGAATACGTCATTGGAGCCCTCAATTGATAGGAACTATGTGAAGTTTATTTATCTGTTTCCTGAATACGTCAGCAATAGTCTCCAATTTCAGCCATCGTTTTTCCATTGTTGTCTTTGAAAGTACTCCCAAGATCAGTAACTGTCATCTTGCCCCTGCAACCTCTACCAGTCAGTTCTTCAAAGATAGACTTTCATTGTGCTTGATGCAAACCCGGTTCATTCTGAGTCCTTTATAATGCATCAGAGTGATATACTCTTCAATCGTGGGTACCACGTTTTTTGGATTGAATGTGACTCATAGTCGCATTGTAGACTGTCCTCTGCATTTTAATCTCTTGTATTACAACCCCTTTGTCTATTAATGCATATTATTCATGTTTAACAGACATGTTTTTGGTGGACCAATACCTCTTTTAAATGATGTGAATGATGAAAACAAAATAAAAGAGAACAAAAAATAAAAAGAGTTAGTGAGGTAAATCAAAACAATAATAAAAAAGAAAAATCCTACCTCACATGATATCTACCCCACATGCTTTAATTCCTACCCGGACATGATCTCTATTCCGCATACTAATTTCAAACAAATCATAATCGCATATTTATCTAGTTCACATGCTTTGAACATAAAGTAAAGCAGGAAACAAAACGGCCTAGGGTTTGACATGAGGCTTTGGGGTGGGCTCTAATTCATTGTAGTATACCAGTTTAGGTTCTAAAAAGGTACTCGAGTTCTCCTTGCTGGTGCCCCCTTGGGCTTATCAGACCCTTAGTCCTAAGCCCATTACAAGCTCATGTGAACTAAGTTAAACTCGAGAGGATACATTCCCTTATGCCCGCATGGTGAATAAATTCACACGAAGACATAAGGTATATGAATCCCGAAGGTTACTTGCTAGGCCCGCACGGAGAGTAAATTCTCACGAAGGCGTCGCTTTCACCCCCACTTAAAAAATGTTTGGAGCTCGGGTATAGAGCTTGAGATGAAAATTTTGAAAATCTGAAATCATTAAAAAAAACGCCAGTACAACTATTTATTTGAAAAATAATCAAAGATAAATAATTAGAATCGAATAAATAAATTAAAATTTAAACTTATAATTTTCTTTTAAAAAAGACAATTGAAAATTAATTTCAGCCTGACTCACTTACTTGTCCCCAGCAGAGTCGCCAAGCTGTTGGAACCGTCTTTCGGTTGGGCCCCGGAATTGGGCTTCGACTTGAATAATTGGGTTAGAGTCGCCACCGATCATTTTAAAACGATATTTAGGCTGATCGGATACCATCTTACCTAATATGCGTTTTACCAAAAATGTGTCGGGTTCAGGAGTCGGTTACGGTCAATGGAGGATTAGCACCCTTGAATCGCCCTTTCGGTACCAATTAATTTGTCGGTTGTCTTTATTTGTGAAAATTTAAATTTAAATTAAAATTTAAAACGTTCGATTCGAATAATTACCTTTGATCGATTGAAATTACCCCTAAAAGATAAAAAAAAGTTATATTGTAAAAATAAAGATGAATATAAGAAAAGAATAATAAAAAAGTCATTAATATAATAATAATAAAATAAAATAAATAAATAAATCAAAGTGAGTAGAAATAATAAAATGATAAAAAATGAAACATAAACGCCCATGGGTTTTGATTAACAGAAAAGAATATTAAAATACATAAAGGTTGAGACAGGTAGGGCCCACCAATGATTACCTGATTTTTTCTGGATTTCAAACATGATAATGCCGAAGAGAAACACGAAACAATGTGAAAACAAAACATGTACGATTTGCGTGTCAACCTTCATTAATTTGAATCGAAAACTCCGGTGTTGAGCGGTTGTTGAATGCGTTAGCCTAATGGTGCTTAAGATCAACATAATTGGACAAATCATAACCTTAAGCTGTGAGCCGAGTAAGCAGCTTGTTGAAAGCACTTCCACTCATCTTTCTACCTCCGATCAGGGCGTGTTTTTTTTGTTTGGAACAGCTGGCAAATGATACATCGACAAGGCGGTTGTGCAACATGAGATTGTCATCCGCCATTTCCCCATTTGTAGCATTGTCTTAGGACTCCGGTGTAGGAACAAACAGGAAGTGCCATGGTTGACTCATTGAATACAACTTGATTCAACCCTAGATCCTTACCTTTCCAATTCCAACTTGTGATGAAGATAAAATGAAACCAACTCTTCTTTCGGGTAGAACCGAAAACCGGGCGGCCTCTCCTCTTGTCAATGACCACTTCGTCGTGGCCGTGTTGTTAGAACCGAGCCTCGCAAATTATGCGCATAGCAAAAGGTGCAGGCCGAGCTGAAGATGAAGAGAGAGATGAACAGAAAACGAGAAGCAATAACAGAGTAAATCTCAGCATTTTTACTCCCTCCATACCCTCGAAATGGCCAGAATTGAGAGCAGAGGAGAGTCATTCAAAACCCCCATTTAACGTGGCCCCCAACATTATTTAAAGTCAAGACCTTATTCCCACTTTCCTTTTTTGAGAGGAAAATAAGCAAACAACGTGACAGGTGGTGAAAGTGGTTTAGTGGGTATGTAGTGTGGTTGAGATAATGGTAGGTAGTGGTGAGATAATAGTGGGCCTACAAAAAACAATAAATAAATAAGAATAATAATAATAAATAAATAAATATTTTTGTGTAGATCCGGATAAAAACAGGTGTCTACACTAGTATAATAAAGACTAAGTTTGAAGACATTGCACATTTGATTCAAGTGACAAGCTTCCTTCACGTCTTCATCAAATGCATCTATCTTCTCATCGATTCTCCTTGTGTGAGCATATTCTACAGTTCAATTCGAAATAAATGATAATGTTTAACTAGAAATTAAGGTAGTGGAATTGGATGCAATGTTGAAACATATCTGCAACGCTAAAACTCACCAAGGGCAATGTAGCCGAAGGAACCAGCCACGACTGATTTTGTTGCTGGTTTTCCTTGTTTGATTTACATCTTAGACTGAAATCGGCAATTTTCGCATTGAATTTGGAGTCTAAGGGGATGTTTCTCGACTTCACATCTCGATGTGCATATAGTAGAGTCCTTGAGCAGCCCCAACTACAATTCTGAATCTCTTGGGCCAATCCAAGATAATACCTGATGTTCGATGCTTATTCAACCACTGGTATAGGCTACCATTTTCTGTGTACTTCTAAACAAGAAGTTTCGAATCCTCACTTGACATGCAGCACATCAGTTTCACAATGTTCAAATGCTTAATTCGGCTCAATGTCATAACTTCAGCTTGAAACTCCTCCTATTCCCTCTCCGACCTTTTCTTATTCCGAATCCGCTTAACAACAACTAAATCGCCATGGCCGGATACATCAACACTGTATACTTCTCCTGATCCCCCAGCTCCGATCTTTTTTTTTTATCTTTCAATCCCAACAAAATGTCCTTTGTCGTGAACGTTACCATTTGGAATGTGACGAGCTCCCATATCGAATCTAATACGTGATTTGTCTTCCAACAAAATTTAGTGACGAAAAAAGAAACTAACAAACACAGTACAAAAACTGCTATACTCGAAATCCAAATAAGATCTCAAGGATAACTCAAGTTTGAGTTTCTTTGTGAACCACAAACGTGTAGCTTTACCTTTGCAGTAGTAGCACAGAGACCAGGATTATTTAGGAAGCTGTTGGAATAGGCACCATTTTTGAACTCTTTCGGAATGTTCCCAGTGAGATGATTGGAAGAAAGGTTAAAGTCAGTACACATTAGAAGACCAAGTTAAGAAGGAATTTGGCCAGAGAATTGGTTTCCAGACAAATCCAATTGGTTAAGGCTCGGTAAAAATCCAATGGCCTCTGGAATTTTTCCAGAAAGTTGGTTTTTGCTGAGGTTTAGAGTTCTGAGTGACTTCCATGAGATTATATATGATGTAAGGGAACCATGGAATTGGTTTCGATCAAGCAATATAATTGACAGAGAAGGAAGAGCTGTTAATTCTCTTGGAATTTTACCATTGAAGAAATTGTTACTGGCATAAAACACATCAAGATTCCTCCATAGCTTCACTTCAATGGGAATTCTTCGGAAAACCCGTTGTAATTGATCTCGAGTCGGGAGAGATTATCTGACACTCTTCGGGGAAGCTCTCCGGTGAACATGTTGTCACTTATCATTAACATTGATAAGTTCAAAGATGTCGATAATCCACTAGGAATGCTCCCGGTGAGACCATTCCGGAAACTATTGCAATTACCAAGTGACGTTGGCAATTCTCCTGTAAGATTGTTGTCAAAAGCTATAACTCCAAGCAGCTTAACTCCATCGCATAAATGCTTAGCCAACGTCCATGTAAGCTTGTTAGAACAAACCTTGAATCTCTTGAGCATCAAGTATCTACCAAGATCTCGAGGTAGAGTGCCCGACAATCTGTTGCCAAACAATTTAACGTCTGTCAATGTGGAGATTTGTTCAATGCTTTCCAGAATTTCACCCGATAGTTTATTGAAAAACAGAACTAAACTTGATGACTTCTCGAGTTTTTCGACATCACTCGGGATTCTTCCGGTCAGGTGGTTTTGAGAAAGATCAATTGCAGTCAGATTGGAAGCTCAAATCACTTAGGGAATCTCTCCAAATAGCTTGTTGTTGAAAAGATGTATCTCCTTCAAGTTTTTCAACAAGAACAAAGCATTTGGGATTTCCCCCGTTAGTCTATTGCTAGATAAATCCAGGAGCTCGAGAGTTGTCACGTCTGTAATGAAATCGGATATTTCACCGACTAAACTAGTTCCAGACATCCATAACGTCTTCAGCTTCGTCAAGTTTTTGAAACTTGAAGGAATCTTAGACGGATCGAATTCTGAATTATCTGCTAACCCCAGAACCATTGAACCGGTTTTTAACAAGACGCAGGGTAATTAGTATTGAGCTAAGATTGAAGCTTTGTAATCTTTTCTATCAATTTAGTATAATCATATTTCTCTTTTATTTGTATTTTTCACACTCTCTAATTACTGGTTTCTCTTCCACTGTTGGTTGCCGCCGTTCGGCAGCTTCCGGCCATCGTGCTGGACCTGCAACATTTCATCATGGTATCAGTAGCCAAATGGTCCTGACACCGTTTTCTTCCGTTGCATGGAGTTCATTGGAGCCATCGTGACTGCTTCTGCGGTCGTTAGATCTGATCGATGTTCTCACAGCAGTCGCTGTTACTTGTTTTTGCGGATTCCGTCGCTTCCCAAGCTTACTTCGTTACTAGTTTCATTTGCACCACCAATTGCATCGTCTGTTGTCGCTGCATGTTACAAGTTCCTTGTTTTTCTATCCTTAGATTGTCGTTATCGCCGCTACTGTCCTCACTTTTCCATCATCATTGACGGTGCTACTGTTTCGATCATTAAGCGTCACTCCTGCATCAACGAGCTACTTTCTTCTTCCTTGACATCGTTTTTCCATCGGCAGTATCAAATCTGAATCAGTTTGACCGTCAGAATTCTTCTTTTGCTGAGTGTGACCGGTGATGTGTTCTTATTTTTCTGGCTCGATTAATATCTGATTTTTTGTTCTTGATAGTGTTATTTCATCAATAGTTTGCCGATGATTAATGCTGTTATATTTTTCCACTTGCTTTTTGTCACTTTGATTTCTGGTTGTTATGCACTTCTCTGCTTCAATTGAGCTTGCTGAATAATCATGCATGTTGATAAAGTGGAGTTGAACGGTTCAATTTGTCGTCAGATGTTCTTCGGCAGTTTCACCTTTCTTTTCCATAACTTCCATTGTCTATGAGATTCTTGTTTTTTTGGGTAGATTGGATCATCTACTGTTTGGTTTTAAGTGACAAGGAAATTGCACTTTTTTGGTGTGCAGGCCTCCAATGTGTTCAACTAAATGCTTCAGTGATATTACTGTGAGTCCAATTCTTTGCTGCCGTTGAGGACAAGTTTTGTTATGTGTTGCATTGCTGGTTGGAAACTAATGTTGTAAGTTGATGTTGACTGATGGACACTGGTACGACATTGCTTTGCTCAGCTATTGACATTTTGGTTTCTACATTGACATTTTGATTTCTACATTGACTGTTATTTCTTCTCCATAGTTTGACGTGGAACTTGAGGCTTAACAACTAAGTTTTCATGGTAGAAAATTATCTGGGGAGTGTATTGTGTTTAACAACCTAACTTTTCATTAACCAGAAAAAATACGGTGTTTTCTTGTCTAAAAGAGACTTTAGGTCGCATCAGAGAGCTCGTAGCTTAACCGTCTTTGTTGAACTATGTTTTGATATAACAATTTATGACAAAATGTTTTTGGACTTGAATTGAATTTATTCAAAGTTTTTAAAAATAATTCAAAGTTCATTGAGCACAAAAATGCTTTTATGGACAAGATGTAACACCCATAACCCGTATAATTATACCTATACAGATTATAGATGTTATCCGAATTCTCGAAAACCATTTCCTTTTCAAAACTCGATTTAGAATTTTAATTCCTTAATTTGTAATTGATATTTTTAAGATATCATATCATAAAATCATATTTCATTGTAACCAATTTAATTCAAAAGATTTTTTTATGAATAGTGAACAATAACAGTGATGATGAACAGTAGGAGAATCAGTTCCCTGTTGGGGGGAATCGATACCCCAAAATCATTCTAAAAAATTTTGCTTAAAACTGTGGTTACTGTTTATGCTACATTAACTGCTACACTAACTTCCGAAAATACATATAAATTCATAAAAATTAACCTTTCATCACTATAAAAATTTCCAAAATTTATTCAACAAATAAATTGAACATTTTCAAATTACATGCCACTATCTAAAATCAAATTACATCGTAGGATGTCTTACTGATATTGAAATATACCTCTCGATGCTTGATGTCACTTTGAACTCTTTAATCCACTATTGTCTTTTTACCTACGCGTGAAAATCATCACACGTTAAGTATATACTTAGTGAGGCAATTTAAAACAATAAGCAGTGCAATACAATTCATGCATGATTTTCAATGTCAAAATTAAAATGCCATAAAATTATTTTATTTGCATATTCAATATTTTACCATTTATTAACCATAAGCTCGTAAGCTTATTTTACCAAAAAACTTACCATTTATCCCATAAGATCGTAAGCTTATTTTACCATATACTTACCATTTATACCATAAGCTCGTAAGCTTATTTTACCAATATACTTGCCATTATTTTCATAAGCTCGTAAGCTTATTTGCATACTTACCATTTATTAACCAATAAACCATAAATCATAGCCCATAATATAATTGTATGAGGAACCCGGTATAGGAGTCAAATATTGCACCGAAGTGCTGAGGTCAAGCTTTGCTCACCTAATAATGCACCGTAGTGCTGAGGTCGGGATTTACCCACCTAGTACACCGTAGTGTTTGTACTGTGTCTTCACTAGACACTAAGGCCTGCACTATGTGCCTTCTCTAGACACTCTAGTGCTACCTAATATTGCAGTTAGGGCTGTAAAATCAGGTAATCGGGCAGGTTTCAGTCGGATCCTGGCAGGTCGGGTAAAATCGGATACAGGTCAACTCAGGTTGATTTGACACCAGATCCAGATCGGGTTCGGGTCAGTTCATTTTCAGTTTGGATCGATGCCAGTTCAGGTCAAAACAGTTCAGGTCCGAAGCAGATAAAGACCAGGTTAATTCAGGTTCGGGTGGACTTCAGTCGGATCTCGTTCAGATCGGGTCATATCGTTGACAGATAAAATTCAGGTCGGATGTTTATCGGATACGGATTGAGTTCAGGTCGGGTCGTTTTTATTTTTGGATTAATTATTTTGTCATTTTTCGTGATTATTGAATTGCAAGTTGTAATTGTATATGATTTTGAGTAAATTACAAAAAAAATCATAGATCAATTTTGTAAAAAAATATAAATTTAAGGACAAAATTGAAGAAATATAAAATTACAAATAAAATTTTAAAATATAAATTAAACAACACACATAAGTAAGGGACCAAATCGAAATAAATTTAAAATGTGAGGTTTAAATTAATATAAAAAGGACTAAATTATACCCATTTAAAAAGTTATGGGTCAGTTACAAAAATATAAATAACAACTAACAATTGACCAAATGAAGATGCAAATATAAATTTAAGGACTAAATTGAATACACATAAAAGTGGAAGACTTAAAATTAAAATAAATTAAAAACACAAAAGGATGAAATCGAAATAAATAGAAAATGTGAAGAAATAATGAAAAATATAGTAAATTGCATTTATTTAAAAATTGAAAAAATATAATATATATATATATATATAATATAATATAAGTTTATATATAAACTATATTTATATTATATACTATATAATTATTATAAGCTATGTACATAAATTATTTTTATATGAACTATATATGTAAACTATATATGTATAAACTATAAAAATTATATAGTTTATAAACTATAATTTATATATATATATATATATATATATATTAGTGAGTGGTGGGAGAACACTTTTTAAAAGAAAGCTTTTTTTGTGTGAAATTTTTTGATTTTATTTAGAAATTTGGAGGGAAATTGGGAATTTAGAGGGAAATTGAGAAATTTAGAGGTAATAGAAAATTTTGGGAAGTTGGTGTCAATGTGTCCAACAAGATATTTTAGGTTAATTAGGCTCATGCTCCTCCAACAATCATCATTTTTCCACTTGTATTTGATTTTTTATTTCTTTCATTTTAGTCATGGTTTAATTGTAAATATCTTATTGAATTTTCAATTTGATGCAGTTTAATCATGTATACATTCTAATTACTTTTAATTTTCTATATATATATATATATAAACTATATATGTATAAACTATATAGTTTATAATTTATAATTTATATTAATATAGTATATATATGTATATATAACTAATATAAGTAATCTATAGATTATATATATATTATAGAAATACTATGCATAAACTATATAAAGTAATAAAATATATAGTTTATAGAAACCTTAAACCCTAAACTATGAACTTTAAACCCTTAACCCTCAACTATTAACCCTAACCCCTGAATTATATATTTAACTTATAATACATGTGTCTATAAAATATGTATAATATATATAAACTATATATATATAACCTATATATAAAAACTATATAAAGTAAATTACTTATATAGTTTATAGAAACAATATGCATAAACTATATAAAGTAATAAAATATATAGTTTATAGAAACCCTAAACCCTAAACCCTAAACTCTAAATTTTAAAACATAAATCCTAAACTCTAAACTTTAAAACATAAACTCTAAACCCTAAACCTTGAACTATATATGTATAGACACAGTTGATAATTCATATATAGTTTATATAAACAATAGTTTATATAAATTATATATGTAACATTAACTTATAGTCCATAAACAATATTAACATATAACCTATAGTATGTATACATGTAAACTATATGTAACTTAGTACATGTATAAACTATGTATAGTATATATAAACTATATATAACCTATAGTATATATATATACAATCTATTTATATGTTATATAAACAATATATGTAACCTATAGTTTAAACAATAGTTTATATTAGTGTACTATATAGTTTATACTTTATAACCTATAGTATATAATTTATAAATTATAGTTTATATTAATGTACTATATAATTTATATTAATGTTAATTATCTTAACTATAATTTATATTAATACAATATATAGTTTATAAACTAAACTATATTAATATTAATTATATTAACTATAATTTATAATTTATACTATATAATTTATAACATATAGTTTATATTAATATTAATGTTATAGACTATATTTTATATTAATATTAATTACAAATTATAAACTATATTATATTAATATAAGTTAATATTAATATTAAGGGTAAAGTATAGTAATGGTCACTGAACATTTCTGAAGCTTGCATTTAGGTCCCCCAACTTTTAAAACTTGCAATACAGTTCCCCAACATTTATTCCGTTTGCAATATGGTCCCCCAACTTAAATCACTGTTAGAAAATTAGGGTAAATTATATAAACAGTCATTGAACTTTTCAGGCACTTGAATTTAGGTCCCCAACTTTTAAAACTTGCAAAACAGTCCCCCAATAATTTTATTTTCTTATTAATATAGATGTAAAATAAATGATTCAATTTATATTTAAATGTATGAATCATTTATATTTTTGATATATTTATTTTTCTTGTATAAACTAGTATTTAAAATATGTTTATATTTTAATCAAAATATTTCAATATACGAATAAAATATATTTATATAAATGTATATTTATATTTAGATGTATAAATAAAAAATATTCATATATTAATGTATGAATCATTTATATTTTTTGAATATTTTTTTTAATAATTAAAATTATTAATATTATTAGAAATACTCAACTTAAGATTATATATAATCATGAATTATAAATATGAAAAATATATTATTAAATTTAGTTTAAAATATATAAATCTTAAATTTATTCTTTTAATATTGTATCAACTAATATTTAAAAAATATATTAAATCTATCAAACAATTTATCAAATATATATTTTTTATTGTAAAAATAATATTTTCCCATCATTTATTGCTTTCAAATTTTTTGCCGAAGTTCAAATCTCATTATTTCTATTTCCATTATATTCTTTTTTTTCTGGCATTGGTCATACTATTAGTATATGTATTATTGTATATCTTAACACAAACGATGGTGTTAGCTTAGTGGCTCCACCCTGTATCTTTCATTTGCGTGACTCAGGTTTGAGTTTGCCCAAGACCCAAATTTTACTTCTTTGTAACTTAATTTTCTTCTAATTAGGTGGTGACATGTGTCACCAATAACATATATCATGATCATGTGTTAACACATGTCAGATCCTGGTTAAATGATTAATTTATTAAATTTTATTTAATTTAGGACCAAATTGATAGCATATATAAATAATTAGGTGGTGACATGTGTCACCAATGACACGTGTCATGATCATGTGCTAACATGTCAGATCCTAATTAAATGATTAATTTATTAAATTCTATTAATTTAGGACCAAATTGATTATATAAATAATAAAGACTGAATGTATAATAATGTCAATTCCTTTTAACTGCCACTTCATCATTTGTATCAATTGGTAACGACTAGTGGCTTAGTTGAAACAGTTAAATAATTATGTTGTATGATTGATAAATTTAAAAGATAGATGACAAAAGTAAAAAGGGCTAGATAGTTAAGTTGTCAACCTAGTAGTTTACACTTTTATTTATACGTCAAAATAACATTTTATAAATTTAAAATTCGAATTATTTTCAACCTCTTCTATATCCTAACTACTTTTTTTAATTAAAAAAATTTCTTCAACAGATAAGAATTATACTATTATATTTATATAAAAAATACGTATCACATGAAATAAGATGAAATTAAATAATAATAAATCTGACATAATTGAATTTAATTGAATTATTTTGGAATTTAGGGTTTAGAATGAAATTGAATTACTTTGGAAATTGGGGTTTAGAATGAAATTGAGGACTGTTTTGCAAGTTTTAAAAGTTGGGGGACCTAAATTCAAGTGTCTGAAAAGTTCAATAACCTTTTATATAATTTACCCTAATTTCTAACGGTGGTTTAAGTTGGGGGACCATATTACAAACGGAATAAATGTTGGGGGACTGTATTGCAAGTTTTAAAAGTTGGGGGACCTAAATGCAAGATTCAGAAATGTTCAGTGACCATTACTATACTTTACCCTAATATTAATTATATTTCACTGTTTACAAATCATATTACCTCTGTTTTGAAAACCGGACCGGACCGGCCGGTTCAACCGGGAACCGTTGCTTAGTCCAGTTCAATCTAAACCGGTTGAACCGCTATTAGTGAACCTGCCAGAACCGCTGAACCGTTCGAACCGGACCGGTTGAAAACCGGAAAAAACTAGAAAAAATCGGGAAAAACCGGGATTTTTGTTTTGTTTTTTTTTAAAATTAAACCAAACAACGTCATTTGTTACACGAGCCAAGTCGAACTCGAGTATTGCTGAGCTCGACTCGAACTTGAAAACTTTAAAAGTAAGCTCAACTCAACTCAAACTCACAAGCTAAAAATTATCAAGTTCAACTCAAACTCGAAATATAATATTGAAACTTGAACTCAAGAAGGCTAGAACTCAAAAAAAATTTAGAAGCTCGATTGAAGCCTAAAATTCGAGCTTGATTGAAGTGAAAGAATAGTTCACTCAATACTCACCAAAAGGCTCCATGATTTTGAATGCCAAATTACCTCTATTATTTATAGAAGTTAGTTGTGATGTGTTTCTATGTTTCTTAGCAATGTGAGATTGTTTTGTTCTCATATTTTTACTCTTTAGACTTTTGGGATGCTCTTCTATGTTTCTTAGCCATGTGAGATTGTTTTTAAAAAAAATTAAACCAAACAATATCATTTTGTTATGATTTTTTAACCCCAAATTTATTTTTTAATTATAGTTATATAATTATATTTATTATTTAATATGTTTTACCTTAAATATTATGTTGTAGTTAATTTGAATCATTTTGTTTCACTTGATTTTATGGTTTTTAACTTATATATGTTATGACTTGCTTTAAATATGACTTGTGATATAAAAAATTATTTTTTATTAAATATTCTTGATATTTTTATTTAATTTTTTAAATAATTATGACGTCGTCCGGTTCTTCCGATCGGTCGGACCGGTTCGACCGGTTGAACCAATGAACTGATAGCATGACCGGTTTACTAACGGTCCGGTTCTAAAAACCATGCATATTACATAGCAATTTGCCGTTACAGACAAATACCTCAAACTGCGTGCAATGGTATAGGGAAAAAAAGGAAGCTTTGTCCCTATTAATACCAATCCTCGTCATCATCGACCAAGTACACCAACCCCCTACAAATGTCATACACTTGTCCCATTTTCCACGTGTCGGTCGATGTTAGTCTTTGGAAATGGTAAGCTTTTTTTGGCGCGAAAACGAAGCTTACCTCTCTTTTGTCCACTCATCTTTTCTTACATGCCCAACTTGGCCTCTAGTCGACCCCATGCCCTTTCCTTTTTCTAGTTTTTTTTTTCATTTTAGTCAACACACACATGCATGCATGTATGTATGATGAATCCGAGTATTTATAACCATCGACCTAATAACCATTGTCATGCGGTGTCAAGTGTGTGTCATCGAGTATTTTATTAATTCTATTAAATAGTTTTATATAATAAGTCTATTTATTAATATAATTATCATAATTAATATTTTATTATAACATTTAAAAAGTAATCATATTAATATTTTAATTACATTATAAACTAAAAAACTCATAATTTTGTTCATGGTAATATATAAATCAGGTAAATATCATATCAGGTCATTAACAAGTCGGATCATTTACAGGTCAGGTTAAAAACAGGTCAGGTTCATAACAGGTCAGGTTGAAAACAGGTCGGGTAATACCAGTTGTTTACCAGGTTAATCTCGGGTTCGGGTTCATATTAATCGGATGTAGTTCGGGTTCGGGTATCATATTTTCGGTTCTATTCGGGTTCAGGTCGTTCTCAGGTCGGATGCAGATCGGGTTCGGATCCATAATTTCCAGGTCCAAATCGGGTTCAGGTCAACACCAGTTCCGACTCGAGTCGGTTTCGGATCGCCACAGTGCAAGTCAAAAACAATTTTGGCTCAGGTCGGTTTCAGTCAGTTTTACAGGCCGGGTCAGCTTTTTACAGCCCTAATTGCAGCTGCTAGACTCTATGGCATGCCATTAATACCACTGATCCTCAATAACATACTTGGGCATATAATCAATTTTATTCGATCCATCCATGTCAAAGTATATCATTTAACATTGGGCAGTTCATACCCACAATACTATTCATGATAAAAATCATATATGTTCATAATAACATCATATGCAAAAATCAGTGATCAATGCATTTTATATTCAACCTTTGACATATTTAGAATATGTCAAATATATAAATGACATAAATATCATGTCAACATAAGCAAGGTCGACTTATCGCAACTCTTCCTGATGATGTATAAAACATCCATGTATAATATCATGCATGTATTGCACTCACCTTGACACTTTATATCTTTCAAAATATATGTGCCTTACTATTGTCCACAATAAGCCCTTTTATATTTGATTTGCTTCGATCGCAAATCAATCATAATCTGTATAAATAAAAAATTCATAATGATATATATGTTAGTATTGTACTAACATAAGCATATCCCAAAATAATTCCATAACATACTTCAAACTCATTTCCACCAAATAACTCAGTACTTATTAATTCCTTTTAACTTTGGAATCCACTTTTCTAATTTACTCGAAATGGTCCTTCACCATTTTATCACTTAGATTCTTAATACCAAAAATTCTAGTATTGAAATTATTATCAACCAAGTACCCAAAGGCATAATTACAATAACACTCCCAACAATTCGAAATTTGTATTACAATCACCAAACTTTCTAAAATTTCCATATTCTGACAACTTGCACTACCTTTAAAGAATCAATATTCTGTACTGATATACACACTGGAATTCAATTCCGTTTCTTCCATTGAAAACTATACTCGAATACAAATGTATCCATATAAAGAACTCCTTCTAATTCATTCTGTACAATTTATGGTGAATTTTCAAAGTTGATCAACAGAATCTGTTTTACAAATCTGCTGTCCGATTTTTCTGACATTTCCTTGGTTAAAAATTCATATCTTTTTATATACACCTTGAAATTGATCCCCGTTTGTTTTAAATGAAACTAGATCGATATATGAACACAAATATATAAAAATAACCTCAAAATTATTTTTATATAATTTCTGGTGAATTTTCGAACCTACTGCCAGATTTAAAATCCAAACTGTTTTCTTTAACTTCATTCTTAGGTTCTTCATCAATTCTTACAACCAATTCTTTAAAATCACTTAACTCTTCAAAACCCATGAAACACAAAAATTAACATCCCCTTCATCAACTCAAGATGAAAATGAACATGAACCCTAGTAATATTCATGTCAAAACGTAGAGAATTGAACGTAGAACATTTTTCCTAACCACACCGAGTCTAATTCTCAAGAAATAGCTTCAAAATTGAAACTAAAAATGTTTACCTTTCTTGCTTGAAAGTGCCGGCCCTTAGAGGAAGACGAAGCTGAAAAATTCTCATCCATGATTGATATTTAATGATAAATAAATCTATCACATGGCAATATATATTATAATGACATTTTTTATTCATTTCAATAGGAGATTCCATTTTTGCCATTAATAAATTTCCATATTCACCATAAAACCAAGAAATCTGATCATTATCATATTACAAAGTCAAACATGAATTATTTTGACTTTTATTTCCGAAATTCACCTTGAATTTTCAAAAATTACGTTTTAGTCACTAAATTCCACTGTTTCGGTCAAATCTGAAAAATTGCACAATTCCAAACCAAATTTCTCTGATCCAAACTATTAAAATAACTTCCAACCATTTTATAACAATCTTCAATTTTTTTAAAATTCCAATTCGATCTGAAATACCGATTTCCTTACCAGCTTTAACCCTTTCTAGTTTTTCTTTACTAAAATTCCAAATCTAAAAATATGAGTTCTATAAAATCTCCACTCTCAAGAGTAAACCATCTATTTATGGAATAAAATTCTTTTTAGGAAATTTATCACTTAATTCCTTACCTTTTTCCCAATTTTCTACTTTGACCATCAAACTATCAAAATTTTCATTTCGGTCATTGTCTAAATTTTGGGGGTATTACACAAGAAGTACTGATACTATTCTTACAATATCGATACCTCATTAACAGTACCGATACTATTTATATGGTACCGATACTACCAACATTGCTCAAATTCTAGAATGCAAAAATGGTACTGATACCCAAAGGGGTACTGATACTACTTTTCATAGTAGTATCGATACCACAGGCTTAGTATTGATACCGTCAGGTCCAACGACTAGTTTTATTTAAAAATAACAAAGGTAGTACCGATACCCACTGTACTGGGCATTTTTATTTTGAGAAAAAGCATCCAAAGGGCTCCAAATCACTCCCAACGGTTAGAAACGACAAACTCATTCCAACATATAAATACAAGTTCAAGACACTTGAAGAAGGGTTAGAACACCTATCCAAGCAATCAAACACAAGAGAAGAGCTTTTCACTCTTTATTCCTATTCTTTTGTAAATATTTTGTTCATGTGAGCTTTATTTATTTGTAAACACCTTCCTTTTTAGAGGTTTTCTTTATTTACGTCTTTTTTCTTATAAAGGGGTTTTGGTTCTAGCTGAGCCTGTTAAAAGCCAGAGAGTTTTGTAAAAGTTATCTCTTTGTCCTTGAAAAAGAAAGAAAAAATTAGTGAGTTTGTTAGAAAATCTTAGTGAAGAGCTAAGGTAGTGGATGTAGACTTAGTTGAAAATTCGAACCACTATAAATTGATGTGCCAATTTTTTTATCTTTTCTTTCTCCTTACTCCCTAAACGCAATTTGCCATTTCACCCCATTGTACAATTTTCAGTTGTCTAAATTGAGCTTCAAAAATCCCAACAGTCTTGCTTTCAACAAAAAGAATGTTCGAATAAGTGAAGGAGAATGATAGTGAAGATGAAGAAATGACGGGAAAAGTCATAAAGAAAAATAGAGAAATTGAATTTCACCTCACTAAGCTTGGTTTAGTTTTTCTCTGCTGTATGTTGCCAATTGATTTGGTTTAAGCTGATATTGTTATTGAATTGTGGACACTTTTACTACATATTTGGGTTGCTTGGTTGATTTCAGTTTGTACTTCTTTGTTATTGTTGAAAATATTTTGATATTTCGATATAACAAATTAAGTTAAATGAATTTTAAGATTTTCCAAAAAGATTTTCTAGGTATATTCGATATAATTATTTGAATATCAAAATATTACTCCAAATCTTTCAAATGTCATTTTTAATCCTTACTCAAGTGTAAAATTAAGTTTTAATCTTAAAATAATTTCAAAACAATTTTACAAAATATTTCAAACCATTTCAAAGCCAAAAATTCTAGATTGCTCAGAGGGAACCAATTCCCCCTGAAAGGTTTGGCTCCGAGAAAAACAGAATGCTCGGAGGGAACCGATTCCCTTTTTAACGGTCGAAATATTTGAATTTTACACTTAGGGAACCGATTCCCCCCACGCTCCAAGAAGAAATATTAATTGTTTTCACACTTAAACGGCTCCAATAACTTCATTAATGATCTCCAACGTTCAGAAGTGATTCAAGGTGTATTTAAACAAGCTTAGAAGCCATTGATCAAAAACAAGAAACAACAAGGAACTAGAATCAAGAGAGAATCAAAGAGAAAGCATCATGTAGATTCCCGTTTTTGTCCAGGTCTTTTCTATTTTAATTTATTATTATTATTATCATTATTATTATTATTATTATATTATTTAATATGCATTTACATTTTTGTAGGCTTAAAGGGTAGCCCAGATTACAAGCCCAAGACCTAGTCTACCCAGTCCACTCAGACAGGCCCAAACAAAGGACCCAACTCAGCTAGGGTTTTACCCTATTCTCCCTAGTCACCTTTAACACCAGCCGTTAGATCTGGAGAAAGATCAACGACCCACAAGCAACCCAGATTAGGATTTTAACCCTAAGCATATCATCCAGCAGCTACCGCCGCTTCACTGCCACACTCTCCAGCCAACGAACCGATCACCGAGCCGTCGTCGAGTTCCCGAGCCACCAAGCCGAGCCTTCCTTCCAACCGTCTCTGCCTCCGTTATCACTAACAGTGACCGAGACCACATCAGTCATGCAAATCAAAGAGAAAACCCGATTAAAGAAATCAAATAAAATCCAGCAAGTACACAAGAAATCCCGAAGAAATCGAGACTATCAACCTAGGGTACTCATTCCATATGAACTGAGGCCATCCATCAACAATAACATCCAGCCATCACTAATCGCAGATACAAGATAAAACGAAAAAAGGGGGAACAACATGGGGGGTTCGAGTTTTGAGAGAGAAAAAAACCCCGAGAGATTCGGGGGAAATAAAAACAAAAAAAGAAAGCAAATAGAGAGAAAAATACAGAGAGTGGAGATGAACCAAAAAGAGAAACCCTTACCTCGTTCCATCATTAAAATTTGAGGTCACCGGAGTCGAAGAATCCGAAGGGTTCTTCGTAGCTTCGGATTCACAGCGTTTGAGCCCTTTATTGGGGAAACTAACCCCAGATTTATGACCAGGGCATTGAGGCACTTCAGTTGGTACCCTCCTTTATCCGAACCTCTGTTTGTCATTAGGTACCCAAAATAGGTGTACACAAAGGAGGAACTTTTCTGAACCTTTCCTTTTTGCTTTAAATTATGTTGAATAATAACATGCGAACTAGATACCATGCGGTTAGAATTATTTCCATGAATTAATCATTGTGGGTAGAAAGCATGTCCGGGTAGGAATGTTATTTAATTAAAGTATGTTCGGGTAGATATCATGATGGGGTAGGTGTTATATTCATCTATGAATAACATTTTTATCTGTATCAATTATCTTACCAGTACTAACTAATTATTCTTTTGTTTGTATACACTAAATTATTTATTTTGTTTGTGTCATTTTTCATCATTCTTTGCATTGCATTGCATTGTCATGACATAATGCAAGAATGTTGATCCGTAAGGGGATATTCATGAGAAACTTTTCACAAGAAGAGCTAAAAATTTTCAATCAAGCAGTCACATACACAGGCATGAACTGAAGGCTAAAAAGAAGGCCAAGTACCAGAACGAGATATGCTCGAAGATCGTGTAGCATTCAAGATGACGATCCACTGATCCGAAGAGTAATTCAGAGATCATTGAGGGGCATCAGTTCCAAATACAAAGATCTGAGATGAAGCAGTGAGCTTGAAAATCGTGCAACATTCGAGACTGAAATGACCATCTATTGAGTCGAGGAATAATCCAACTGTAGATTCTTATCTATGACCATTCCATCACTAACCACCAGAGCGACACACTGATTTCAGCACTGCACGGGGCATTAACCGAGTTAGGTTGCAGAACATTAAGGGGCAACATTTCCAAGAACGAAGATCTGAAACGAAGCAGCGACACTTTAGACTCACCATCTAAGCAAAGGAGTATCTGTAAAGTGGACTGTTTTGTATGTGAAAGCTTTTATTTCTGGTGGAAATTATTCTACGATATCCATTGTTGAGATCAACATTTTTGCATTTTGCATTTGCATTTGCATAATTGCATATTGCATAACATTCATTTAAGCATTTTACATGTATATATCATATATTGTGTGGAACTCTGTGGAAGTGGTTCTAACTTTGATACTGTATTCACACAGTACTGAGAATGGATGCAAAATTTGAGCAATTGAAGAAAGAATTTGAAGAGAATTTACAAAGATACAAGCAGAGTGGGAAGCCAAAATGGAGAAAAAGGCACAAAAGGCCACCATGGATCGTATCTTACAAAATCAAAGCTACCTAATGGATCAAATGGTAGAAAAAATGACTGAGCTCAACCAAGAAAGAGGCAAAGAGAAGATTTCCTCGACTAGAGGAACCTCTAAATGTGTGATAGCCCGTGCTAGTCCCCAAATAATTATTCCACCCTACAAGCTTCCAAGCCGCCAAGTAGGCTTCTTAGCCACTAAATCTTGTACAAATGTGATAAATCCTCAGGGTAATTCTACTAATCACATATTCTAAATCTTGATAAGATGAGAAGAGTCAATAACGAGATCCTAAGAATCTGAAACAGTGGTGTAGAGAGACATTCCAGGGAATGAGATGACAGAGCTCTCACTACAGAATGAATGCAATAGAATTAGTACTAGTTCTAACTTGGTGCTTCCACCCAAATTCAAGATGTCCGACTTTAAAAAATACAGTGGAACCAGTTGCCCTAATGCCCATCTCATGATGTTTATTCGAAGAATGATTGGGTACACAAACAATGATCAGATGTTGATCTATTGCTTCCAAGCCAGTTTAATTGGACCCGCTTCAAGGTGGTACAATCAACTAAGTCGTACTCAAATCCGCTCTTGGAAAGATTTGGCTAGTGTCTTTCTAAGTCAGTACAATCACATGATCGATATGGCCCTGATAGAACAACGCTACAAAATATGAAGATGAAGAATGGTGAGAGTTTCCGACAATATGCTCAACGATGGAGGAATGCCGCATCTTAAGTACATTCACCAATGACTGAAAGAGAGTTCATCAATTTATTCATTGATACGTTGAAGTCTCCATATATCGATTACATGATAGGAGCTGCCACCAAGAGTTTCTCTATCATCGTCATGTGTGGAGAAATGATCGAAAGAGCAATCAAGAATAGCCAGATAGGAGGCACTAGCTGTATCGACAATGAGGAAAGAGCTGAGATTAACATTGAGGGATCTTATCTAGCTAGTCTGGGTACCAAACCTCATAAGACATTATATGAAAAGACTCACATCAGTACAATTCCAATGACATATGAGGAGTTGCTCCCAGCGCTAGTTGAGATGAATCTGGTGACTCCAGTTCGGTCCAAACCAAGAGAAGCCCCGTATCCTGAAGGCCATGATATTAACGCCATATGCAATTATCACATTGGGAGCTCAGGGCACACCACTGAGAATTGTAGGACATTGAAACGTAAGGTCCAAGATCTGATTGATTCAGGGGCATTAATGTTCAATGTGTGATGGGGCATTCTGATCGGAAGTCGGCCGGGGCATCCATCAGGAGATTTTGTTGCATTCTCATGCATAACATCTTGTTTGAATTTGTTTTTCTTTTGTTCTTTTTATGTTTAAAAGTTTGTAAATCACTTGACTTTTGAACATTTTCAATAAAATGCTTCCTTATTAGGAAATGAACAATGAGAAAATTTTAATCTTGAATTCTTTGAATCATTTTAATTAAAGATTTAATAATTGAGGTTGTAAATCTTTGACAAATGACAAGATTGAACCTTGCAAAACAAGGACCTCTTGATCCTAATCCTACACCAGAATCCATACCCTTCTCTTGAAGAGACCATGCTAGTTTTTTTCTTGCTTGAACAGACAATCATCTTGGCATTCAAGTATGTGTTAGGAGCAGACAAAATGGGGAAACTAGCACATAAGATTGCAAAACTAATTAGTTTCTACTTCTGTTAATGATGTTCAATGATGATCATGGTCTTTTCAGATGAAATGGTCAAGTATGTGAATCTAGTTTGGGTCAGTTGCTTGGAAATTGAACTCTAACGATGAGATTTTCTGACTTTCAACAAACACTTGGGCTATAACTGGTTTTCCTCAGTGAGCTTATGAAATGGAATTCGTATGCCCAAATATATATAAATATGTACACAATAAAGCTGAGCTATTCCGCTAAAGCAATTAGTTATAGAGGAAACTCGAAAGCCCTGGCTTTATGAATAGATTGCATTCAAACCATGACATTGATCGGGTACTTGTCAATCCGGTGTATGCTCTACTGTGGTTGTCAAGTTATAAAATATATGTACAATAAAGCTGAATCCAACTAGCCAAGCAATGGCAAATTAAATCAAAATTACTAAATGAGAGGTTTCGACGAATATGAACTAAGGGAGTTGAGGAACGCCTATTATAGTTGACTTCACACGAGCACTCTGAAATCTCATTTTTAGACCGATATTTCTGCACTACCTTGACTAGGTAAGTATACGAAGCTTGAACAACTGGAAGATTTCAGAGAACTGAAATAGAAGTGTTCTAAAGAGTCTAGCTATTAACTATGCTAGTTGTGTCATTTTGTTTGCCTCCGATCAAAATGCCAAACCAAAAAGGAGGGGCATGCCATTATCTTCACGAGGACCAATCGATGAAACAAACCTTAGAATTTAGGTAGCCAACCTCAAAACCAATCTTTCGATCTTGATATTTGTCAAAGATTTACAGCTATTAAATATTAAAGAGCAGTTGATTCTTTTGAAATCCAATGAACTCCTGTTTATGATTTGTTTTAATTTTGAAACTTAGAAGAAGACAATATTTTTTAAACTTCCTTTTGATATTTTTCTAAGTTTTGAAAATTCAAAGGAAAAAAAGCATTTTCAAACAAGATAAGTTCTCTGGAAGTATCTTGGAATTCAACGAATATCTCAGAGGCTCAGGATCGAAGCTGGGGCAAGAGAATCTAAATTTGTGGGGCAAATTTTGATGGGGCAAGGAAACAAATTGTCTCAGGTCAAGGTTTGCAAGAGTACTCCCTGGTGGAAATGCAGACAAACTGAATCAATGATAGAGTGAAGACTGCTCTCGCAACCATTCTCCTTAAAGATTGAGAAAAACATACATCAACACATACATACATACAAACATACACATATATATATGATACATAAATTTTGCTTCAACCATTTATCATCATGTATATTAAAGACATTTTTCTCCTCACTTGAGGACAAATTCAATAAAAAAAAAATTTCATCTTGACATCCATAATAACATCGAAGATAGTCAGTAAAAAATGCATCATTTTGATCTCTCAGGAAATCAAAGCTCGGAAATGACCAGATATCTCTACCTTGAAGAAACAATGATTTGAATTCTTGAAGTCAACAATCAAGACATTTCCTCAACATGCAGGAACAAGCTGACTTTATATCGCCTTTGGGGGTGTTTTTCTTAAAACAATTTTTGTCTCCCGTGAGACAGTTTCTCTTAAAACAAACTTCATCTTGCTTGAGACATTTTTTTCTTTTGACATACAAATTTCGAATTTGATTCACTTGAAACAAAAATTAATCTCATTTGAGATTGTTATTTCTTTCAAAACAAAATTTATCTCGTTTGAGACATTTTTCCTTTGAGAATACAAATTTTGAATTTGTTCCACATTAAACAAATTTGATCTCACTTGAGATCGTTTTCTAAAAAACAAACTTTGTCTCATTTGAAATAATTTCTCTAAAAACACATGTTGTCTCACTTGGGACAATTTTCCAAATTATGAATTTGTTTCACTGGAAACAAACATCATCTTTGAGTCATTTCTTTTGAAACAAATGATCTTTGAGTCGTCACTTGAAGCAAAATGAAAAAAAAATCTTTGAGTATTCTTTGATAACAAAATTTTGTCTCTTTTAGGAAAGTTTCTTTTGAAAAATCTTTGAGTCTATTTCTTTGGAAACAACATTTACCATCTGTGAGTCTTTTTCCCTTGAAACAAAACTCATCTTTGAGTATTTTTCTTTTGAAACAAAATTGTCTCGATTGAGACAGTTTTTCGTGAGAAAATCTTTGAGTCCTTTATTTTGAAACACATATCTTTGAGTTAGTTTCTTTTGAAACACCCACCTTTGAGATCGGTTCTATTAAAAGAAATTTTGTCTCCCTTGAGGCAGTTTCTCTAGAAATACAAAATCTTTGAGTTTGTTTCTCTTGAAATAAAACCATCTTTGAGTTGTTTCCCATGAAACGAATTTTGTCTCTTGAGACATTTTCTCTTAAAACAATATCATCTTTGAGTTTGTTTCTCTGGAAACAAAGTTTTATCCCTTAAAACAGTTTCTTTTGAAGAAAAATCTTTGAGTGTGTTTCTTTGGAAATAAAATTTTGTCTCACTAAGATAAAAATTTTGAAAAACAAAGTTTTGTCTCTTGAGACAACGTCTTTTGAACCCATATTTGAGTCTGTTTCTTTTTAAACAAATCTTTGAGTTTGTTTTTCTTGGAACAATTATTTGAGTCAGTTTCCCTTGAAACCAAAATCCCTAAAGATGTCAAGCCGTCCTCATCATGTAGGAACCATGTCATCCCTTGACCAGATCTCTTCATCACGTATGTGCCCACATCGTGTAGGAACCGAGTTAGCACCCTTCCTAAAGATGACCATAACTCTTCATCACGTATGAGTCGTGTCATCCCCCCGACCAGATCTCCTCATCGCGTAGGAGCCATGTTACCC